>NC_136726.1:9922385-11122385 GCF_936440315.1 Barbus barbus | reverse complement strand
TTCTGCCTATGATTCTTTCATTTATTCCCATAACAATAAGGTAACTGTGAGTTAAGCAGCAATAATGAGTTTGTCATACGATGAGTTTGATTTGAAAAGAGGCTTGAACATTTCACTCTAAAGATCGATGGATAGATTTTTTTTAGACAGTAAACCCCCCAATATTTATCCCAGTGGATGGATAAATTGTGTTTACACATTAGTTCCATTTTACCAACGATATATAGATAGACAGACAGACAGATAGATAGTCTTTTAGACAATAATTTCCTCATTTTACCCTCAGTTTCCTAATGCTGATAGATAGATAGATAGATAGATAGATAGATAGATAGATAGATAGATAGATAGATAGATAGATAGATAGATAGATAGATAGATAGATAGATTCATGGATGGTTGTATGGATAAATAGTTTTTAGACATTAATTACCTCACTTTTTTTCTTACTCTGATGGATAGATATACCTTCATTCCACTACTTTTTAATGCTACAAGAAAGACAGCGAGAGAGGTGGAGAGATAGAGAGATGTCCATGTAGTAGCTACATTTAACCTAATCATATAGTCTAGTCATATAGCCCCTCTGTATAACTAGATTACCGGTCTGGTGTTTGGGGACTCAGGAGTCAAGCCCCACTGTACTGTGGCTGTGGGAGTCTTCATTAGCGTTGTGTTGTCCTATCGATTGAATCTATAGCATTGCATTTAGTTAGAGGACACAGCAAAAAAACAGACACTTCCTCCCCAGTGGCCTTTCAGCAAATGGGCAAGACCCCTTAATCAGTTTTATTAGGGGATGTAGCGTTTTTGGACCAGACACCCAGAGCCCATTGCAGCTTTCAGAAGGGCTGTATTCTTGTCTGAGTCCCCATTGCATATTGACTTGAGTACATTAAAAGCTTTAGTTCTTCCTCAGACAGGCCAGTAAATGGACATCTTTATTGATTGCTCTGCGGAGACAGTATTCGCACACCGTTTTACCCCCTCAACAGATTTTAGGACTTCTAATGTGGGGGCCTAAGACAGCAAAATCATTTCATCAACAAGAATATTTTTTCATGCATTTGTGCTATTATCTCTTAAAAGCTAGAATGCACTGGCTCCACACTCGAGTCTATAACTCAAAATAAGCTTGGAGACAGGCCATCTGTTCTGTGCATACAAATAATATTTTAAAAAACAACAACAACCCAAAATCTGTTTTCTAACCAGCAGCCGTAATGTTCAAACCAGTTGAATCAACCATTTTTCTGCATGACATTGTTGCAAATTAGCTTAAGGAGGAATATTATTAATTAATCATAACTCTTTATAATTATAATATTTGGATAAGTTAATAGAATTAGCTTGATAAAGCCGAATTTACAGTACAATCAATTGACCAGGCCATCTAGTGAACGCTCAGTATTGATTATTTATGAATTCAAAGAAATCTTAATTTCCAGGTTAAGAGAAATACCCTTTTTTAAGGTACAGTACTACTCAGAGCATGTAACAAGATTGAAATCGTTACATTAACTTTGTTGCAAGCAGTGAATCAGAAACAAATACTCATATGCATTGTGCACAAAGTTTTATTGACTAAATCACAAACACATAACTAGACTAAACAAACACAGAAATATACACACACACACACACATCCATGGTACATGGGAAGGGTAAGTGAGACTGGTTGAATGAAACCGGACAGAAACAGGGCAAATGAGGCTGAGTTGACCATCTGAAAGAACATCAGTCTCTAATTCAAAGCACAGTATACGATAGCTTACAACAAACCTCTGTGTGGTGAAAGGAACGATAATTGTATTTGGATACTAGCAACGAGAACGAGAGTCCCGTGAAGCTTCTGAAGAAGTTCTGGATGGTTCCATTTGATGGCCGAAGTTGCAATCTCTTGAAATTCAGAGGTTGTTCTTGACTCTGTTGGGGTTGAGAGAGTCCTCTCTCCTAAGTAAGCACATGGCTGGGTGTAAAATGGGGCCTGTTGGCCCTGTGGGCCGCAGTGGAACTGCAGGCCTCAATCCATAGATGAAGATGCAGAGACTGCCGGGAGCGGGGAGAGAGAAAGGTCTGAGCGAGTGCATTTCCATGATGGTGAATTCCAGGGTTGAGTGAAGATGAACTCCAGTGGTATTAGACTGACTCTTTGTAGTCAAGAGCCATCTCCCCAGGCTGGGGAGACAGCACATGGCTCTATGTTGGGGCCTGCCGGGCGTGCCCGCATCGGCTCAGGCGCTCCATGAGTCCAACCAAACAGGCAGCAATCGGAAGATTTAGCAGAAGAGAAAGGCAGACCTGTGCATGAGCCCTTTAAAGTCAGGGAAGAGTCACACCTTTCAGGATGGGCTTGACCAATGAGAGAGGCTGAATTTCCAAGCAGGAGGCTGGAAATATTAGGGGGGTTTATGACCCTTTTTCTGAGAGCATGGTTCGAAAGGCTCTGGCAGTCTATACTTTGATTAAATTACACACACACCTGGCATTCTATGAGAAGGTGGTGTACACCAAAGTGTGCGTCGTCAAATGAGCATTAATTTGGTAGGAGACACGATATAGGTGGGGTTACATTAACTAGTACTTCACTCATAAAGCATGCATAAAACAAAGTACAATGCAAGAGACACTATACAATATAGTTAAAATCATAAACACAATGTCCTGGGATGCATGTTTATCTGTAGAAAGGTTTGTCTATGAGTGACAAGGAGGAAAGTTTTGTTTGTATGGGCATTGCGTGGGTTTCAGAAGGGTCCATTCTTACGGCATGTCACATCTAACATACTTTTGAGCAATAAAACAGTCTTATCAGATGGTTGCCCTGGTAACTGAGCCCTTTAGGGTGCTCTTTCGGGGGGAAGGGTCCATAGACCCTCACAGATTGTTTGTTGAATGAGAGGGTTTGCTGGATTATTCATTAAATATAATGAATAAATGTGTGTCTGATTGGTCCAAATGCTACAACATTGACCTCAAATTATTCATCCTGAAAATTCATATTATATTAAGTGTTGTGCTGAGTCAGAAGACAGAATAATGGCACTTTACGGAGTCATTATTCTAGAGCTGACACCATACAATCCATCTATACTGTTCTCTGGCTTTTGAAAATCAAGTTATTCAATGGCTGTGATGAGCAGTGGGGTGCGAGTGGCTCTTGACTTACAGGCTTATTATGCAGAGCACCTATAAGTCACTCATGATAAAGTACTTGCATGAAAAGCAGCCATTTATTGTTTGTATTTCTATACATTAATTATGCTGTACAGACATATGCTTTATTATGCATGTGAACCTCAGCATTCTTCTAAACTTCCTTTCAAAGCTTAAAAATATATAGAATTTCTAAGAACCATCCCCTCTAAAATTCTTATGAGACATTGGATCCCTCTGACGTGCTGCTTCTTCACCGTTTTAAGAGCATGGATGGGATTCATTAAAATGGTTCTTCAGATGCAAAGGGTGGAAGAGACTCCCTAAGTAGCTGAACAGTTTGAAAGCCATAATGCTAACACTGGATTTCCATTACATGAGCTTCAGCCCCCCTATAAAGGCGTTCCCCCAAGTGAACATTGAAGCAGATCATCCAGTAACTCATTTCACTGGTTATTTAGAGAGATTTGCAAAATAACAGGCACTCATAGCTCCCATTTGTATTATATAAACTATTTTAAAATAAAAACAAGAGTACTGTTGGGGGAGCTACATAAAGACTAGCTTAATGAAAACTAGCTTTAGATACACTACAAGCTACTAGCAAACTTACATTTAAATGTAAATGTAAATACAAAATACAACTAGAATAAAACAATATACAACAGTTTGTGTTTGTTCATTCTTGAATTTGATTGTCTGAGTGATGTTCCAATAGTGCTTATATACCAGACAGACTCTTAATTGGTGCATTAGTGGTGGAGAGATTCAGTGATTCTCTCTGCTGGTTATATCATTAAGACAGTGACTGTCTTTATGAGTGAACAAACTCATTGAAACATTCATTCAACCATTTCATCCAAAAACAGAATTATTCAGGAACAAACAAGTGGCTGTCTTTTAATGTCACTTAATGATTCACTCAACCGATTTGTTCAAAAACACTAATTCATTCAGGAATGTTATGAATGAGTCCTTGAATAATTCAGCCAATCAATTTATTCAGGAACACATCTTTTGAGTGAGTCACTGAATCATTTTACGATTTGTTGAAACAGGGGCGCCGGGGGGGGGTGTTAGGATGATTCCAAGGGCCTGATGAGGGGGAGGGGGGCGAACGCGATTTCTTCCGAGGGAACACCCCCCATTAGTTCAGAAATACTGATTCATTTAGGAACAAAACAAGTGACTGTCTTTGAGGGACTCAATGAATCATTTCTACAACCAATTTGTTGTAATACATTCATTCAGAAACATTATGAACGAGTCACTGAATTGTTAAGTCAATCAATTTGTTCAGAAACACTGATTCATTCAGGCAGGGCCGTCCTTAGCTGACGTGGGGCCCAGTGTGAGGTAGGGAGCGGGGCCCCCTTGGTCTGTTCATGATCGAGTTCCTTCCCCCTGGGTCTGTTCGCGATCGTGTTCCTTCCCCCTTGGTCTGATCGCGATCGCGTTCCCAACCGCGTGGGGGGTTGTTTGTTCGTTTGTTGCAGGGCCCCCTCAAAGCACGGGGCCCGGTGCGACCACACCTGTTGCACCACCCAAAGGACGGCCTTGCATTCAGGAACAAAATAAGTGGCTGTCTTTGAGTGAGTCACTGAATCATTTACTGCTGATTCAATCAGCAATGTTATGAATGAGTAACTGAATCATTCAGTCAATCGATTTGTTCAGAAACACTGATTCATTCAGGATCAAAACAAGTGGCTGGCTTTGAGTGAGTCACTGAATCATTTACTCAATCATTTTGCTCAAATACACTTATTCAATCAGCAATGTTATGAATGATCCACTGAATCATTCAGTCAGTTGATTCAAACACTGATTCATTCAGGAACGAAACAAATGACTGTCTTTATGAATCAGTCTTAAAATCAATCACTCAGCTGATTCCCAAGAAATGCAAGAACTGATAAAATAATTTATGAATGCAATGTAAGTCACTTTGGATAAAAGCCTCTGCAAAATGAAAGTGTTTTTTAAAACTTTTCATTCTCATTCGAGCGAATTGATTCACTAGAATAAAACTGAATGAACAGTTGAACAATTTAATTATTAAAACACCTTACACAGTAGTACAGCGGGGTGCACACACAAAGCAACATTGAAAAGCAGTGATGCAGAGTTCTGACATGCTACTGCTCTACTCATTGCAAAAAGTAGCTACTAATTATTATTACATGTTTTTAAAACAACGGCACAAATGTCACTACTGAAAATATAGCAGTGTACATAAGGCTAAAACTGTACAGGAGGCATAGTCATAGAAGGAAACAGTGTGTACTTAAGTGAAACATAAATGAACACACACACACACACACACACACACATACAGACAGATACGTTCATACACAAAGAGCAAATCTAGTGACTTTGAAGATGAGAGAGCACAAAAGTATGCCTTGAGAAAAATTTCAAACTTACAGGACTTGACATAGAAGTTTTTAGTGTGCAAAATACTAATCGCCTGAGGCACTACCTCACTGTGGGGGCAGGGCGAGCCTTTTTTCCTGTAAAGGAAGCACCTTTTCAGAAAAAAAAAATTGGGGTAAAAGAGAAAAGAATCAAAAACAGACAATCAAACAAAAGTAGATGGAAGAATTTATTTGGTCCAACGGTTCGTAGCCGAGGAAATAAACTACTTTGGGAAAATAAACAAGTTTGATAGCAGTGCCAGAAAAGAAATATGAAAAGTCTGGCACACGAAAACTAAATGAGCTGCTATTTTAATAAAGCTGGCGGATAATGAAGCCGCTCAATTAATGTGGTTTATGGTGTAGTTCTTTTCCTCCGTTCGAACAATGCTCTGACATTAAGATACCTTCTTGTACTTCCACACAAGCCTGCGATAGATCAATCAGTCCGTTTGTTTGCAAAACCTACTGAGGGTGAGAAAAGAACGAGAGAGAAAGAGACAGAAAGAGAGAGGGAATGAGTGTGTTTACAAGAGCTCATTCAACGGACACAGGGGAAGAGAAACCCTGAAGATATTTATTCAACTGGAGCAGTGTAATTCCAGCTGATACATTCATACATTTTGAAACATGGCTTTGTTAAGCTTCATTGGCCGTCTCTGGGAAACAGAATCTCTCTACTGCTCGATCCCCGAAACCTTGGTTTCTTGCTTTTGCTCTTTTTCTCAGGAGCAATAAATGTTAGATTGTATTGGCACTACATAGTCCAGGCCAAATCCTATTAATATGTGTTATATTAGGTTTTTTCGTAGCAATATCGAAAAGAATCTCTCTCATTCCCAATGTTCACCCTCCAAAACTTGCAGCGAGACGCGTTCATCATCCGCAAATATAATACTTTCAGAACAAAAGCATTGTTACATTTTCAGACAGAAGGTCACCGGCGTTTTGCGCCGCATGTAGACCGCAGCGTGTCTGTTAGTGACTCTTCTCCCTGCCGTCTGGCAGGTCACTCTATCCACAGATTCGAGCTCACCCAGCTTAACTAAATCAAGTTCAATTTGAAAGCAGGAGACGTGCCAGGAGTGCAATTGTGTAAGTCTTGAATAATGTAAAGCAGCTGATGCCTTTGCTTGTTGCGGAATCTCTTTGTGGCTCAAATAATTTAAGAAAAGCTTTCACGAATCGTTCTTGCAGCAATGTTAGAATGCTTTCTCCGGTCTCTAAAAACAAATTGTCGTATGCAAAGAGCCTGGCTGGCACCAAGGTCGTTTTGTTCATTATTTTTTTATCCCCCTTCTTCCATCTAACCCCACCTTCTCTGTGAGCATTTATCGGTATCGACCTGTTTGTTTATAATCGGCTTTAACCTCAGGTAAGAACTTAAAATATTATTGTTACCCTACATTTCATACATCTGTTTGTGATGATATACATCCACATTCATTTTTCATAAGCTCAATGAACGCTACCAGGTGTAAACCAGAAAAAAATCACTTTGTTCTGGAAGTTCCTGAGATGTTCTCCGTAATCCCAGACACACATTTCATTAATTGACACAAACTGAATGGAACAGAATGCACTGGTCTTGAGACGTGTCTGAAACTGTTAAAACTTGGCACAGTGTCATATACTCATGCACTGGGATGTTTAAACAACACTGAGACATCTGTTCATGAGTGAATTACAAATAAATAGAAATATTCTATAAATATCTAGTTTAAAACACATGCCAAATTCTGAGAAATGTACTTTTGTGTTCATGTTAATTTAATATTTAATATAATATAATTTTTGAAAAACAAGAATTAGAATTGAAAAGTTAGAATTGAACAACCAATGTGATTTAATGAATGTCATGAAAGAGAGAGAGAGAGAGAGAGAGAAATACAGGTATATGTGTATGTGTGTGTATATATATATATATATATATATATATATACATACATACATACATATATAATATGACTTTTAATGAAGAAATATTAAATTTTGGGGGCATCACACCTCACAACATGAATTAATTCGGCCTTGTCATAAAAAGGTCAATATGTAACAATTATATGTATATATGTGTGTGTGCGATATGATCAGATATGATCAGGTTATGCTAAACTATTTTAATATTTTTTTATGAGAAGGTCAGTTGCACAACCCTGATTTTTTTAATTGTACCCCCCCCCCCATGCTTATGATATAAGAGGTATATTCAAGTCATTAAGTTTAAAAATTGCAAGTATTTTTGAATAAATTATATCTGGATAAAAAATGAGCATCATGTCATTGACCTTTATACAGAGCAATAATTAAAAAATGGCATGTCCTGAGAGAGAAGTATTAAAGGACAGGCACACACACATAGAGGCATACACACCTTTTCAGAATTGTTTCTCCATCTTCGCCACTGAAGAGCAGATGCTTTATGATTTGCCTTGAAAATGTTCTTGTGTGCTTTGCATAGCAACGATGAGAAACCAGTATAAATTCTGCAATGAATATAGAATGAATGTATTCCCATCTGACCTGTGGGCAGTAAAATTCATAAAGTGGCCCATCTTTTACAAGCACATTAACTTTTTTCTCCTCTCTCTCAATTTGGTGGTAATGCCGCCAACAGTTTGAGAAAATGGAGTTATCCTCTGTGGAATGCCTTTTTGTGATTACATCTCTGGCCTAAACAATATTTTAGTCAAATCTCTATTTCATTTTACTGATCCTTTGCAAGATATTAGATTTTAATAAGCAATCTCTTGTTCAGTCATTGCTCATAGAATCATCCGACTGAGGTTTTGCCTTTGAATCGTTGAGTGATTCTGTTGGAAATCTGAGTTTTACACTGTGAATGATGTATCACTTTAGAAATGTGGTCACAGAAGTCGGCTATGTTTTGACAAACCAAGTAAATACAGCATTACAACTTGATAATCTACATCTGCATGATTCAAAAGAAAACCTTTTTAAGCTTGGTTGTTTGTCACTACATCTTGTCTGAATTATTTATCCACAGCGTTTGTCAAAAACTGCTTACTATCCACATTTACGCCGTTGTGGACGGCACATTTGAATCTGTCAATAATTAATTTCACACATGCTATCCATTTCATAAACACTTGCTACAACAGTGCATCACGGTCAATGGGCAAAATGTTAGTTCTGTCAAATCAATACTGTCCATAATAACACTGTCCTGCCCTGCATGGAAAACACTTCAGAACACAGAGAAAGATGTGCTTTTCCACACTTACATTTTCTTTGAGATCATCCATCTTTCCTCTGAACTGACCAGGGCACTGCTGTTTCAGTCAGTAAATATTGACTTTACACATGAGGTCTTTTCTGTCATGTAGTACCTTTTGACTCTATAACTTGAAGTAAAAGATAACTGTTGTAATTTATGAAAGCGTTTTATTCTAAAAGGATAAAACAGACCATCAGAAATAGGTAGAAGTACTAGGATGGATAAACAGCAAATAAAGAGCTGACATTAAAAATTGAGAGTTTACACTTGTGTATTAAATTTAAAGTTAATGGTGATAACTGTCAGAAATAGTAAATATGATAATGTCAATTTGTGCATGGCACTCTGGAACACGACAAAAATGGCAATAGTGATTCAAACGAAAGTATTGTAATTATTTAAAATGTTCTTTTAATCCCCTGATGCATGAATGATTAAATCACAACAACAAAAGTTTTCTTTGAAACAAGATTTAAACATAAGGTTACCAAGGGTTTTTAATGACATATTTTGAGAGAGCTACACATCTGTCCATTACAATAGAAGATAATGATAAATATTGTAGAATCTTCGTTGTCACAAATACATCATTTTTAAAAACCCACACATGGCTTGCCCCAATATCATTATTTTACCACCAGTGCAATATTCACATTCAAAACAGTAAAATTTTGCTTTTATAGAGATTTTTTGGGATAATAGTTTGAATTAGGTTTTATTTTCATATTTTCTTTATATTTTAAAGTTTTAGTCATTTTGTAGTTTTTATAAAAAAAAACAATTCAGTATTAGTTGTTTCATTTTTCATTAAATAAATGATAAAAGTGGCATTGGTTATCACATAAACGTTTTTACAATTTTAGTTAACTATAGTCCAAACTGACTATATAAAAATAAAAAAGTCAAATAAAAGTCTCACATAAAAGTTGTATCATTTTGATAAATCAGTAAATAACTGGATTTCATTGCGCTTATTTAGCAAATTTACTATGTTTCACAAACTCTTCATTAGGAACGGTTGTATATTTTCATTCTTATTGTTTACCCCTCCCTGATATTTTTAGCGAATATTTAACTCTCCACCGTGACAAGTATAAGTGGACAATCCAATCAAGTTATAAGAATAATTGTTACATCAAATTGCACTTGATGTAACCATCACAGTATGAATACTTAAAATGGCTTTATAAAAAATTTCCACTGCATCAGCAACTAATTAATATGCTCCAGCTTTACAACTTGAATTTAATATTGTATCCACTTTATTAAGGCATACATGTATGGGGCTACTCTACAGCTTCACACTGCTTTACACAAGCTTTACACTGGCCTGTCAGACCATTTCTCACTTCCCTTCTTCACCTCTTTTGAAACACTGGAGTCTGGCCCGAATTAGTCTGCGTAGATTGATTACAAAAGTATTTCCGGGCAGGCGAGAGAAGAAGAGCCCCTGCCTTCTTATCACTCAACGTATCTGGACTTGTCACAGTTTCCCACCTCTCTTTGATTGGGATCTCTACCATCAGCTTTTCTTTCGGACTGTCTGGGAGGGAAACTGTGAGGCTTAATCCGTTCTGGTTACCTCTGACAGCAGAAACACATCGCTCATGCTCATATCAAAGGATACAGTTTCAGCTCCACAATGCAGTTTTAAATATATATGGTTCCAATTTTTTACTAAACAACAGCCTGAGATTTGACTGCCATATGGATCAACATATCTTGAAACGGGGAAAAACATTGCTGAAATGCAGCAGATTTACTGGAATGCATATTGAAGGTGGATGTCACATTTAATGGGATTCATCCAAATTGGATTGCACAACCCAAACTGTAATAAGGATGCGCTGTGCGGTTAGACATTGGTTGGGGGTGGAATTTCCTTAAAGTGTATCAATTTCTTCTCCTCTTCAAGCTTCTTGTATTTTGTTTGGTTAAAATCTGTCATGACTAATTATGCTGAATTGGAATGAAGTTTTCACACCCTAGAAGCCACGATCCTGTGGTTCGAACACCTGTCAGAGCAGAAAGTCTTTCATCTGCACATCAGCATCAAATGTGTTTGATTTCGAAAGCTGTGAGTCATTTCACCTGCTATTCATTGTCATTTTAATCGGATGTGCTTTTGTCTTGAGTTAAAGTGATAGTTCTTCAAGAAATGACTCACTTTCATGTGGTGCTGAATCTGTATGATTTTGAACAGATGATTTTATTAAAGAATATTCTGGCCACTTTAATATAATGAAAGTGATGACTGGAGCTGTTAAGCTTCAAAATGACAAAAATCATCATAAAAGTATCATAAAGATAGTATATAGTCTAAGTAGCACAAAGATAGTATAAGATAGATATATGAGTTATGCCAAACAGAGTTTGAAGTCATTATTCATTGAAAAATCAAGAAAAAACCTTAGGTGCAGTTTTCCAATAAAGATGAATCTTAGCTGTTCAGAGTATTTGTTATGTGCTTTTACCAACACAATCTCATGGGACTTCATAACTATTTTATTTTATTGAACTGCAACACGAACATGATCAAGTGTAAGCCATTAAACGACTCAACGCCAGTGGGCGGGGCCTATGGTGAGAAGATGACTATTCGTCAATGTCTTGCTCTGGAGGCGGTGTTTATGCAAATGACTGCGCCCAGGTGACGTCACCTTGCCCCTCGGATCCAAAACGAGCCTATTTTGGAGCTTAATTAAATAAATGCTTTGTTTATGATGAGAAGGACGTTTTAAGCTATGAAATTTGCAGGATGTTTTAAAGGTACAAAGACCTCTTATATGCCAAAAGGTCGAGGCAAATTTGATTTCTCATGTCATGACCCCTTTAACTTCATAACTTTTGTGTAACAAAAAATAAGATGAATGAATAAAGAATGACAGCTGCTTTTGTCCATACATCGAAAGTCATCTACTGATTTTTTTGTATGAACAAAAAGCACTTTTGAAATTCTTCAAATTATCTTCTGTTTTGTTACATGGAATAAATCAAGTCATACATGTTTGGAATGATGTGAAGGTGAGTAATTAATGACAGGGTTTACAATTTTGGCTGAATGGTTTCCTTTAAATGACAGTATTTTCCAGAGCAATCTGTGACTTTTACACAGTCATTGCTTTGCTCACTAGATGTGATTTTCTAGACCTTCATTTTCACAGATTCATCAAGGTGCAGGATTCCCAGGGTCAGTGGAGAGGCCTTGTGACTAATTCTGACAATGACAAAGGTATTGATTATAAGGAGACTCGCCGTGATGTCAAATGTATTGTGGAGTGTAAACTGTGCTTTAGAGACATCCAGCAGTCAAGCGGTGGTCTGCGCTTTGCTCCCCCAGAGTGTTGCAGTGATAACGGTGACAGAAATGCTGCATAACATTAGAGTGCAGGTGAGAGCGCCCTTGGCTCTCAGACAGGAAGATGGTGTGAGTCAAGATTCATTAACATGTTTTTTCAACTTTATTTTTATCCTGACTGTAAAGCACATTAGCACAAGTAGTTTTTTTAAAAAACCCTGAATTTCATTCAAACCATTTTGGACTCAAACAGTTTGGATCTTAAGTTCAACTTATTGATTCTATTATTCTTTCGCAATGGTTAACAGCTCACTACACTTGAAGATTATCAGTGAATACTACATAATTTGGAAATGTTTTCACATAAATCTTTCATATGACTTCAGAAGATGTGGAATATAGCACAAAATGTGGTAGTGTATTTAACGCCTTTCATGTCTTTCCAAACCTGCATGAAAATCTTTCTTCGAAGAAGATATTTTGAAGAATATTAGGAACTAACCATTTTCAGTTCCCATAGGCTTCCATTGTATTCCAGAATTTACATTTTTGGGTGAACTGTCCCTTTAATTCATCTAGTATCCAATGCTCTCATTAGCATGAGATAAATGTTTAGTAAGTAATCTTTCTCATTGCAAATCTAAAGTTTGGTGCTGATGCTCTTCACGTAATTTGTTTTAGACGTTCTCTGAACAAATGGATTTCTGATTCCAAATTAAGTAAAGGGATTTAGATTAAAAAAGGGCAAACAGCGGCTCGTCCCTGCATTGATCTGAGAGATTAAGTCTATGAATTGAAATGTTTCTCAGTTTAATTCAAGGTATTTATCTGATGTGGAATTTCAGCGATTGTTTACATCACATTGTTTATTTTCTCTATATTAGCTGTTGCTAAATACTTGATGAATATAAATATTCATACTCAAACATTTGGTTTCCATGGGTTGCTGTCATTTGCAAACTGGAATTATCTCGGTGTGAATAAATTTACCTTTCATCTACCAAAAATAGAAAACAAAATAGGGTACTGGGTCTGGCTCATATTGCTTATATATATCACACCAAGATCACTTTCCAGTGTCTCCACTGAGACGTTGCAATTACTATGGAAAACAAATGTAAAAAGTAAATAAATGAAAGCAGGCTTAATAAATTGGAACTGGGTTGTCCTGCCACATATTTTCATACAGTACTTCCAACAAACACTGCAGAGTCAAATATAGATATTCCCCTTAGACAAAATGGAAATTGAGAGATAGAGCTGGAGAAAAAAAGACTAGATCTGTTGGAGATATATTGGCAACACAGGGGGAACATGTTATTATAGGGCAGGATATTTCAGTAGCAGCTTGACTTTGCAGTGGTGCGGTATTCTGAACATATTTAATTGGGTCCCCGCTGATTGATTGCCATTCTTCTACTGAAGCTCGGAGTACGTGAGAACAATATGAGAATGTGATGGGATGTCATGTGTGGACAGCTGTACTTGGGAATAATATGAAAAATGACATTAACGGCAAAGAAAATGGATTACATTTAAATCTGAATATATGCATTAAAAGAGTTCACTATTAATTATATCATCAAGAGACAAAGCAAATAGCTCCATCACTAAATGAAGAAGACGTTTTAGAGAGGTTTTAGAAAAAACCTTCAAAACTAAAACTAATAAGCATGAGAAAGCAAGTCTTCATTCTGGAATGCATATATGAGTTAAATTAGCGTATTTTTTTAAAAACACTGTTTAAAGTTTGATGTTAATCTAGATTGTGTGTATACCTAACCTCACGCTGATGATCCAGTGGGATTGTCACTGTTATAAATAACCTGTACTGTAATGGATAAAAGCACCTCATAAGTGGCAGCTTGATATTTACTTTCTTACTAAATATAAATCTGAACGTCAACGTGATATTTAACATTGCCTACATGCAATTACGTACATAGATATAAGATGGAAAATGTAAGAAACCAATTTTGACTTGCATATGTAAACTATGGGGTACCCTTTAAAATTAAAAATGATAAAAAGCAAAAATTTGTGTAACAAAAAATAAGATACTTTAAAGAATGACAACTGCTTTTGTCACTGGGGTCCAAAATAACCCCACTGGCCCCCACTGCTTTTTTATTTATTTATGTATTTATCTTTTACATAGGGTTTTGTGTTGCATTCATAGTAATATTTACTATTATGCATCATACCCTGTTTATTTTATGTGATTGAATTTGTGGACTTTCATTGAACGAAAGATTATAGGTTACCACTTGCATTAAGTTAGAAAATAAAATATACAGTCACCAAAATGCTTGTAATAGGCCTACCATCACTGATTTTTTTCGGGCAAAGTTCTAGCAACTGGCATTTTTTTTCTTACAGTAATATAAAGAAAAAACATTTTTGTTTTTATAGTGTATTAATATTAATGCTAACTCCCCTTTGATCTAAAAAACCTAGCATATTAAATGTGAATTTCACCAGATCGAAGATGGCTTAATTGAGGTATTCCTAATCTGTTAGATGAAAAGAAAAAGACAAAAAAATCTCATAACTGCGCCTATGCATTTTAGAATAATAATAAATAATAATAATAAAAAATCGTAATAAAACATGTTTGTTGGCCTACTGTAACCAGGTGTTCCCGCGCGCTCTGTAAGTGGAATCGCCCAGAGATTGACAGATTTAACAGTGATGACGTCGATTTTGAACCGAGACGAAACTCGCGTGCAGACCCGCAGCCTCCGTTAAACAGGAGACGCACGCGCGTCCGAACAGTTTCTGCTGGGAAGTCAACAGAACAACGCACGAGGCTGGACATATGCGAGGTCTTTTCCTGGACTTTAACGGGATTCCGGGGGCGACAGTTGTTTATGCAGCTCGAGGCTGGCGTGTGGATGTGTGAAGACATGCGGTGCGTTACCTGCTAAATATTTTGGGACGAGAGCGGTGAGCGAGAGACTATGCAGCGGTTAACGGGACGCGAAGAGTCAGATGCCGCGTTGAAACTCTCTTGCATTGAACTTTAATCTCTCCAAATAGAAACCTGTCGCTGAGCAGTTCCGCACTATCAGCAGAGGCTTGTCCGCATGGAAAGTGTCCTAACACAGCCTGTTCGTCCTGAGAATAAGGGCATGTTTACTCAGTGTTGAGCCGGGATGGATGTGCTGTTGTGAACGCATCCGATCTTCAGAAAGATGCAGCATCTCCGTGTGGCGTGGACGCTCGCGGCAGCGGCGGTGGGCTTTTTCCTGCTCTTCTTGATTCAAGCGCATTTCTTTGGCGAAGGTAAGCCTTAACGATCTTTGTCAGAATTCAATGAATTTTGCGAGGGAAAAAACGTATAAATGATCATTTTACGATAAATAATTATAATAAAAACAAGTTTACTTTACCATGAAAATATAGTGATTATGTTACAACATGGCATTTTACGGTCATTTATAGTTCTTAACTGCAAATATGTCATTAAACCATATAATATATTAATATACCAACGTATTTGAGCTGTTAAAATCTCTGTTACAGTAAAAGGTGATGATAATTGTACAGGTGATGCAGTGAAAGGCCACATGATGACTGCTCATCAAAATTGGCCTCTATACAGCTATGAAACACCATCAAATACCAATAATACTAAATACTAATACAAATACTAAAATAGTGCTGTAAACTTTAACTAAATAACATGAAATGCAACATAAAATAGTCAAATGTACATAACTGATAACAAACAACTTTTAAAATAAATCCAAATAGTGATGGTTTGTGGAAGGAAGTTTGGGGATGTCTCTTAGGTGGTTTCTAACTCTTAAATACAAAAATATAATTTCAATATTGTATTGCAAAAGTACGGCCTGGTTAAATATACATTTTCACATCAAATTATAAGCTAATTCAGAAATGTTATTTTTAATGTTTTAGAATATTTTGCAGTAAAATGACATTTTTGTAAATTTATATAAATAGATATGTAACTTCTTTTACAGTGCAGGGTAACATACTGCTTCCATGTTAGGATTTCAATGTCGATTGCAATGCAAACACCTTTTAAGACGATGACCTGTTTTTCATATATGTATTTCATTGTGTACATGTATGTTCTGCCAGTTTATGTGCATCAGTGATACTCTGCATTCATCTGGCATCAGAATTGATAAGAAAAAGGACTTGCGCATGACCTTTTGTGTACTTGTCAATATGTAACGCTTAAATCTAGCCTAAGGCCAAACCAAGGATCATCTGTTTGAATTGCTACTCCATTTATTTACTTAAGGAGATGCTATATTTGTAACAATGTCATTTAATGACTTTCTTTTCAACTAAAAAAAAAACAAAACAACCACTACCACCAACAACAGAGGGCTTGATTTTTGAGGGCTGATGATATCAAAAAGACTCTGTTTTATGGTTTGATTCACAATCATTTGTGATTATAAATGATTATGTGGAAAGCACAGAGACTGGATTGTGATATACACTGTGATGCACCTAAAGAAACCTAGACACATCTGACTGTATTCCCAATCTCACCACCCTTGAGGCATCATTGAGGAAGCACCGGTGGCATTGTGTGAATAGATAGATAGATAGATAGATAGATAGATAGATAGATAGATAGATAGATAGATAGATAGATAGATGAATAAGAAAATGCTTTAAGTCCTGTAGGTGCTGATGTGACACCCTAGAGCTCAGTCTGACATCTTTTATCTTCTATGTGCTCTGGAAAGCAAAAGCGAGAAAATTCTGCCTCATAAAACTGATCCATGTTACATAAGAGTCTCAGCAATGTGAAAAAGTTCATACATGTTCATGAGTCAGTGTCTAATGTTTTTTTTTAGCTCAGAGAACAGACAATTATTTTTCACTACAAATCTTAAATTACAGCGTAAAGGCGAGTTGGAATTGGATTTCGATCGACGGCCTTTGCAGATGTCTTTATTTTTAACCAACTGATGAAGTTCTTAGTAAAGTGACGCTATCATTAAGTTATGTTTGGAGCTCTTTGTGCGTGCGATATCAGTATAGGTGTAAGGTTGAGACCACAAGAGCAGTCACCCATTATGTGTGAGCTTGCTTTGAACAGCTTAAAGGTTTGAGTTGGCCTGCCGCCATGGCAAACAAAACATGTTGGCCTGGTTGCCACAGTAACTGTGCTTTTAAGAAAATAATTGGAGAATGCATGGATTTGCTTCTCACAAAGTGCCAAGGAACAGAGCAGTCACCTCCAGCATAGTGATAGAGAGAACCGCAGGAGGCATCTGCCCAAACACTTTTCATTTCCTACATTCAGAGCGTTAGGTGTTTGATATTATAATGCACCAGCCTCAGACCTCAGCTCACATTTTCCAACATTTCTCCATTTATTTTTTTTCTTTAGGCCAGTTTTGTTTATGCTCAATTTAGAACGGATTGTCCAGTGGCTTTAAAAATATCAGGACTGATTGTTATAATGAACAAGAACAATTACTAAGCCAGCATGAAATCCAAACTGACCATATTTACTTTCCAAATACACATTTATGCTGTTATTGTGAATGATTGTGCAGTGCATGTTAAGTAAAAAATGTTCAGCCTTCATTAAAAATAATAATCTGCTTCACCACTGAAACAACTTTCCTTTTCGGCTGACATCACTTTTTTACAGTTTTGCCAATAGTTAGTGCAATTTCATGCAAGATAACATTAATGTGATAATGACACACTTTTCCTTAAGGATGAAATGGAACCATACTTTTTTTTAATATTCTGTTTCACTCGGAAATATGTCATATTGCATGAGTAAAACTGTTTTATGCATGATGATTTTAAGCTATTAAAGTGCATTCATTTTTTTAAATAGATTTTTTATTGAGGCTCCATTTTTGGTCTCATTTGTTGCTTTATTTGTTATGCTGTAGTCTTGATATAGTCACAAAAATAATAAAAAAGAAAACTAGTCTTAAAAGTAAGTATTTCTAGTTTCTTTCATCATTGTTACTTCAATTTTGTAGTGACGCTATTGGCTGTTCATTTCAAACTAAATATTTTCTGACCAGTGAGCTCAGGTCATAATGACAATGAGAGTGGACAGAAGGAAATACTCAAAAATATATATATAAAAAAAAACAGATAATAAAATAATTATTATAAATAAATATTTTAAAGGGATAGTTCACCCAAAAATGAAAATACAGTCATTAATTACCCTCATGACATTCCAAACCCGCTATACCTTTAAAACAGGTAAAACCTAATAACTGGTTGGGCCAACCTTAGCAGCAACAACTGCAATCAAGTGTTTGCGATAACTTGCAATGAGTCTGTTACAGCGCTGTGGAGGAATTTTGGCCCACTCATCTTGGCAAAATTGTTGTAATTCTGCCACATTGGAGGGTTTTCGAGCATGAACCGCCTTTTTAAGGTCATGCCACAGCATCTCAATAGGATTCAGGTCAGGACTTTGGCTAGGCCACTCCAAAGTCTTCATTTTGTTTTTTCTTCAGCCATTCAGAGGTGGATTTGCTGGTGTGTTTTGGATCATTGTCCTGCTGCAGAACCCAAGTTTGCTTCAGCTTGAGGTCACGAACGGATGGACGGAACATTGTCCTTCAGGATTTTTTGGTAGACAGCTGAATTCATGGTTCTATTTATCACAGCAAGTCTTCCAGGTCCTGAAGCAGCAAAACAGCCCCAGACCATCACACTACCACCACCATATTTTACTGCTGGTATGATGTTCTTTTTCTGAAATGCTGTGTTACTTTTACGCCAGATGTAATGGGACACACACCTTCCAAAAAGTTCAACTTTTGTCTCGTCAGTCCACAGAGTATTTTCCCAAAAGTCTTGGGGATCATCAAGATGTTTTCTGGCAAAACTGAGACGAGCCTTTATGTTCTTTTTGCTCAGCAGCAGTTTTAGTCTTGGAGCTCTGCCATGCAGGCCATTTTGCCCAGTCTCTTTCTTATGGTGGAGTCATGAACACTAACCTTAACTGAGGCAAGTGAGGCCTGCAGTTCTTTAGATGTTGTGGGGTCTTTTGTGACCTCTTGGATGAGTCGTCGCTGCGCTCTTGGGGTAATTTTGGTCACAAACACTTTTTCACACAGGGCCCCCATGTGGGTTTGGATTTTGTTTTCCCTTCATAAAAAAACCCTTCATTTAAAAACTGCATGTTGTGTTTACTTGTGTTATCTTTGATTAATATTTAAATTTGTTTGATGATCTGAAACATTAAAGTGTGACAAACGTGCAATAAAATAAAAAATCAGGAAGGGGGCCAACACTTTTTCACACCACTGTATATTGAGCATTTTAAATTCACATTTTGTTGTGATTGGCTGTTCAGTTGAAACAAAATCTCTTCTGACCAATAAGTTCAGGTCACGATGACAGTAAGAGCAAACAGAATGAAATGCTCAAAAACCCCATACAATGCAACCGTTAAGCATTTCAAACGAACAATTGGCTACAAAGATTACCATTACTGTGGCCACCTGAACTCCCCAGCAGTTGCTAATTGATGGAAATAGCTTGAAAGAGGATGGATGCCAGACTAAAACCACAGAGTGATTAGCAAAGTGGATCATTTTGGATGCGGCAGGTCTGTGGAAGGCTTGTGTGTCTTAACAAAATGTTCTGTGAAAGTTTTAAGTATTCTAAATAAATTAGTTTAAAGCACTCCCCAGGAGTCCGTACAAGCAGACTTCTCGCAGTAACACTTTGCAGGGGCTTTTTGGTATGATTGGACTTGGGAAGCAACGATTTTGGCTGCCTGCTGAGCTCAGAGGCCAGCTAGACTGACCTGGCATCAGGTCCAATCTCAGTCTGACTGTCATTACTGACTCCAAAGGAGTCCCTCTTCCCCCACCAACCCTCCCTCTGACAACTGCGCCAATCTAGACCAGGATAATAGTTGTATTGGGTGACAGGAAGAGATATATACTGCCCAGATAAAGCAGATAAAGTCCTTAGCTCTTAAGCAGGTTATTGGCAGCTGATATTATGATATAGCAACTGGCTGAATTGTAGGACTTGCCATAAAAAAATTTGAACTCAAATATATGATATAGGATGTAAAGTCCTCAATTTCAGGTTGCAATAATTCTGTCTACTCAATATAAAAGCTGTACTCAGTATTTTTATGGGCTTGCCACAGTCTCTAACGGTAGGAACACACCAAACCGATGCTAAAGAACTAGTGCTGAGGAAAGCCGACTGCATTGCCTCATATCATCTGCGTTAGGGCAAAAAAAAAGTTGCACTAGAATCTGGGCCGTCCTTAGGGGGGTGCAACTGGTGCGGTTGCACCGGGCCCCACACTTGAGGGATCCCATGGTGAACGGACCCATACCACCAGGTGGCAGTAGGCTGTATTCGGCATTCAAACAGGGAAACCAGAAGAGCTAGCAGCAGTTGCTTTTATTATTGTTTACACCAGCCGAAAGAAAGAAACAGATATCTTTACTCTGTCATTGGTTTGCTTTCATCAGTTCTGCTTATTTTTTTGCACTAAGCTGAATAGCCAATCAGAATTCTCTTTCTCTTTCTCATCGCTGAGCTCCACTGCTGATTTGACATGTAGAATTGGCCGAAAAACAGCTGACGATGTCCAACTAGAGCCAACGGTTTGGAACCTACCGAAAAAAACTAAAGTCAACCAACGCTCAAAAGCCACCCGACCCAATGTTATAAATGAACATTTATTGTAGCTTTTTTCTTCTCTCTCAATTCAAAACCTGAATTTTGGCCAACGATTTCTTCATATAATGAACTTGCATTGTATAAATTTGTAGAACTTGCATTGCATAAATTTGTTGTGATTATTTTTCATGGTCTTGTTTGTTACAGTCTCTAAGGAGATGGAGGCAGATTTAGAAACAGAGACTTGCATTCACCATTTTAAATGTACATTTGAAAAGTTCAGATGCAAAAGCCTCCAAATGCCATTTGAAATGTTCTTCTAAAATGATCATTTTTCTCAGGCTCCTATGTGGAGGTGTAGTAATTTCACTTTAATGGCAATAATAGGTTCTTTTCATTGTCATTAAAGTGAAATGACTGAACATAAACATGTAGGAGCCTGAGAAAAATGCTCATTTTAGAAAAACGGTACTTGGAGGCTTTTGCATCTGAACTCTTTATTTACACATTTGTCAGTCACTTTTATTTCAAAGCAACTGACATTGCATTCATGGTATTTAGTTTTTTACTTTTTGCATTCCCTAGGAATGAAAGACTTGCCCATTGCTGTGACGTAGTTATAGGAATAGTTTGTGTAAAATAATGAAAACCAAAAGAAACTATAAATATTTTATATTTATTTAATAAAAAGCAGTTATTTTACAAAATAAAAATACATTAGTTTAGCTTATTTTATAAATAAATAAATGGATATTTGCTGTAGCTTGTTTTCATCCTTCTCAATTCATAACATGAACTTGCATTACATTATATAAACTTAATGTATCTGTAAACTTACTGTACTCATCTGACCTTTCTGTTTTTTGTCTTGAATTTGACTTCCTGGTTTTCTGGGCCAATCTCCACCTCAGACTATGCTGTGTTTAATACCTAATTATTCTGCAATACCCTAATTGTCTTCTCACAACTGCTGTCTTATCGTGTCTCCGAACATGACATTATTCACATATGCCTTTGTCACCAGTGCTGTTTCTTAATGAAAACATCTTACAGTCAAATGAGGCCAACTGACTCGCATCACAAGGCAATGAGCGCAGCATAAAGTGTTCGGTTATAGAATTGAACTGAACGATCTTGGCATGAGAATGAAGGCTGATAGCGTCGTGCGGCACTGGTGGAGTCCAGCATCGGTCCCCTGATGATAGACTCCCTTTTCACTCCATCACTTTTCTGACAGCCTGTAAAGGATAGCTTTTGAATTTCAGATCAGCACAGCCAGCAAGTCTCCATCTCCGAGATGCATGGTTGGCAGCTCTTTCATCCCTAAAACGCATGCACTGGAGTATACAGGAGATCCTGGGGAGAGCGCTCGAAGAGGTTGGAGATGAATCAGACATTTCGCTGTCAGCGGGGCTATTTAAACAGACAGGGAGGGCGTATCATCTATCACGAGTTGTGCTTCTTAACACGTCTAAGCTGCAGCACTTAGAGGCGTTTTAGAACAATGCAAGTAAATCTGAAGCTTATCAGAGTGTTTTGGCCCCCGTGACCATTAGCAAAGTGTCGATTTGCATTCTTGCCGTGTTAATAATGTCGTAATGGTTCGTTCTGGGGTGAACCCACTTTATTAATACCGCCGTCTCCCATTCAGTGTGTTTTCCTCTGAATTAGCCCAATGTTCTTACACTATAATGATTGTTTACTCTGACTCACAGGACGCAGAAGACAAAAAAGGGCAGTGGAGGAAAGGTGGCGGGAAAACGGCAGAGAAGGCCGCGTCGGGTTTGTCATAAAGCCACAGCAGGGCCGAATGAATGAGTGAGAGATTAAAGGAGGGGCGCTCACAGTCTGCATTCAGTCACTGCAGAGCCAGGCTTTGCTCTTGGCATGCTGATTAGCCTCCATGAATGGCTCTATGGACTCCTCTCTCTCCGGCGTCTATCAGAGCCCAGTCATTACGGCCTATTTGGGCCTGAAGTTGGAGATGAATGGTGAAGCTTTTTCCTCCAGCTTTGGTGTGAGGCTCACATCCAGGGCACCACAGAGAAAGGAAGAGAAGTGCTGGGTGTTGTCAAACACGACAGGACGAGAAGATAGCGTTTTTTAGAAAGGGGGAAAAGCTGTGCACTGGTTTGGTCCTACAGTTTTGTATGCCGTTAGTTATAAGATAATACATTTGCAGATTTATTTTAAATATATAATTTTATTTATATATATTTATTAAAATATATTTATTTTATTTTAAAGAAATTAATAATTTTATTCAGCAAAAATGCATGAAATCTTCTTTTGAACTTCCTATTCATCAAATAATCAACTGTTTTCAATAATAATAAATAATAAATGTTTATTTAGCAGCAAATTAGAAAATAAGAATGATTTCTGATACTTTAAATTCTAATAATATTTAACAATGTTCCTGTTTTTACAGTATTTTTTAGTTTTTCTGTTTGGCCGATGCGTTCGAGACTTTTATTTTGAGAAAAATGGCGTGGCTAATAGACCGGCATATTGTGTCAAGGTTTTAGTGTGATGAGGTCAAAGAAAAAAAAGAAAAAAATACTCGGACATGTCATTAAGACACATAACACATGGTTAGAACAGGCATACGTAGCAACACGTGCATTGTAAACTACTTTTCATTTTTGATATGAAGTGAGCACTACAAACACAAGCCTCTTTGATCGTTGTCCCTAGTTTGCAGCCGCAGATGTCGTCTAGTTTTTTTTTAAACGGATGAGATCCTGCAGGAATCCTGAAAAACTTGACTCCAGAACTGGTGCGATTTTCACAGTCCATGACAAGTAGGCATTTTTTTTCTTGACGAGAAATTCTCTGGTTAACACACAATTCAGTGGGATGGAATAAACTTTCTGACCCCGACATGCGCACTGCGAACTGCAAATTTTCCAGTGATGTGAACCGTGAAGGGGTGTATAAAAAGAAATAATCAGCAAAACTGTGCCATTCGTTTGTGCTGATTTGTGCTGCAAAAACAAACGTTTGTGCTGGTTTTGTGTTTGAGATATTAAACATTCTTTTTTTGACCGTGTGATGTCAGTCTCCACCCCATGTTGCCCTAATCGCTCCAAAACAGCGCAGTTTGTTTGTGCTGGGTTTGTGCCGTTAAAACAAACACTGTATCTATTTTCCTTCCTTAGATATAACCAAAATATTTTCGGAAGCTGTGACGTCACAAAACTGGTGTCATTCGTTTGCGCTCAATTTGTGCTGATTTGTGCTGTTGAAATGAATGTCAAATATATTTCCCCTTCTTAGAAATAACAAAAACAATTGTAGCTATCCCATATTTGTAGCTAGCAATATCAGAAAAGCAAAATAGTGATGTAAAATGTCATTTCTTTCAGACTGTGGTGACAATTCAATAGTAGAAAATCATTTTGAAACTTTTTCTGTATTCACAATTGATTCTTAACTGTAGATGAAAGTAAGATTTGCAAATATTTATTATAAATAACTGAGTACACATGACTTTTTTTATCTGATGGCCTGACAATCTGATGGATCTGATGGCTTGTTACAAGCAAGCAAAAACATATTTTGTGAGAAAATGGAAGCAGCAAGAAACCCAAAATGATTCCTCTGTACATAAACGTTTATTTTTCACATCCGTAGCCCGTTTTGTCCCACGTCTGCAGAATCAGAGCGCTTATTTTGAAGAATACATTATTCAATTCAGAGCAACTTTGATAACGAGGAGTTTCCACCCACATCGCCGCTCTCATTTCCTGCCAGTCGCGCTCGAATCATATTCTGTGATGATGTAATGCTGAAGTGTCTGCCCTGTCATATCAACGGTTCCACTTTATCCAGAGCCTCAGTTCCATTCGGAGTCTTTGAAGAGAGAAAAAGCAGACGTAGAGCTATTAGAGCAGACACCAGAGCAGTGCCTTCTGATTCTTGTAACTCAGAGGAATGCTGATATTTGATTTTGCGTAGAGAGAGAGAGAGAGAAAGAGCAGGAGAGTGAGAAATGATGTCTGGAGAAGAAGAAAACAGATCGAGAAGGGGGGAAAAAATCAAATCACCTCTTGAAAATGTTCCAATAATCACTGAAGCGCTCCAGCAACTGAGTTGGCCAAAAATAGATTGAATTGAAAGTTCTCTTGGTATTTTATGACGGGAGTTGCTAGCAACAAGGGTCGTCTGGAGAACTTTCCTTCAGATTCTTTTGTGTTTATTTTGGCAGTTTTGACAAACTGGCAATATTTCCGTCTCAGTTTCAAGCGTCGCCTGAAATATTGGGTGTAATAAAAGGTGATGGGCTTGCTTCGCATCCTGATGAATCGGTGATGTGCTGAGAGCGAGGACTCCATGTGCTTCTGAAAGTTATGGCTTCTCCTGGGGCAAACAGATTTCCAGCTATGCTCATAAATGTAAAAAAGCTGTATTTTTTTTATTTATGTGTAAAAAAACAGATATGCAAACCAAACCAATCCGGCCTGGATGTGCTTTTACATTCAGTACCTCTGCACTGATGCCGTGTCTGGCGGTGGAAGTGCCATCCATCATCGTTTGTGTTGGAGCTCATGCATGTTTGGTCAGATGAACCGTTTCACACACTGTAGATCAAACTTGAGCTGGATACATACACAGACATACAGGTAATTTTACATGTCAATAACTCCAGCGGCTGCGGTATCAAGCTGAGAAGATGCTATAATCCATCATGTGCTACAGACAAACACCTTCATATGTCACTCATGGCTACACTCGATCACAGTGGCTCACAGACTACATTCTACTAATGATTGCAATACTCAGATGTAGTTCTCTGATTGGACGCTTTCTTCGGTAGTGAACGTAATTGTCTCTATCTGTAGCGTAGATGGGGTTTAAAGCGGCCATATCACAAGGAATCAAATTTTCTTTGATCTTCTGAGATAAAAGTGCTTGAAGTACTATGAAACGTACTGTAACTTGGAGAACTCAAATCTCCTCTGTTAAGAGAGAGTAGCAAATAAACGCCTCTGTTTATTTAATTTTATCACTGGGTGTGGATTACAATTTTTTGAACATTACTTTTAACAGTATCCTTGATCATTTCAGACTGATTGTATCTGTTTGTGTAGCATATTTTAGTTTGAACTGTAAAACTCAGACCTTCTCCAGTCAACTTTTATTTTATTTTATCTAATTATTTTCATTTTTATTACTGGCTGTGGAGTTTACTTTTAATAATATCTAGGATCTTTTTAGTTTGATTTTAGTGTCTGTTGTGTATCTGTCACAATAGCAATTCAGCCTGTCATTAAAGCAGTTAGGTTTTGGGAATCAAGTCAATGCTTTATCAGTCAGCTATAAAAAAAAAATCAAGTTTAAGGCAACCAGCTTCAGGAGATTTTTGAGATTTCTCAACTTTTTGTTGTATAAACTGAAAACAACAAGTTGAGAAAACTCTCCTGATGCTGGTTGCCTTAAGTTTTCTCAACTTTAGATTTTTTTTATAGTGTACAGAAACAGTGAAAAACAGACCATTCAATTAAAAGGACCAGGGAGACGAGTAGAAATGGTAGAGAAAAGCTAAATTCTGACGGTTTCTGGTGACCTCAAGACGAAATAATAAATAAATACATTAAAAATAAAAATATTATTAATATTATATTATATTATTTACTTTATTCTATTTGTGTTATTATTGATTATTTTTATTATTATACATTATTGATATTAATTATAGTTTTTATTATTAATATTTGTAATAATTACTATGCTTTTTGGCATTATTATTTTTATTATTATTATTTTATATTCTATTTTTACTCTCTTATTGCTATATATATATATATATATATATGTATATATTTATATTTCATTGTACAGTAATAATAATAATAATAATATAAAATCATATTTTTATTTAAGGTTCGAAATTATGTGAAATTGCTTACTGGATGTATGGTAATAACAAAACGAATGATCAGTTAGATTCCTAAAAGAGATAGCTTGTGCTTTGACACGCACACTCTTTATGATCAGTGGTAGTGGTTAGATTAATATGTTTTTGTCTTGCAGGTAATAACATGACCAGTTGTGACCGACTGCCTGTTGAAAGCTTGGCAATGGATAACTTAATTATATACATAAGCATTTCTTTGTAAGGGGGGTTGGGGGTCTTGAGGTTTCCTGACGCTGGATTAATCATCATCTAAGGTTGTACGCTGCTTATCTGTCTGGACTTACGGTGGGGTTTGTGTATCTGCAGCCCACCCTGATTCATCAAGCTTTTTTCCGCTGACACGTTACCGCTAGGACATGATTCACCGTCGCAGGTCCAAATCCAGCATATTGCACTGGCTTGATGAGAGCGTGTATATAGATTCCTGTTTATGCAGGTGCAGGATAATAGAGGAACATTGAACAATGGCTGGAGTGTGCAGATTCAGCAGAGCTTGGTCCCCATCAGTCTGCTAACAAGGGTGATGCCTCAGTCTACAATATTAGTAGGAAAACTAACAGCTCAGCACAGTAAAAATCCATTTATTCTGTCAAAGCTGTGGGCTAGTTACAAAAACAGTGCACTGCGGTGCTCATATGGGAGACGCAGGTTCAGATCTGGTGTGCGATGTTCCAATTCTTTTTTCAATAATTTTTTTGCTTATTTTCCATCAATATGATTTTCATAAAATGGTTAATAATATTTATTTATTTATTGTACTGCATGCATGATTTGTACCCACAGTGTTTGGAAAAGATGGTAGTTTGAGGACTCACTTCTGACATATGTACTAGAACACTGTCACGGCTATCAAAAGTTCTCTACTCATTAAAAGCAAAAAATAAAATGGCTTATATATGCACCTAATCTATGCATATATTAACCACATCGCTCATCCCTCATCCCTTCTCATCGCTCACCATGTCTGCTACAATTATGCTATCAAATCATGCACCATGCTATTTCTTTTCTTAGCAATCAGACATTATTTTAATCTGCCAGAAAATAAATTGAGCAAAAGAAAAAAAAAACATATCTTACACTGAAGAAGGAACCTTAGGGCTGCACAGTTAGGGGAAAAATCGAATCGAATGGCAAAATGCAAAAATTATGTATTGTGTTATACATATTGTTATCATATATTAATTACATATTAACGTATAATCACTATAATACTAGTATTGCCATTACTAATTATTATTATTATTATTATTAAATTACAATAATAATAATAACCTTAATTGAAATATTAAAAATAAGAAATATTACTAATTGTAATATATTTTTTTATATTTCATTGTAAAAAATATTTTACAATACAAGTGTAAATATTAAAATTCTCATATTTCTCTATTTTTGTTGACAGCAGTTTATAAGCACTTCTTATTACAAGGAATGATGGGAAGATGTTTGGTGTATGTTGCATTCCCAAATTGACTTAAAGGGACAGTTCACCCAAAAATGAAAGTTCTGTCATCATTTATTTCCCCTCCAGTTGTTCTAAACCTATATGTACCTTTCTTTATTCTACTTAACACAAAAGATGATAATTTTAAGAATGTAGTCCTACTGACATTTTTGGTTGAACCATGCCTTCCAGCATATATGCGACAAACTCAGAGCAGATGCAGAGAAGAGTCTGTGTGACGCATTTACATTTACTTTGATCCGAGCTGATTCGAATCACTGAAAACACCAGAAAATGAGTCGCTTGCCTTTAAATAAACACAGCTGCACTTCTCTCTGAAACATGCAGTGCATACATTTATTAAAATAAATCGCAGCCTTATTTCCAATAAGACCCTAGACCTGAGCCATATTTAAGGACTGGAATTAATGACTAGGGCCAATAACCGCCAAGAAAACCCTAGTGACCGCATAGAAACATGCTAAAATCCACTCAGAACATGTAAGCAACCACACAGCTACACTCTACATTCTAGCACTGTAGCAGGGAATTTGGCACCACTCACATTTTCTTAAAGATTTGATTATCATCCTGGTGGTTTTGAAAGCCCAGCTGACATTTCTCTAAACTCTTTGTCCTTCATTCAGGTCAGCTGGCGGCGGGTACATGTGAAATCGTGACTCTGGACAGGGACAGCAGTCAGCCAAGGAGGACCATCGCCCGGCAGACGGCCAGGTGTGCCTGCAGGAAGGGCCAGATTGCCGGCACTACCAGAGCCAGTCCAGCATGTGTGGATGGTAAGAATGAGGAGGGGCTGAGGTGGGACTCATCCAGGCTTTGGTGCCACTGCCTCTAAGCCCACCAGAGCATCCATAGCTGGGGCTTTCAGATTCCAGTCTGATCCGTGAGATTACGCTGCTCAGTGAGTGTGGCTGAAGTGTCACTCACAGGATTTGGGATGTTGCTGCAGGTTTCATCAGTGCCTGAGGTCACGTGTGAGGAATGTGTTACGAGGTGACGGACGCTGGGGAAATTTAGAGTTGGTGAGATTAGCTCCGAGCTGCTGTGTGTTATTTAAATAGCAAACTTCTGTAAACACAAATGACAAGTGAATCTTGACTACAGGTTGTCATATGAACAAACTTGAGTTTCAGAAATCTTTAAATACGCAAAGCTGCATTTCGAGTCCAACATGACTGAAAGAGTTGCAGTTCAGTTTGTGAATCAGATATTAATTCAGTGAATCCGATGTTAATGAGTTCATTAGATCAAGGACTCATTAGACTGGTTCAAACTACTAAGTCTTTTTGAGCCATTCAGTAAAAGAACTGGCTCACTGAGTAATTTGTTTGTAGTTTCGTTGAGTGGTTTGTTTTGTTAAGTACTAAACTTTTGCAAACACAAATGACAAATTGTGTTTAAATGGTCTATTTAAGGATTTGAGAAACTAAACTTAAACATGCACAGCTAAATCTTGAGACAAACATGACTGACATGACTTGCAGTTTAGTAAGTGTATCAGATGTTAAGTGAATCAGATATTTATAAGCGCTTTGACAGATTTAGTGAGTTCATTAAATGAAGGCATCGTCAGATAGACTCTTTTGAGCAATTCATTAAAAGAACTGGCTCGTTAGAGTCATTTTTTCATGTTAATTTAATTGTTTTGTGAAGTGAACATAATGGAAATATGTAATACAGAGTCTTTTTATCTCATTACTTTCTTTTCATCTTGGTTTTGTACTGTATCCGAGAAGCAAATGAGAACTTTTTAAATTATATTTGCCATTTACAGCTTTTCCAAGTACATTTGTTGTGTTCCCTTTTTCTTCAATTTAGTTTTAGTCTTGCGTGGACTGGTTTTCAGCGTGACTTGCACTTATCTTCATGTGGTCGTATGTCTTCTTGCCTTCAGTTGTTGCTATGACACCTGAGTAATTTGTAGACATATTTCGTAAGGTAGGAGTTTCTTCGTGGCCAGATGAAAGTAGGTGTTCTTGAGTAATTGCTTTTGAAAGACACAGTCCTCCGTGTTTCTACGACCTTACATCACCTGTAGTGGGCTACACCACATGCCAATCAGTAACCCTGGCTGAAGAAATGTCGTAAAAAAGCACAGAATCCAGTAAACAATAAAGTTTATAAACATAAATGAGCAAAAACAGAATCATGCAAGCAGAAAAAAATGTGCCTCAGTAATTCCTCATTGCTGTTATTGGAAAATCGTCTCATGGCTTACGAACCAAATTGACAATAAAAATCAGTCACTCTACGTTGGCATTTTCTAACAAGATAGCCAGATACAGATTTCTCTGCGTGCAGAGGTCTTGAGGCTTTGGCCTTTCAAAAATGCAGTTATTTCAAAACAACCAATGGATTCTGCTCTTCAGATATAGAAAGAAAATCTCAGTGTATCCAATTGACAATTTACCCCCTGCATGCGAAGACAATCTTTTCTTGAACTCCGCAGCTCCCTCAATATTTCCTCAGTCTTGTTTGTCGTTTAACTATTTACCATGCTCGCTTTTAATTTTGTGTAATTTGCTACTCTGAGTGTCTGAAGCTATTAAAGAAATATCGATTTCTTCAGATGTTTTGTTTCTTTGGATTAAAAGCTTTGCTAAATATAGCCTGATCTCTTCAAATGAGGCAACGCTGCTGTTTTATCTTGTTCTGTGCCCTGTGGCTTTATCTGATAAAAGGCAATCAGACAGGTTTTGATACTGAGAAAGAATAGCCGCACATTTGCCATTATGTATTAGTACTAAGACTGCCAGGCTTTAGTCTCACGACAGCAGGACATGCCCTGCTGATGGAAGGTGAGCAGACTTTTGTGTTTAGCACACTGAAGACCAATAAACAAGATGACATTGTAGATCACATGTGGCTCAATGACAAATGTCTGTGGTGAAAAGAGAAACATCTAAAACTAAAAATCTAGTGTAAAATATATAAAATGCCACGTTCATATTTCAAATTTTTATGCCATTTTTAAGAGAAATAATTAAACTTTAATCTAAAATGTCATGTGGTGCAACACCTCCAAAAATGTTAAATAAATCTGACTGTACACATCTTAATTGTTATTTCAAAAAAGTTTAAAACTAAAAGTACCTTTTACAAATATCATGAATTAATATAAATTATTAATTAATTAATCTGAAATAGAATATTAATATTTGTGGAGTTATGACATTTTGCATACTGAAGTAACCAGTCATTGTTATAAAAAGAAGAGTTTATATATATGAGTATATATATGAGCAGCAAATCAACATTAGAATTTATTAGAGTTAAATTTCTGAAGGATTATGTGACACTGAAGTCTGAAGAAAAGACTGCTGAAAATTCAGCTTTGCCATCAAAGAAAAGATTTTCAAATCTATTCGGTCCCACTTTATATTAGGTGGCCTTAACTACTATGTACTTACATTTAAATTAATCATTTGGTACAATGCACTTATTGTGTACATACATGTTTTTACATTGTACTTATATTTTTAAAAATACCTGTATATAATTACATCTGTAATTAATTTATGTAATTACATTTATAATTACACTGTTGACCACTCCCTTAAACCTTAACCCACCTTTAAACCTACCCATACCACCAAACCTGTCCCTAACCTTACCCGTATCCCACCTCAATAGCAGCAGAAGTGTTTTGCAATAGAATATGAACACAATAAGTACATTGTACTTGTTTTTTGATGTAAGTACATAGTAGTTAAGGCCACCTAATATAAAGTGTGACCATCTATTCAAATAGAAAAGTTTAGGGGTGTCCTCGACTAAGGATTTTCATAGTCGAATCTGAATTTTCGAATCTTGCCGATAGTCGACTGATAGTCGAATCAAATGTTTGGGGGCAGGGCAAAATACATTACCAAGAATCAAGTCAGACATTCGACAGTCATAATTACTGACGTTAACACACAGGGAAAATGTGTAATGGATGCCTCGCTGATACAAACGGGGTAAATAATGTATTATGATTTGATTAAAAGATATTTAACATTAACATTTAACATTTTTTACAATAGTGCTCTCGTTATAACTTTATGTATATGACATAGTTATTAATGATCTGCATTTCTGTTTTGAGCTGCACGTGCTGAAGATGACCAGTAGAATTAAGCATATGATAGCATTTTTTTAATCACTGGGATTTAACTATTTTTTCTCAAATAGAATTCGCTTCGTTATTTATACAACATAACGTTAATATTACGACTTATAAGCTCTCTGTACAAAGTGCCCTGAAAGCAGGAACGTGTCTGCGCAGCTCTGAATGAACTCCTTTGTGGACGCATTCTTCACGCAACAACTAAACTCAAAAAATTCACAGCGTTTTATTATAATAGTGTTCTCATTATAATGTTATGTATATGACAGTCCCAGTACCAGTCATAGTCATTAATATTATTGTTGTTTGTCCTGCTCACACTGCGTATTGAAGAGATATATAGGCTTTCCTGTAGCTCAAATGGTAGAGCATGGTGATAGCAACGCCAAGATCATAGGTTCGATTCCCAGGGAAAGCAAGAGCTGATAAAAAAAAAAAAAGTAAAAACTGTAACTTGAGTGTAAGTCGCTTTGGATAAAAGCGTCTGCTAAATGCGTAAATGTAAATATATATAAACCGGCCAAAATGTTTTGAAATGTTTTGAGCCTGTGTCAGTTTGAGTCATGTTAAAGATTTAAATCCCTGCTGCCATGATGCTCCTCTGTCGGTCACAGATTATGGAAAGTGAAAATCTATAGGGGTGGTTGGATTTAGTCACGCATGTTAAAATATTTATTTAAAGCTTTCTTATCCGATTCTTCTTTACAGCATTATCATAATAGGGTGTATATTTACTTATTGGGAGAAAACCGGTAGTTCTATATGAAATCAGACATTTGAGCACCCCCATATAGCCAAAATGGTATGATCATAACACCCCGTGAATATTCGACTGAAAGTGGGAGTTGAATCAGGCTCCTCCTATCGAAGCATCGAATCGTTGACTATTCGGGGTCACCCCTAGAAAAGTTATTTTAAATTGTAATAATATTTCACAATGTTAACGTTTTTACTGTAATTTTAATCAAATAAATGCAGCATTGGTGAGTGCAAGAGAATTCTTTCAAAAACATTAAAAAAAGAAATTCTCACCGACCCCAAACTTTTGAACAGTTATATATAGTCGAAACCTGGAGGCGTAGCACTTAAGCGAATCGTTGTGTTTAACATAAAATGAAAAGCTCACACACAGACTGAAAAATGGAAAACGCATTCTTTGGCATGAAACCAGGCTGGAATTATGTATAATTCATGTTCGTAGTATAATTAAATTTTCACTTGTACAAGTACAGTGACAGGTCACTTCTAACTGCAAAACCGCCTGCATGTAAAGCGAATAACAAGAAAAGCAGAGCTGAAAACACATTTGCTCTGTGGAATCTCTTAAGACGTCTTGGGCAATGACGTCGACATGGCAAGTAGAATGAATTTATCATTAAACCAATAGGAAATTAAACCGTCATGAAGTTTTCATGTAGAACAGAATCAAAGTGGCCTGGAAAGATCTGGCATCAATATCGCATCAGACAGAAAAAGCTAAACGAGAGGCGGCTGCGGCATGTTGGGACACAGAGGGACTGTGGATTCTGCCTGGAAGCGGGCGGGAAGTGACAGCAACAGAACCCAATTCCCTCAGCTGGTGGTAGCGGGGAGGTGAGAGCTGACAGCTGGAATATGCCCTGAAAACTATGCGGAAAGTCAGAGGAAGGAGAGCATTTTAACAATTAGACAAGGTGATCGTTGGCCAGGTGTCAGGATAATCAAGTCTCGCTCACCTAGCACCTGCATTAATTCCATATCTTTGACTCCGCAATCGAATTCGGAATGTCAGCCCAAGGATTAGTAATGTTTCCCTAGTCACACAGCCTAGATGGATGCGATAGGTCAGGGCTGACCTCAGGCAGCCAATTCAAAAGCATCTGCCTTGTATCGCGGGTGTCTATGCGCCAGCATTACAAATGGGATACCGGCTCCCCAAAACATTCGGGAGTGGCTCGAGAACTTCTGCGCCATCAATCAAGACACCAAAGTCAAGATGGTGTCTGCTTCATATGGGATTATATCACGTTGGGGACACCAAAAGCTACAACTGCCATGTACACGTTGTTTGGATTTAATACAGGTTGCAGTTGCTGGCGTGGCTTTATATTTTTTTCTAAGGACAGATAAGGACACAAAATATATTGTTATTTGGCTCACCCACTAAATAAATACAGAGACTTGACATAAGTGGTCCCACTAGAAACTAATTATATAATGCATCCTCTGTGTTTCCACAATGCTCTAAAAATTAGCATACCCTGTGATGAAGTGTCTGCAGGTGTGCCCATGATAACACAGATTACACAGACTCTCCGCCTTGACTCCTCATATATTATTTTACACAAACATCCTCTCACAAAGATACCTTAATTTTGTTTTCTAGAATCAATTACGGTGGTGAGGACCATCAGTGTACACATATTTGTGCATTTGGTGATTAATACAAGTGTATTATTCTGTTTCAGGGGCACTATCAAAGCAAGCTTTGGGATGGTGTAATGAAATGTTTTGTACAAAATAAAGATAAAGTGTATATTTCAAAATATACAGTATTATATTTTACTATTGTTATTTAAAGGTAAAAACATTACAAAACATTTTAGTTGCTTGAAATCAATTTTAACTGAAATAAAATAGAAAAAAGTCCAACTTGTTTTAATATAGTTGCCATTTCTCATTTTCATTTATTTTAACTGAAATAAAAACTACTTACACATTTCTAGAAAATTAGGGAAAAAAACACAACAAAATTATATAACTAAAATTAAAATGAAAACTCAATATTACTTCAAAATAAATTAATATTAACTGAATCTAGTAGAATACAATAGTATCTCAATTATACTTAAATAGCATTGGTGTGTGTGAATATATGTATGTATTTCTATAATATATAAATATGAACATAAATTTACCATGAAATACCACAATTTAATAAACTGAATCATTAAAACATTAAAAAGTTACATTATTAATAAAATTATAAATATTAGATTTTGTGTATACATTTGTTAATTATGCTTCATATGAATTATTATTATTATTATTAAATAAATTAAAGTAAAATAATTGAGCTAAACATTTTAATGTCTTAAAGAGTCAAGAGTAAAAATGTAAATATTACCAGTAAGTAATGCTAGTGATTCAAACACACAAAACAGTTCTTTCCTTGATTTTGAGTTGAGTATGACTATAAGTAATAACGTGGTTCAGATGTTTATTAAGTAACCGATAAGACTGATTGATTCGAGTTCATTTAAAACAGGATTCATTAGACTCATTCAAACTAGAGATTTTGTGATTATTTTAACAGAACAAGTGATTCATTCAGATTAGCTTTTTCTTCATTAAGATTCATTCAGACTGATTCAAACCAATAACTTGTGACTGATTCATTAAAAGACCTGGTTTATAAGACTTGTTCATTTGTGAATCCAACTTCACTGATCATACTGTATGCTTGTTTTTGAGTGAAATATGTGCAATAGAAAAATCAGCAGCTTTGTGAAAAGCGGCACAGGCAATACTAGTGTAATGGCATTGTGAGAACGATGGACGCAAAACAATAGATAGAAAATATTAATTGATATTCCTATCCAATCCATTAGCTGGCCAATTTATGACATCATAAATTCCCCTCACTGATTTCATCACAGTGGAGGGCTTAACATTGAGAACAGAAGGGGCTTGGCTTAGAAACTGTTTGAAATGTAAGCTCATGAATTCATTATAAACAACAACATGTGTTACTTGTAAATTATGGGCAGTTCCTGTGTAAACAGCACTGATCTGAATACTAGTGTGTTCCATTACTGTGAATGTTAAATATATAGGATTCTCAAGCTGTGTCCGCTGTAAAAATGTATGGACAGATGTTTGATGTTCTCGTCTGTGCCAAACGTTTGAGTAATTGCAGTCCGCTGCAATGAGCAGCCCATCTCATTTATTGTCCCGATAAATCTTGAGTCCGGCCTCTGCATCGGTCATCAGTCACAGCTAAAGTCTTAACTGGGGCAGGAATGACAGGGCCTTGAGGACTGGAACTACCTTTCCTCAGAACATTATGAAGAACCCATTATAAAAATCTAATTTAGGTTTTTAAAAAAAAAATACAGAATTTCACCATTACAGTGCTTGCATGTAGGCGAGATATCTAATATTAGTTGTTTTTAATGTGATTTTTATTTGCCCATTAATAATAAATGTTTAAATAATGTCTCCGTTGTAAACTAAAAGGGATAGTTCACACAAAATTGAAAATTCTGTCATCATTTACTCAAACTCATGTTGTTCCAAACCTGTATGAATTTCTTCTGTTGACCTCAAAAGAAGGTATTTTGAAGAATGTTGTAACCAAACAGTTGACGGTAGCCATTGACTTCCATATGTATGGAACTAGGAAAAAAATACTATGGAAGTTAATGGCCACCAGCAGCTGTTTGGTAACTAACAGTCTTCAAATATCTTCTTTTGTGCTCACAGCAGAAAAAAAACTTGTACAGGTTTCGAGAGTGAGTATACAATGACATAAATGATTGTTTTTGGGTGAACTATCTCTTTTAGATACAAAGACAATATTAGAAGTTCAATTCATCTCATGAACTATCCATTTCAACAAATTAACTCAAATCTTTGATTCAAATTATTCATTTGTCACCACGGTAGCATTGTAAAATTTCAGTTTGTTTCTTAAATATTCAAATTGTAATTTTACTGTATTGTGATTGGCCTTTTTTTCTTAGATCTATTTGCATACTGATTTGCGATTGGTCATTTTTTCCTTGTGTCAATTTTAAAGTGAAAAGTGTAATTTTTGTGGGATCATCTTCATATAAAACTGACAAAGACCAGTTACACAGAACAAAAAACTTTCAGCGTTTGAGAGCCTTTCCAGGTTTGATATTTCCTTCTGAAAATGCCAATTTTTGCATTGAATGATTATGATTAATGATAAAATATTTGTAAATTTCAGAACCACAGCTGAAAGGCACACTGAATATTTTACGTATACAAAAAAGAATTAGAGCGAAATCATTTTGGGTGTGATAATGGAGGTATCCAGTGATCTGTCACAATTTAGATGCCATCTGCAGCAGCAAAGAGAGACGCATGAATAGTTAGCAAGAAAATCTTCTCACTAGAATTGATTGCAGGGATTATTTTGATATGTGTTTTGCCTTTTTCTAATTTCAAACGTGTGGATACTCCAGATATACAGATTATAATTCAACAGATTCGATTTCCAGCATCTAGCAATAAGAGGAATTTGCAATGCAAATCTGAGTTAAGCAAGAACAAGATATTTTCATTCAGAATTAGGTACACAAAATTTTTATCTGGACAATGTCACATTTTGGTCTCAGTAAGCAACTTCCACATTACTTTTGTGCCCCTTTGCCCAGAAACTCCAAGTTCAGAGAGTTCTTTGATGTATTGATTCAGAGGCACTTTGTGCACTCTGTCATAGTCTGTTTGGCATCCGTGGAGTGACAGTCTCAATGCTCAATAGCAGGAGACGAGGGACAGCTCATTAGAGACAGAGTCTGAGAGTTTACTGTGTTGTGCTGACAGGACTCTCTTCGGCTGTTGTTTGTGGATTTGTTGACTTTACTTCTTTAAAGTGTTAAAATGTTGATGATCTGTCATGTGTCATGCATCACTGGAGGCCGGAGTGATCCGATGTGTTGCCCAAGACAGGCAGAGAATGAGTTAGAGGTGGGATCTGGGGGGTTTTCGGAATAGCTGAGTATTTTACTGTGAAATAAAGGGTTTTGGGGGCATCATTATTACAGTATGTCAACTTGACAAATCCCTAATGCAAGACCAGACATTTATCAAATGTAATGGCTCCTAGAGCTTTCCAGCTTTTCATGTCCTTCAGTCTGACTCGGGATGCTGTTACTTTGCTTTCTGATCTGACTTGCACTTTTCCCATAGAGCATTATCCAAAGTCACATAGACCTTCAATGAAAATCTTGGAATGTAATCCAATGTATTTGTTTATACCTCCATCCATCTAATTACTCATCTGTCTGTCTATCTATTTATCTGCCTATTTATACACATCTATCTATCTATCTATCTATCTATCTATCTATCTATCTATCTATCTATCTATCTATCTATCTATCTATCTATCTATCTATCTATCTATCTATCTATCTATCTATCTATCTATCTATCTATCTATCTATCTAACCTCATACCCATCCATCCATCCATCCATCCATCCATCCATCCATCCATCCACAGTATCTACCCATATCCATCCATCCATCCATCCATCCATCCAAAACCAACCAAGCCAACCAACCCAACTCTGAATTAAAATTTTAAAAAATCTGAAAAACTACATGCAAGACTAGCGTTGAATAGCATGCTAATCTTAAAACATAGATAAGAGCACCAATGGCTGCAACCTACGGTTTTGTGAATCATGCCTACAGAATGAAGATGTACCGAATTTGCATGAAAGGTTCTTTTATTTGTCGTCATGGCCCAAGGCATAACAGTGAATACTAATGCTGGAGATTAGTAGCGGAAGCTAGTCCCTAGAGTAGATGCTGTGAGGGAAACATTCACTACATTACAAACTACCGAGTTTGGAAGGCATCTCTACAACAATTTTTTACCTTTAAGAACGTGCCTTTTCCTTTGGTGAGAATGACATTTCGCCTCCATTTGTCCCTACTTGTTCTCCAAACACTTTGTTAGCCTTCCTCCAAACGTACAAATGCTGCCACCCTGATATTTATGTACTTTTGCTTCCCTGGGTTATATTTCACTCTGATTATCATTTTCTCTACCTCACAAATGTACTCTTTTTTTGTACTCTCGCTCTCTTTCATTTTCTCTCAGTTTCCCTCCCTCCCTTTTTTCCCTCTCTCTAAGGGCCAATTGGGGTGTCATGGTATGCAAATGAATATGTAAGGGTGCCCTAGTTATTATAAATAGACATTTATGTTTGATTAAGTGCAAAAACAATCTTACCTCAGGAAAAAAATCTCACTGTTGGACCTCAGCGATCTGTTTCAAAGAGAAAGGCTTAGGATATTAGGCCAAGTGCTGGAGCGCTTTTCTCTCATTGCTGTTTGCCTTTGTTGCATGAAATGTCCTGATTTTACCATGTCTTGACCTCCTGAATTTTATGCATTTATGGGAATTCCTTTAAGACAAAGTATGTTAGTCTATGTCACATGATGGTTTTATATTTATCAACTAAACTTAACCTTCATGACATTAATACATAATGCTAAAATAATTTATTAGGTAAATTTCCTCTACTATGTAAAGTACTATTCTATCGCAGTTCTTTTGCACAGCAGGTGCACCAGTGAAATCATCTTAAAACAGAGTTCTAGTCAATCCAGAGTAAAAAATGACTACACTATGATAAGCCCCACTCTAAGTTTAATTTCATATTACATAGCATGTTTCACAAAAAAATATATGGCCTTGCGAAAGTGAAATAGGTTGTAAATGTCATTTCTTTTATTTTAACTTCCTTCATATTTACTTTCCTCTACTTTTAACAGCGCGCATTGTCAGGAGCAGACAATGGTGTGAGATGATGCCTTGTTTGGATGACGAAGGCTGTGACCTATTGGTAAACAGAACGGGCTGGACGTGTGCACAGCCGGGAGGCCGAGTGAAAACAACCACAGTAAGTGTCACAAAACAAAACGACTCAGGACTTGCTTGTCAAAAAGGCTGGTGTCATGAAAAATACCTCACTGGATCCCAATAATAATAAACATGAAGAATAGTAAATATCACTGTATGTTTCACTTAATGAGAATATAGGTTTTTAAAATTTAATTAATAATTGTTTTTTTAAATAAATGCTTAAAAAAAATGTAATTTTAATTTAATAAATTCAGAGATGCAATATCAAACAATGATAGCCTGAAAGTGTCTAGAAGTTTTTATGATTATGTGTAGTAAATTGTGAAAAAAAGTAATATATTTAAAATACATTTATTTCATACTAAGTATAGTTCAAATCTATGAACATATTTAATGACATATCACTTAAGACTAAAATAATAATGAAACTTTATTTGGAGCACTACTTGTGCACAATGCACATTCCTTAATATTATGCCAAAAATGTGTTTTTATGTCACTTTTGATAAGGATTGTATGATCTTCAAATAATATTGGACTTTAATTCCAAGATATAAGTGTACCTAAGGTATACTTGCAATAGTTCCACTTTAGCACAATCAAATATACTTCAGTATATCTTCAGTTGGACTTCATCACTACTTCTGCACAATTAAAGTGCATTAAGCACAAAATGAGTTGTTCCAGTTTAGCAGACTTTAAGTATACCAGTTTAGTATACCAAAACTGCAGGGTGCTTTTTATGAAGTACATAAATATGTAAATGTATTTGTTGTATACTTAGCATGAAATAATTGTATTTCAAATACATTTTAGAATATTTGTTTTTCACTAGGGATGTCATGCAGTTTAGCTTGTTAACCGCAAGATAACAGACAACACTAAGAATGACCATGTTTAATTTCATGTTTGAAGCTTTGGTTGTATGCATTTATGAAGTACATAATTTAAATTTATTAATTAAAAAATTAAAGGAGGGTTTTTGCCCCTCCTTTAAAAATTCAACCAAAAAGATCCAAAAAGGTTATAAAGGGGCAGTAAAACAAATTCATGCTGTATGATTTTGAGCATTTCTTGATTTAATCTTAGTTTACTCCAAGAGATATGATTACTTTATATGACTGAATTTAGGATTTTATAAGGATTTATCCAATCTTAATTTGTTTTTCAAAGATTAATCAAAGTCTTATCAGTTTGGAATGACTTGAGGTGAGTAAATGTTGATAGGATTTTCATTTTTAGGTGATCTATCCTTTTAATTTAAAAACAATCAAAAAGCTATTAGCTACAGATTTCTTATTATACGGAATCAAATATCCCAAAAGCTTTCAGTCATTAGTGTCACTGGCATTGAGAGGGCTTTTTCTTAAAATTTAAGAAAACATCTCCTACCTGTCTTGAATATTCTCCTTGGTTAGGGTCCAACCAGGGAAGGATCTGGGACAACACCAACACCTCTCAGAATGCATAACGTATTGCGTTATATGCCCTAACTACTGTGTTGTTAAATCCCACCAGGTATCCTGACACCAATGGGGGACGGTTTTCCCAAGAGAGGCGCGATGTACGGAAGCACCTTGTCATTCTCCAAAGCTACAGCGGGGCGGGGGAGGGGAGCATTCATCATAGTCCTGTTAGCCCTGTCTGTCAGTCTCTCCATTAGTCCTTCAGTCTCATAAGATAAGGGGTGAGGACCTCTCGTCATGGAATTTTCGTGGACCATGAGGAACGGATCCCCCTGTGCTGTCAATCAAAGCTGGAACCGGCCAACGTTTTGTTTGCTGATGCCAAAACTGGCAATATCAGTTGCAGGATAGTTTGCGACCTGGATCGTGAAACGTGTATGGATCTATCAAAATTTTACAGACCAAAGAAATACGGGCAAATTTCTGTGTGGAAGGATTTCCAATATGAACACGAATACACACATCAGCTGCTTCAGCTTCCACAAACGCAAGCAAAAACACATACCTGAGCTTTGTGAGGAGTTTTTCCAACCTAGCACATGCAAAATGGACAACAAAGACGTTTGCGACAAAACTGTTGATTTTTCTTTGATTGTAGGTCTGCTGCCATTGTTGTGAATTGGACTGAAATCTGTCAGGATTTGGAAACGTAGCGAACGTGGCAGGGGATTTGTCGAACCGAACATCATCTACCTGACCTGAAGAGACAAGCGCTTTGGGAGAGACCATCCTATGTATTTTCAGAGTCATAAAGTTATATATATATATTTAACAGTTTTATATGATGTACCTTTGTAGCGATCCTTATTTAACACTGACAATGTGATCCTATTCATAAAGGGTGAATTCAAAACAGTCATGTCCTGGAAAGTTATTCACTTGCTTTCTTCGCAAATGAACATACAGTAGAAAGGAAAATAGTGTACTTGTGTATTTGTGAGTAAACTTTTGTTTTGTATCAACATTGCATCAATATACACACACACAAAGCAACTGTAACCCACCGTGACAAGGTTATATACATCAGTATACGGCTATGGGTCAAATGTGTTTTACCGCAGAGATTGTACACTGGCAAATTCATCTTATAAAAACTGTTTATGTGTCAGTCCTTCTGTGATATCTGTCATATCGAGACGGTCACCCCATTAAGATAATGGCCCTTATAAGATAATGGCCCATCCGCCACAACGAGCGCCGTGTCCTGCGTGGTTTCTCCTAGACCATTACTCTGCCCTTGTTGGCCCCTCTCCTCCTCTCTCAGCGCCGAGCCTGTGGAGGAATGCTGCTGTCAGCCAGGCTTCAAGCTTCATTTAACATCACTAACAGCCTGCATTACACACGGCGTCTCTCAGTTACAGCCGCAGTGCCCCACAATATCACCCCCCACACGGCCCGACTTAAAAGTAGTGTTTATGAGTGTTTGAAGGAGAATGATGTTGGCTTTATTGAGGCTTTTAATAAGACTTTAACAACATGCATTAATCATTTACTTCAGTTGTAGGTCGAATAAAGTGTCCCTTCATACTTAAAGCTGAAGTTAAATATGCTAAGATGCTAAAATGCATTCTTCTACTTCAGTTTAATATGCAGAGACGGTAAGCCATTTGTAGGCTGATTCCCCTGTGAAGTGTAAACATTGTGACTGTGTTTTTAAAACCTTTTTCTGTTTAAGAATCCTGACCAGCCCAATACCGCAACGGTGGCTCGACCAATGATGTGAGTTTGGGTGGAACTATTTGTTTGATTGCTGTTGGTTTTGATCGCTATTTAGAACATAACTTTAAAATCAGTAAATGCGTAACATAATATGAAACAATACTGAATGCCATACTTTAAACTAAAGTGTGTTTTTTATACACTGATCTTTGTGGCATTTTCAAAACATTTTTGTTGCTTGAGAATCCTGACCTGCCTGACGTAGCAACACCGGCTCAACCAATGGGGGGAGATTTGGGTGGAGCTTTCTGTTGATCAATAGCAAAGAGTGCTCAGGAAATCTTGTTTGAATGCCGATGGTTGTCCTGTTTTTGAGAAGGTCTTAAAAACTTAGAACTGAATTAAATGACTAATATATGGTACCGTTCAAAAGGTTGGGGTCAGTAAGATTTTATTTTTATTATTTCTATTTTTAAGAATTAACACTTTTGTTCAGCAAGGATGCATTAAATTGATCTAAAGTGACAGTAAAGACATTTGTTTCAACTATTTGCATCACAGGAATAGATGACATGACACTTTAAAATGTGTTCAAACAAAAAACAGTTATTTCAGAATGTAATAACATGTCAAAACGTTACTGTTTTTACTGTATTTTTGATCAAATAAATGCAGCCTTTGTGAAAAAACATTAAAAACCCTTACCAAACTTTTGAATATAGTGTATGCCACACGTGCAATTTTGTCAATATTAAATACTTCTATGCCAGCTCAATAAATTGAGACAACTAGAAATATCTGTAGGGCAATTTCCATAAAAAGTGTAAACAATGTAAAAATCCTGACCAGCTCTCCATGATAACGTTGATTCAATCAATGCGTTTTCAGAAAACCTGTTTGAAAACAGTCCTTATTTTTGCAGCTCTGTTTCGTTTGATATTCTACTGCCTGTAGTTTTTACAATGAGTGCTACTGTAGATTATGGGTTTAATCTGTGGCATAATTTGATTAATCCTGTTTAAAAAGCAAGCCTTTTTATATTCAGCAGTAAGTGTTGTCTAGTCATCTTTTTTGTCATTTTGCTGATATCTATTTTATCCACTGAAAATGTCATTGCGAACAATTAGTCCTTCTAAGACAACCTGCAAGGAAGGCGGCGGCATGGCACGAAGATGATTGGCTAAGGTAAAAAGGCTCCCTTGAGTTCATAATCAGGGTTTGACATGTTGCACTGAACCATCTCAAATTCCCATACAAATCTTACCGGCTTGGCTCACTCATCCATGGACTAAATGAGAAAAATTACAGACTTTGCCAGTTCCCTTAAAATCCCATTTACATTCTGTCAGCTCCTATTAAGGACGAAGATCGTGACAATGGGCAAAAATATGCATGGGAGAGAAATCCAGCCCCAGTCCATCACGGTAATTCCGACCCTGCTTACCAAGGCACCACTTGATTTCTCCTCAATTTGGGCTTCCCTTCCCGCAAGCTGCACACTAAACAGGCCCTGATAAGCACCCTGCCTGAAAACCAGCTTTAACAATATCATACAATTACGAGCACCAGTAACAGTATCAGCCATAGATTAGAGGTACTAAATGCTGAGCTATGAATAAATTAGCCACAGTTTTTCGCCTAGGCGGAAAGACCCAAAAAAGAATGAAAGGACAACAAGGCAGGCGCTTTGATTTTCGTAGCTCTGCGCCTCAACTGATAGTTTTCTCCAAATAATTTTGAATGACACAGATTATAATAGATTTCCGAAATAATCCGGATTATCGCAGTCATTAACGCCACATTTGATCAACGAAAAAAGTCTTTCTGCGGTCACACATCATTATGTGCGTTATGGCTCAAAGCGGGTGGCGATCTTATTTCAATTAAAAATTGGCATGCCTATCAATGTGATGCCTCTGTTTACTGAACTATTTAGACAAAGACGTCATCTGCAATTCAAATGATTTTAATCAGTAGACACAGAGGCACAACATTGACAGGATTGCTTCATTCGTTTAGCAAAATGTCAAAGCAAATTGTAGGGCCTCAGCTGTGTTTATGAACAAACTCCATGTTTCAGATTTGCAGGAGATTAAAAAGAGATGAAAAGCAGTGAATGTGTAATTGTGTGAAATCTAAACCCAGGACCCTTTTTATAGTGCAAATTTCTGATTAAGGCAAAACCGAAGGAGAACTCCCCGCAATTATCGATAATTGCGAGTGGGCAATTATGTATTAGCATGATAAAAACAAGTGCACACATAAAGGAAGACAACTGCACCTGAGATGAACGTAAGTGGAGGGACGCGCTTTGCCCACGGGGTAGGCGGACGTTGCACGAGTTCCTCCAGGCCCATGTGGTGAATTATGGTCTGCCCTTCAAGCAGTCACACACGGCTGCCATTAATCATCACTGGCCAGTGTCCCCATTCTCAAAAGAGGTCTGGAATGTGTTTCCAAACCTTACTGAGACGTGGTTATCACCCTACCTGTCCACCCTCAGCCCCTTGGGGTCCTTCACACGGGATCATAAAGATAAAGCGGAGACGGTGACTTTGTTAAGAGAGATAGTTTCCAACGGGACCAAACATACTCCTCACATTGCCCGTGTAATTTTTCGATTCTGGCGAGTACTTTGAGGGTCACACGAGATGAAGTAATGTTTCGTAAGAATTAATTGAATTGTTCACTGAATACACGGTCAGCATAAGCAGGACCGATGAAGCATGAATGCGGCATATAACAATGTGACCTCCTGCGGGACAGTCTCTGAATGAGAGTCCTGGAGTTTCCTACAATAACAAATTATGTCTAAAGACTCTCCTTCTCTCATTTAAGCATGACGTATTTGTCATTGTTACTGAACTGAAGGTCAAAGATATGTCAGTGTGATTCAGTTTCTGAGAGCTAATCTTCAGGATGGATGCAGAATTCCCTAAATGTTGTTACATATAGTACCCTGAATTTTACAAACCTTGAGGGCAGGCCGGTGGGTTTGTGAGGCCTCAGGCAAGATTCTAAAAATGTCTTAACAAATTAATGAATTGTAATCAGAAATAATTTTTTCATTTATTGTACAGCATTAGTGCATTCAAATCATGTCAGAACGATTGCGTTTCAGTGCACGCAAATGCCAAAGTAATAAGTGAGAAAAATTGTACTTTTTAACCGCATAAAACCTACTGTATCATATTTGATATGCAAATTTCTCAAGCCTCTAAATTGTAAACATAAAACTTCTACATGCCTTGCGTCATTTTTAGAAAAATCATGTTAAAATCAGGCTTTTGAGGAACATATATTTGATCTCAATCATCATTGTATTGCATTGCATTAAATGTTTTGCCTCCACACTAAAAACTAGTTTTGATCATAAAACTGAATATTAAAATATCATCTTACGAGGACATATTCCTGGGAGATATAGTGACAGCTGATATTTTTATGATATTTTATGCAGGTAGTTTGTTACACTGTTAAAATCTCATCGATTTACATTACAAGCCAGCAAAATCTCATCTTACTTTTTGACTACTTAAACAACAGCTGCAATATTTTTTGCATATTTTTGCTCAGTTTGGATTTTTGCTCAGTTTGGAGTAAAGGATCCTCGAGTATGAACTCTATTCTCACTGTCTCATGGGCTACTACTATATGACCCATAAAAGCCTGATGTATCAAATATGATTTCATGTCATGCATTGCTATTATTTCATGTCAGCTTTAAAAAGTGTTATATAATTATGAATGATGACAGTCTAATTAGTTTGTTAAAATAAAATAAATTTTCCATTCCACAAATAATATAATAGTGATGCTGCATGCCAGAAAACTCTCATTCATTTAGCTAATTTATGAGTGTAAAGACTTGTACTTCCAAACAACATTTACCTGATAAAATACACCGATGAACTTCAATTATATACCCAATGTGCACCTTTTGTGCTTTATTATGTTGCATCAGAGCTAAAACCACATTTCTATAAGTACAAACATCTTAATACCGTGCACATATTGCCTACAGGTCACGACAGCTTTGATGATCCTAGCTGAGGATGTTTCTACAGAAACAAGCCAGAAACCTTTCATTACAGTATCTATGTCAGAGGGAAAGCTCTCAGCGGTAATGCGCTGCGCTACAAAACAGCATCCTCCGGTGTCAGCCGTGCAACAGCCAAACACTGAAGCGCAAGGGCCGCCTGCAAAATAGGATTATAGAGATGCCAGCAAGGCAACGTTCCTCTGACCGCTAGCCATTCTGAGCTGAATCTACCAAAACTGATTGATTCACGTCTACGATTCACCAGACACCTGAATGTCACCTTTCCACATGGCTGCCATTCACTGCACAGAGTGATTGAAAGAGAGAGCAGAGGTGAGAGGGAATGGGATGCTTATGGCACAGCAAGATATGAACTTAATGCAGGAACACAGAGAGGAAGACGAGCGCGAGGGCGAAGGTGCACCGAATGCCACAGCTGACAACGGTGAGATATGGGAACATTCATTTCGCTACAGAGGTCTCTAAGTCTTCATTTCCAGGAGTCTCCAAGTCCTGGTGGAAACATCTGATAAGGGCCTGATGTCAGTGTCTTCATTTCGTTTTCTATCATACTCACATTCTTCACCTCGTTCATCTTTCCAGCTCAGGATATTTAGTACAAGCCAAAGCGATGTCATTGTCACGACCCAAAAAGAACTTCCAATATTTGTCATTTAATATGTTTCTACTGAGCTACAGTAGCCTAGGGGTGCATTATAGGGCATACATTTCAGAATTCGATTTCAATTACCAAGCATGCGATTCGATTTGTATCCGATCTCAATTAAATTTGATATGTTACTGATTCATTTGGATGTGTTTCAGGTATAGTACTGTACATCGGCTTTTCCTCTGATGGAAAAAATATCTCTCTTAACTAACGCTGAAAATGTTCCACTTTCTTTTCCAAGGCAGAAGTAAGCCATTTTTTATTTGAATGTGCAAGCCTTTAGATTCATTAGCATTGGTAAATACTGTAACTAAGAAAAACAAAGTGCAGTAAACATAAAACTATTTGCACTAAAAAACACCAGTGTGTATATAAACATGCTAATAGAAATGTAAAGAATATGATAACAAATGCGACTCTGGACCACAAAACCAGTCTTAAGTAGCACGGGTATATTTGTATAGAAATAGCCAATAATACATTGCATGGGTCAAAGTGGGTCAATTTTTCATTTATACCAAAAATCATTAGGATATTAATTAAAGATCATGTTCCATGAAGATATTTTGTCAATTTTCTACCGTAAATATATAAAAACTTAATGTTTTTATTAGTAATACGCATTGCTAAGAACTTCATTTGGACAATTTTAAAGATTATTTTTTTCAATATTTAGATTTTTTAGCCCCCTCAGAATCCAGATTTTCAAATAGTTGTATCTCAGACAAATATTGTCCTATCATAACAAACCATACATCAATGGAAAGCTTATCTATTCATTATGTAGAAATCTCAATTACATTTTTTTTTTTTTTTCAGATTATGACTGGTTTTGTGGTCCAGGGTCACAAATACTAGTTTGCAATATAAAGCAGCATAGCAGACTGTATTTTGTGCAACTAAAATAACCAGAAGCGAACGACGGTTTGTTTTTTGAAACATGAACATTTGAACAATGGCTGTCATAAAAATGGTTTTCATAACAGATTAATTCAACTAACAGATTCATACATTAAATACTAAAGAACAGGTTGAATAAAAATATAATGAATATGTAATATAGTGCATATTGAATGGCAAAACCTAAGGTAAAATTTAATGCAACGCGACATTGTTATAAACTGATTTGTAAGTGACATTTTTGCAGGATTGAATTACTGATTGAGTTATTACATGATAAATAATACATTTCAGTAAGTTGTATTGTATCATTCAGCATACTTTCTGGTGTTTATTTCATGCTGTTTGAAGTAAAGATGAAGAGGTGATCGGTTCATGCGCTGCCGCTTTGGTTGAATTGAGACGCTACCGTGATCGGCCTCAGAATTAAAGTGTCAAAGCAGTAGTTATTGAATTTCGTAGTGAAATAGGGTTTCTGCACAACACATTTCTGTATTCTGTAAAACTGGTTGTGTTGCTTTCTAGTTTGGGTATTTTTATGTGCTTTGTTAAATATGGAGCCTTCAAATGAGATACCATAACAGACGTCCAACACATATGCAGATAGATATCTAAATAACATTTGGATATTAATTTAATAAAACACCTACAATAAAAATAACTAACTGGTTACCATACAAGTCCATAGATATCTTCATCAGTTTATACTGCTGTTAACACTTTCTCTGACAAGTGGATGCGAAGAGACCTGTTTTCCTGTTTGGTCAGCTGATGTTTGATATATACCCCATTGACATAATTCAAAAGCAGAAGTAGAAAAGCACAGATTATTGCGATTTACTGGATGGGAGGTACGCCATAAATAATGTTTAGTGACGTTCTGCTCACGCACCAACAGAAAACAGCATAGACTGAGAATCAATTAAAATGGAGAAATCAGTGTTCAACCCAGCCCTAGTTTACAGCACAACAAAAACAGGCCACAAAAACCCAAATTTCAATGTTTGTTTGCTTTGCTCATGTTTCAAAAGCAAATGGTACATTAAAAAATGATTCAAACTTCAATCAAAATCATTTTCCAACCCATGGCAATTTTAGTCCCTTCTCGAACATTCTCTGCACAGATTATTAATCATTGGCTCTGATCGTCATGCGATGGTTGTCTTCCCCTGGCATTTCCTTGTGTGGCCTTGCTTGTGTCCATCCTGCTGAGTCGCTCATCTATGCTTGCTAATCCAACATGCGTGACAGCTGACCGCTGATGCTAACAATAGCGAGACAGCACGGACAGCCCGTTCTAAAGACTGTCAAATGATAAATTACCCTCTTCAGTCACTCTAACCGAGAGCCAGTTAGGTCACACAAACAGCTTGACGTGACATTTTTCCAGTACTGTATATGCAAACTGCTGCCAATCAATTAACAGCTTGCCTTTCTTTACCCCTCAACCGCATATTGGGATTGTGGGAAATTGACTGGGGAAGTCAACACAAAAGCCTCCTGCAGTCCAGGGTCGCAGGGAAGGTCTGAACAAATAAATGTGGGTGTGAAAATGAACCTGAAGCTTTAGTTCAGAATTTCAGTCATCCTTACTGTGCATTGCTCAAAACATGTAAATCAACAATAGGCTAAAACCCTGCAAATATTTAGGTTTTTATCTTGAAATATATTTGAAATATATTTCAAGTGTATTTCATATGTATTTTAAATTCATGTATAAGATGCATAAAATATTGTATTAGCATTGAAAAGTTTTAAGCTGGTATAAGATTTTGTAATGTTTTTAAAAGAAGTCTTTTCTATTCATCAAGGCCTCAGGTATGATCAAAAATACAGTAATATTAAGAAATATGATTTTCAATTGAAAATAGCTGTTTTCTATTTTAATATATTTTCAAATGTAAATGATTCCTGTGAGGCCAATCTGAATTTTCAGCATCATTAATCCAGTCCAGTGTCACATGATCCTTCAGAAACCTTTCTAATATGGTGATTTGCTGCTCAAAACACATTTCTTATTATTATCAATGTTGAAACCAGCTATGCTGCTTAATATTTTTATGAGACCATGATACATTTTTCAGGATACCTTGATCAATAGAAAGTTCAAAAGAACAGCATTTATTGTAAATAGATATTTTGTAACATTTTAAATGTCTTTAAGTTTTTTATCAATTTAATACATCCTTTCTGAATTAAATTAATAATTATTAAGTGACAAAAAATACAAAAATAAACTAATAAAATAAAAAAATAGTTTAATTTATTTACAAGTAACTGCATTTTTAAATTATATTATTTTTCATAAGTTAATTGTTAAACATATAACATTATATACATATTTTATATATCTTTTTTCATGATTATGTTTGAAAACAAGTAAAATCCAATGTAATTTAAGTAAAATGATCATATTTTAAGGATGTTTTGGTATTTTGTAGTTGAAAACAAAATTGATTAAGAACATTTTGCTGTGAACCTACCATGTTTTATAAATCCTTGGAGATTTTTGTAAGACCTTATTTTCTAAAGTCTTATTAATCTCCCCTCTGCTAGATAAATCATTAATGTCTATTCATTATTGTATAATATTATATCAAGATTAATATAAACGATGAAGTGGCAAAACCCACCAGTGGTCATTGTGTACTGGTGCTGGTCTTTGGGCTTGCAGCAGCTGTGTTCTAATTAAAGCTGCTTCACTTTAGTGGTTTATATTCATATTTTATTGGGACCTTTCGCCTCTCATGATATACACAGAGTGCAAATTAACCCCTGGGCATATAATTTATAAACATATTTTAATTGCCTCATTTATATCTAAAAAGCGAAATTTATAATAGCATGCGAAGGGTAATGTATTGGGAAATGTAAACCATAAGCATTTTGAGATATTTTTATCACTCTGAATTCAGATGTAAAGACAGTGAAGAATGAATTTCTATTCACTGGCAGCATATGACAGGAGATTGCACAATTATATTGTGTTCAAACACCAAAACTGCTTTTAAACCTGTGACACATTTCTGTTTCACTACATGCATAATACCAATGCACTTTGAGGTAAAGCAGTGAAATAAATGGTATTGATTAAAGATATCTTTGGAAAACAGAAAAGATGACACTGTCTCGCTCATTTGCAAAGTAACTCTAGCTTTTAAACTGTCATGTCTGGCATGCCCTGATATCAGAAAGAAACACAAAAAATGCTTTGTAAATGTCTACGTGCAACGTTTCCCACAGCTAACACAACAAAGTGCTTTCATGTTGTCTTCAGACGCTCTTCAGACAAAACAGTTAGCAAGGTTTGAACCGAATGCTGTTTAACCCCTCAGAAGACAGATTAGCCCCGAGACAGTCCATTCATCATTCTTCTTATTCGTCATGCAATCCCATAAGGACCAAACCACAGGCACCTTCTGGAACAGCAATAGTCCTGGGAGTGTTTTTACAAGTTTGGATTCCCAGCCGTGCATTTTACTGCTATTGCAGCGAAAGATTTGATGCGTATCCGCTCCCCTCCATAAAAGCTTGTAGCGTGAATAACTGGCTTGGATTTGATTGAAAGAATAACATTTATATTGAAAGCATATCACTTCCCACTAAGTTTAATCAAAAGTGCCATCATAAATATAAGGAAAGTAGCACATACATACAGTACATGCAGTGGTGGGCAAGCTACTCAAGAAACGCAGTCAGTAACTACTGTACACTACAGAAAATTTGTCTGGCCAACAATAGGATGCATGCAACTAAATGATTGTATATATCTGTTACTGTTTTACAAAGATTTGCTAACTCAGGATGCACTCCAAACAATTCAGTTTGTGAGCCATTTGAATGATTCAGAGTCGATTGCACATCTAAGCTATTTGACTAAGATATTAAAAAGAACAACGTAAAGTAGTGGTTAATCCACAAACTGAGTATTGCTAATACTAATTCTCAACTGAAAAACAAAATATTGATTCCTTCACAAATCAAGTATCACTAATTTAGATTCTAAATTGAACAAATGAGTTAGCAAACTGTTCTTAATTGTTTTGCAATTCAATTCACTGATAACAACCAACTCATAGTGATTTATTCATCAACTGATATGGCTAATTCTAATTCTAAACGGAACACCAAACTGATTCAGAACACCTTGCTCATCCTTTTGAGCAATTCAGTGAAAAGAACTGACTCAAAAAAGTGATTTTGTGATTTGAGACACTAGATCAGATTCTAAATCGCTTTACAATTCAAATGCAAACTGTGTTTCCATTACCCTTCAAATTGTGAAAATATGCCCTATGGAAACACGTTAATTTCGCAAAAATGCCAATATATCGCAAAAAAGATTGCAGACGTTTTTGCAGGCAATTCAAAAAAGGAATATTTCACAAAATTGCAATGGAAACCTCCAAGAAACAGCTCATAAGTAGCTGCTCTCAAGTATAAGGGGTTTTCTTGCCATTCATTTTTGGATAATTTGTAGTGTACCAACATGCACCATCCTATCTTCTTTCCTCTTTAGATGCTGTGTATCATGGTGCCTTAAGGTTTATCACTGATTGTAAACATGTAACACATCATTGTACATTATACAGTAGAGTTTCTTGGTCCTCTCTTGCTGTTCGAAGAAAAATGCATTGGTACCTAATGATATATAATACAATTTTGGGTTTTTTACCACTGTATCTCTGTTGTGTGATTCAACAAAAAACAGTTGGTAATTATTCACTGCCTTCACAAATGTATTATAATCTCAATGTACCTTCTACTACTAGGCTTAGATCTAGCAGGAAACTTGGTACCTAAGGAACTTAGGTACCAAGTAGAATAAGGAACCCAGAAGTAGAGCTACCGAGCAACATTCTTCTATTCATCCGTGCAGTCTTTTCCCAAAGGATGAATCAAAGGACGTTGAGCTCTGGAATCAAAGTTGGAGCTTAATCAGCTGGTTGCTTCGCTGGCTCATTATCAGTGAACACCTGCCTTTCATGCCATTTATCAACTGCCTGTCAATATATAGATTAGAGTATCCATTTCACTGTCAAAACTGACTATTCATCACAGCTGTACACTGTCCGGTTGTAAAGTTCTCTTCGACCTTTGTGCATAAACACACAATCTACTGACTGCAAAAAAAGTGAATATAAACAGACAATGACGCTAAACAGAATGAGAGCCGTGATAAATCAGATATTGTGAAATATCAATTTTGCACATGGCTGCACATGAGCGCGCTTCCATATTTTCCCACTGCTCCTTGTCTTATTCCCAAGCCATTAGTTTAATTCATGACACTGTAGAGGGAGGAGGTTTACTATTGGGTTCATAAACAGACAGTGAATCCAATTTTACAAACTCAAACATGTCATCCAATATTTCAAGAAGTTTCAGAGCTGGATGATATTGTTGGCTGTTTACTTCAATTCTGAACATGAGAGATTAGTTGGACAATCTCATACAGTAACTATGGTCCCGACCTTTGTTATAGAGCTCTCATTACAACAGGCAGAATGATGTATCTTGTTCTTAATTAGAGTCTTGAAATCCCAAATTGTCTTGCTATTCTTCTTTTGTTCCAGAGTTCTATTGATTCATTCCTTCCTTCAGCACCAGGATGCTCAGAAATGCATATTAAGCAAGCTTTCCTGAAACAATTGATACAAGAAAATGTTAAACCGAAGACAAATGTGGTTGGAGTCGGTTCATCTATCACTTTCCCACTCAGATCTCATTGTTTTAACCTGGTGGAATCCCACTTCGCCCTTCAGTGAGCCCCACAAATCATCCTGAGACATGGAAATGGGGGACAGAACAAAATGGGCATCAAAGTTCGTAGACTTCAGGAAAGAAAAAGAACAAAGAGAAGAGAAACAAAAGCGAAAAACAGAAAATCTTCTGGTACAGACATCATATCCCACTAGTGCCGATCACAGAAAGGGCTTTTCACACACTCTTAACCCTTGAATAATGTTTTTTAAACCCCCTTTTTAAACCCTAGGCTAATCAATGTTTCACATATTTGACATTTTGAAATTGTGGATCTAGAATGCTAGGGTTGTTTAGCTAGTACAAACATTGCTTCAATGGGAGTCTGGGTTAGATACCTGTATCATTATCATGAAGCAAAGATCAATGTTAATTGCACAACAGACTGTAAAAATGTCATTTTGAGTTCTGGTCAGATGATTTTCATTGAACGTTAGGCTTTTAATCTATTTTTGTCCTGATGATTGGGTGATTGAGCTCTTAAATAGATGACTCTTTGCAACAAACAGCCAATGTGTTAGAGTTTTGTCAATTAGTTAAGAAGCTAGTTTACCCAAAAATAATTAAAACAAAATCTGTAATTTACTTACCCTCAACTCACTCCAAACCTGTATGACTTTCTTTGATTTCATGCTGATAGAATTTACACTTTTGGGTGAACTATTCCTTTAAGTAATTTCACTGTTTAGTGAAGCTCTTTGGAAAACACTGCAGACACTAAAATAAAAATAGATCTGAGCACACATTTTGACTTTGATAAGTGACATCTGTGCTTTCCCACTCTAGAGAAGTCCCAGCCGCCATAGAAGACAACCAATCATAAACTGCCTCAGTGCTCACCTCATTAAATATTCATGGGCTTTGTACAGTCTGAAAAACTTATAGTTTCAGCGCCTGAGTTCTAGAGTCAAAACTGACAAAGTGGTAACGAGACTGTTAATAAACTGTTATTTTCCTGTATATTTAAAAAAAATAACTTAATGGATAGGCTATTTCTTAATGGAGATTTTGACATGTCAAAAGTAAGATTTGCACAAAAAATATTTTCAAGTTTCATATTTTGTGTTTCAAAAAAGCAATACATGTTTGAAATTACATGAGTAAATTATGACAGAAATTTCACTTTTCTGAATCTACATAGTAACACTTCCACACATGGACAGTTATTAAAACCTAGTGCAGAGTCGTACACATCGCTGTAATTGTCAAATCAAATATTATTAACCTCATAAATATGCAATTGAAAACATTAACCCAGGGTTTACCAATGTACATTCTGAAATCTTGAAACCTAACTGAAAGATTGTGTTTATCCAATTTCAAGTGTGAAAGGCCCAATAGTGAGTTGCAGATGGGATGAATTTGCATCTTGGGGCTAAATAAGCTTTTTTTTTTCACTTCCTCCCATTGTCTACTCGGTTCCTCTTTTTCTAGAGCCTGTCAAATCATATCAGTCTTCTCAGCCTCACCAGTCCACGCATGTGTTTACTGGTATATAATAAGCACATAATCAAACGCCGCAGTTAAGTGAGCGCTGAGTGCTGTCAGAGCACATTGAGGGTGTATTTATTCAATGCTCTCAGTGTTAGCAGTTGCTTTGAGAAGGGCAACAGTAGAAGCAAGTGCTAATAAGCATTTGACATCAAGGTTACAGATATGCACCCTGTCGAGCAACAGCGGGCCTGTCTCACACTCTCTGGGGACTTAGTGTGACACTATTTTGTACATTACAACATGCACAAACAAATTCAACTTTAATAAAAACAGATATGAGAGATGGGAAGATATAACAAAACACTTTAATGTGCTGAACAAGGCAATTATGAAAGCATGACATGCATGTGGATTCTGTAACATCCTTTTTGATTAGTCATTTCAAGGTTGAAGACATCCCTCTATTGTTTTAAAACACTTATGCGAATGGTAAATTGTAAGCAGACACATTTTTTATCACATATTTACTAGCCATTCAGGATGTCAAAAGAGGTTGCATTTAAGTAGGAAATGCGTGAACAAATCACAGGAAAGTGATCTCTGGAGAGTTAAACCTGAGACTAATGATGCATTTATTTAAACAAAAGCTACACATATCTATTCAGCCACTGGCATCTCTAGCACTGTTTTCCTCTGATTCACATCTTATCTCAATGACAGGCAGCAATTTGTTCCTTTTCAGAGACAAAAATCCTCTTCCGCTGCTGTTAAGCAGGGCATCCCCCAGGGATCTATCCGGGGCCCTCATCTCATTTTAATATACATGCCTCCCTTTGGACAAATAATACAACATTATTGGCCCATTTATATTACTGTGTCAAAGACACACAAATATATATTATTTCCCTTCAGCACAGCCTTCCACCCCCTCATTAAGTACCTTCATCTGTAATTTAAAGCTGATTCTAACTGGACGTTCACAACCTCAACAAAAGATAAAACTGAAATCTCATTAATCAGTCACAAAGCTCTTATCCTTAGCCATCCTGATCTTTATATAGATGCTGATGTGGAAAACAAGCCTATTAAAAAATTAAATGTATACTTTGCATTAATTTTCTCACTGAAGTATCAGAGAGAAATAAAATAAATAATAATATATATAAAAAATAATAAATAAAACTAGATATCCAATGATGTGTTCATGTCACAAATAATGTCCTTGTTATCTTCATTCAAGAGCTCTTTTCCTTTTTTAAGTATTGATGCAATAAATTGCATTTATTAATAAATTCTAATTTAATTGTACCCACAACATGATTAAAAAATGTATATGCCAAAAGTATTGTAAGTTGGTAAGAAGAAGATTTTAAGAAGAAAACTGCCTTCCACACATTCTACGCATTTTATATACAATACAATTCAAAACACTGAGGTCTGTAAGACTTTTTATTACTATTTTTATTCAGCAAGAATGCATTAAAAATATCAAAAGTGACAACATTTCCATTTCAAATAAAAGCTGTTCTTCTGAACTTTTTTTCTTCTGAATGATTTTTGAAGGATCATGTGGCAATGAAGGCTGAAGTAATGATGATGAAAATTAATCTTTTGTTTTAAAATATGTTCAAATAGAAAACAGTTTACAATATTACTATTTTTACCCTTTTATGATCAAATAAATGTGGCCTTGGTGAGTAAAAGAAACTACTTTCAAAAATATTAAACAATCTTACCAACCCCAATCTTAATCACACAGATTTAGTTGAATTAATATAATTTCATTTACTCTGTTTTTGTTGCAGGTTTCATGCATATGGATGCATAAAGATAAAATGTGCCATTCTTGTATAGGGAACGTGCCATTATTATGGAATATTCACAAGCTCCTTTCAAAACTCACTCTGAGAATGAAGAAAAAAAGAGCAAACTGTGAAAAGCTTGTGGGTTTCTTTTTGCTGACCAAAGCAGAACTTTGACTTTTACAAATGCAGTTTCATGGCACTCTTTTCGCTTCATGCCAGCTTAATATTAACACCCTCAGGGCTGGCCAAACAGCAATTATCGAGCTTGTGTTACTGTGTGTATGCATATGTGCATGTATACGTGAGTGTCTGTGCACCCAGAAAGGACAAACTCTTTGAGGGCATCCCTCTGTTCAGACAATATATAGCAACATCACCAACAAAAGCGGTAATCCACTATCACACAGAAAAGAGCACAGAGTCCATGGTCCTTTTGATTGGACAAGCAAGCCACATTCAAAAAGTGGGAAATGAGAATGAGAGGCTTTGCTGCTTTACTGAAAATGGCCCAGTTCATCCAAGAAAAAAAAATGCTTGGCAGATTTCTATTTTGGCATACAATGAGCAAGGCTGCGGGATAAATTATCACCATACTATCCATTTGCACACAAAAGGTGGCAACTCTAAAGAATTACGATGCCTTAGAAACTCTGGAATCATAAAGGGTTTTGTGTCTGAAGGACTTCTAACATTCAAAGGCAGCCCATGAAACACTTATGGTTCACAGAAAAGGGCACACATGTCTTGTGGCTGTATTAATGAAAATGAGTATTTTAACGTTTACAGATTGCCATTCACTTCCATTGTAAGTGCCTCTCTGTAACCCATTTTTTTAAGAAAAGAAAGAACAAGTTTGATCTTAACTTGTATTGAACCTGGAATATCCATTTATAGCCGATAAGAGAAATAAAAGCTTTAAGGGTTTCCATTAGCCATATAACCAATTCACAAATATCTTCATATTCACTTCCTTTTTTTCCTTCCAGAACTTTTAGGCAAATATGTTGCGTTATTGATCATTCTGTAAAAGACGTCTCCAAATTGATATATATATATATATATATATATATATATATATATATATTTGTCACTTCTTTGTAAACTGCTGACTTACACACCGAGGTTGTTCAGGTCGGCTATTTTGGCTTTCCGCATATGTATAAATTATTAGGTTGCAGGAGGTGCATTTATTATATGTGTTTTGTTGTCTGGAGGCTAATAGCTGCTTTTCAGGTGTAGTAGGGCACTGATGAATGCTAGCTAATCGCTAATGTTGGCTGAGGGTTTGGACACCATTTATCACGTCTTTAAGGGATCTGCACGTGGGAATATTAACAGCCGCATTGCCATGACTTAAGTCTCTAAAAAAGTCTTTAAGTGCATTAAAGCAGTGCTTTAGTTTGACATTAGATAATGAAATGAGAGAGAGTCCAATTAGTTCTAACAGCTTAAGAGTGGTTGAATCTAATGCGATGCCAAAATGCCAGACTTTAAATGCTCCAACGCACACTAATGCACTCTCTTAGGGTCAAATTTACCCACCAGGAAAGGTTGGTGACGGTGTCATTTTACCTCTCTATATTGGCTGACGCTTTAAATTACAGACTTTTGAAGGTAAATCAAATCATAATAGCACTTTAGAGCACAGCAGTTAGCAGTTTGCAGGGGCAAAGAAGAGTGTTTGTCAAAATCAAAGTATTTAATTCAAATCAGTTTACACAATAAATTATACCCAGGTTTGTCATGAACCAATATTTTTTCTGGCTCACTTCATGTCAAGTCACCTTTATTTAAATAGCGCTTAACAATGTAAATTGTTTCAAAACAACTGCACAATATCAAAAAAGGAAAATAGTGTGTCAATAATGTAAAATGAAAAGATAAAAAAAAAAAGATTTTCAGTTAAAGGCATTTCATTATTGAATTCAGTGATGTCATCATCCAGCTCAGTTCAGTTTAAATAGTGTCTTTGCAATCAGGTCGACGATATCGCTGGAAATGAAGTGTCCCCAACTAAGCAAGCCAGAGGCGACAGCGGCAAGGAACCAAAACTCCATCGGTGACAGAATGGAGAAAAAAACCTTGGGAGAAAACCAGGCTCAGACGGGGGGCCAGTTCTCCTCTGGCCAAACGAACCAGCAATTCAATTCCAACTGCAGCAAAGTCAGATTGTAAGGGCTCAACTGGTTCCAGTGGTCTTTCCCGATGGTTGTCTAAGTGGCGGGGTCCTCACTGGGGATCTGTCTCTGGCGCTCATCTCGGTGTCCTGGTCTCCGCTGACGTTCAGGGCTGTAGAGGTCATCTCTGGGTGCTGATCCACCATCTGGGCTGGATACGGACCGGATCGGGTGGCTACGGTGACTGGGGATATGTCCCCGAGGCTCATCCAGGTGTCCGGCCTCCGCCGACGATCAGGGCCACATACATCATCTCTCGGCAACGATCCACCATCTGATCCGGACACGGACTGAGAAACAGAATAGAAAAAGACAAATATTAGCGTAGATGCCATTCATGCCCTAGATGAGAAAAATATGACTTTAATATATATCTTAATATAACTTAACATAAAACACTTAATATTACTTTACATAAAACCCTTGCTTACACTTAAAAAAAACTGTATATAAACAACTTTAAATCCATAATTGTTTATGAAATTAAATGTAATTTTTTAAATTAAAAAATATATATATTTCTAAGAAATTGCAAGTAATACATTGAATTAAATACACTCTTAAAAATAAAGGTGCTTCGCAATGCCATAGAAGAACCTTTTTGTCTAAATGGTTCCATAAAGAACCTTTAACATCTGAAGAACGTTTCTGTTTCACAAAAGGTTCTTTGTGGTGAAAGAAGGTTCTTCAGATTATAAAAAGGTAAGGAAGAGATGGTTCTTTGACTGAATGGGAGTGCATGAAATTAAGTAGAAAAACTGAAATAGTATTTTCTTGTAAAACATACTCCAATAATCTTTATCTACAGCTTTGAAAATAATTTTTCAGAGTATCTATCTATCTATCTATCTATCTATCTATCTATCTATCTATCTATCTATCTATCTATCTATCTATCTATCTATCTATCTATCTATCTATCTATCTATATATATAAGTGAAATATTATTAAACATTTTTTCCATTATACATAACTATTCAAAAGTTTGGGGTTGACAAAATTTCTAATTTTCTAAATTTCTTGTTTTTGAAAGAAGTCTCTTATGCTCACCAATGCTGCTTTTATTTGGTCAAAAATACATTAAAAATATTACTATTGTGAAATATTATTACAATTTAAAATAGCAGTTTTCTATTTTAATACACTGTAAAATGTATTTTATTTCTGTGACTCAGTGCTGAATTTTCAGCATCATTACTTCAGTCTTCAGTGTCACATGATCCTTCAGAAATCATTCAATATGCTGATTTGGTGCTCAAGAAACATTTCTGATTATTAATGTTGAAAACAGTTGTGTTGCTTAATATTCTTGTGGAAAAAGTTATTTGTTTTTCAGGATTCTTTGATGAATAGCAAGTTTTTAAAATATTATTTGAAAAAGAGAACTTTTGTAAGATTACAAATGTCAATACTGTTACTTTTGGTCATTTTAACGCATCCTTGCTGAATGAAAGTATTAATTTATTAAGTTAAACTAAATAAAATAATAAAATAACAACAACAACAAAAAAACCTTACTGACCCCAAATGTTTGAACAGTAGCATATTAAAAAGGGCAAAAAATAAATCAATAAATCTGAGGTGGGCACCGTTTGTTTGAATGAGCATGACGCTTCTGATTAGACCTGTTATGAAGTAGGGATGGGCATTTCTGGTCATATTTCATTTCGAGTAATCCACAGGTTTGAGAAACGAGTACTCGATTAATCGGGGGTGGAGCTTAAGCAAGGGGCGGGGCGTGTGCGTCATAGCGACATTGAATTGAAATTGATATTTTAATTAAAGCCCTGTTAAAAACGTTGTTGATAAAACTATGACAGGATTCAGAAAATAATTAAATTAACACAGATTATTAAAAATCACCATCAATAGTGGTTAATACAGTAAACATTTAAAAGAAATAACAGCGTGAGGTGAAGCTGAAGCGCTTTTTCTACATGACACATTGTATATAAAATTAATCACATAGCCTAGATACACAATATGTAAATGTTATATTACAAATTGTATTTATCTGCACAAAATACATGTGAGCTTGAACTACGTGCCAACCAGAAAGTAGTGGATGCGCTTCTCCCGTTACAGGCGCTTTAAAACAACAGCAACTTTGCAACCGCAAAAAAAAACACAAAGTTATTTTACAGTATTATCCCCATCCCTGTGTGTGTCTTATTATTTGTATAAATATTTTGGATCAGTGTTTAAAAAGAGAACCTACCTTTTTCTATGTTTTATAAAACAAATAAAACACACATGATACTTTTCAGTTATTTTATTCAACTGTTATTTTTAACAAAACAATATTTTACTTCAGCAGCATCACAACAGCTGTGGATCAAAAAAGTTTTTTTGTAAAAGGTTTGCAAAAATAAAGTTTAATACAACTTCACCAAACGACTGTTAAGTAGCCCATAGCCTAACGAAAATTAGAAGCCAGCATAATTTGGCTGCGTAAACTTAAAGTAAAAATAGCCTGAATATTTTTACCACAGCTATAAAACTTAAAGATTAGGTAACATAACATTTCTTTCAAAATTATCAGTTGGTAAAGGGAAATAAAATAAAGCCGGCATAATTTAACTATGCTGCTTAAACTTAAAACAAAAACAGCCTGAATATTTTACCATGCATGGCTAATAAAACTTAACATAAGGACTACATATTTTTATTCAAAAAGACCAGTCGGTCTACGTGCTCAGATGAAAGCCGAGTGCGGAGTCTATTTACAATTAGACCGGCGGTGGAAAAAACGCGCTCAGCAGGAACAGAAGTTGTCTTTCCTCAAAACCTTGTGTGAATTTTCCATTCATTTATGTAATGACAGGTTAGTGTCATATACGATTCAGTGGTTAGCGAGGTCCACGAGTCCGTGGTTATAGCCACCCGCGCTGCAGTGACCGTTTTGCGTGATGGGACAGTATAGTGGGGCTCAACTTAATTCATTAAACGTTTAAAATCTTCACCTTCAACAAAACTAATAGGCAGCAAGTCTTCTGCTGTCATTTCTATTAGCTGCGTCATCTTCTCTGCCCTGCCTGTGTCGCATTTCTGTCTGATGGTGAAATCTCTTATGCTCGTCTGACTGCTGGTAGTGGCATCGGCATCATCTGCTTTTTTGCGTTTATGTGCAAGATGGTAACGCATCGAACTTGTTGTGGAGTTGTAGACGAGTGTGGCGCTGCACATCTTACACTTGACTGTTTTTTCGTCAAGTTTTTCAAAGTGTTGCCAGACATCGCTGCGCGCTTTAGAAGCCATATTCGCTCTGTGTGCCGGTCTTGTCTCTAGACCGCAACTTCTCGCAGCCATAACCAATCAAATATCAGACTACCGCCCAAATACCAGCATAACCAATCAGAAAGAATGAAAGTAGTTAAAAAAATTTTTAAATGCATTTTTAGAGCCAATCGATCATCGTTTTCATGCTCGATCGTCGCTGATGCGTTCGAGTAATCGATTACTCGAGTACTCGTGCACATCCCTATTATGAAGTATGACCCAGAAGCCTTTTTAATGTCATGCTACTATCTTGCCTCTCAGAGGGGTTGCTGGCCCCCAGCCCCTCTCAGAGCTGAAATCAGCACTCCACCGCACATGGGGCACTGACCCACCAGCCGGGATTTTAAACGAATCAGAGGATAGGACATAGGAGCAGCACCTGCCCAGATGGCAGGGTGCACAGGTCCTGAGCAGAGATACAGCATTGGCTTACCTGCGTGTTCGACCTGGATGGACGCCACAGACAGACCCCTGAGACAAAAGAGAGGAAGGGAACGCTGAGATCCAGTCTGTTGGCCGCGACTTCCATACCTCGAGAGTTCATGCCTGGTGGGAAAGGGTTAGGGATGACATTTGTCTCACGAACCTTTGGATTATTCAAGGCTAGTCCACTACGGTGCACATTTGAAAAATTATTTCAGTTATCCCTATGAGTGTACTCAATTTATAACTCAGGTTTTTATTTTGAACTGCAATATATTATTGCTATGTATAATAAAAGAATAATGCTTATTACCACAAAATTCATTTCCACGTGCCCCTTTGTTTATTTATAAAAAGCAAAATTGAAAAAAGCATTGGGCCCAAATTTGCATTTTAATTTTTAGTCCACAATACTGAATTTTTACAATAGCAATAATATTACTATACTAATAATTATTATGTTTGACATTCTTGTTTATTATTATTAATGGTAATGCATTATTATTATTATTATTATTGATAATATTGTTATTGTTTACTACTAATAGTAATAATGCTAATAATAAATAATGTTAATAATTAACCTTAGATGAGAAAAATGCCTTTTAATATAAATCTTAATATAACTTTACATAAAACACTTGCTTACACTTAAAAACACCGTGTGTATAAACAATTTTAAATCCATAATAGTGTCACACTCTGCCAGGAAGCACGGAGCAAGGAACGAGGGAGCGCGGAGTACTTCAAAAGAGAACGTTTAATAGTCCAACATGGAGCAGGGGAGGCACAGGAACACAGGGAATGACATTTAGAACCGACAAACATACACAGAAGGACTGGGGCTTTTAAACATAGCGTAATTGGGGAAGACGACGAGACACACTTGGAGCAAATTAACACAGTCAACATGAGGAAAAAAACTGGGTCACCGGAAACACATGGGGAGCAAAACACACACAAAACAGTCCACAAGCCTGACAAATAGCTTATGAAATTAAACGTAATTTTACATTTTAATGCTAAAAATAAATAATGCTAATAATTAACCTTACTATAAAACTGACTAACTTTAATATATTCTACAACAACAACAATAATAATAATGTATATGGATATTATTTATTATTATTATTTATGTTACTGGTATTAATAACAATTAAATTATTATTATTATCGCAATACTTTAACCACAGTACATAAACAATATTTTACATTAACATAACTTAAGTGTGAAAAAAATAGCTTACTGACCTTTTATGTGTGATGTTAAGTTATTAAAAAAAGAAAGTTTCAAACAGCTTTACAACTCAAATAATTCAAAAGTTTTGTGTGTGCTTTCACAACATAATAAGCTTCATATTTATGGTGGCAAATCATCCAAAAAATTGGCCCAATTCACTTCCACTGTAAGTGGACCATAACTACAGTTTCTATTGTTTTTAAAGAAATCAGCTTGTGTTGAACACTGTGCAATGTGAAAATGTGTTTCCTTAAGAAGATATTTATATTTGATCTGTTTTTATATTTGAAATTAGCCAGGTATATTTAAACCATTAAATAACATTTTAGAAATTAGAGACATATTAGACATACTAAACAATATTTTTAGATTACACAATTTTACAGTGATATAAAACTGTAGAAACATTCAGAAAGCGTTCTGCATTTCATTTTTCGTAATAACTGTCTTCTTGCAAAAAAGATGCAAACCGTACCCTGAAATACGAATTATAAAATGCAAATGTGTCCCATACGGCTTGAAATATGGATGCCTCTGCGCTTATGAGGGACTCGGGCTCTTTAAAAGCACTCAATGTAGGTCCCTCACAGCAGCGACCGCTCTCTCTGTCCTTCACATTTCACTGGTCAGTGCCCAGTAATCAACACACATTACCCACACAGAACCCAAGCTTAATTACCAATCACACACAGACCCATAAACACTCCAGCTCTTCCATATTCCACCTGCCACTTACCTTTCTCCCCATTATTTAAATTCAAGATTATGAATGACTGACACACGAGTATGTAAATGTGTTTTGTTTGTGAGATTATGTGCAGTGGTTGATATGCTGATGAGGAACGGTAACTGCCTCTCGAGAGTGAGTGACATTCCCCTGCACAGTATGAGACCATCTCCTGGATTCTTCTCATCAGGCATCCTGCGGAGAATAGTTTACTTCTTAACAACAAAAGGAAAATTGTTTACGGCGTTCACCCGACGGTAGAGGTTTGACTTTGCCGTACATCGGCTGATTGGTGCCAGACTTTGGAAGAGTTACCTAATATATGAAATCCTCTTTAAGGTTTAAGTTTACCCCAAAAATGAAAATTCTGTTACCGTTTAATCACCCTCAGGCTTTTCATGGTTTCATGTTTCACTTTACTATAAATAATAATAATAATAATAATAATAATAATAAAGTAAATATACCCAATTTTATGGTAATGTATATTATTATTATTAACAAAAACAACAACAGCAATAATATTATAATCAACAACAATAAGAAGAATATTACAGTAAATATTACAGTTAGCAGTTAGCAAGTTTAATGGCTACGGTTAATTATTATGATGCTGAAAATTATATTTGTAGATAATAATAAAGCAAATAATTAGTAATGTATTACATGTTACCATGTTTTATGGTAAGAGTTATTGTTATTATTTATATTATTATTATTGACAGTAACAGCAATAATATTAGCATCAACAATAAGACAGTAAATATTACAGCAAGCAAGTTTTATGTTTACAGTGAATTATGATGATGCTCATAATTATTATTGTTCATAATGATAATGATAATAATAATAATAATATGTTTTATGGTACTGTTAATTATTATTATTATTATTAACAACAACAACAACAACAACAGCAATAATATTATCATCAACAACAACAATAGTATTATGATGGTTACGGTTAATTATTATTATTCTGATTATTATTATTGTTAATAATAATAATAATAATAATAGCAAATATTAAAATGAGCAAGTTTAATGCAAGTTTAATGCTAAGGTGTATTATTATTAATAATAATAACAATTATTATACTTAATTATTACTAATAAATAATACTTTTTTGACAACAATAACAACAACAAAGTATACATTAAAGTTGATGATTATTATTATTGTATTTATTTATTTATAATAAATAAATAAATAAATGTATTTGTCGTTGTTGTTGTTGTTGTTGGTTAGAAAATTCCTCAATAATACACCTTTTTTATCAACAGAAGAAAGATATTTATATAAGTTTGGAACAACATGAAGGTGTTCAAGTTATTTTTCCTTTTTTGGGTTACTTTAAGATATTATTGAACATCTTCTTTTGGGAACATTTTGGGAAGAAATCGTTATGTAAAACCCCCAAATGTGCCTCATTTCATTTTGCACATCCAGCCATCCATGAAACCATCCATTCATCCATACTCGCATATATCCATCAAACCATTCGTTCATTCAGAGCAACTTTTATCTCAAAGCATTTCATATTTGAACAAAAATGATCACAGCAGGGGCAGTGGAGCAGGAAATCAGGTGAGGGGAAACAGGAAGTTGCAGGTGTGACACAGGTCCTGTGGAGCCCCATCTAAACAGGAAGTGATATTGAGTAAGAGCAGATGGATCTGACATGATTACAGCTTGTAGTTGGAGAAGCCATCTGTTCTGGTGACTGTTTATAACTGTGAACTAAGACTGTGAAGCAATATCCAACAGGCACAGAAGAGGGAGGAAGAACACTGTTGCAGGAGAAGTTTTTAATAATGGCCCTAGGAGATATCGAAATAACAAATGCAAGATGTTCATGTCGGTTCCAGCAGCCTTTTGTGTTCACTGTTGGAGCTTTTTTTTTCCGGAAAAATCCAGAAGTGAAATTACCATACAGACCAATTAATGTTTCTCACTGCATATCCCTGTGAAAGTTTCACACTCAGGTCCAGTTTTAACATATTTAAATGTGCACACATTCATGTCCTTTGAAACCTGAGGAACACAAAACAAGTGATTTGTATCAGAATGTGAGAGCTGCTTTTTCCATACAATGAAAGTGAATGGTGACCATGACTGTCAAGTTTTCAGTCCCACCAAGATTTTTGCGATATTTGGGGCATTTTTGTGTTGTTTTGAAATTAAAACCCACCTATAATTATGGAGTACTTTTACAATTACCTGTAAATCGTTTTGTGCATAATTACTGAAATTGTGGTTCTGGTCCCTCATGAACAAGGCAACATGACACCAATCCTGAATTGTGAATAAAATATAGAATTGTGACAATAGCTTTAACATCAGTAAGTATAACATTTCAATTTAAATGTTATAAATTATTTCCTGTTTTTAAAATGTAATAAACATATATTTACCAATCATCTATTGTTGTAATATTGTTTTATAAGCGACTACATTCACTAGAAATATTTTAAAAGTGCATATCCAATGATAAAAAGGTATCTTTTATTATTATACTATGTATTTTAAGGATCATGTGACATGGAAGACTGGAGTAATGTTGCTGAAAATTCAGCTTTGTGTCACAGAAATAAATTACATTTAAAATACATTAAAATAGAAAACTTATTTTAAATTGTAATATAATTTCACAATATTGCAGTTTTTATAGTATTTTTGATTAAATAAAAGCAACATCGATAAGCAAAGGAGACTTTAAAAAAATCTTTCGGACCCAAAATTTCTGAATAATAGTGAATATTTTTGAAAGACTTTTCCCCCATTCACTTTCATTATTTGGAAGAGAGCAGCTCGGACATTCTGTTAAACATCTTTTTTTGCGTTCCACTAAAGAATGAAAAACATACAGGACTGGAATGATATGAGTATAGTAAACCATTATGAAATTCTCATCTTGTGGGGCTGAACTATCCCGTCATGTTTTTAGTAAACCGCATCTGCTGGCTCAGGGAAGCCACTGTCTCTCACTCATTTGGACTGATCTCAGTCTCTCAAAGCTAATAGAGCTCAGCGGCGTCTGGTAATGAAAGCACAGGTGCCTTTGACTATCCACCAGCATCCCGAGACATTTGCTCAGAGAAAAGAAAGAGAGCACGAGTGAAAGTGGTGCAGTACGCTTCTAATTCCCTCAACTGCGCGCCTCCACATTAGTCATTATTGTCTTGGCGTCTCAATTAGTGGCATGTATGTTAGATGTTTTCTCACTTTCAGCCCTCTGCCTATGTTTAATTGCCCACCTAGGTCACTGTTCAGAAATTAGCTATCGTTCGGCTATGGTGTCAGACCGGGGTGTGAATGGCTTCTGAGACTTAATTAAAGGTAATGATAAGACAAATGATCTCCTAAATATTCATCTTGGTTTTGTATTGATGTGTGGAATGTGTAAAACAGAGGAACCCGCAAAGCAGCTCCATTCATTTAGCAAAGCTGCTAACTAGCACTTTCTACAATACAGTACATCCACTGTATGGAAAAGAGCAGCGTAAACATTCTGCTAAACATCACAATTTGTGTTCTGTGTCAATGATGTGATGCTCATCTTCATTTTTTCTAAAATACATCATAAATGCAATTCATACATGCTATGCCTTGAATACGCCTCTTATATTATATTTTTCACTTTTATATTTGTTGAAAATATACTGTCAGGGTGACACAACTGTCCTGATATCATAATTAAGGAAGGGAAAAACTTACTATAAGATGGAAATTAAAGCATATTAAGTTGTCTGGCATAAGTGTTTATTATTATTTCTTAGAATTAAAAAAAAATATATATAATTTATTATACTATAAATTATGAAATTATTATTATTACAAATTAGTGCTGTCAAACGATTAATTGCGATTAAACGCATCCAAAATAAAAGTTGTGGTTTACATAATATATGTATGTGTACTGTGTTTATTTATTATGTATATATAAATACACACACATACAGTATATATTTTGAAAATATTTACATGTATATACATTTATATTATTATATTTTTAAATATATATATATAAACATATTTAATATATAAACAACATTTTTCTTAAATATATACTGTATGTGTATGTATATAGGTATATGTATATGTACAGTACACACTCATATTATGTAAACAAAAACTTTTATTTTGGATGCGTTTAATAGCGATTATTCATTTGACAACACTATTATAAATAATAATAATAATAACAATAATAATAATAATAATGAATTATTATTATACATTAAAAATAATTTATTATTTAGTATTTAATTTATAATTTATGTACAAAACCAAATTCACCATATATGAATATTTACAAATCTTTTGCCAGCCAAAGTCATGTACAAAATCATGTGGTGCAACCAACATGCAGAGAAAAATTAAGTAATTAAATCAATAACTAATATCATACTTTCATAACTGTGTATCAAAGTCAATAAGCCTCCTAAAATGCCCTAATATGAAAATAATTTTTTAATGGCAAAATTAGTTCAGGCTAAAAAATATCATGTGGCAGACTCTCCCAAAACAATTATTTATGAATTAATTAATGATATTTACATTTACATTTAGTCATTTGGCAGACGCTTTTATCCAAAGCGACTTACAATTGGGGAATACAAGAAGCGATTAATCTTGAAGAGGCAATCAGACAGAGGAAGTGCTCATAACACCAAGTCTCAGTCATTGTTCAAATAAGTACAAGCTAGTAAGGGAGGGAGAGAAAATATAGGGAAAGAGTTTTTTTTATTTTTTAGTTTAGGATGAAGTCAAGTACTGCCGAAAGAGATGAGTTTTCAGTTGTTGCTTGAAGATTGCCAGGGATCCGGATAGGGGTGGGAAGATTATTCCACCAGCCAGGAATGGTGAACGAAAATGTTCTGCAGAGTGATTTTGAGCCTCTCTGTGATGGTACCACAAGGCGTCGCTCACTAGCAGATCTCAGACTTCTGGAAGGGATGTAGTTTCGTAATAGTGAGTGGAAGTAGGAGGGTGCTGAGCCTGTGGTAGATCTGTACGCAAGCATCAGTCGCTTGAACTTGATGCGAGCTGCCACTGGTAGCCAGTGCAAGGAGATGAAGAGAGGTGTAACATGCGCTCTTTTGGGCTCGTTGAAGATATTTGTTATATTTTCAGTGTGTAAATGAAAACAATACTTATATTTAAATCAATTTTACTTGGTTACACCGCATGACATTTTTAAAAAAAGTTAAATTAATTACATTAAATTAAAACTTTAAGAAAACATTAAATGTTTTCCCAAAACCAGCACAAATAAGAACTGTTTTAAACTAGATTTTTCTTTTTCTTTACTGTGGACACTCCTATTTATCCTACTCTTCTCCAACAGAACGAAAGTCATATGAGCTGAATAAATGATGACAGAATTTTTTTTTTTTGTTGAATTATTCCTTTAAAACTGAATGTATTTCATTAGCAAATTTTCATATGCACGAGTCCCAGTGGCCTGTTGTACAGAGGAAGAGAAGAGGTTGTTATAGGCCAGATAGTACCAATCCCTTGTGTTTTATGCTGACTAGAGAAATCAGATAAAACGTCCCACTACTGCAGTAGGACAAAGTAGAAAGGAAACTAGACCATCACACTAATCACCTATGCAACACTTTTATTTAGTCAATTACTATTGAGTCACAACACCACCATCTTGAATAATGAAGAAATTAAATATGTATAAGATGTATAGTGTATAATTAAATGCAGAACCGCATGACTCATTGCACCTATTTATCGCCATTATACCTCATGTCTGTAGTACAATACCTCAAAAATTCCACTTTTTGGATTAATTTTTGATTGATTACACACATGTGGTGCTTTTACAATAATTGTATTGCACTAGAAGTATTCACTCTATGCAAATAAGCAACACATTTACATTAACATCACAGTCTGCGTCTCATTTAAAGTGTGCCAGTGGTATTCATGAGGATCATGGCGCATGACAGCATGCTCACATCTCTGTAGACTCATATGAGTCATATTCAATGAAGGCATAATGCTTACACAAAAAAAGAAAGAAAAAAAAGTGCACAATATATTGGTGGCTAGTTTATTATTCATTGATATTTAAAACAAAACAACCAAGATGCCAAGAACACTGTATTTTCAAGATGCTATATCAAATTGACGGTAGTTTAACTTGTTATAATGCCTACCTTAAATCATTCTTTATCATTCTGTGATGTATTTCAATGCAAGTTGTGTGTGTAAACTCCTAGCCTGTTTCCACCACTTAATAAAATAAATCAGAATTATGGGTCTATAACAAAGTTCTGACTGTTGTTTCTCACAATTACCAGTTTTTATCTCACAATTTTGAGTGAACATTTCACAGTTTTCTCAGCATTGTGAGATTGCATCATGCTCTTCTGGTGTTTTTTTTTTGCAAGTTTGTAATAAATTTCTAACCTTATTACTCGTAAATTTGCGAGAACATCTAAATTTGGATCATTTTCTCAGAATGCTGGGATTATAACTTGATATTCAGACTCTTTCTCCAAATTGCAAGTTTGCAACACAACTCAATGTTATTTCTTGTAATTTTGCGTTAACATCTAAAATTTGATTATTTTCTCAGAATTGTGAGATAATAACACAATTCTAATTTTTATTTCTTGCAATTCCAAGTTTATATCTCAGTTTTTGGGGTAGAATATCAAAACTCAAACCATTTTCTCAGAGTTGTGAGATTATATCCTTATTCTAATTTTAAATTTAATTATTATAATTTTTAATATTTTTTTTCCTCAGAACTGCAGGTTTCTAACACAATTCTTCTTGTTTTCTGTAAATAACATCTCACAATTTAGACCTTTTGAGATGTGAGATGCAAAACTGTGAGATGTGAACTTCTCAAAACTGTGAGATATGAGAAATAAAGTCAGAATGGTGCGATAAAAAGTCACAATTATTATTTTTTTTATTCTGTAACAAAACTGGCTTCCATTCACTCCCTTACATGTGCGTCAAAAGTAATTTTACAAATCACTCTAGCTTGTGAATGGAACAAGTATGCTTGATGTATTCTTCTGGTCAAGACCTTTTCTATGATATATGACAACATGATCCATGTGATAATTTTCTGATTTCTATTATCATAATCAAGACCATGTTTCATAAATTTTAATCAACACCTATTTTGAGTTAATACAAGTGTTTTCTAATGAATTAGTATTATTTATGTTCTAAAGGGAGAAAAATATCAAATTATCAGATTAATATCCAAGCTTGATTATCGATCACAGGCTCAGAAATTCACTCCAGCTCAAAAATATTCTTCAGCCTCAAGCTCTAGACTGAATAAATCTATGTAGCCCTGCAGCAAAGACTGCTTCCTATTTTAGGCAAATTTTGTTATTCTTTTGTCTTGAATATTCTTCTTAAATATGTCTACTTGCTGACCCTGCAGAGCCTGCTGTCTGCCGCCTTTTAAAATTTCTCCTTTTCCCAGCATTTACGACCATTAGTAAAAAGCGGAGATGCGAGTGAGTCTGAACTCCAGCTGGGAGCGATGTGGATAGCATGTCTCCAGGCCAATTTATGGAGCAATTAGTCTCACAGAGCCACCGGGGTCAAACTCTCTGTAGCACCATGGTCTAGAATAATATAAAGACTGTGGACAACAAGGTAATGTAACCACGAAGATGGGAGGAGGCACTGCTTTTTCCTGTCCAAAGATGGTACAACAGTAGCAAAAAAGGACAAAATGAGGACATATCTGCTGTCAGTGTGCGGAAAAGTCTCGGGACTGCAGGAGTCTGGACCTCTACAGACTCAAGTCAACAAACCATTAAAGCATACATCCCAGCTCAGCTGTATCGACTGGAATGCTGCTCTTATTGGCAATTTATGGTATGGTTTCATCTGAAAGGATAGTTCGTATATCCTTGACTATGAATTCATGCATTATCCTCTAAGCGGCTTTGACAAAAAAAAAAAAAAAAAGGATCCATCACGAAAATAGCTTGAAATGTCAACATTTGTATTTTTCACATGCAGACATTCAAATAACATGAAAAAATTATATGTATATAACATACATATATATATGTACTTCGCGGAGGCAACCATACACACACAATTCTATGCATACACAATATGTTTATAATAATATCTAGACATTTAGAAAACAGAGAATGTCTCGTTTGTACTTTCCTCTAAAAAAAAAATAAAAGATATAAAAAAATATATTTACTTGAAGGTGACTGATAGATAGTGGCATGGCTTTGACACACACACGTAAACGAATCCACACCACCCTTCAGTTAATTAACATCCATGACACAGTACATAATTCCTTTCATCCCTGTTTTGATCCAGAACGGAATAACATTACTTAATGCTGATACCACCTGAGGAACACTCTGAAAAAAAAACAATCTGTTTTAAATTAGCATACTAATTGAAACAGACCATAATAATGAAGTGGCATAAACACCGAGAGATATGCACACGGATGATTAGGGGGGCTTCTGGTAATTAATAAAAAAGGAAAATAGCTGAACATTTCTAATAAGTCCTGGGTGTGTTGCCTAACCTTTGACCTCTGTACTATGGGGAAGGATGGCTTGAGACATCTGTGTGGTGTATTACCTTAATTAACTAAATGTGTTGCTTAATCAATGTGTCCAGACAATAGAGTTAAAGTCCACTGAAGTATGCTTATCGAGTCTGCAGAAGGACTTTAATAGGTCAAGAAGGCTTAACCGGGAAGTCTGTTGGCAAATCGTCCTATCATTACTCAGTGCATTGAAACATTTAGTGGCAAGACCCTTAATGTGGACGCTTAAAATATATTGTCACCTTATTGACAAAATGAATTTTTAACACATGGTACACAAAACTTGAAACAGGTAAAACAGGTAAATATGAAAATACCAGTAGACAGCAATGACACAGGACTGTGATGAGAAATTTTAAATATTTTTTTTCATATTCTAATGTACATCTAAGTATAAAAGATTATCGAAAAGACAGGATATAGGACAGGGAGTTTTGTATTTTGATTGATAATTATGAGGTCAAAACATTTTTAAAAAGTAAAAACATGCACAGATGAATTGTACACATGCACAAAAACATGCACAGATGAATATATATGGGGTGAATTCACTTAATGCTGACTTTAACATTCTTCGACTTTTTTACATTATACTAGTGGATTAACTTTGGCAGCCCTAAAGAATAAAAATAAATAAATATAAATCAGAAAGAGAAAGTAATTTCAAAAATTGATGTCCACATAACAACAGCATTTATTAAACCTCTAGGACCAGTAAAAACCATTTAAAGTTACATCACCAGTTTTTGACATCTGTTGATTATTTAAAATTTCCCTGAGCCTTAAGATCAGATGATCAGATGAAAGTAAGATCAGATGAAAAGTCAAAATATCATCTTGATGATTAGTCTCGCACTCCTTTGCCATTTTAACTATGCTTTTGTTCTACGTAGTAAGAGAGTTTCGCTGGCACAACCTTTAGGGAAATTAATTCATTTACTAAGTGTCTTAATAATTACACTGACATCAGGGTTAATTGCCTAATCCGTATTGCCATAGAAGCGTCCTGTTGAAATCCCCACACAATCTGTTCCAGAAATGGAGGCCAGAGGATAGCTGCAACAGTGGGAGACTTTGACCTAAATAAAATGTTTTCTCTTAATACGGATGCTCCTTTAGACAATATCTTAATCTGCTTGAGTTGTTTTTTAATCGATTTCAAGCAACCCTGTGCAGCATGTAAATATTTCACCGGTGGAAGGTGTGTTTTGCAACGGTGACTCATTCTTTTTTACTTAAAAAAAAAGGCAGAATAAATGAGGTACCAAATTAAAAATAAAGATTGCTGCAAATAACTGCAACTAATGAGGCATTACTATAGAAGCTGTCAAGCACAATCCTTTCTTGAAAGACTTGGAGACCTTAAAAACACTAATGCTGCGGGTTTTGCTTTGGAGGACTCTCTTTAGCGTAAGATAATGAACAGATTATTGCAGAGCAGGACAAAGAGGATGATGGATGTCTCTGTCAACACGGGGCTAAAAACTGGGGAAAGAGTCCAGCTAGTGAATCTGAAGTGTTTAAGTAAGTCTCATTAGCAAAAGCCTGAAAGATGCTTGTTATGTGTCTGAATTTCCCTCGATTCCCATATGTTCTATTCACAAAGAGTGCATTTGATGAACTCCTGTACAGTCTCTTGTCTTTCTGAAGCGTTATTTGCATATAAAAACTTTTTGACTTTAGATCAATCACATATAGTCCTCAATTTTTTTTTTTGTTCTTTCTTTTTCATTATTATCTTTTTTTTTTTTTTTTGGATGGCTGAGGTCTCCTATCTATGTTGATATCTCATTAATCAAACTCTGCCACATAAAAGAAAGGCTGCCAACCCCATCAGCCGCTCTAATAAGATCTGCTGAAGTTAATCACTGCTTTAAACGTGGAGAATTGATCAGCGTGCAGACCGACTCCCAACAATGACAGTCATTCATATTCAGCCGTCTGCCATATTGCCACAAACAGTTTTGCTGTGTGAGTGAATCTTACTCTACTCTGATATTTGTATTTGTCCTTCAAAGCAACATTGCACATATGTGTTTGGCACTTACCAATTAGTCTAAATAACAAATAAACTTAAAAACTTAGACCAAGCAATAATTTTAAATTTTGGCATCCCAACATTATAATGTACTGAATAAAAAACTGATTACAATTAAAAATCAAATTAGTGTTTTAAATTCGCATAACAATGGTAAATGTGACTGTATCTTTAGATGATGCTTCAGGTATATATATATATATGTAGAAATCCAATACTGAATATTCCACCCCCCCCCCCCCCCAATTCTGTGTTTTCCATTTGAATTCTGCATTACATTTTTAAATCATAAAAAAAAAAAAAAGATGTGTATTTAATAATTTACTACAATTTTAAGTGCCTTAAGAAATGCTTTTTTTTTTTTTTTTAATTCTGTTAAAGTTTTCTGGATTTTGTGGTTTAGGATTTAATTTATGCTTCAAATAAAAGCAGAAAATGTAATTCCTTTCATTTTTGGCAAAGTGCTGCCCAACAAAACTTTATTATCTGAAATAAAACATGGACAAAAATTGTTATATTGTGTGAAATTAGATTATTAGATTAGATAACATTAACGTTAACTGTCTTGTTGCTATTATTTTGAGAAGTACTGTGCAATAGTAATATAGTTCTTTCGTAATTTCTTCAAGTTAAACCAAACTTTTATTTTGGAGGGTTTTAGTGAAGACCTCAGAGTTTCTAAGTATATTTGACAACAGTTTTTATCAAAGGAAATGGTGAAAAGTTCATGGAGAGACTCGGTGCAGCTCTGGAAATGAAGTTCATGTGTTCACGTCCTCATATAGTCAGACTCTTGAAACACCAAGAGTGTCATGTGTACTTCAGTATGTGTAAACAAAACACTCAGACATTTAGGCTTCATATTTCAATAGTAAAAACCATTTGAAACCATATTATGCTTAATAAATCCTATTATGCTTTTTCACTTTTTGAATTTTAGTCAGTGTGTAGTGTGTATGTTTAGGCATAAAACGATCTACAAAGTTACAAATCTCAAACAGCGCCTCCTGCTGGCAGATGATTAATTTGCATATATATGCCGCCACAAATAGTGTAACTTTGTGGGACTATGGTATAAATAAACTTAACTGTATAAGAGTTTCAGTGCAATTCATGTTATAATGTTAGAATTAAAGAACAATAAACATAATACATATTACCGTTGCACTTATCTGTACATAGTCAATGCAGTTATTTTTAAGCTGTTGTTGACATCCCATCTAAAACGTGATTTAGCCAAAAAAACAAAAACAAAACAACGACAATAACATTATCACTTTAATATGTCTTGCAATATCCGTGCATGCAAAGGTTCTGCACGATCCTCTTGTTCGTGACCACCAAGCATGAGAGCATGTTCTAGTACACCCCCAAAACAAAATCAAGACTTTGTAAAAGAGCATAATAGGACCCCTTTAAAAACATGTCATAATTCACCGACATTAGTCCATATTTGTGTATAGCCAACATTACATGACATTACACTTATTCAGTAAATTCTATTTTTATGACTGGATTCTGAACTTTTTCACAAATCATAGCACCCAAGTTGATGGTACTGATATATTTGTGCACTAATTAATTGTTCTAGATGAAACCAGAAATGCGCATTTATAAAGTACATAATGATTAAAATTTTATGATTTCATTATTAAATGTGGCCATTTTAACAATACACTAATTTAAATGTATTTGAAATCATTTAAAATGTTTATAAACACACACTTTGAACATATTCTTCAGGCTTAAAGGATTCCAGAATTTCCCGCTGTAAAAGTTTTTCAAGTATCTTGTACTTGCACTGTCTTTATACATTCATATTCATACCATTATTCATCACTGTGACTCACCGTCACATTGTCATCATAAGCTAAATTGTCCTGCTACCCCTCACAGCACAAGTGGCCACCAAAACCTGGTATTTAGTTTTCTCTTGACATGCTTGTCACACACGATGGACCAATCAGAGGTGACCTTTTGGGGTGACAAACAGAGCCAGCTGTGAGAAATTGCACACGCATTCACTTACATAACCAAATCATGTTCTCTCAAGATGAATTGCCCCGCAAAATGAACAAGACAAGGCTTTTGGATATTAATCTAAAGCTTAATTCTAATATTTCATATAGCAGGGAGAGCAGGGTCGTGACTGTATCTGAAAATATTTACTGTATCGCACTATAGGAATGCTGCAGTTATGTGGTTAATTTATGAGGGATGCACAGGAAGATCAGCATAATTGATTTTGTTTGCATAAAATGACAGAGCAATAGAAACCAACGCATATCCCAACAGGTGGAGACGATTCATTTTTCATACACACCAAACGCGCATTCGACAAACCAAATCTCATTCCTGTTCAATTACATCAGTGTGACGCTTATTATTAAAACATCAAGCTAAAAATACTCGGCGTGGTAATTCGGCTCTGGTCTCGTGCGATGAGAAATTGGTCTGCCACATCAAATCTCTTATCATTGCTTTGCCATTTTCTCCCATCCACTCGTCATTTTTCCCATGTTCTAATTGAGGCTTACAGGCCCGGCACCTTCACAGTTTGAGTCATGGATGGAAATTTCAGTGGGTATTGGATTGCAATTCTTGTGTTTATATCGTCCTTTCCAAGAACAGATCGATTGCTGGCAAGCGTACAGATGTCTTTTCTCAGCTATCGGTATCCCACAAGCCCTGCCCTGTCTTATAAGAGTGGAATTGATTATTGTTGCTCATTTTGGGTGTCTATTTTTTTTTGTTGGACTGAAATGTACTCTAAGCTGCACTTTTCTCTGGCACCGTCGATGTTTTGCATCAAGCTGCAAAAGCAGGTTCAAAAAATCCAAAGCACTCCCCCGTCGCGCTGCAAATATAAATACCCCGTCATCCCTTTGGCACAAACGACAGAAACGAACTCTGATCTGCGCTTTTCCATCGCTTCATACATAAAATCCACAGCTACCTACTTTCTCCATCTGTCTGGCTTCCAGTTGTTACACACTCCCAAATATTTTCTCAGTGGGCTGACAAATCTAGAGAGGTCCCACTACAACCAGTTTCGCCGGGTTTGACTGACAGCCTGTCAGTTAGGACTGACAGATGGATGCTGAATTGTTGTCTCTCGCTGAGTCTCATGAATCTTTCACTCGCACAAAAAGTGCCACCACTGAGGGCAGGAAATGCAGTGCACCTCACGATATAGTCGGGTAAAAGCAATGGCTTTAAATATTCAAATATAATAAAGTTCTATGCTACTCTCTGTGTTTTGGTGCCTCATTAGGAGCCTATGCAAATGAGGGATGTTATATAAGGATAATGAGATGCGGAACACATGAATATGCATTTTTATCAAAAATTGTAATTCCTTTGAAATGCACAAGTCGGGAAAAGTATGTCATGCAACTTGTGACTCAGGTCATTGATCTTGATAATGCTATAAAAGAGGCTTTAATGTAGCTCTCTCAACATGACTATGGAGCCATTATCCATTTAAAGAGCATCAATATTTGGCTATATATAGATATATATATACATGATGAATGACAAAACTCTTAATGGTTCCCAGAAGTGGATACATTTAAAAAGCTGTCGGCGCACTGCTGCGTCTACATTCTAGCTAACCAAAGTGCTAAACTATTGAGTTAGCACAATAATTACAACCTACAACATGGCGCTCAATTTTAGAACAACAGTTGACCTTTAAACACACTGGAAACTGTTGGGATTTTCAATCACCAATTAGTCAAGTCTATTCCTGAGAAAGCTAAAGACTCCACGGGGACGCCGCATTGATTGCACTCTCAGCTGCCAACAAGCCCTCAGAACAAGCGCCGGTCCAAAGTTTCAAAACTGTGTGTCAGCTGCTATTTGCTGCACCTTGTTTTCAGCACTTTTGCAAATGGCTGCGAATAAAACAAAAGCATGTGATAAAAGGAAAGGCTGATTTATACGGGGGCATCTATCATCTTACATTACGTTTCTGCTGTATTCAGTGGAATTACAGCAGCTGAATAGCTTTTACGTACCAAATATACCTTTAATGTCTAATGACTATGTGATATAAGGTGTCCACATCAAGATTATGGACAATTCAAGCAAAAAGATATTGCTAATTATATGACATTACATTCTATAAAATGTAATCAAAAACAGCTAAAAGTGTCTGAAGAAGTCCTATAATTTTTCATGACTTTCCCCCAATATAATATAATATAATATATAATATAATATGAACAATATGAAACCACAATAAAAATTATTCATCATAAAATCCTGAAAAAAAATGCATCATGGTTTCCACAAAATATTAAAGATCTCAACTGTTTCTACATTATTAAAATGATTTCTAAAGGATCATATGACACTGAAGACTGGTGTATTGGCTGCTCAAAATTCAGCTTTTCATTACAGGAATAAATGACATCTGAAAAATCTATTAAAATTAAAAAAACAGTTATTTTAAATTGTTTTTCAGAACCTTTTAAGAAAAATTCTAAGTTTGATAATATAATATAATATAATATAACATAATATGGGCGTTTAAATTTTTTTTCGAAAATCTGAAACAACAATACAAAACTATGGATCCAAACTGTAATTTAAATCTGTGATGAAACAGCAAGTTTATTATGATGTGAACTAAATGAATTATAAATTAATTAAAAACTAATTATTTCTCTGATTTGGACTATTTCTATGCAAAAATAAATAAATAAATAAAACATAAAATAAAGCAATTTTAAATTTGAGAAAAAAAGGGTAGCTGTTCTTGCTGATTATGCTGGAGAACATGATCGCAGGTTTTATACAAAATTGTAGAGTTCATGTAGCTTTGCTGCTGTCATTAAAGCAAAAGTGGGACATATTACTATGAAATATAAGAAAATATCCATGTTCACTCTGAATCCACTTTTCACTCAAATTTTTATACTAAAACAAATTGTATTAATTTAGAAAAATACCAAATCAAAGCATTTTCACTGATGGCCTCAGACTTTTGGCCCCATCTATAAGTATCCCAGAGATTCAGACAATGGAGTCTGCCTGATATTTCATTACTGCATGAAAGCAATCAAAATAATTAGGATTAATAGAGCAGCTATAGACAAACAATTCTCCTAGAGCTCTCTCACAATAGCTGACTGGACTGAGTGTGTGTATGTGTGTGCATGCGTTGTTCATGAGTTTGATTGTTGGCAAGATATGAGGGCGAAAATGGCTTCCACTCAGATGCAGTCACATAAACAATCTCTCCTCTGTGACTCTGATCAGTGACGCCGAGGATAGAGGCAGCTTAGCCTCCAGACTGCCTCATGCACCTAAAATGAAATCCACAGTGTAGCATCTCACTTGAGCTCTCAAAGCTCCGGTAAGACCGCAAGGATCTGTGCTCACCGAAGCCAAATGCCCTTACGCCATGAAAACAGATGCAACATCTGCAAGGACTGTTAATACAGCCAGGTTTTCATACAACCTACTAAGTGCACTAACCCCGTATTCATCATATCCATACCACAGATGTTTACTGGATTGACCTGCATGGGTTTTCACAAGATGAATACCTTCCAGAGACCCTAGAAAGCATAAAAGATTCAGAGCACTGACAATGGAATTGGCAAGCAACTTTACAAGGAGGCCTCATCTTATAGCCTTTGCTGATAGAATCACTGTGTGTGTGTGTGTGTGTGTGTGCGTGTGAGAGAGAGAGAGAGAAAAAGACAGAATGCATGTGAAAATTGAAAAAGAAAGCCAGACAGAAAGATTAAGCGAAGCTGATCCTGCTTGATGCATCAGGGCAATTCAATATTCAAATCATGTTTGAAGATTGAAATAATGTGAATGATTAATGCACACAATGAAGAGATGTGAGACTTTGAGCATCAGCACAATGTCGACTGAATCAAATCATCAAGGATGAATACGTTTGGCAAGATTAGAATTGATGTTGCAAAAGAAACTATGATTGGACTCTTACGCACATATTTAATATACAGGGTGTTGAATGAGATATTTATATTTTGTTCAATCCCTTTATTTATGTATAAAAGGAATAATGTACAGTCAGCTGGTCGTTATTGTAAAATAAACCCTGTTCAAGAGACTCGGTCTGGGTTTATTTTGCAATAATGACCACCTGACTGTACATTATTCCTTTTATACATAAATAATACATTTATACATGATCCAACTTACTTTCAAAATAAATACATGTCTGGACATCATTGTTGATGAGGTAATATTATTTTAATATCTTACTTATAGATTAGAATTCAGCTAAGAAAAAGTCCACTGCAATGTAAACATTTTCCTAGCAACAGTAACAATTTTTCATTATATTTTATCATTTTGTTTATAATTAATATAAATTATTTAAAAATTAAAGTTACTTATTTATTTATCTTTTTTAAAATAGCATCTCTTATATAGGTTTTTTAGTCTTTTTTGTACTTGCTCAATAAAAATCATAAAAAAAACTAAACAACAATCTATAAGACATAAAGACTTGTTTTAAAAGACAATGGTAGCAATTATAGATGTGTAGCTCTCTCAGAATGAATCATTTCAATTATTAATTTCATATTACCAAACCATGGTGGCCAAGAGAGCTCAATGCGCTGCAACTTCAGAAAACACATGCAAATAGAAAAAGCACCAGCAAATCAAGAAAACATCCTCAACAATTTGACAGCAGGTGCTGCAAATGCTCAAAACACAACCAAATAAAGATTTTTTTTTAGCGCACATTTCTTTGTTTGGCTGTGTTGTGAGCATTTGCAGCGCGTGTGTTGTAAAATTGACGAAGTAGTTTTCTTAATTTGGAGGTGTTTTTTTTCTGTTTGCAGCGCGCTGAGCTCTCTCGGCCACTGTATCAAACACTGAATCATTATGCTCCTGTTTTGAATGGGGGAAAAGAAAAAAAAAAAAACATGAAGATACATGTTTATACTGTAAACAAAAATAGCTCTATAAAAATACCTAGTGGTAACTAGGAGAAGCTTCAGTCTGGATCCAACCCTTAAATGATCTGAGATGACCAAACACCTGAGAAGAGATGATGCCAACCCCTCAGAGGACCTCAGAGGATGCCAACGCTCAGACAACATACAGAATTACCACATTTTGCCATAAGTTAAATATATTAAGTTTCTGCAATATATAAATATATTGTGGAAACTTAATTTCCTGTAGAGCTGCTTTGCAACGATTTGTATCGTAAAAAGCGCTATACAAATAAACTTGAACTTGAACTATTCAAAATGGTTTGTTAACTGAAATAAAATAAAACATTTGTAGTAAATTAACTGAATATGAACTTAGAAATGTTAGAAATGTTGGCTTGGCAACTAATTAAACTAAAGTTGAAGTACTACAATTACTAAACGTAAAAATAAATAAATAGAGCTAAACAGAACATTAAACATTATCTAAATAGAAATATTTAAAAAGGAATTTAATTTGTTCAAAGAACAAAACTGAAACTTAAATGTAAAATTAAAAAAATAAAAGTTAATTAAAAATATTAATATATACTATAAATATTAATATATATATTATATTTTTTCTTACTCCACTGGCAGATTTCCCCCCCAATTATTTAATTTATTTAACTATACCTAAAATGTAAATCTAGTGAAGTCAAAATACAGTAGTATTAAAGATACATATACTGAAAACAAATCTTTCTATTTTATTTAGTGTTGCCTCTCAAGTAAATGAAGCCTTTCAATAGCATTTTTAGATATTTTACCTATAAAATAACTGTGTTCTTCTAACAAAGTTTTTATTATCTTTCTTTGAGTGGGGGCTTCTCTAGCTATAAAAGGTTTATGCTCTCCATAAAATTAATACTGAAGTACTTTAAGGCCATTTTACGACAGAGGACACAGATGACACCAATTAACTTGAGTGATATGAGCAACATGAAAATAACACCAGTATTTTTTGCAATGCATTATCAATGGTGAAATAATTCTGACCAATTACAGAGATTCTAACTGAAACCACTGGACACTGGCTTCAAAAGCTCCTTCAGTTCAAATTTGATGCAAATTTTATATTTGATGAGAATCTATAAGTCAAATTTAGTTCGCAAGATTAAAAACCGAACTAAGCGTCAATGGAAGTTCATTGAACATCACGACCCAGTCACCGATGGCCGATCTCCAGTCATACAATCCTTGAACACTTTCCAGTATCTTTGATCTGAACGAATCCTTTGAATCAAGTTGGGTCATTTCAGGACCCTGGAGAGCATCCAAACTGCTCGCAATAGTGCAAGTGCAATAAACCAATCAGGAGCAGCAAGAGCAAATCACAGCGTCTGTCTTCTATTGGTTCTTTGCAGACAAAGTCATTGTTGCAGAATTTCACCTGATTGTGATCAGACTGACTGATCAAAGGTAACATCCACAACGCTACTCGCATCAAAGACTGAGAAAAGTGCTAAAGAGATAAAGCAAGTTAGTTTAAAAATAAATCTTTATGATTTTTATGATGGGTACAAAAGTCTGTGTAAGAAACATGGGCTCAGAGAAAATCCAAGATAATTAGACATCAAGACTCCAGTAATTAGCAGAACTGCCTGACAGGGATTCGTACAAGCTGTGACAAAGAAATGAATAGGTAACTTGTTCCAGAAATAGTTTATAAATAAAATAAACAAGAAGAGCGGGTGCAAATAATATGACCGATAAACAAATATAACCTCTACAATAACTTTTGATTTTAACTGCTCTTGACGTTAAAAAGGTCTGATATTTGTTGATTATATTTGATAATTCAGTGGTGCTCTGTAATTACGTTTTAAAAGGCTGTTCAGTTTTGCACCGTTTATTTAGTTTTGCTCCGTTAATTACGTTCTGACTGAGGATGAAAATGAATAGGTATGTGATTCTAAATAGCTTTCCTAAAGGGTGACTGAACCTGCTGAGTTTCAAATGAGGATAGCAACAGGAAAGGCCTAAATGAAATGACTAGAAAACCACAGAAGTTCTTTGAAGCGATAATCATATACCTCATCTGTCTACCATAACCACACAAACCATATTACAGCGTGAGATGAACCTTATGATTCATTAAAAATGTATCACATCAATTACAAATATATTGGGCACAGTGTTAGAGATCCACCTTATGGATTTATTTTCTCTGGTCTCAAAATGAAATGAAAAATAAAATTAAATGAAAAATAAAATAAGACAAATCAAAATGATGTCTAAAACAGGTTCAAAGAAAATGCCCCCCAAAAAATAAAAATAATAATAATAATTATTATTATTATTTTTATTATTACTACATGAATAAATACATTTTTAGATTTTTGTACCCAACAGACTAATCAAAATGATGTCTAAAAAAAGATGGGCTCAGGGATAATGCTAAAATAAAATGAAATAAAATGAAAAAAAATAAAAGATTCTTTCATAATTATGATAATATTAATATTAATATTAACAATAATGATAATTTTATCAAATTATTTTGATCTGTCTGTTGGGTACCAAAGTCTGTCTAAAAACATGGACTAAGAGAAAATGCAAGAAATATAATAATAATAATAATAATTTTAAGAATAACCAAAATCCTTTTAATCAGTCTACTGGGTAAAAAATTATCATAAAAGAGATGCAATAAATGTTAATATATAGAGGAAATTAAATAAATGCTACTAAAACACTTGTTTATGTATTCTGGTCCCAAAATGATGGCAAACAATAATGTTTTGTACACAAATCCTGAAAATATAAAGGCTGCTAGTTTTTGGTGTGTCAAAATTTCTCACCATATGCAAATATTTTGAGCAAGGTTTAAGTACATACTTATTCAAAATAGCCACTTCAGTTAATGGTATACCAATTTCCTGTTTATTAAATCGCTTTGGGCATTTCATAACCTCTTAACTAAGTATTTTATAAGAACTTCTGTATTACTCTGCTTTTAGTGACTGAAAGGTGCACATCTTGGAGCTTCAATGTTAGTACAGGCATATTTCCCAAATGAGTCCCCATCATGACTGAAGCACTCAAAGTGGGTCCACTTTGCACATCCTTGACAACAAATCCATTCCTCCCCACTTATGGAAAACAATTGCAGACATACTGCATTTTCCTCCTCTGCCTCTCTTTTGGCCTTTTCGTTTTTGGTCTCCTTTTTGACCACAGTGCATCAATATCAATCTGAAAGACTATTTTTAATCACCTTCAACAACTGATTAAACAAAATGATCAAATTACCTCAATATCACAATACATAGCAACAAACAAGTAACGTTTTGGGAAGAAAAGGATTTTACTTCGGGGGGCTTCAGCTCTATTACTTCCTTCCATTTACAATAATAATAGAAACAGAGATGGAAAATATTTTACACTCTGCTGGGCAAAAATGATCTCATCTCAGTTTCAATCCACATACAAGGCTTTGACAAAAGTTGCATTATCTCTTCTTATCAAAAAATCAGAGTTCAACATTCATATTTGTAACTAGATCGTAGAATATACTCAAATATATTCAAACATCAAAGCTGGCTTCCCTTCAAAACACTTTTTTCTTAACAGTTATCGGGCGAACTTATGTAAAGCAGTTTACGTTCTCCAAATAAATTCAGTTAGCAGAGGGAACTAAAAAACATCTCCCTTTTTAAAACTCCTCCAACTAATTCATCAACACAGGTCAGGACGTTCATTTGTTGTATTCGTTCTAGTCAAATTGATGTCAAACACTGCTCAATAAAACAGATCCAAACCGAAGTTCATTGCATGCTGCAAAAAGACACTATCAAATATCTTTTATTCAGGGGTATTGATTGGCTTTCATTAATCCATAGCCAGGTAAATGCAAACCCATCATTCATTAGCATGATGAAATGAATATTGAGTAACTGTCAGTGGTTTGAGGCTCAAATTAGCATACATGACATACTTGATTAGGCACGGCGAGATTGGTTACTTAGTTGGCAAAAAAATAAATAAATCTCCAAACAAGGATGTTGTATGGATATGCATATCGAAAGTGCGAAGAAGAAGCAAGCTAGGCAGACAGCATGCAAAACACAGCCGGGCGCTCTCAATAAGATGCACGTCTCAACGCCTGCATAATTGATAATGACAGTAATGAAGCCCTGCCACACTGATGTAAGTTTTCAAATTTTAATGAAGCAAAGTTGCACATTCTTTTGAAGGCTCGGTAGCTTTTTATATCATCTTAATAAGTGGTGATGCACATTATGGTAGTAATTAAGTCAGAACACTGAAATAAATAAATAAATAATTAACAAAAAGCATGAAGTAAACAAAGCTTCAAAAAGGTAAAAATACATCACATATTCGCATCTGAAGTCAACTTCACAGCGTGATTCAGGCGTGGGAACGCATGTGTTTATGCGCTTTGTATTTACACAAGTGGAAGGTTACAGAGAAGCCATTAGGGCTTCACATGGAGCAAAAAATAATTTAGTATCCGACAGTTTTGGCATCTGGTGACCCCTCAGATTGGAAGCATATGACTCCACTGGAGAAAGATCAAAGTTCCCTTATGAATAAACGAGTAGAGCCCATATGTGTGTGTGTGTGTGTGTGTGTGTAATAAGACCATTAATGTAGTCAACCATTCAGTGTCCATAAAATAACAAGAAAAATTAACAAAATTACACATTGTATATTTACTCATGATTGCTCTTTTTAATTATAATTAATAAAATGTATAGACATTTTAAAAAGAAAAAAAATTCTAAAAAGTCTAAAAAAAGTCTAATATGAACTTGTATACAAATCAATTGTTACTTTTAACCTTAACAATAGGGTTCCATGCTTTATTAGTTTAGTTTAGAAAAATGTAGAAAAAATAACCTGTACTTAATTGCAAGCTTGTTAATTATTCCTGAATAATTCTTACTCCAGGCTGTACTCAAAAGTTGGCAACTCTGTTTGAAGTAAGTTGAAGTTTTTACGTTTCCTGAACAACATTTACAAAATTAACCGTAGCCTACATGTTAAATGTACGATCTTTTGATCCATATTGGTTAATGAGATGATAGAAATAAGTTCCAATATACTAACATTTGAAGTTACAGTATGTTTAACTAATGTGTGGTAATCAGCAATCGTAGGATTTATTCATGCTTTAAGCCAAGTTGGAGTTATACAGTGATTGTCTGTCATGGTCTATGGACCCCCTGAATTAGCCTTGGCAACCCCATGTGTAAAAAAATGAGTTCTGCCACTGAGGGTAAGTTCCCCTACTCTAGATCTCATGGGACATTTCAATTTTACAGTAAAACGGTTGAGTAAACACGCCGTATCAGTACCACCGAGGAGGGGGAGGTGCTCTGAAGGCCATAGTGGTGCAGGGAGCTCCGGTGACCATGGCAGGTGATCCTTTGTGGCCATGGCCTCGGTCCCCTCAGCCCGGCCACTACAGCCGGAACCTTACTACCCCCCCAAAATAAATTCCATGGTGCAGCTACGGGGTATCAGGAGCCTCCCGGGGCTAGACAAACAGGAACAGGACAGCCCACAAGAACAGGAAGCCCTCCTTGGGCTAAGCTCAGAAACTGTGGGCATGACGAGGAGTCGGGGGCCCTCATAGTGTCCCTCAGCAACCGCTTCCAAGACAAGCGACAAGAGAAGCAGGCAGCTGGGAACGGCCTCCGTGGCCATAACCAGAGGGGCCTGCCTGGCCCCGACGTGTCTCCACGGGAACGGCACTCCTGGCCGTGTCTACGAAACTGGATCCTCAGGAATCGGGAACGGCGCTCCTGGCCGGGACTAGGGAACTAGATCCTCTGGAACCGGGAACGGCACTCCTGGCCGTGTCTATGGAACTGGATCCTCTGGAACCGGGAATGGCACTCCTGGCCGTGTCTATGGAACTGGATCCTCAGGAATCGGGAACGGCACTCCTGGCCGTGTCTATGGAACTGGATCCTCAGGAATCGGGAATGGCACTCCTGGCCGTGTCTATGGAACTGGATCCTCAGGAATCGGGAACGGCACTCCTGGCCGGGACTAGGGAACTGGATCCTCTGGAACCGGGAATGGCACTCCTGGCCGGGACTGGGGAACTGGATCCACTTGAGCTGACTCTGGGCTGGAGTCAGCGGCGGCCTTGCATGGGTGAGCCGCGGACGGCGGCGGTGATTTCTCCGTGAACGACGGGCTTGAGGGACCCGCGGACAGTGGCGTTGATATTTCCGCGGACAGCGGTGGGCTGGAGGGACTCGTGGCACTCGCAGCGATCCCGCCAAACTCCCACGCCGATTTTAAGCTCGGGATGACGAGCGGCAACTTCCATGCCGCGGGACACACAAACAGGAACAACCAAAAAACTTAAAAAAACTAACAAAACAAAACGAGGTGAGTGGGCGCCGCTTACTGTTAGGTCTGGTCTTCTATCACGGTGCACACAGAGGGGAGGAACGAGGAACACGGAGTCGAGGATAAACTCAAATATACAGTCTTTAATTTAGATGAGAGGGCAAGACAAGGCAGAGCAGACACACAGGAACAACGGGAGTAACAAGTAGACCAGACGAAATCTAACTGAACAATCAGAACTTAAATACAAGCGATAATCACAGATAATGAGACAAACACAGCTGGTCAAGAATTAACTAATGATGACACTAAACAAGGACAGGAAACAAACCAAATAAGGACACCTGAGGTGGGAACACATGACACACACAACACAAGACTGACAGGTATAGTTTTATATGTTTTTATATAAGCGCATTTACTTGTGGAAAAGCTACTTATGATGATTTTTCTTTCATCGTGTGGCTTTTACTTAACTACTTGTTTTTATGGTGGTCATAAGTGTATTATAAAGGTAAAACATTATTTGGTATACTAGCATTATTTCAGTAAATATAACAATTTTTTTTTAATGCAGTTGAATTAGAACTTCATGTCGTAAATTTCAGGCAACCACAGCTGTCATTATTTTACCATAAATTTCATAGATTTTTTTTTTTTTTTTTTTACAGCATATGTTTTGCTAAGTTCATTTTGAATCGGGCATCACTACAAAAACAGACTTGCCATTCAGGTGTGAACTCAATAACAGATCCAAATGATTCACTGACTGATTCGAATGGCTGACCTACGAGTGAGTTTGCGACATTTGATCATGAATCAGACATTACGGTTTACACTGTGTTTGTTGTTGCAGCTGATGCGGGAAACATTGGTGTGTATAAAATCTTATAAGACATTATGGTCATTTAGAGCATCAGTGATGTCTCAAAATAAATATGTCACAACAGTAATGTAAATATATTACATTCGACACATATTCATAGTTAATGGATGTTTTTCTTCACAGGTTATATTTCTCAGAGACCACTAATCACAGCTTTGTGATGTTGAACCTTTCCAAGCACTTAAGTGTAATATTACTGTGTACACAGCTGTAAATCAATATGAATCTCAAGAGTGATTCATTTCCACATGGATAATGATAAACCCATCAAGTTCTGTGAGAAGCCTGTTATCATTTAAAGTCAGCGCAGTGCAGTGTTTTAGGTCAAGCCCTCACTGAACACTTACATGTCTTCACAGAGGAGAAAGAAAACAGGTGTTATCTGGGCAAATTGTTAATATATAGATATCAACTTAAAAATGACTTACATTTCTACCATTTATGCTAAATAAAAGAATAAATAAAGAACTTTTTCAAACTGACAAATAAATAGATGTTTTAAAAAGTGGTTTTAAAAAAGTGAATTTAGAAACAAGCTGTCGTATTTTTAACATTTAAACATTCATTAATTAATTTTGACTATATCAGCATGGCTACAAAATGTACAATTATTCAATTATAATGCAGAATTTATTTCAAAGCAAACCAAAACTGAGAAAAATAGTTTTAAACTGACACTAAATGTATTAAAAATTAGAGTTCCTGCAAAAATATGACTTATTTCATAAATCCACTGACAATCCACGAACGTCTATCAATGATTTATCCATTGATCTGAGAATAGGTATGTCTATCTTTAGTTCCCCTATCTAGACTTGAAAGTATTATCAGATTCAAATGTCTGTCCCAATCTGCTGTGCAACGCTTCCATATCGCCTGAGAACATCACCATCGTGTGCAACTCTCATTCGAAACCAGAGAAGCAGTAAATAAACACCGAGCGGCATTGAAATAAGACTGGTACAAGGGCTCTTGGTGATTTCCATTAAGATAGACTCTCAGGTCTTGTCTTATTATAAAGTCATTAGTCTCTCAATCAGCGACAGATTGACTGTAATGTGTAGAAGTGAGACAGACAGCATTACTGACCACGCAGGTGTCCAAACCACTCCATTTATGATTGACTAATTAACTCATTATATATGTGCCGGAAATTGTGTTTTAATTAGGCTAAATTACACTATATGAAGAGGGAATTGAGGACTTTTCGCTTTTGTAAACTCCTTGGATGTATCTGGAATCACAATTGTTTATCCGAATTCATACATTCATAATACACAAATTCATACTATATAGAACATACATTGGCCACAAAGTAATAAAGTAACTTATTCCAAAGATGATTCACTCAGAGAGTATGTGATTTTGGATGCAGCCTTTGTAGTGTTAAAATCTAGAGCAAATAAAGCCACAGTGGTTTGCTTAAACAAAACAAAAGATATTCCTTCAAGATTTTAATTGCCTAATAATCAAGATAAATGCCTGTCAGATTAAGAAATGTAAATCTCACATTCCTTCTCCTGAGTGTCTGAAGAAATTTCTGGGGTTTTTTTATATTAATACTTTTTTCAGCAAGAACGCATTACATTAATTAAAATTGACTGAAAAGACACTTATAATGGTATATATATTTTTTAAAAACTTACTCCAAATAAATGCCTTCTTTTGCGAAGTTCTTTTGAACTTTCTAATAAATAAATAAAAATTCTGAAAAAATGATCACAGTTTCCACAAAAATTTTAAGCAGCAAAACTGTTTCCAACATTAATAATTATAAATCTAAACGAATAACTGTTTCATGAACAACAAATTAGCAAATACGAATTTCTGTATGATATAAGTCCTGTAAGTTTCAGAACTCAAAACTTTCTTGTTAGTCTAAAAACAGCTTATATTGAAGGCAGTCTGCCAAAACGACAGGTTGTGGAATGTGATGTAATAGTGTGGATAAACACCGCCTCTGATCAAAGCCTGCTTCTACATCGCTGCCTGTTTAGCCCCGCCCACCAGTTCTTGCATGCAGTATAAATAATGAGAGAGGCGAACACAGGTCTACGCAGAAACCAAACAATAAAGGTGCTTTGAAGACAACAAGATGCTGTGCAGTGCCAAGTTGTGGAAAACAGTGGTTGTGTTGCCCTCCTTCTGATACCAACGTTAGGAAAGAGCGAATTAACTTTATTTTTAATGAGGATCCAGACCGCATCAGTAAGAACTTAGTCGATGAACTTAGACAATGCTGTGCTGACTATATTGGATCTGACAGTAATGTCGCACCACACAAGTGTGAGTAACTTTTTATTCACTATTGCTTTGTCTCTTCTTTCAGATTGTTTGATATGTACTGATTATTTATGCATTTTTAACCTAAATCACAGCAGCGTCCATCTATATGTACGCTGACAAACATACACAACTGTTAGCCAATCATAGCAGTGGGCGTTTACTTACAATCCGCCACACCTTCAAACAGAGCGATCTGATGAGGGAGGACGAAACGGGACAGAAAACGGCTTTCGCAATTATGTTTTTTGATGTAAAAATCTTTATAACATTATAAGGGTCCTAAGAAAACAGTACAAAATAATAAAAAAGGCAGTTCATGGCCCCTTTCCTGAAGACTTTTTGAAGAATAATATATATGTGTTTTTTTTTTTACTGAGTTGTGCTCGTATGCACCGCCAATGTGGATATTAGTGTGAATTCACCTATTCTCAGTTTGAACCCTGAATATATTGACCATCAAGCACTTTGTTGACCTGAATCAGCCTCTGTTCAGTTGCCATGAGACGAGGCAGCGAGTGCTTAAACAGTTAACTTCAGAAATACTCCCTGCAGCCAATGTTCTCTGGTGGACAAGAAAAAGATGCGATATTTGTGTGCTGTCATGATGGTAATATCCGATAAGCAGGCGTTTCCCTTAAAACGCAATGTTTTCTGGCAATCTCCTCTACGAGATACCAAGATAAGTCCTATAACCGGACGCTGCGGTTTTTATGCCACAGAAATAAATGGATTCTGAACCTGGGCCGCCATAAGCCCTTAAACTCAGGCTTTACGCCGTGTGGCTAAATCTTGCTAACACAGTGCAACTTTAAAGCTCATCAGTGAGGAAAGGAGGGTGATAAAGGACAGGGCAGTCGCTACAAGATGCCCTCTCTTATCTCCACGCGGCGAAGTTTCCATTGATCCGTCCCGCTATGATGTGTGTGCCGGTCTGCAGGCTGGCGAACATTACAATTCAGCTCCACCCATCCCGAGTCCATTGATCCAGTCGTGCATCTGGGGGAGAGCCACGGGAGCCCTTTGAGATGGCTAATGAGTCGAATAAACAGGACAGAGAGACAAGAAAGGCGCGCTCGAGGGGCGAGAGGCATCCCGGGTCAACATCCTGATGTGGACGGACACGTGCAGATGTGTGTTTCGGATATTGCACACAACAAACATTGGGGAGGGGGGAATAAACCAGATTGTTCTTGGTCACGCAAGATGTCTTCTGACAAACAAATGGTGTTTAAATGAGCAAACACGATCTGTTTTGCGAAATCCGTGACAGTTGTGTTCGACAAGAGACATAAGGGAGAAATATTACACCCCTGAAACTGGGTAGCATGACTGATGGTAATAAGGTGGGTGTGTTTTGCGATAAAATCTAGCAGAACCGCAACGGGGCTGCTGTAAAACTGTTTGGGATTCAAAGCACGTGGCTCTCAGGTTCACACAGTATCCCAGCCAGACTTTCAACAGACTCCTTGGAAGTGATGTTAGCGAACTCGGATGGTTAGCTCAGCTGTTTATTTGTACTGGGATCATTCCGCTTTGTCTTTGCAATCTCGACGTAAATTATTGTTGAGGTAAAAAGCACAAAAAAGCGAGATAATCTTCAGGCTTGCATTCCATTACCATTAATCAGTTTGAAGCAAAGCGCTGATGCTTCATCTGAGCTGAAGGAATATTAGCTGGGATTTGATTTTATGCCTTTCTGAATTCAGAGCTGTCGAATGTTTGGGTGTTTATGAAGAGAAGCGGAGAAATATATTCCAGTCACAATCCCCCTCGCATCTGTCCCAAATGCCTGACAGCTTCAAAGCAGGTTGTGACCACTATTCCAGGCCTCAAACCACCGAATTTTGTGATTTTTTTCAGCATGCAGCTTTTAGCGGAGAGCAATCAAGTGGCAAAACGTGTTTTTAAGTCTATTTTGAGTCAAAAAAATGATTTTCACATATTCTGAAGAGAACGTGAGTGGCATTTGTCCATTCAAACCTCGCCGGCATGATGTTGAGAGGACATTGCTATGCAGCAGCTGATGTGTTCTTCAAATGTTATTGCTATGCATGTTGCAATACGATTGCAAGGATGTTTTTCTTGCCCAATTTATCATCTGCCATGGGAAAATCATCAGTTCAATCACTCAAAAAAGAAGTAGCATGCCTCTTCTCAACAAGTCGCATTTGGTATCTGTAGCACAAACAGTGTGGGGTAAGTGGTGTGTCAAAGTTTAAATTGACTTGAAGGAATGTGATTTTTGGAAGGGTTTTTTTTTCCAAAAAAAAAGAAAGAAAAAGTTTAATTTCTATCTTATTCCAAATATGTTCCTCACAAATCTTGTATGTGAGCCTCAGCAATGTAATTTACATATTTGTACGATTTACTTTACTACCACAAGTTCTCATAATTAATGTCCTAATTTGTCTAATTAAAACTAATAAAAAATTGGATGCAGCTGAATAAATGTCTCTTATGATGTAAAATTATATTGAAGTTCATTTTTATTGTATAATGTATTTGGGAAGTTAACAAATAAACATTGAGAAATTTAAACATTTGTTTATAATCACATTCTCAAATTAATTTGAGATGCAATTTCTTAAAAAAAAAAAAAAAACAATTAAATGAGAATAATTTTGATCACTTTATGCATTCATGTGCCCTACTATTCAAAAGTATGAGTTCGGTTTTCATTTTTTCTTAAGCTCAATATTGTGAAATATTGTTACAATTTAAAAATAACAGTTTACAGACAGTTAAAATAACTGTAACTTGAATACATTTTAAAATGTCATTTATTCGTGATGCAAAGCTGAGTTTTTAAGATCATTACTCCAGTCTTAAGTGTCACATGATCCTTCAAAAATCATTCTGCTGATTTGATGCCCAAGACACTCTTGTTATTATCAATGGTGCAAAACAATTGTACTGCTTCATATTTTTGTGGAAAATTATAATTTTTTTCTACGATTTTTGTTTTAGATTTCTTAAAAGAACAGAATTTATTTGAAATAGAAACTTTTAAAGTGTCCTGTAAACTTTGATCAATTTAATGTATTCTTGCTAAATAATTTCTTTTAAAAATATTTTACGTATCTTTAACTTCAATTATAAGCAGTCAAAATTAAAGTTTTGTCATGACAACTCTCGGAGGTTTTGGAATGGTAATTAACATGACAATGTTAATGTTAATATATTTGGTCTTGGCGGAATAGATCTGCTACGCTGCTGCAGCAGAGAAAGTACCAAGACTTGCTACTGCCAATGCATCCACAACATGCTCCTGTGAGCATGTAAGAAATACTGCTGCTGCACATATAACATACATGAAATAACCCCCCTATAGCATACATGATCACCTCATTGCAGATCTATACAGGTGGAGCTGGGGAAGGTGGAGGGCTTCTGAAGCACACTGCAAAATGCTACAGCAAGCACTAGTCATATATTTGAATGTTGAGCAGCGACCTCGTTGGCTACCGATACAGGAGAACTACTCAGCTGTGCCATGTGATAATAGGGCCTTTCGCACCCCGGGGACCTTTTCATAGTACCTAAACTAATTGTGAAACTACCTACTTTTTGGCATGTTCGCACCGCAGAAACTAGTAATGGTTTTAGTTCTAGGAACTCCGTTTGGAGGAACTAAATTAGCTCCTACTCCAGAGTAAGGTCTAAAACAGTTCTAGTCTCTTAGCCCAACTTTTTCCTCTTGCAATCGCATAAATTGTGCATTTACATTCCATCTCCGTTATCACGAAACCCACGACACACCACTAAAAAAACCAGGAAACCGGCCCGAGGGAGAAATTGGTTCTCGAGGAACTACCCTGCTGGCTAGTTCCAGAACTTAGTTCCTAGAACTACGTGGTGCGAAAGCCCCTGATGATGTCATTAGGCCATATTGAGTAGACCTATCGGACTGCGCCATCTAGAGTTTCATGCCAGAACTCTGTATTACAGTTTTTCTCGATTGCTAACACACAATCTCAAAATTACACACCAACTTGTGCAAACTTCAAACTTCCAGGTCAAAATCAAATAGTTTAGTCAAAAACATGTTCTCTTTTGCAGGGCCGTGCAGAGACCTTTGGAGGGGCAGGTGCTCAAAATATAAAAGGGGCACATGAAACAAGGCTTTAAATAGGGCTGTGCTCAAAATATCATAACAGCAATGTATCGTGACGCATTCCTTGCTGATACGCGTATTGATGCGGATGCTTCTGTATTGATACAGCAGCAAATGCCATGATGCAGTTTTGAAAAAGAAACAGAACAGAAAAGACCATTTTAAGTTTAAAAGTTAAATAATATTTATTTATTAACTTACAGGGAACATTTGATGTTGAGGGGGTTGCTGGGTATGCTGCTGCGGTTGCTGCCTTTGCTGTTGCTGCTGATACTGCTGGAGGTGATCTGAGACTACAGACATTAAAACAAACATAGGAGATATATTAGCTGATTAAACAATTGTTATGTGACCATGACAAGATGTAAAGATTGATGACAGTGTTTGGAACTGGCTCACTGTGACTGACCTGCTCTAGTGCTGCAGCTGTTGCCAAGGCTGACTACTAAGAGAAAATGAGAGGGAGATGCTCAGAGAGGCCGCTGCACACCAAGAGCTGCAGGTAGAGAAAATAAGATACCAGATTTAAAAAAGCGTGGGAAATAATCTGAGAAGGAAACATTAATGGGGGGGAAAGGATGAGGGTGGCCATGGCAAGGATAAGGGTCAGAAAACAGAAAGACAGACAATATGCAATATTGTGATGATGATTTCATATTTTGCATTGTGACTCTGAAATATATTTGGTTTTTGATTGATTTTGTCTAATCAAAAATTTAAATAAAAAAAAAATCTAAAGTGTGTGTTCTTTCTGTTGGCACCTACTAAATATCACAGAGTAGCATTAATCTTACCAATAAGTGAAGGAGGAGTTGTTGTAGGCATTTACAACAGCAATTTCCTGTTGGTCATGTCCCTAAAAAAATTTTTTTTCCCTAAATTTATTTCCAGAGAGATGTTATTGACTTTACAGGCTAAGGTGTTTTTGCTACTGTAAACACTACTGTTGCTTTTGCAGGGAAAAAAATTGTCATATTTAAAATATAATTTTATTCTAATCCTGTTCTGAATTTATTCATTTTTGAATGAAAAAACAGTATTGATAATCCTCCATCCTCTGTAAAGTAAAATTCAGAGAATGAGAAAATCAGTATAACCTTGTTTTACCAGTTTTGAGGTAATTACTTTAAGGCACTCTAGATTTTTTAATAAATACTGTAACAATAAAAGTTCAAAGTATGAATAGATTTTAGTCAAATGACATTAAAAAGACCAGTCCCGACACAGCATGAACGAAGTGAACATGCACCTTTGTTTATGGTCCTGCTGCGTGCGTATAACGTTAAGAAGTGGCGTTAGCTGCAAGCTAAACACAGCGATTTAAACAAAAGCTGTGTGTGCAATGCATGTTCTCTTCACGTTGTTCTTGTAAAATAATAATAATGATAAGTAAACAAGCACACCACTCCGCTGAGAACCCCACTTAAGTTGCAACCGTGGCGCGGACGATATTGAAGTGCTGCCTGAGCGTGAGGGATCGTTCCGGATGAGGTCCTCAGGTGAAAGGTTATCATATGGGTGATTTTATTTACGGCCAAATTATTAATCATTAATTTTACTAATAGTTAGATTGGGCAGGCCTTCACAGAAGAGCGTTTAATTAAAAATAAATAAATAAATCCTCTTGATAAAAGGGCACTTTGGGCATCAAGGGGCAAAGGGGCAGGTGCTCAAGCACCCCCCCCCCCCCGGCTCTGCACGTGCCTGCTCTTTTGTCAGACTCAAATTTTTGGCCTCAGATTATATACAAACCTGTCAAATACTAGGGTAGGATAGGGTGTTTCACAAGTCAGTTTGGAGAGGAGAGTGATGAGATTAGTCGAAGGGCGGGAGGGGGAAAAAAAAAAAGGGAAGGGAAGAAGATGATGGTACACGGAAAATAGTAAAGACGACACGGAGAGTGTCGCCAAGCAATTAAGGTGTTGATCCACTAAAGTTTAGTGTAGTGAAGTTTATTTAACAGAGGTTTAAGCGATAAACTCCTGCATAAGTTGGTTGTGTAAGTGCATTTGATACATACTCAGGACTGTGACGCACTTGCGATCCGCGAGTGGAATCGTTATGGATTAACCGGAGAGCGAGCTCCTCCGGCAACGTTGGAGACGCTAACCAGGTAGCGCTTCAGGCATCCAGGATTGCCTGTTAAGTTCCCCTGGCATCGTGGGATTTCCTGATCGGGATAGTGCGACCGGTGCGACGTTCAGGCCTGGGACAGCACTTTCTGCATCTTAATCGTCTCTGGTGGCTCCCTCCTGTATTGACGGTGATATGAAGGACTTCCGGTGAGGTTCGTGAGTAGTATTTTCCATTCAGGATTGCTCTGCTAAGAGTGAAGCGGTGATGTAGTATTTTCCCGCCCCAACGCACCCCAGCGTCGTTCAGGCTTGCACTGTTTTATTTGGGGTTCTAATTTTGACATTTTGAATAAGAGTCTGGGCCCAGTGAAGTTTGAGTGCTTATTTAAGCAACTTTATATGTAACCTGATGTAAAAAGTGGTGACGATACACAAAAGATCTGGGCCAATATATTCATGAAGAATCTTAGTGCTAAGAGTTGCTCCTAGTAACAAAATTCTAAGAAAATTCTTAGAAATGTGGGTGTTTCCTCTTTTAATTAAAGAAAAGATCCTAGTAAAGAAAAAAGTAATTCAGAAAGCATCTTAACCCTTAAAAGAGGTCTTAAGGTCCAAAATTGTTAGGAGTACGGACGAGGACTTTTAAGGGGCTTAAGAGTTTCTTTAGCAGTGGAGAAAATGGATGAAACATGAAGAGGGAAAAGAAATGTGTTGCACACAATGCATGACAGTGAGTAATTTCAAAGTGAAGGCTTATAATATACCCTACTCTTAAAAGCACTCTTTATTTCCTTCTTGACAACCAACCCATCATAGTCTTCAAAAGACTGTGTCATTCCTAGCAACGGGGTCAGACCCGCCTCCTCACTAAGATAAATGTTTTTGTCTTTTCCTTGCTCAGAGTTGCTCTCAGATTGGTCATGAATCACTCTTAAGCTAAGACTCCTAGTAAGAAATTTTTAAGCTAAAATAGGAACTCTCTGAGAGGATTCTTAGAATCTTTATGAATACGGGCCCTGGTTAGCAATAACATAGTTATTTACTTCCATTTCACCTAAGTTGGGTGGCTCATTTGAGCATATTTTTTAGTTTTCAAGTAAAAGAGACAAGTACAGTCACATTTTTGAAGAATGTAATTTTACTTTCATTTCTTTCATATTGATGTAAGTGAAAGACACATCAACAAAGTAACACAAAAATGTGATTTTTTTCCCTTTTTGTTTGTTTTTCTTCCTTCTTATTATTCATTTAAATTTCACACATTTCATCAGGCTAAAGGAGAATTAAAGGATCCCTTTTGTGCATTCGCAATCTTGTTTAATTCCAGTCAAAGAGAAGGATGAAGTAATCTCTTCATAGTGAGTGTATAGAATTATTATACGAACCCAGAGCCCTCTTCCTCCGTAAAGTGAAGAGAGTGCTACATAGTATTGAAACCTACACAAAAAAAAAAAAAAAAAAATTTGAGGCAACTTAAAATAAGTTGAGAAAACTAAAAAAAATCTGCTGAAGCTGGTTGCCTTAAACTTTTAAGTTGGCACAACTTTTTTTTTTTTACAGTGTTGTAGATGAGCCTGTAGGCCATTTTCGCTCATGGTCAGTCCATGCAGAAGAACATGGTCAACTATAGTGCTTTGTATTTCATCAGGAACAAATGACCTTTGACCTCATCCCCTTCATTTTTCTTTTCTCCTCCTATTCCTCTATGTCTCCCACTACCAGGATTCATTTTCCAAAACGCATAATCACTTGTGCTCCAGTGCATATCATCCTGAGATTCTGACCTATGTGTCATCAGTTTTGCTACCTAATGTTCACACATGGATAAATGTATGCTGTTTGAGTTCATTTTTTGATGCTTGAGTTTATTGTGTGTTTGTGTTTTCTGAATGAGAACATGGTTAAACCTGTGCAAAATGATGCCGTTTTTGTGTAGAGTTTTGCAGAAAACACTGAGCAAATTGGAACGTGTGTGCAAACAGATGAAATGTGGTCTTTGTTTTGAGAACTGTATGAATGGTTTGGAAAATTGGGCCAAATGAATCAGTTATAGTGTGTTAGCAATCGAGAAAAACTGTAATGCTTGCCTTGGTGGGTCCTTTATTTAAATGCATAATTAAAGTAAAATAGAGATGTTTAAAATATATGCTAACTCTTTATAATGACAAAACAATGTTTTATCATTTGCCTACCTACTTGTTTTTCAGCATTTATACATAATTACTTATCAACTGGAACCCATTTAGTTTCCAAACCTTTAAAACAAAACAAGCAAGATAATAAAGAATTATGGATGTAATTATCAACATTCCTCTTCGATATCCAGACTGTCTTTTAAAAAAAAAGAAAAATAATTTTAAAGCTACTGCTGGAAATACTGTTCAAAAAGCAAAGTTTTTTTTTAAAGTAACAATGTGTTGCGCAGAGATATGGTACTGACGCGAGCTATGACCAATCAAAGAGAAGGACATTTCAGCAGGGAGCAGTTATGCCTGCTGCTAATATGGATATTTGTAAAAGCCCAGTAATATCTCGGAATACCAAAGTTTGATTCTGCCATGTGGCAATGAACCTTTTACTGAATAAAGACATCTCTAGAATGTCCAGACCAACAAATTTCTTAACCAAGAACCTGTCAAACCTGTACAATACGGAATTGGTTGAAGGAGGTGCTGATTCAGTGAAGTTAAAAGCAATCATAATCCAGGATGAGTCACTATAGGGAAAATGGGCTATTTAACACAGAACCATGAAATGGTGTTTCATGGTTTTAAGCAGAACAAAAAAGATAGAGATGTTAATGGGGAGTCATTTTGCAGCATTTCAAATGGAGAAGTTTCCCTTTACAGAGAAGCAAAATGAAGTCCACGTTAAAGATGAAGATGTGAATTACAAGGTAAATGAGATTTGTAGGGATTATAATTAAAAAACGGTACATATTGTGCTCTCCAGATCAAATAGGTGTTTATGGGCTGCATTTAATTTGAATAATGAATTCAAACCGAGTCTTTGGGGTGTTTCAATAGCCTTTCTTCTGAAGAAGTCCACAAGGGTTTGATTCATTTGTCTTTTCAATGCTGCATTACCTCTGCATCCCACTTCTAACAACCTCATGTCATTTCTTAAACTTTTGTCTGTTTCGTTCCAGGAATGCATCCAACTTTCTGAGCACGAAAATCCCATCGCCTCAGACTCTATTAACAAATTTCCTTGATTCCTAATTCGAGCGGACAGAAACAGCCACTGTAATTATGTCAGAAATCTTCCCCATCTGACTAATTATATTTCTCATCAGAGTCTGATGATGCTCATTATACTTCCTTTCCAAGAAACGGTGATAAATAAGAGGCCTAAGACAAGCCGTTGAAAACACCGGTCTTGAGTACAGCTTAACCACAATGCTCAGTATAAGATGTAGATAATACTATAAATTAAGGGCAATTACAGTACATACACAATGCAATACAAAATACAATCACTATTGAAGGGAATTTTTTAGTTTCTTAAATGCACTGTAAATAAATGGATATCAGTGCATGTGATTTTAATCTAAAATATTTCTGTAATATACTCACTTCTCTCTGCTAATGTATGCAATACCACACTCCAGTTAAGTCAGTTGCATTCCTACATGCCTCCATTCTTGCATGCAATGCTCACTTTTTACATTTCAATCAGCAACTGATGAATAAAATCAAGTCAACGCCTATATTTTTTCTTGTTCAATAGCCATTTCACACTGAAAAATGTCACAGTATGGTAGTGAAGTCAAGTCAGTTGCAACTTCCATTTTATGCTGAATTGAAGAATTACAATTTACCTAATAATAAATTGAGAAAATTCATATTTATAATTAATATTATAATATATGTTATATATACACACAATATTTCATTTGAATTTGATTTTCATATTTAATTATTTGACTTATTTAAACAATTTTTACAAATGTTTTTACAACATTAAGTCTTATTAACAAGTTATGTTTCAAGTTTAGTTTATTTCTAGAGCACATTTTAAAACAACAGTAACTGATCAAAGTGCTGTACATAAAAGGTCATAAAACAAACAACAATAAGGTACTGTACATATTGTACATTACAGATTAAAATATATATATATATATATATATATATATATCCAGAAATGGTCACTTTTGGTGAAATTTAAGTCATCATGTGGCTTTTCATTGGGTTATTTTGAAGCTTATTACTAGTACACACACACACACACACACACAAAAATTGGTCAAGGATTTACTTTGCAACTATTTTCACTCAGAAATCTCACAAATCATTACAAAGAAACTACAAGCAACACAATTTTCAAGTAGAAAGACTACTTGCATTAAGACTCTGCATTATTTACGTTTTGAAAAGTCATTTTTGAAGTACAAAGAAGAATTTTTCAGTTCAAGTTGTTTCATATATTAATATTGAATCATTTACATGTTAAACCGAAAACACAAACATTGAATAATTCCTGCGAGACTCCGCAAGATCATAACAAACCCCATTGAAAATCGAACAGAATACGCATTTAAAAATGTGGCGCGTGGAACTGCCACTTTAATTTGATCATGGGGTTGTGTATGCGTGTATGGATCAGATAAATGTTGGACTGCGAACGTTCTCATTGGGTTTGTCAATGGATGAATGGTGTAAAGATAGGATACTGTACATTTGACTGAGCTGTAATCAATAATATTGTCAAACTTATCTTGTTCTTCTCTAAATCAAGCCTCTGAAATCAATACTAACCTTGGACAATGTCATGGAAACAAACATCAATGCAAATCTGTTCAACGATAAACAACAGGCGTCTGGCCTTGTTAATAGGACACATCTGAACTCATGGATATTGATGTTATTTTGACGTGTCTGGAGGTACAACAATATTGTTCTGCAGTTATTTTTATATTATTCACTGAAGGGAAAAACTTTTACGCAAAAGGAAAGTCTATTTAAAATGCTTTCTTAAATAAAAAAGACCATCCACCATAAAATGCTAAAAACTTACATTTTTCATAACCCACTTGTTATGTTAGCATTGCCTCACCTTAAGTAAAGATTAAGCCAATATTATACATGAACTTCTATCCAGCTTGTTTAAATCAGCTTTAGGGTAGTTTTATCCAGATGTATTTTAAGACAGAGCCTTGTGAAAAACCTTTGACTCATATTCTTTTTAACTATTTGGTTATGACTGCATAGAGGTTTCCGAAGTAGATTCAGATACCCACTTTAGTGCTGCTAAAATGATTGATTACACTTCTGGTCTGCTCTTTAGTGCAATGGGGAGTTTGTTTCTTTGTAAATACATTTATGTGTATTAAAATATTAATTTAGATTGAATTATTCAGAACAGATCATCGCTAATCAGGCATGGCTCTCCAGTGCCTTTGCTGATATGAGGAGAACAGCATTTCTTGTTGCTCTGAGCTGCGAGGCTTGGATCACATACTGAAGATTGGCTTGATTTCATTCTTTTAACTCTGGAAACCCTGTAGAGAGTGAACTATAGGCCTGTGTCCAGTTGAACACACCAGAGAAAAACCTTAGTAGTAAATGTAAGTAATAAAGGTTTTCTTAGGGGGGTTTGTTAAAACTGGCTGCTTTTTGCATCTGGTTATCCCACAGCAGGGATGCTGGGACAGTTTGATTGCTGACAGATTTGTCATTATTTCTCTTGCTGGTGTAATGTCTAAAAGCAATCAGCATTGATAAAATACTTGTTATATGGACACAGCCTTCACAGATTGTTGTGTACTACTTTAAAGGAATAGTTCAAATTTTCTGAAAATGTACTCACTTTGTTTCTTCATCAGAACAGATTTGGAGAAATTTACCAATGGATCCTCTGCAATGAATGGGTGCCATCAGAATGAGAGTCCAAACAGCTGATAAAAACATCACAATAACCCACACGAATCAGCTCCATCAATTAACATCTTGTGAAGTGAAAAGAAGTGATGTGTTGTTTGCGTCCACTTCCAGAGATGTTTACCCATGCTTTTGAATAATAGCGCTCTTTTTGACAACTGTGTGTTGATGTGACCTGTTTAATCAAACCCTAAGTTTCAGTGAAGATTCAAGTTGGACTTTCCTGTTGCCACCCCCTTGCCTCCCTAAAAACTAGAAGCGTTTATTTTCTAGATCCGCCCCTGAAGCATTGCATCTCCAGGTCTCCGACGGTTTTGTCGGAAAGAATCAGTTTTTATGAATGAATCAGTTTTAATGAATCAGAACGAACGAATGACTCATAAAAAGACTCAAAAATTCTGAACACTGACGCAGATTTATCTGAAACCAGGGAAAAATGGACAAGCAGAGTGATACAGATGGTGAAATGTCCACAAGTCCAAGTGTGATCTCTTGCTTCCATGAAATATAATAAATTCAACTCAAATTAATGTTTTATGTATTTGTCAAGTGACCGTGTAATAAGCAGAATTATACAGTCAGCCAGTCAAATTCATATAACATTAAAAATATAAAATAAAGTATATGATCTTGGACAGGATCAGATGGACGGATCATGATTGTTTCAGCATATCTAATTACATCCATTGTAAAGGCTGTTTAAACTTGAGTTTTCACTGACTGAGGAGACAAAGGCACTTTTTTTTGCTATTTGGTTTGTTTGCAGATGAAAGCACACCAGTGGAAAATGCAAACTGTGATAAACAGAGACACAGAGTGAGAGGAAGAGATGAAGAAGAGACAAACAGAAAGAGAAATTGCACACCGGTGCCTGATGGTTGACAAGCCAGACATCTCTGGAACAGGTTGTGCTGATCCGGAATAAAATGCCTATTTAATCTGCTTTACAACCGACAATGCTGACCTTGCTGGAAGATTATTAAACTTTGGAAGAGAGATCTTTTACAATCACATTCTGTCAGAGCTCAACCGCGGGGGTCTCGCCGGCCGGGCCCTCCGGAGCACATCAGCACTGTGTTCGGATCAACAGCGCCATCTAGTGATTCGCTGCATAAATTGATGGCAAATTCATTTACGCTTACATTGGGAGACCTCAAATTTTAATAGCTTGTCAAATATATTTAACACAAGCGTTTCTCTTAACGGCATTACAGATGAAGATTATAAACAAAACTGTTAATTGATAACGCACTTCAACCACACATAAAAAATGTTTCATATGTTTGGTAAGTCCAACCAGAAATTATCATTCATTTTTCTATTAACCCCAAAATGGGCAAGAGTGAAAAAATGATCAGCAAAAAATCATTTCATGTCACTTTTTATATCATCTGGATTTATGTAAAACATATTCAAATAATATTTGATTTATTTTGGGTTTTATGAGTTGTATTTCCAAGGATACATTGCCCTATTAAGGTAGCCTATAAAAAAACAGCCAAAGTCATCAACAATGCTATGATTTATTTGATGCAAACAAATATTTATTATTCAAAATATGCTGCATGCATGACATGTCTAAGTGTCCTAAAATTGAGGCACAGACATTTCTTGTATTTTTACATTTCTGCTCGTCTTCATTCTCAGGGGTGGGCAATTCTACCTCTTGAGGTCCACTGTCCTGCATGTCCTCCATCCCTAAACAATCATATAATGTAATTTATGTAACAACACACAATTTTTTATGTAATCCTTCAGACTTTTGTTAGATCTTTCAGATGTGTTTGATCAGGGTTGGAGCTAAACGCTGCAGGATGGTGGCCCTCCAGGAGCAGGGCTGGACACCCCTGTTTTACCATAAAATGAGCAATGTGAAACAAGAAACTCTACACATTAGACACACTCCACACACTGCGCATTGCCCGTTTAAGGGTTAAAATATTTTCTGCTTGGTGTACATCCAAAAATGAAAAATCTGTCATTATTACTCACCCTCATGCCATTCCAAACCTGTAAGACCTTCGTTCATCTTCGGAACACAAATTAAGATATTTTGATGGAATCTGAGAGCTTTCTGACCCTCCATAGACAGCAAGGATACAACCACGATCAAGGCACAGAAATACGGCTGCCACTAACGACTATTTTTATTTAGATTAATCTATCGACTAATTTAGCGATTAATCGATTATGATCTAAACGATTAATTTCCCACAAAAAAATCAACAATTTTACTCAAGAATATTTTATTAAACTATATTTTATTAAACCAAATGAAATCCAAATTTCTATGAAATCCTTTTTTAAAGCAAAAGTAAAGTGCAACATAGAGTGCAAGAAGCAAGTGTCCATCTCATAGTCAATCAAAGTTCAGTATTATTAGTCTAAGAATGACAACATATCCATGTGTTCTAGTCTAATAATAAAATTATAATCAAAAAACACTTTTTAAAGGAGTATTTACCAGAAATATTATTTACCAGAATTTATTTAGGAGAAAAATATAAATGTGCAGTATTAATTTTTTTTTTAAAATAAAATCAATTAATTGGAGATGGTTTTGATTATTAAATTTAATGGAACCATTAAAATGGAATCCAGAAAATAATGGAAAACAGAATTAGGTACAGATAAAACGGTAAACTCAATTTATTTTTTTATTTTTTTGTGGAAATATAAATAGATGTAAGTGAAGGATAGCCTTTAAAATTACTTATAATACATATATAATAGCAATGAGGCAATAATAATTAGTTCAAATAAAGTATCAAAAGCAAGAAATCATATGGTTTTATTGAACAAACTGTTAAAATACAATAATTAGTTCAAATAAAGTATCAAAAGCAAGAAATCATATGGTTTTATTGAACAAAACTGTTAAAATACATAATGAATTATAAACAATAGAGCTAATGTAGATTGCGTATAACAACAAAGGCCTGCAGGGGTTCGCCGACGGCCTGGTGATTGTTTTTACACATTACTGTGCATCTAATCCTTGTTTAATATTGACCAAGCACCATTTAATTAACATGTCCACTTAATCTTTAATATTTGGCCATTTCTTTAGGACAGAAATGCTACAGCCACTGTAATTAAATGAATATGTGGACATCAAAACGTGTAAACTCAAAGTGAGGGGTTGAGCTTTTATTTTGAAATCGTGATGTATTCTCCTGTGTTTGTGTAGATTTATAAATGATTTACCTTACAAATCTGATGAAATGGCGCACGTTGCGTTCCCAGATGAACGTTATAATAAACCCAAACTCACAACAACATGCAGAGATGCAGTTTGAGACGCTCCACACATGTAAATGATAAGTTCCTGTGGACGCACATACTTAACCTACACGCATGTAAATAATTAAAGCACATATACTGTATTAGAACTGCATCGCATATAATTAAATCATAGCGTTTGTGAATTCACAATTATGCTTAATTATGATTTTTAAAATGGGTTTAATGTATCATGCAGCCTTGGAAAACTGTCTAATAATGTGTTTGGAGTCACTAGTTGATCGGGACAATCAGGGATTCATTGTCTGTTAAAATATTCTGTTATTTTTCCGGTTAGATCCACTTAGTCAAAAGCAGACCATTTCTAAAAGAACATTAAAGTTTAGAAAAAAAAAATGAAAAAAAAAAAAAAACTATCAAAAAGACAAACAGAACCATTTGTAATTTTTTTGTGTTTATTTTCAGTGTACTTAAAAAATACTGGATCTCGCCAGCACTTACTACCATTGGCTATAATGTGATCCTCCCAGAGAAAAGAAACAAGAGTACCGGTCAATACAAGACATTCATACAAAGTGTTTTTATCCCAGAATGCTACCCAGAATCCATACTGGAGAGAGACAGTTAAACAGTCACAACAGATGGCTATGATTAAAACACCCACACACAAAGCAAAAATAGGCAAACACAGCTTCCACCAAAATATGCCTACTCTGAATATAAAGTTTTGCATACTTTTCTTTGTCCTAATACAACACATTTGTACAGGCACATCTTTATTCAAACCTACAATACAGTTCCCGAGAGCACAGTAAAATAAAAAAGCAACAACTTGGGGGATTTTAATTTTTTTTTTTTTCATACTATCTGCCTGAAACATTCACACAAACCAATATGGAAAAAAAAGAGAGATAAACATTCCAAAATAAAAGAAGAAAAACTGGGCAGCAAAATTTTTGGTTTTGCATGAGTGATGCACTTCTGGCTTTCATCGCTACTGTTGTTTCCTCTTCTCCAAATGTTTTTATTTAATTTTTTTACCCACTCTAAAGTATTACATGTATATAATTTCTTAGCTTTATATAAATATTTACAAACATCACTTTGTTGTGTCCCATAAGAATATTTTTATATAAAAAAGTAGATAACATGTTAATGCCAAGGAGGAGAAGCTTGCACTGACATTACAATAACTTAACCGTTAAAAAACTGAAGAAAAACAACAAAAGTTTGATACAGTAAGTGCGACAGCCACTTCCAAAAGTCTCTAGCATGGAAAAATCAAGGCTTTGCACGTGATGTAGCACCAGATGGGTTCGCACCTCAGTGCGGTTGAGAAATTACCTTGGAATAGAAATCTTCCAGGAGGTTGTGTGCGGTAGAAACCAAAAAAATAATAAATTAGTGTTGGATAATTTAGGATGATGTTATATACAGCCAGAGTTAAACACGAGGCGTATCGTGGATGGTGATGAAAGTGTAAAGGAAAGTAGATGGCAGTGTGAGTTCACAGCAGTCTTGCAGCACATTACAGGAGAGTGAAGGCGCTCTCACATTCGTCCGTTGAGAAGCTCGCCGGCTCCTAACAGAATTGGGAAGAAGGGCCAGTCTGATACAGGAGCGTAGCGTCGGGTAAACCTGGGGTTTGATGAAACCCTCCAACATGGATCTCCGTTAATCTCCAGCGCCTAAGTCCTGGACGAGGCTCAAGTGGTTCATGGCACGGTTGAAGGCGCTTTGCACAGCTTTACGGATGCCTGACGTTCTGCCTTCCAACATTTTGCTTCGGTCTAATGTCTTGTCGATTCCGAATGGTACCATCTTGGATTTAGGAAGCCATTGCCTGATGGAGATTCAAGAGTACAGAGTTATTTTAAAATGGCACTGCAAAAGAGTGATGTTCTTCATCAGTATTTTAGTATTGTTTTCCAGTGCAAATATCTAAAGATTCTTAACTGAATACTAGGGATGCACGATATTATCGGACTGACATCAGAATCGGCCGATAATGGCTTTAAATGTAAATATCGGCATCTGCCCGATATGAAAATTTTTGCTGATATGCCTTGACGATAAGATGAATACATTTACTCACATGTGCTCAGGGTGTGCTAGTGATTAGATCATGTCAGCAGTGTGGCTCATTCTTGAAGCCAAGTTTTGTCTGAATGATGATTAGATTCACTGTTTTGGATCGCTGCATTTAATCTGTGAAAGCACTTGGCGTTTAGTGTGTGATAGAGTAAATAGTAATAGCATGAGCAGCGACAGCAGTGACAGCCTCCCCGGGGTCCTAATGCCCACTCAGTAAAGAGTTTTAATCTGTAGGGGGCGCTGTTGGCCTACTTCTAATTAAATTAAAAGTAAAATAGCCTAAACAAATAACATTTAGACTGTTTCTGATTAAATAAAGCAGTAATTGATGTCATAAAATAATGAGTGTGTTTTGATTTAAAGGGCAGAAGCTATAGCTTGCATCGAGGAAAAAAAAAAAACAAAAAAAAACATGACACTTGTAAATTAAACAATTTAATATATACTAATTTACTCAATGTATGTTTTATTTTTTAAACAAATAAAGCTCTAGAAGATTTTCAGAATTTTTACAACTCTTTTGCTTTAGACCATATACAAATGCTAAATCTTATAAATAAAATGTTAGGGTTAACAGCATCTTTCTGGGGGGAAAAAAATGCAACGATTGATATATAGCTTATTTATAGTTATTTTCAAAGCTTCAACGTGCTGTCAAAAAAAACCTTCATTATGGTTTAATTCTAACAAATAAGTTCTTAAAACTAACCAAAATTCAAAATATTTTGCTTCTGCACAGGAGAGAATTTCTGTTGTTTCCATACAAAAAGGAAATATATTGGTATCGCCCAAAATGATTTGAAAAATATTGGCAAAAATCCAACATCGTACATCCCTATTCAATACACAATTACTTGAGAAGCAAAATGACAAATTGATCACAACGAAGTTTGATTAAAAACAACATCTGCCAGTAGACTTAATTCAACTGACATTTAATTCAACAATTTATTAATTCCCTTAATTCAAATGTAAAACAAGTTTTCATTCCACACGGAGATATTGTTACTCTTGTTTTAAGCAAACTCACTTCATTTGGTTTAGCTTTTCAGAAAACAAAGTCTTCATTTTGCACCTTAAGTAAATGTATTTTGATTTAAGGATGCTTAGCTATGCGTGTTGAAAAATTCTAAGAAAGAAAATCTTTAGCATTTAACATTTAATGCCATAACTTTGCCAATTTAAGACTTTCTGCTTTAAGATGTTTTGAATGCCTTAATTTGTTTAAAGGTGAATAAAGACTCATTAAAAACCTGCAGAAACCCTGTTAATATTTTTACTTTTAAAATGTTTAAAATCACATTGTCATTGTACTAAAGCCACAACTACAAAAAAAAACCATCACATTCTATAATTAACTAAATATTCAACATTAATTAATTTTACAAATAAAATCAATATAGTTATTTAAAATAAATATAGGTTGTTTTATTTGCTACAAAAATAAACATTGTGCTATACACAAATTCCATTAGAAATGTAATGGTATTTTTAAAAGGTTAAAAAACACAAATGAAAAAAGCACTGATATCATAATCTACTAAATATCTTATTTTAAATATAGTAATAGTATATCTCTGTATGTAAATTATACTACTTTTAGAGTGAATGTTTAAGGGAATGTTAACAGAAAAATATTTGATTTAATAAGTTGAATAATTATTTAATATTTTGTTTAATAAGACTAAAACAAAAATATAAATTTCCATACGTGTTAAAATAACATTAAGTTACCTTACATTATATTACATAGCTTACATAATTAACAACTTAACATGTTACGTTTAAATACCTTAAAAATACTTTGCAAAAAAATTCAAATCACAACTGCCCCAAGACCACTGATGTCAGACACATGAACACATTTCGTTGTAATTGTGGAAATTTCAAAAGTTTCTTTGAATGCAAGACTTCTCACCAGTTGCGTTTGCTGTCGAAGAAGCGGACGAGGAAGAGTTTCTCCTTGGACCTGAACTGCATCAGCTCTCCGACCCTGAGCACGTCCCGTGGAGGGGTGGGTATGTACTCGTCGTTGAGATGGCAACCCGCCCGAGACATCTGAGGATCTATGATCTACATGTGGGCAGAGAGGCCGTCAACACAACAGTAACCTTCCAACGTGCATCTCGAAAGGCCTGGTAACCTGGTAACTCAGAGTGTGCCTGTGACTGCTAATGCATAAACTGTTGGAAATGGAAATGGTTGCCACAAAACACAGGAACGCACGCACACTTATGTTCACGCACACACACAAATGTATGCACATAGACATCCTGGTTGTATCACCTGGCAATAATGTTATGGTTGACTGTTGGCCACAGAGGAGGCTGATGCATGAAATAATGAAGAGGAAGAGAAGGAGAACCAGTCTCTGACGGCATGCACACATGCACACTCACCAAGGCAGGATAGGAAGGATATCCACTAAGTTTGGCCCAAACTAGTTTAAGGGGCTCCAGATTTAGTGGTGAAGTGTTAGCAGGCATCCAAATATTGCTGCTGTCAATCTCTATGAAAGTAGGAATAATGGAAAGTTATGAGGGGTTCACCGTAAAAAATGGCGCAGAACACCTCAAGAGCCACGGCAGTATTTAGCCAATCGGAAATCTGCAGCAGTGGGCCATTGCTTTAACGGAAGCATGCCGAGCCATTCACCAGACACTTATGCCTCTAATGCCACTTCCAAAGACAAATTTATTTATTTCAATTAAAAGAAATGTAAGAAATGTGCTGAAAATGGTTTTGGTTTGGTCTGGAAAGGTCAAACATGTCATGTGACTTTCGAGCCCACTCATACTCTGACATGCTTGCGAGTCAGAATGCAGAAGTAAGCTTTGTATTTGTGGGAAAGCGTGTGGCAGGCCAAAAGATTTCACTCGGCATATTAATGGAAATCAATCAAGGAAATCGTTTCGAAAATACTGTTTGGGATGAATTTACTTTTAAAGGGTTAGTTCATAAAAAATATTCAAATTCTATCATCATTTACACACCCTCACATAGTTCAAAGGTCGCAATTTACTTTTATTAAACAAGGCTAAATTGATTCTTCCTGCTTTTTTTCTATGTAAGAACAGGGAGTGTCAAGTTCCAAAAATGGGTGACACATGAGCTTTCGTGAGTTTCCTCTGAATTTATAAAATAGATTTGGGCAAAGAACTTGCCAACATTTAAGCCTCTGCTCACTGAAAAATGTTGCCCTCTGCTATAGCATTATAAAAAAAAAAAATAAAAAAAAAAAAATTCGCATTATTGGCAAAATCTGATTATGTAGATTAAAATAAATACAGATATTGCAAAAAAAAAAAACTATTTTGAATTAATCGTAGTGAAAAATCTAAAATTGTGACAGCCCTAGTTTCATTCTATGAAAAGTTCACAGCAGAATGATAACAACAGAGGAACAATATCTTTGGAATCACTTTCAGCTGAGCGATAAAAACACTGACAGCCAATCAGAATCCATCTGACTTTATAGAGCTCAACCATTTAAAGCTGCAGACAACAAACCTGCAGTCCACACTTGGAATAAAAAGTTTCTGTGCAATGGTTTGGATGCTAATCTGACTGTAATATTTATTGTGAGCTTGTATCACTATACAGTTTCACTGAATAGACAAGAAAGGCACAAATAAATATTTCACATCTTACTGAGGTAAAAAAAATTATAATTTGGAATGACATGAGGCTGAATAAATGACAATTTTTATTTTCAGATGAACTGTCCCTTTAAGTGCCGTGTTAAAGAGCAAACGTAAGCAGCAACTACCCAGGACAGGATAAGCCGTGATGATTATTAAAACATGAGGGTTTCACACATGCAGACACTACGGCAGTACGCAGCGGTCTTTGTGTTAGACAAAGCCATGAAGAGCAGGTCAGTGGCAAAGCAAGCAGAAGGAAGGACAGAGAGCTTCCACAGAGCTGACGGGACACCAATGCAGCTGCCAGAACGGGTCTGACCCATTTCTCTGAACTGAAGGATGGGGCTGGTGTAAAATCTCTGATACCCACTTACGGCTGCAAAAAGCTGGAGGCTCACCTGCTGCCAGCTTGTTGGCTTTGGAAATGTTCCCTGGTTCCACGCAATTGACCAGTTCTTTTTTATCGTCCGTCGTGTTTCGTCTCGCCATCGCCTGCTTCCGTTTCCCGCTCTTTGCGTGACTGACATCACTGAAAGACAGGGATTAAATTCATCACAACTAATAAAGCCTGAAAAAAAAAAAAAAAAAAAACTGTATACTAAATGTCTTTTCAATGTACTCGTTCTCACCTCGTGTTTTCCTGTATGCTCCCGCTTCCACTGGAGGAAATGCTGGACTCTGAAGCACAGCGGCGACGAGGCTCTGACAGTCGATTCACAGTTAGCCCTTTCTTTGGCTCAGAAAAGCCATTAGACAAGCCTGTAAGTACAAAACAATGTCTATTTTATGCCCAGGGATGGAATGAAACTGTTTCTTGAAATCAAAAGAGAAAGCTGTTTACCAGTATCCAAGCGTTTGATCGGACACTCATCCTCGTCACCCAGACTGTCGCCGCTAGCACTGCGCGTCCTCTTCCTGTGCTGAAGCAGGGTTTCCAGGCGAGGGATGACCACGGACAGGAACGTCTTAGTGCCCAGCTGAGGGCAGTCAATTGAGGATTCACTTGTGTTCGGCGGCTTCTGCGGACTCTTTGACTTTCGAAATAGCACAGCCGTTCGCCGGTTGACCATATTCGCTGGTTCGGTAAGAGTGGAGGTAGCGACCATAACGTTATTTTCAGAGGGCATAATGTCAGAAGAGAGACCATTTAAAAGTGAGGTAGAGTATGTCTCCCTGTCAAATTTGACCTTTTTCGGGCACTTTTCAGGGCAGGGCTCTATGGGTTTCAGTGTCGGAGGTTCACAGGGACTGTCTGAGTTTTTCAGGAGGGGCCCAGAGTCTGAAGGCTCAAGTTTTGGAGGTAATGACTTGTCACCTGTAATGAGAGCTCAAATATTTAATAAAAACCCATTTTAAAGAGTATCACAATTCTTAGAGGAAGCTTTGACCAGCTATTAATGAAGAGAATTAAAATATGCCTTCACATCAAAAAGTTTTATTTTTCCATTTAAACCTTTTTAAATGTATTTTTTTATTAATTTTTTTTTAAAATAATTTATAAGAACATTCAAAGTTATTATGCTATTAATATAAATCCCATCATTTACATTGTGGAAATTAAATATTAAAAAAAAAAAAAAAACATTGACAATATATAAAAATTTAAATGGATGTATTCAAATAATTATTTTTTTTATAAACATGTAATAATAACACTAATAATAAGAGGTCTCAAATTTTGGACCCCATAGTTTATACTGCTAAAATTATGTGTTAAATTAAGTGGTTTCAGCTACTGTGAGCCAACAAAAAAAATCCCAACGTGATTCACCTTCTTCCTCAGTGGTTTGTGGGAGAATAAGAGGTGTTTTCTCCTCTTCCTTGGGATTATTCTGCTCCAATGAAGGGGGCTCCGTTTTGTGACTCGTTTCCATTCGCACATCACCAATGGTCTTTTTGAGCAGCTTGAGCCGTTTGCTCCGGGAAGGGCTTGACTTCATGGCAGTGGTTAAATCCAGCATCTCCAACAGCTTATTCAATTGTTCCTCCTTAGACATGTGCTCGCGATTGGCTGGGTTTAACAGTCGGTCAACTGGAACAAACGCAGAATAAAATCCATAATGGTTCACCAACAAACTAAAATCTGTGATTTTCAATTTTAAGTAGTCTAAAACCTAACAGAGAGGAGAAATGTAGCATATGTCCTTACCATCATCCCAGGTCAATGCTGGAGGTGGCTCTATCTTAGGAGGCTCAGCGAGATGCATTCCACTGGCGAAGTCAAAGCCTATCCATTCGGCGTCCCGCCGAGTCTTCCTGAGGATCGCTCCACCGTGATCTCGAAGACGCACAGCAGCGCGGTAGAAAAAGGTGTCCTTGGCATTGTACTTCATGCAGTTGTTGATAATGAGGTTGAAGTCATCCTCAAACTCATCCAGGCTCTTATACCCATGGGCGTCGATGCGCTTTCTCACTGTGGAGAAGTCCATAGGGTGCTTGATGTGATCTAGATAATCAGGAACCTGTACATAAGACAGAAAATCAAGCATGGAATAAAACTAGGAATTACACGTACACTAAAACAGTTTGGTTTTTAAACACTGATGCCAAAGACAAATGATGGCAATGTTGCGGGTGAAAAAAATTTAACATCAAGAATCTTCATATTATAAAAAAATTAGTGCTGTCAATCGATTAAACAAAATTAACCAATTAATCACACATTTTTCTAAAATTAATCGTGATTAATCACGCTTAACCCCACCTAACATTCAAGTTTTTAAATAAACAATCTCCAAATGTACAATGTACAAACAACATAAAGACAGTATATTTTAAATATTTCTTTAATGGTATCTTTTTTATGATTGAAGGCCAGCATCACTGATATCAATACTACTGATGTCTCTATAAAAATTGCCCCCTGAATATTTAACCATTGACTGTAGCCATTCAGCATTCAGTATAATTGAGAGCTATCAATTTTAACATTTATTAGACTTAACGTCTAATTTAAGTGAACTTAAAACAATCTTCATATGAACCCATTATAATAAATGACATATTTAGCTAGCTGTGCCCTTCAGCAGAAATATACAGAAAATGAATACTTGCCAAACATTAAATTCTAAATTAAATATAGATGAACCCCTTAAAACTATAAAAGTTATTGATTTGCTCTTTTTTCTTTTGTTCTTGGATTAATAGACATCACAGCAGATGGTTATTAACTTATTTGCCTGCTATTGCTTTAAAGGCTGCTGCTGCTGAAGGTGATGGGGATCTGACATGCATCTTATTTTCTCACAAATCTCTTTACATTTTCTGACTCACTTCAGGTCTGAAAGTCTCAACTAATGAGCGGATGAGTTGAATTGGGTATTTTAGATGAGGGAGACAGTGCTGGGGTGCCTCAGGACAGTTTTTAAAACCATTTCAGAGACATGTACTTAAACGTGATGCATATATAACATAGGCTATTGCATGCATGCACACAGTTTAAGGCAGCTTTAATCGCCTTTTTGGTAACTGCATGCCTTAACTGACGGCATAACTACGACATTGCATGCACGTAGTTTCTTTCGCTGTATGATATGAAATGATATAGGCTACAGCGCGCACCGGCACCTATGTGCGTGTATTTGAAGAGTGCGCGCTACGAGCACAGTATCTTTTACGCGCTTGTTTGACTCGCGTCTGGCGTGGAGGCGACGTATATAGAGCACGTGTCTGAAACTTCTCCCGTTTGATGTGGTCATAAAGACATTCTGCATCTAAGTAAACGCAATCCTTTGCAAGAAAAAAAGAGACAGAGGCAGCAGTTGCGAATGGGGTGGCCAACCCTAGCCCCGCCCCTGCGTTAATTGCATTAAATATTTTTAACGCGTTAATCTGAAAATAATTAATAGAATGCGTTAACGCGCTAATTTTGACACCACTAAAAAAAAATAAAAAAAAATAAATGATAAGGTCAGCATGACTAACACAGGAATGAGACAGACATACCTCTGTGACGCTGACAGGCTGGGCAAAGATTTTAGCCTGGTCTTTCTCCTGCAGCTGATCCAGCACTGCTCGCAGCAGGACAGGGAACGGAGTGAGCTGCATCTCCAAAACCGACTGCTGCAACTTCATCTGCATGTGGTAAGGATTACATTAATTTTAGCAAAACACACTTTTCATGTAGCTGCATACATTAGCTGCACACAAAAGTACCAGTACTACGAGCAAGTTTAAACATTTCTTTCTTTCTCTTCCACCTGATGTCACACATCACGATGACCATCGTACCTCCTCTCTCTTTAGCTTCTCCCTCTTGCGGATGAGCTCCAGCAGCAAGCGAGCGCGCTCCAGGTCATGCCGTAAACGATGCCAGTCCTTTAACTGCTTCGTCAGAGCTTGACGGTCCTCAACAAATGGCGCCTGTCATTCATAAACACAAATCCTTGCTCAAAATTCATATGCATATGACTTGGGTTGTCAGTCATTGCGGTCTGAGAAAGTCTCACCTGTTCTGGTTCTTTTTGCGTTTGTATAGCAGTCTGCAGGCGCCTTATTAGTGGGACGCCATTCCTCGACTGCCTCTTGAGCATCCAGTAACTGAGAACCCGCTCCACGAACACCTTCTTCTTCTGTACAGAAACTTGATTGAGAATAGTGTTGAAACTGTAAAGACAGAGGGAATCACAGAGTGTCAAAACCATTCAAAACAATAAGGATTCAGAAAATCTTTGCAGAAAAATATTTACCCTACCTTTTAGGTGTAATACTAGGCCCGGAAACTGTCGGAACCACTGCAACGGGCTCCGATTCGGGCTTTTTGTTCTTTTTCTTCTGGCATCCCTTTGCTCTATCCCTGTGAGCAGCCTTCTGACTTAAACCGTTCTTGGGTTTGGAGTCCTCGTATATAGTGAGGGGTCTTCTCACACAACCGTTAGGTGTATGAGAGCAACAGTACGCCGTTTTCTTTACAGAGAACGTAGTAGCTCCTGATTCGGTGACCTCTTTGATGGGCTCCATCTTCATGTAGAGGCCGGCTTTCTGAGCACAGCTCACATGGAAAGCCGTGTAACAGTTGGCCTTGCTGCACTGAATGCAAGCGCCCACTCCTTTCTTCTTGCACAGGTAACAGGTGAGTTTCCAGCGAGCTGGAGGAATGTTCGCCACACCGTCGATGGGTTCGATGAAAACCGTATTGGTAAAACCGACTTCGGGGACCCAGATGGCGCAGACCACGTGCCCCCAGCGATCGTCATCCGTTCTCTTAAGCGCGCCACCTTTATTCGGACAGAATATGCACTCAGCGAGCTGGGAGGGAAAATTTAAGCAGTGGCGGCAAAGCCAGCGGCCCTCTGGGATGTGGGGGACACCGTAACACTCCTGATGCACGGCGAGATTGCACATGTCGCAGAACAAAATCGCGTTACTGTTCTGGCATTCGCCATCCATGCAGATGCAGCACACGGCATCCTCGTCGATAAGCGGTTGGGGGTCTCCTTGGCCCTGGCTCTCGAAGAAAGACTCCTTCTCGAAGCGGTCCATGAGGAACTCAAAGACGTTCTGAGAGACCTGGCTGCAGCCGTCTGTCTTCCTCTTCTCGTTGATCAGCTCGAGCCATGCATAGTCTTCCTCATCCATGTCGTATTCGACCTCCTCGTCAAGCTCGTCCAGCGTCTTCTCCATGTAGGTGTAGTATGTTGACGGCCTCCGCGGCACCGCCGGGAGGTTGTACTCAACCGTTCGGATCTTTGGCTCTGGTAGCCTGCCCTGAGCTGGCAAACCCTGCACAGTCGTCAATGCGGCGCTCTTCTTCTGCTGGTTGTTTTTGAGCCGCACCGAGCGCACGAGGACCTGCTGCGGCTTCTCCGTGTTCTCCTTGTTGCTGGTGCACTCGCTGATCTCCTGAGCTAAAGGGTCATCGCTGTCGATGACATCCAGTTTGTCGTAAATGCTGAGCCGGTGCACACGGCCGTCGATTTCCAGCTCGACCATACGTTGAGCCTCGGCATACGTCAAGGTCTCACGGTTACGTGAGGGTTTGATGGGTGAGGGAGGCCTCTGCGGGGTGGCGACACGATTATGTCGAACCTTCTTCCTCATTTTGAATGCCACAGAGGAACTAAAGTAAAAAAAATGCACACGTCAACTTTCAAAACCACAGTCAAAGCCATAATCTGTATCCCATACAGATTATATTTAATTTCTGGATTGAAGTGCAAATACAGATACTATAAATCAATCAAGCAACACTGTAGACATCCATTTACATCAGGAGTGTTAACTATAGCAATAACCATAGCATTCACACCAACAGACAATAATGACCTGTTTATTATAAGCAAAGACTATAGAATACCCAAGACATGTCACTCGTATTGTTTTGAATAGGGAAAAATGCAACTCTCAATATGGCTGCTCAATCGAATGAAAGAGCCAATCGCTAATCGGGAAAGTCAGCACGTCACTGCAGCTGCCGTTAGAAGTCCCGGTTGCTATAGAAACATTCAGCACTCTGAGACGCACGCTCAGGACTGCGCATGCGTACTGGCTGATGTAGCCTGAGAAAGAAGCTTTTTATAACGCTATTTGAGTGATATGAGTGAGAGAGAGCACCGCTGGTGCGTCCAGTTTTGTGTGAACAAAACTGGATGCTCTCCCTCTCGGACATTACAAGTGCACGTTATGCAGTGTGAACAGTGGGCACCGACCGGTAGAAACATAAATCTCCACTTATTCGGACGAAACAAAACCTTGTCAGAGCCACAATGCGGCGCAGAAGTGTGCAGTGTGTGTGCTTGCTGCGCGTCTACATTTGAAATAACGAACCTGAGTGCGCAAAAGATGCGATGTGAACGGCTATTTTTTCGTGTGGGGCTCTGTTTTTATGATGAGAGGAAAGGAAAGGTTGAGAAAGCACTCCAGGTAAATTTTGAAATGTACCAGGTTTTTTTACATTTACATTTATGCATTTAGCAGATGCTTTTATCCAAAGCGACTTACATTGCATTCAAGTTACAGTTTTTACATTTTTTATCAGCTCTTGCTTTCCCTGGGAATCGAACCCATGGCCTTGCTAGCGCCATGCTCTACTATTTTAATTAATTAATTAATATATTATATTATAATTATATATATATTAATTTATATATATGCGCATTGCAAAGAACTTCCTTTGGACAACTTTAAAGGTGAGTTTCTCAATATTTAGTTTTTTTGCACCCTCAAATTAGATATTGTCCAATCCTAACAAACCATACATCAATGGAAAACTTATTTATTCAGCTTTCAGATTTTGTATATATCTCAATTTCGAAAAATTGACACTTAAGACTGGTTTTGTGGTCCAGGGTCACATTTGAATTTCCTTTCTGTGAACAAATTAAGCCCGTCACAAAAATGAACTGAAACTCAGCATATATAGGCTGTGTTACACATCGCACAGTTTTTTTGCCCTTGTTTATCTGTTAACTAAATCAAATATATTTCAAGAATTTATTCCTTGTATGTACTGCAGATTATATAATGTAAAATAATATTTAGTATTACTACTGTTCAAAATAAATTAAAAGAAACCGAGCATAGTAGATTTGTTGTTTTTTCCCTGTTGTACCGAAATCGTATCAAACCGTGACCCCCGAACCGAGGTACGTACCAAACCGTGACATATGTGCTGAAACAGGGGTTTCATGACACTTTAAGCACCCGCTGCAATTGACCATTCGCAGGGAGTTAAATTGATAGGCGATCTGACCAATCATAATGCCAAGTCTGCCATTTTTGTCCAACAAACAAAACAGGAGAGTAGATTAAGATCAGTGGACTTTTTCTGCGGTTAAAACAAGATACCTTCTGATGTTCATTCATGTTTATTTCATGCTATAACTAGTAGAGAGGAAGAGTGGATCGGTTCACATGCCGCTTGAACTGAGGCACTACAGTGATTTGTCATCCCTCCCACGAACCGTAAGCCAGAGATCAGATGTTTTGACAATATCTCAGGCTATTGTCGATACATGAACATCATCTTTCAATGCACCTCAGCACAGGGAAGTTATTTTGTCCGCTACCCCATGCCCAGATTGCCCACGGTGCATTTTTCACTGCGTGAGAACATGATGTGTGGCATGTGAGCAGCATGGCTTGTCGGACATAGCAACAGTAACTAAGGGGGTGGGTATTTTCGAAGTACCAAATCTGTCTTCTGCCACTTTAAATACTCTCTCAGTGGTTTGGATTCTCATTGGCTGTCAATTTTATTATCGTTTGTCAGCTGGGGAAAACCCTTCTGCAAGCGATTTGCACCTTTTTGTTTTTATCGTTACACTTGCGTAGTGAATTTCTTAAAGAACTATTTTTAAAACTTTCTAGTTGATGTCCTTGGTGTATGTACAGGCATAACCGCAAGCAAACATCCCCTCTGGTAGCCATAGCAACCTAAACCCAAGTTGGCATGGAAACAGAAAAAAGCGCGTGCGTTTGTATTTTTGACAATATATGCCGTTTCGCCATCTGACGTAGTTACTTGTTTGATTAAAATGTAAAAATGAAATCAATAGCACAACAATATAGAACGTGCTTGACAATTTGAGTGTTTAATTTATTATTTTTATTTAAACCCATAACTGACTTTTTAAGCTACACAATCTGACACATTAACCCATTTAACTAAGCAATTGGCGTTTACCAGATAAGCCATTGTTTACATCCAGAGTTTTGTTTGTTTGAGGGGAGCAGGGCAGAACAAGGCCAAACACACTGGACTGGAAAGAAAACACACACAAACTGAGCAGCAAGGACACAAACTGGATCCGGCGGCCTGCTGGCGGCTGTGCTAGCGAGCTAATGCTGTTTGGAAACACGGTAACGTTACCGACATTACTGCAAACATGGCGTCAAACAAAACAAAACACGCGCTGTAAAACGTGAATGCAAACGCCCTTTAAAGCCGCAAATGTATAAATTAACCCCCAGAGACACTGCGGTTCGTTCTTACCTTCGCAGTCGACGTTCAAAGAAGCTTTAAAGGCAGTACGGCCGAGCTAATGCAGCAGCGCTGTGGCCTACTGAACAGCAGTAGGTTTAATCCGTGCACGAGCCGCGCTACCGTCCACCAGCCGCTTCTCCGTTGTATTCCAAGGGCAATATGAGGTATCCGTAACGGTCTGCCGGATCCAAAAATAAGCATTTAAAAGCCGGAGTTACACGCTCAAGATAACAGCAGCTTGGCCATACTATCGCGCCTGTTTTCAGTCGTAATTGGGCTGGCCGTTTGTGCACTATGCTAGCAGGCTAGCTCGCTTCTCTTCCCCCCCACAACAATGCGGCTGCAGCTCTCCATCGCCTTACGCACTGCGTCATCACGTACGCGCTACGTCACTACGTTCCGCGGCAAAAATAAGGAAGTGGGCGCTAAGCAGCCCTTAGGAGCTTGTTTTTTTTGACAAGATGCGTAATGGATGTTGTGTATTGTATGATTTAAGTTGTTCGGTTATTTTTTTGTTTTTGTTTCACCCGCAGATTAGATAGGAAATACAAAAAACACCTGTATACTCTATAACGTTACTTGACATTTATGGGTCTGTAACGTTACCGAAAGAGCGACACGCGGAACCTAGGTGCTCCAGTCGTAGTATTATAACTTAAACTGCTTAGCTATAGTTATATGTGTGTGTATATATATATATATATATATATATATATATATATATATATATATATATATATAAGGCTATAATTGTTTTCCAAAAAAATGTGTTCCCCATGCCTGTGAAAGTACTGGAATTTTTTATGAATAAATATATTTACTAATATTTTCTGTGTTTTTTCTTATGCTAAGCTCTAAAATACAGGCCACTATATGGCCAAAAGTATGTGGACATACATCTAATAAATTTCAATTAATCGGTGATGGAATAATATATGAATAAATGATTCATTAGTGGTTCTGTCTGTATTTAAAATATTTACCCAGCTGAAGAAAACGTTGTTTTGCAACTTAAAATCGCTATTTCTGTGTTCTCTGAACGTTCAAATTCTAAATATACAGTTATTAAATATAAAAAAAACAATATTCTACCACATTCTTGGTAACGTTAACAGACAAAATTAAGGGATTGTTCTATTTTATATTTTTATAAGCATTTGGGAATGTCACTTCTGAACGTTATTTGAACCATCTGAAACTAACAAGTAGTAACATTTAAAAACGTTACACGAACATCCAACTAAAATCTTTAAGAAAAAAACGTTCTATAAACATGGTTTTGTGCTAATATTAATAGACCAGATAATTTTAAGCAAATGTTCTATTAACGTTACTGGAAGAACGTTCATAACTTAGAGAGAACCAGAACGTTTGCCAAAGATCTGAGAACGTTCCATGTACTGTAGTTACAAATCATCGGAAAGTCACTGATCAAAAAATGTGGGAAATTTTGACCTGCAATTAGTTATAGTGTAACCTAAAGCGCTTGATTTATTGAACTAGCAGCTGTCAACTCATTATCAAGTTCATTATTATGATTATAGACTAATGCAAAATTATAATGCAAATCCTAGGCTGTGGTAAATTAGTTATCTTGAGTAAACTGCTCCAGTTACAATACAAGCATTGACAGAAGTCAAGTCATATCAGTCCAGCAGGCCAAATGGTGAAGAATGAAGAAAAAACCTGATCCGTTGAAGAGAGATTGTTTTGTGGAAAATTATCATTTTAATTCCACATTTTATTACTGTAAGGGCCATTACATGTCAAATGCATTTTGTAACTGGTATATTTGAAACCTTGGTAACAGTAGGTAGAATTTTATTTAATCTCAGGTGATTCTACATCTCATTCATGCATTATATAACAATGCACCATTAAGCCTTGTACAGCTCTCTGACAGTAATGCTTTAAAGCCAATGTGTCATCACATTTGCATACCCTGTTGACTAATGTGAGTAATGTTAACTACTCAGCAGGTTGTTTGGGCATTTCGTTTAAGGGGTGAGTCAGATACACAATCTGTTGCTACTTCCTAATGTTCAAAATCAGATTTTGGGAATGGACTAAAGTGAATTATGGAACTGTAAGAATATTGAGTTTTTTCTATTTTATTTTACTAAATGTTCTAAGCTATTAGTCATGTTTCTACCAATCAGTCCTGTTCCACTATCTGTAGGGGGCAGCATCCTCAAATAAGGTGTATAACAGCACATGTAAGCATAAGGATATAATTTAAATGCAAACAGACACCACACTTTACATATGAAAGGAATTTATTGTGTCCAATATAAAAAAATAAATGTTTCACCAGTTTGAAAAGAAAAAAAATCCACACTGTCACAGTGGAAGGACTAAAACACATTTTTACTTCCACTTCACATGGAGAAAAAAACTGATTCTAAATTTTACACTACATCAGAAAATGGCATCACTAAACATCTCAATCGTATATTTGTATCGGTATTAGATAGCTTTAGCATGTCTATGATCCTTTAGGTTAAACTAAAGATAAGCCAAAGAACTCTTTACATTTAACAATTTCAATTTACTTTTTGCAGATGGTATAAAATGAATAAATAAATAAATAGCCACTGAATGTGGAATGTTTGTATTGCATGAATAAATAAGATACATGGAAGAAAATGTACATAAATACAATACAAATACTCGTATTTAAAAAAAAAAAAAAAAAAAAACCCCCCCCCCCCCCCCAAAAAAATAATAATGAAATAAGAAAAGACAAGTGAGTCCATGAATATTGCATTGATTGTGCACATCCCTCAAGTCTCTGCTAAGCAAAGTCTAAAAAGTGACGCCAACAGAGATGAAGTAGTGGAAGACATTCAGAAAACAACAACAGATGGGAAAACCATTTAAATAGTGAATATGAATTGCAGAGCAGCATACTGTTAAGAGTAGTAAGTGTGTACTTCAAGTATTCGACCACTAGAGGGCAAGGGAGATCCACCACATAACTAGATACAGTCTTTGAAGGTTCCCATGAATCAAGGGGAGTTCCCCTAAAATCCATGAAAATCCACCTGGTGTCTGTCGTGACTTGAATCCCATAAAAGCAGCTTTCCAAAAAAGGCACCGAAAACTAAAAAGATAGTCTAAAAGGAAAATAATGTCCAAGCTCTATAAGAGCAACCAGTTAGATCAAAGGATCACTAGCATTGCTGCTGATGCAATCCCTACGGGTAACAACTCATCATTAGCAAGAAAAACAAACAAAAAACAAAAAAGACATTTATGCAACATAAACTGAAGTCCTGATAACAAGAGCAAAAAGGTCTCCGAGTCCATTCACTCGCTCTCCCCGCATCCGTCAAAGGCTTTCTTTGCCCGATTCTGTGCTGATGGCGTGAAGTGTGATGTCGCCACTTTCTGCTTTCGGGCTTTCCTCCATGCGCATCCACTGATGCTCAAAGATCTGCTCCAAAGTGGGCCGGTCTGAAGGTCTCAAGCAGAGACACCATTTGATGAGCTGCTGACACACTGATAAACAGAGGGAAAAAAAAAAAGCAGAAAGGTTAAACTTATTCACAAAAGGGTTTAAAAATGAAAGTCTGGACTGTTTACATGAACCAATTTCACTTTTTTCAAGGCAAAAATAAATGTTAAAAATATCAATAAGAAATAAATATATTGTTCAATGGCATTTTTCCCTTCCTTATATGATATGGCATGGCGAGCCAAATCAAAAGGTCATTATGGCTCAATTCTGGCCCCTGGTTTGGGGAATCTCTGGTTCAGAACATACCTGGAGAGACTCTTCTCCTGAAAAACAGCCGTCCTCTCAGAATCTCTTCATCATGCTCAAACGGGATGTCGCCACACACCATGTCGTACAGTAGGATGCCAAGGGACCAAACGGTTGCCGAGCGACCGTGGTACCTGTGGTAACGTATCCACTCGGGAGGACTGTACACTCGCGTGCCTACAAAAAAAAAAAACATTTGGCTTTCAATCCAGTGAGAATTAACCTTTGAGACTTACAAAACATCTACTTGCGAGCCAAGAGCATGAAGACTGCACTTTTTTTTTTGTCCTGAAACCTACTGAGATTTTTATTTCTGGAACGACACAACACTCGTTTCATAATCGCCTTATTTTGGCGTAAAAAGCGCAGATTTTGATTACACTGCAGCACTGTATAATGAGCCGCACCAGTCAGCTGACTCTAGCAAGGGGGCGCCAGCGGTCTGGCCTTCGCACAAACTCTCCTCCCTCCTCCAGCCTTGCTGTGAGCCGGAGAACGGCTTGATCCAAAAATACAAGCAAGCTGAAACAGGAGGGCGATCTAAAAGGGAGACTTTCAGGTACAAACAGTCACAAGCTATGGAAACTCCACATGCTTCCAGCATGAGTCACTTCCCCAAACAAAAGCCCCTTCACTAGGGGTGGTGTGACAGGCCCTCAAAGACTAGGAGTCGCCTGGATACCAAACAAAAACAGGAATCTGTGATGTGATCACGTGGTGCCGCAACTCAGGTTTCACAACAAACAGATGCTACGCAGTAACAGCTGATCCTTTCCATTAACTTATTCATTATTAGTTACATTAAATGAGTTGTGCGCAAGAATGTTGTCAAAATAAACGTATCCTTCAAAAAACAAATGTACAGGTATTAAGTTTATAACGCAACCTGTGAGGATTGGATCCTACTGAAAACAAAACTTATTTCTATATTACACACACACACATATACATACATATATATATATATATATATATATATATATATATATACACACATACATACATACATACACATAAATGTATATATTAGTAAACAAGGTTAAAAAAAAAAAAAGAAAAATAAAGTGTCATTCCATTTCATGTTTCAAATGTTGTCTTTCACTTAAGATGTAAAAAAAAAAAAAAAAAAAAGGTTTGCTGGTCTAAGATAGGTTAAATATAGCCTATTAGCCTTGCAAAGAAAGTTTCCAGCTGATTTCCTTAAAACAAGGGCCTAAAACCTCTTGAAATCAAGCCAGACCAGATAAAACCCATCATAGCTGATTTTCAGCAGAGGTCAGACACTTAATTCTCTTTAACTAAAGCTAATTGAGTGTAATTATTTGTTTCAAGTCAGGATCTGACACTTTAGGTACAAATACTTGAACTCGTTTAACTATAAGCTGCAGGTGCGCCAATGCGGAGCAGGATGGGTAAGAAGAGTCAAGGACGCACCATCAAAGTCTGTGTAGACGGTGTCCTTGAGGATGGCCCCGGAGCCGAAGTCAATGAGCTTGAGATCTCCCGTGCGTAAATCCACCAGGAGGTTCTCGTCTTTGATATCCCGGTGAACCACCCCGCAGCTGTAGCAGTGCCGCACCGCCTCCAAAACCTGTCCGAAGAAGCGCCTGGCGGTGTCCTCGTCCAGCGCGCCTTTCTCCGTGATGAAGTCAAATAAATCCTTCACCATCTCCGGCCGCTCCATTATAATCAGCCAGCCGTCGGCTCTCTCATACCAATCGAGGAGTTTAATGACCCCCTGACAGGTGCTCCCGACTTTCTTCAACAAAACGATCTCGAGTGGAACCAGCGAGCCGTTCTGGAATATAAACACGCGTCTTAAAAACAACCAAGCATTGATTAGAAAAATAACACATAAATAAAGGCTTGTTTACTTACAATCGTACCCCATTCGGTCACTCTCTCCTTAGCGACGTGTTTTATCGCAACCTAGAGACAAAAAGAGAAAAACGCACATAAGAATGCATGATTGTGGCGCCAACCCCGGCCATGTGTTGCCACCAAAACAAAGCCAGCGCTTACCGGCAACGCGTCTGAGAGCCGAGAACCGGCGTAAACTGTCCCAAACCCGCCGCTTCCCAGCACCGAGCCCACATGATAAACCTTGTCAAACGGCTCCCTTTCGGTCTTGGCTGTAAAACGAAGGAGAAAAGGCAGTATGAGTTAGTCTGTTGGTATAAAAACGCGATTTAAACCGAATGTGTACAATGCACGGTTGGCAACAAAATGGCTCCATACGCAGGTCACGGACAGGCGCGTGTAGATTAAGCGGCTGGATACGTCGCGTGTGGAAAATTAGGAGTAAATAACTTCGCTATTCAATGCGAAGTGAAAAATGTATATCGTTATTATGATGATATTGAAGAATTACGTCTAACGTTACCTGCTTGAAGTTGAATTTTCACCGGCAAGTGGTCGATGTTGGTCGTGTTGCAAATATGAGAAAAAGATCCAAACTTGGACAGTAACATTTTTTGTCGCCTTCTCAAAACGATTCTCAGTCCTTGCGATGCGTAACTGTGCTTCGGACCGGAAAACACCGGCACTCTGTCCTTCACCGAGAACAGCGGATTCCCTTCAAAAAATGTATTTAGGAGTGAAAATCCCACGAACTATCGCAAAACTCGTCTACAAAGGTAATTATTCACAAATGTCCCCGCGCACCCATAGCGAGAGAGAACTGCACACGTTTGCGCTTTTGGGTCTGCTCGGTTGATGTGTCTGTGAGAGAGAGAGAGCGGGGAGACCGTATTAACTCTTAATTCTCTTGTTTGGGCGCTGGACGCGTTGCACAGATCCCTCCGCGACGGATGGACGCACTACAGTCAAATTAAAACCAACCGCTCTTCTCAAAATTCTTTAGCGTTTCAAAAAGAAATAAATACTGCGCGATCAAGTGTAGAATTACACTGTAAATGTATAAGCATTCATTAGTAGTGATAAATAGTGCGAGACGCCCATGGATACCTCGTCTGAGAGATTTGCGATTAGGCTATATAACAAGACCAACCACGTTGCACGGTTTATATAATTGCGATGTGACTAATTGGAGTAATATTGCTTGGTTGTGCCTGTCTAATAATAATGATAATAATAATAATAATGCGGTTTTAGCAACAACAACAATAATTATAACAATAATAAATAGTAATAAAGCTTATTACTATTATTATTGTTGTTGTTGTTAAAGGAATATGTAATAGCTAAACTGCGCCTGTAAAAAAAAAAAAATATATATATATAGGCCTATAAACACACACACACACACACACTACAGTCAAAAGTTTTTGACAGGAAGATGTATAGAATGAACAGAAAGATCCAAGAATCAGCATTTATCTGTAATAAAAAGCTATACCATTCAAAAGCTTGGAGTTAGTATAATTGTTTTGTTTTGTTGTTTTTTTTGGGGGGGGGGGGGGGGGGTATAGAAATTCATACTTTCATTTAGCAAGGATGCTTTAAATTGATCAGAAGTGATGATAAAGACATATATAATGTTATAATGTTACAAAAGATCAGAAGTGATGATAAAGACATGTATAATGTTATAAAAGATTTCTATTTAAGATAAATGCTGTTCTTCTAAACTTTCTGTTCATCAAAGGAACCTGAAAAATAAAATTTGGATAGAAGCGTCTGCTAAATGACAAAATGTAAATGTAAAAAAAAATCAAAACAAAATCTGTTTTCAACATAATAATAATAATAATAATAATAAATGTTTTTTGATCAGCAAATACAAATTTTAGAATGATTTCTGAAGGATCATGCGATTGGAGTAATGATGATAAAAATCAGCTTTGAAATCACAGGAATAAATTACATTATAAAATATCATAGAAAACAGTTATTTTAAATAATACAAATATTTCAAAATTTTACTGTTTTTTATTTTTGGTGTTTAGGTGTTACTAGACTTTGAGTGAAGGTAACCTGTGGCAAATTCAATTGAATGGGTATGATTTGGAAAGGCACACACGTCTTAATAAAAGGTCCAACAGCTGATAATGCATATCAGAGCAAAAACCAAGCCCTGGGGTCAAAAGAACAGTCTTTAGAGCTCAGAAACAGGTTTGCGTCAAGCCGCACATCTGGGGAAGAGTTCAGAAAGAATTCTGCTTCATTGAAGGGTCACAGAAGCATGTAGTCTCTGTTACCCTTAATGGAAGAAGTTTGAAACAACCAGGATTCTTCTTAGAGTTGGTCTCCTGGCAAAACTGAGCAATTGATGGAGAAGGGCTATGGTTAGAGTGGTGACGAAGAACCTGATGGTCACTCTAGTTGAGCTCCATGATCATATGTGGAGATAGGAGAAATCTACAGAAGGACAAACATCACTGCAACACTCCACCGATCTGGGCTTTATGGCGGTGTGGCCAAACTCAATCCTCTCCTCAGTGAAGACCAAAGAAAACACACTTGGAATTTACAAAAAAGCACCTAAAGGACCCTCAGACTCTGAGAAACAAGATTCTCTGGTCTGATGAACCTCAATTCTAAGCATCATATTTGAAGGAAACCAGCTCTGCCCATCACCTGCAGAGTACCATCCCAAAAGTAAAGTGTACTGGTAGCAGGGACTCATCAGAATAGAAGAAAAGCTCAATGCACCAAAATATTGAGATAGCCTTAGTGAAAACCCAGTCCAGAGCATTCAGAACCTCAGACTGGGCAGAATGTTTACCTTCCAAAAGGACAGTGGCCCTAAGCACACAGCAAGAGTGGCTTATACACAACTCTGTGAATGTCTTTGAGTGGCCCAGCCACAGCCTGGACTTGAACCCAATCAAATATTTCTGGAGAAACCTGAAAATGTGCGTCTGCCCCATCCAACCTGACAGAGCTTGAGAGGTGAGGAGACAAATGGCAGATAATTGCCAAATGTGACCGGTGCTGGCAAAATGAGTCAGAATGCGCAAATTTTATTTTCACATTCTCCATTAAAATACCTTCAAAATGATATATGACTTGTTGGAATCGGATAAAAAATGACTGAGCTACAGCCGTTTGAAGGCAATAGAAGCAGCAGATCTGATTTTGAGAAACATGGAGTTCAAGATTCCAAAGCAGAATCACCAAGCAACGTTGCATATATTCCTCCACTCCTTTTCTTAATAATAATTGCTATATTATTAATCACAATATAGCTATTTTTATTTTATCTTTGTTATTAAAAACAAGAACAAAGATGCAAATAAACAGTATTTAATCAAGAGCAGCGAGTGCTGTATCGCCGGCGATACCAGCTCGTTTTTTTTTACATCAGTGCAAAAGACACTAAAAATACTCGTTGATTTTGGTCACACAAATAAGTGTTATACATCAATCCAAACTGTGAAATGTCTATTTTTTTTGTGTACATCTCTCAAAAATAAGTATTTATGTCAATGAGCATATCAGTGCCATCAGAATGAAAAGTTCTTGTTCACAAACAAGATAGTCAAAATGCTTAGTCATGTTGTCAATGTAACAGTGCACTCTGTTAGTATTACCTGATGTAAACTATGGCAACAGTTTGGATGACAGTTACTGTACTGAAATGCAGAAGGCACTTCTTATGTATGCCATATATCCTTTCAAAAGTACAAATTTACACATTATTGTATGTGGGATATTGATTGAAAGAGACTGTTTCGAAATGTTTGAATTATTGAGGATATGGTCGATCTCCCAATATTTAGCTGCACCCTTCAGCCATTGTAAGGCCATGATTGACAACATGGTCCACAATAGTGGCCCTTATTTCATCTGTTATGCGCCTATGTCCTTGGCCTCTTCTTCCTCTTCCTCTGTTTTGCCTCAGTACACTTCCATGCATTCGTACTCCTCTCAATTTGTTCAAAAGAAGGAGAAACTGCTTTTATGATGTGAACAAGTGACTAGATGATGTGGAGGTTGAACAAGTAGTTTTGAAAATTTAATTTCTAATCTGAGAAATGCACCAAAGCGACTGAGAAAAACTGTAAATAAATAAATACAGTCATACAGTTCTGCTGTACATTATAGCTATAGGCATCTGGTGAGGGCATTGAAAGCCACAAAGCAGACTTCGTTGTATACATAATCTAGTTTCAGTTGTATGATTCATAATGAATGATCATATAGGCTAAAGCATGGTGCAACATCATAAAGTATTTAGTACTCCATGGATATAGAGTATAAGATTATACGATAGTATAAAATAAGCAGGCAGATCCTTATATCAAGCATACGACTGGAGCTTTTCAGATTTATTTTCTGGGATTATCTCTTTGTCCAGATCAATCCTCATCATTTCGCTCATCTAAGGAGGTAATTTGGAAAAAAGCTGATGGAAGTGCGCAGACAGGATGTCTCAAAGACAGGGAGACAAGGTAAACAGCGATCCCCTGCTGTGATAGAGGATGAACGTTGTTATGAAAATTCATATGATAAGACAGCCTTTGCAAACAGACTCCTTTCATTTCCAACTGTGCACCCCAAACCCATTAGACACTGATATCAAACTGCAGTCAAATCGATGCTTAGCCTTTACATAAAACGTCTCAAAAATAATAACTACATCTCAGACCGAGATGAATAAAATGTGCAATTACACATAAATTCTGACTGCACTTTATGTAAAGTGCTACAAATGGCTGCTAAGAATAAAATGTAATGAGCCATGACTGAACATCTTACATCTGACAGTGAATATGTGACATTCGTTCTCTTCTCTTCATTCTTCTCCCGCTTTCCCAGAAAAAAGAACATATCCTCACTTTCATCTCGTGCCAGATTCATTAGGTCATACCTGAGAAGCACATCAAGGCTTTGGGGAGCTTTTATGAGACGCACTGGAGCAATCAGGAGGGAAATCCCTCAAGCTTTTCAGCAGTTACCTGATGTAAGGCCAAAGCACATGTGTCCAAATGAACAAAAATCTTCTATGGATCCACATTGTGTGATTTAGTTGGTGAGTTTAAATTTACACTTGATTATTCCTAACATCCTAGCATGTCTGTCGTACCATAGTAAATTAAACTACAGTGGCCTATTGTCGTGGCCTAATGGATAGAGAGTTGGACTTGTAACCTGAAGGTTGTGGGTTCAAGTCTCAGGTCCGAGTATTGAGTGCCTTGGGTAAGGCACCGAACCCCCAACTGCTCCCCGGGCGCTGCAGCATTTGCTGCCCACTGCTCCAGGTATATGTTCACTACTGTGTGTACACTTGGATAGGTTAAATGCAGAGCACAAATTCCGAGTATGGGTCACCATACTTGGCCACACATCACTTCCCTTTCCCTATTGTTGGCGGCTGGTCTGTCATAATGGCCTCTGTCTGACGTATTCCTGAAGAAAATCTGATAACCTGTAGCAAAAGTGGCTTTATGCAGCTTTACACGTCTAATCGGACTAATCACAAAGACCCCCACTGTTTTCGCTGACAAGAGGGGCTTATATGGTTGAATGAAGGTGCTGTCACGTAGACTCAGATCTACTGCATATGCACATACGGCTTGTGTTGCGCTACAGATGATCAATTGCTTCTGTCGTGCTGCTGAGAGGTTTGCGTTTGTAGCTCCATGTAGCTTCGCTTTTCTGTTGAATCTCTATCTTACTTTCACTCTCTGTTGTTTAAAGTGATAATATATAACTTCATTCCCACCATATTTCTGGTATCATCTAACAAACTAATTTGATCGTTTGCTTTTTAAAACCGCTAGTTCAGCGCGTTAGCATTCGTTAGCCGGTTAGCTTGTAACTCGCGGTTCCATTCGCGTTACTATTTGCGCCTATTATTGTTTTCTTTTTTCTCGCTCCGTTTTTCACAAGTTCATCAAACAACAGTGGTAAGTGAATCATTCTTCAATCACGGTGAGTAATGGCTTCTTCTCCTGCTATTGTTGTTTGCACTGTTTGCCACATGTACAGTATATCTCTCTCTGTCGGCGACGAGGGATTTACATGTGATAAATGCAGGGAAATAGTTAGGCTGACAGAGAAGATTTCAGAATTAGAGACACGCATCCAAACTTTAGTTGAGGACAGTAAGAATGTGAGGGCTGTAGATACTGCTTTGGATGCGACTAGCTCAGTGAGTCCTGTACATTGTTCGGTTCCAGTAGAGCCCGTGCAGCAGGGAAACTGGGTGACTGTGAGGCGGCCTAGTCGTGGGTCAAAACACCACTCTTCCGTTCCGATCAAAACATCAAACAGGTTCTCCCCACTCAGTGACGCACTCACTGAGAAACCTGATGAAAGTGCTCTAGTTATTGGCGATTCTATTGTACGGAACGTGAAAATAGAGACACCAGCCACCATAGTCCAGTGTTTACCGGGAGCCAGAGCGCCTGACATCTTGGCAAATTTAAAAGTGCTGGCTAATGCTAAACGCAAATTCAGTAAGATTGTTATTCACGTCGGCGCTAATGATGTTCGACTTCGCCAGTCAGAGATCACTAAATATAATGTTAAAGAGGTGTGTGAACTTGCAAGTACGATGTCAGACACTGTAATATGCTCTGGTCCGCTCCCTGCTTACCGGGGTGATGAGATACATAGCAGACTGGCGTCACTCAATGGCTGGATGTCTAAGTGGTGCCCGCAGAATAACATAGGTTTCATAGACAATTGGAAGAATTTTTGGGGCAGACCTGACCTGTTGAAAAGAGATGGTCTTCATCCCTCTTGGGGTGGTGCCGCTCTTCTCTCTAGAAATATGGCACATAGTCTTAGAGTTCATATTTGACTAACTGGGGCCCAGGTCAGGAAGCAGACAGACTGGGTAAACCGACCGTATGCTAGCCGCCTCACATCACAGAAGTCAGTTAATTCTCAGCACATAGAGACTCTTTCACCTAGATATCACACTATAGAGACTGTGTCTGTTCGCCGAACTAGAAAATACAGAAAACATCCAAACCAAAGTAAGAGTAACAATTTAATTGATGTTCAACAATTAAAAAACAGATATAATAGATGTAGACAAAGTCCTAATTGCTGGTGATTTTAATATCCATGTTGATAATGAAAGAGATTTGTTGGGATCAGCATTTATAGACATTCTAAACTCCATTTGGTGTTAAACAACACGTTTCAGGACCTACTCATTGTCGAAATCATACTCTAGATTTAATACTGTCATATGGAATTGATGTCAGTGGCGTTGAAATATTGCAGCAGAGCGATGATATCTCAGATCATTATCTAGTTTCGTGTATATTCCATATAGCTAAAGCTGTAAAGCCAACTCCTTGTTACAAATATGGTAGAACCATCACTTCTACCACAAAAGACTACTTTATAAATAATCTTCCTGACTTATCTCAATTCCTCAGCATATGCAATAGCTCAGAACAACTTGACGATGTAACAGAAGCTATTGACTCACACTTTTCTAGCACTTTAGATACAGTTGCTCCTTTACGCTTAAGGAAGATTAAGGAAAAGAGTCCAACACCGTGGTATAATGAGTACACTCGGGCCCTAAAGAGAGCAGCCCGGGAAATGGAGCGCAGCTGGAGAAAAACAAAATTAGAGGTATTTCGTATTGCTTGGTTGGAAAGTACCCTATCCTACAGAAAAGCATTAAAAACTGCTGGATCTGCTTACTTTACATCTCTTTTAGAAGAAAACAAACACAACCCCAAGTATTTATTTAATACAGTGGCTAAATTAACAAACAATATAACATCAGCAGGTGCAGACATTACCCAGCAGCACAGTAGTAATGACTTTATGAACTACTTTACTTCAACTATTAGAGATAAAATTGTAACCATGCAGCTGTCAGCCACAGTATCGCATCAGATAGTGCATTATAGATCCCCTGAGGAACAATTCCACTCATTCTCTTCTATTGGAAATGAAGAATTGTATAAACTTGTTAAATCATCTAAACCAACAACCTGTATTTTAGACCCTGTTCCATCTAAGATCCTAAAAGAGGTGCTTCCAGAAATAATATATCCTCTTCTGAATATTATTAACTCATCATTGTCATTAGGATATGTCCCAAAAACCTTCAAACTGGCTGTTATTAAGCCTCTTATTAAAAAACCACAACTTGACCCCAAATAATTAATTAATTACAGACTGAGCTCGAATCTCCCTTTTCTGACAAAGATATTAGAAAAGGTAGTATCATCACAACTATGTTCCTTCTTAGAGAAAGATTATATATGTGAGGATTTCCAGTCAGGTTTTAAACCATATCATAGTACTGAGACTGCTCTCATTAGAGTTACAAATGACCTGCTTTTATCATCTGATCGTGGTTGTATCTCTCTATTAGTGCTACTGGATCTTAGCGCTGCGTTTGACACTATCGACCACATTCTTTTAGATAGACTAGAAAATGATGTTGGCATTAGAGGAAGTGCACTGGCATGGTTCTAATCATACTTATCTGACCGCCATCAATTTGTGGCAGTAAATGAAGAGATATCATACCAATCACAAGTGCAATATGGAGTACCTCAAGGCTCAGTACCTGGCCCCTTACTTTTCACGCTTTACATGGGCATGGGCCTAATGGATAGAGATTTGGACTTGTAACCTGAAGGTCGTGGGTTCGAGTCTCAGGTCCGGCAGGGATTGTAGGTGGTACCCTCAATACCATGACTGAGGTGAGACCCTTAAGCAAGGCACCAAACCCCCAACTGCTGCCCGGGCGCTGCAGCATTGGCTGCCCACTGCTCCGGGTGTATGTTCACTACTGCGTGTACACTTGGATGGGTTAAATGCAGAGCACACATTCCGAGTATGGGTCACCATACTTGGCCACAAACCACTTCCCCCTTACCCTTGGGAGATATTATTAGGAAACATGGTGTTAGCTTTCACTGTTATGCTGTTATGCTGAGCTCTATATTTCTTCGCAACCTGATGAAATTTGCAAAACTAACGGAATGTATAGTTGATATCAAAAACTGGATGACTAGCAATTTCTTACTGCTAAATTGAAAAAACAGGTGTTAATTATTGGACCAAAAACTTTTGCATGAAATAAACTAGATCACAGTCTAATACTTGATGGCTGCTCTGTAAATTCTTCGTCATCAGTTAGGAACCTAGGCGTACTTTTTGATAGCAATCTTTCCTTCGAAAAACATGTTTCTAGCATTTGTAAAACTGCATTTTTCCATCTTCAAATATATCTAAATTACGACCTATGCTCTCAATGTCAAATGCAGAAACATTAATTCATGCATTCATGACCTCGAGGCTAGATTATTTTAATGCTTTATTGGGTGGTTGCTCTGCACGTTTAATAAACAAACTCCAGCTGGTTCAAAATGCAGCAGCTCGAATTCTTACTAGAACCAGGAAGTATGACCACATTAGCCTGGTTCTGTCAACACTGCACTGGCTCCCTATTAAACATCGTGTACATTTTAAGATCTTGCTAATTACCTATTAAGCCCTGAATGGTTTGGCACCTCAGTATCTGAGTGAGCTCTTATCGCTTTATAGTCCTTCACGTCCGCTGCGATCTCAAAACTCTGGCCATTTGATAATACCTAGAATATCAAAATCAACTGCGGGCGAGAAATCGTTTTCTTATTTAGCGCCTAAACTCTGGAACAATCTGCCTAACACTGTTCGGGAAGCAGACACACTCTGTCAGTTTAAATCTAGATTAAAGACCCATCTCTTTAACCTGGCTTACACATAATACACTATTGCATTTCTATAATTCAAATCCGTTAAAGGATTGCTAGGCTGTATTAATTAGGTCAACCGGAACCGGGAACACTTCCCAAAACACCAATGTACTTGTTACATTGTTAGAAGAAAGGCATCTACGCTAATATTAGTCTGTTTCTTTCTTATTCCGAGGTCACCGTAGCCACCCAGATCCAGACTGTATCCAGATCAGATGGTGGATCAGCACCTAGAGATGACCTCTACAGCCAGGACACCTAGATGAGCCCCAGAGACTGATCCCCAGTGAAGACCCTGTCTCCAAGACGGCCATCATGACAAGACCACAGGAACCAGATGAGTCATTTGCACAATCTGATTCTGCTTTAGGGTAGATTTAAACTGCTGATTTTGTCTGGCCAGAGGAGAATGAGACTATTTCGACAAACTATTTCCCTGTCGAAATACTGTAAAGCTAATATAAAGCCACCCAGCTTTATATCAAGCGGATATAAAGCTGCTTTGACACAATTTGCATTGTTAAAAGCGCTATACAAATAATATTGACTTGACTTAATTTATAGTGCACAGTTCTGAATCCTCTTCAGAGGTTATCTGGAGGGCAGGGTTAGACAATCACTTACCTTTTCATTGGCTTTGAACATATGGTCAAATCCAAAGTATATTCAAAGATAGGAAGAATATAATCACCAATTACATGATTAGTTACATGATAGTTGAAATGCACCCGTTGCAAACCACATGCTGTTTTTGACTTTTCAAAACCAGAAAATAAATATATATGCATTTTCATAGATATGATCATAATGTATTAATTTTTAGGGGAAATTACATTTATGTGTTTGCATGCTTAAGTGATCTATTTAAAGATTTATGTAGGACTTTCAATCAATTAAGATGCAGTTAATTTATTCATCAATTAATTCACTTCCATTGATTATTGAAATTCATTTTAATGACATGTTGGCTCTTACTTTCCCAAATACCTTTGGCTATATAATTGTGTATTGTGGGACATTTTTTGTTATTTATTTTAAAGAAACTAGAGCTGTAAATCAATTAAAACAAGTACATTAATTATGTGTCAATACATAAAAACTTATTGATTTTTAAAAATAATCAAAATGAATGTCATGTAGCCTTCTAGCCTCTACTTACCCAAATACATTTTACTATATAGTTTTGAAAAATGTATTTCAAGTTTTCTTATTTATTCTGGAGCTATCAATCAATTAAAACATGCAATTAAATTATGTATCAGTCAATTAACTGAGTCCATTAATTATTAAAATAATAATACAAAAATTATGTAGCCTCTCAGAAATGTATGAATTTCCCAAATTATTTTGACCATATAATTCTGAAATATATATTGTGTGACAAGTTTTGTTATTTATTTATAGAAACGAGAGCCATACAACAATTAAAACATGTAAATACACATGTAAATGTAAATTAAATTGTGCTAATTAATTAACTCATTCCATTAATTATTTAAATTCATCATAATTAGTTAAAATATTTATTATTTCTCCCAAATAAATAAATCAAACAATTAATTAAATCATAAATATAATAAGTGGATTATAATAAATAATAAATAAAAATAATTTATATTATTTTGACATTTATATTTTGGGACAAATTACAGGCACACAACAGACACACAACATCATAAGACGTTGATATTTGGTTAAATTCCGGTTGCGACGTCGGGTGACCAAAATTCTATGTAAATTCAACATCTAATGTCAATGTTAAATTGATGTCCAATAACGACGTCAGCTGGTGTTGAGATTTTGTTGTTTTTAGGTTGTGTAACCAAAATCCAACGTTAAGTCAACGTCAAATTGACGTCAAATATTGATGTCAACCCGATTTTCATTTTCAACCAAAATGCAACGTCTGTACGAAGTCATGTCCAATGTCAACCTGACGTTACATAGACGTCTGATGCCTGCTGGGTATTAATAGAAACTAAAGCTGTCAATTTATATTTAAAAAAAGTGTAATTAGTTGTGTGTTTCAATTAATTAACGTATGGCAATTAATTTAATTAATCACATAATGGCATAGCGTGGTCAAAAGCCCCCAAATGGAGATGATTCAAAGCATTACATTATTGAGGCATGATTAATATTTATGTATATATGTATACATTGTTTAATAGATTTGTATTTATTCTGCAGACACTGTGACCAGAATAACTTCATGGGGGCATAATTCAAGGGACTGATTTTTTCAGAAATGGAGAAATCAGACTACACACTAAAAATGGAGAAATCAGACACATGCACTTTAAACAGGTGGGCTGGGAGCATTAAATTAGGGTTTTTAATCTCTGTGGATTAAAGCATTGTAGGAAAACGGTCCAATCAGATGACATATGGGTGGGAAGCACAGGTTAACAAATAGACAATATGCTAGAGTGCAGAATTACAGCGTATTACACCTAAAGCATAAATGTAATTAAACCCTATAGAGGGTCAACCTGTGCCTATACTTCCTTTTGGCACATCAGAGGTCAGACAGCTTTCTGTGAGCACACATTCTAATTTCTACCAAATCCTGGCACTTTTTTAGTGAGAGTGCATGATGGTGGAGGTAACGAATTACAACTACTCACGTTACTGTAATGAAGTAGTTTTTCGGGTACTTGTACTTTTTTGAGTATATTTTTAAAGCTGTACTTTTACTTGTACTTAAGTACAAATTTAGCAAAATAATCTACTTTGTTACTTTTAAATCATAGTTCGTTACTGAGTAGCCCACAATTTGAAATGATATTCAAACCTTTGATGGCACTTCAGTAGCCAATAAAGATATCCGTAAAATGTGTAAAAAATACACATTTTTTTTTTTATTATCTGAATCCTTTAACTTTCTCCACCTTCTGACATCATCATGTAGAAACTTTCATAAATTAATCCTGAATGTTCTTTGTACTGTTTCCTTCTGAAATACATCACATCAGTTGATTAAAATGAGCTTCTATGATTCATAATGATTAAAAAATCCACCATTCTTTTGTTGTATGTAAAAAAGCAGCGTGAACATACTTCAAAAAGTCTAATTTTGTGTTCCACACACCGTGGACATTAGGATGAGTAAATGGTGAACTGTTCCTTTAAGATCTCCTTTGGTCCCTGCATGGTTTAACAGTGTCATATAAGTTACATCAACCCACCATAATGGGGAAATCTGTCGAGTCATGAGAACATGACACCAAAAATTTTTTGTTTTAATGTTTCCGGTCCGACATTTGCTAGTTTTCGCCCCAAAATAAGAAGCAGTTGTGTTTTTGTGGTTGCCATGTAAAGAGAGAGTTTATCACCCAGCCATCTTCTCTCAGCACCTGCAAAGAGTTAGGACATCAAAGCCTCCGCTAGCACGCAAGCATCCCAGAGCCCCGCCCCCAGCCTTAGCCGCTGCTCCTCATGTTATTGTTTTGACTGAGGGCAGTAGTCACATGACCCTGCAGTGTTATGACTGGGGGCTGTGGAATGTAGGTCACTCTGATCTCTCCCAAAAGACAGCTCGTTCTGCTCTTATAACACTGTCCCACTCTGAGCACACTTTCTTTTATCTCTTTCCCCAGAAGAATGGATGTATCTGCTCATATATCTCATGGCTGAGGATGAAGGAAGCAGAGAAGGGAAACATGCATTGCATGCCATTTCTGGGAGCTGATCTATAGAATATAAGAGAGCATCAGCTACCATGTTAACTAGTAACAAAAAGTAGGACAATTTTAGTCCTGCCTAAAATTACCACTATATTACAAATAAGTTTTTGAGAGTAATGAGTTTTGTTTTTTATTATGACATTTATTATTGTTGCACAATATCGATACCATATCGGTTATTAGATTTTTTACATTTTTCATACATTAAACTGATTTAACTTTTTAGTGTTTTATTTTTCATTTAGTTGGATTAAATAGAATAGAATTTTGATATCGGCTCTTTATGGGTTATTGACCATAGCATGATAATAATAATTATCGGCTATCTGGTATCGGTCAGAATCATAGTATTTCTGCATCCCTAATATGTTTCTACAGATGTCATCATATTAGAATGATTTCTGAAGGATCATGTGACACTGAAGACTAATAATTCTGAAAATTAAGTTTTGCATTACTGAAATAAATTATACTGTCAAATATATTAAAATAGAAAACAGCTGTTTTAAACTGTAATAATAAAAAAAAAAAAAAATTTTATTATTATTAAACAAATCCAGCTTTGGTGAGCATAAGAGACTTATTTCAATAATGTTCAAAACATCTTACCAAATCCAAACGTTTGAACAGTAGTGTACATGTTATTATCTCATGTTTTTTCAAAGAGAATAATTCTCTTATCTTACAAAAAATAACACAGCTTTTCTTTTTGCGTGACATCATAATATAGAGACTTTTTCTTAATTTAATCAATCCTGAAAGTTTTTTGAGTTGACTCCCTCCTCAGTTTACTTGGCTTACACCAGCCAATGAAAATACTCTTTCGCACACTGATGCTCATTGGTCTGAAGCATCTGACATCTAATGCTCTAAGAATCACTGATTCTTTTGTTTTAGCCCTTAATTTAACTGTCAATCAATTTGCCAGTCACATCTAGAGTGCTTCTACCCCCCATCCTCAGCCCACCCCTCAAACACTACACCAGGGTGACAGCTCAATATTTATGATGCACATAACATATGGCCACAGAGAGTAAACAAAAGAGGTAGTAAACGATATTTGAGAATGTGTGTATCTGGACACGCTGTTGTTTTTTTTAATGTGTGCCATTGGGGATGAATCTCTTTAAAGATGAATGAATTGTGTATTTGCATCCCCAGAGTGGTGCAATTAACAATTTTTGTCAGCCTGACTTGGAGGAAATCAATTCTATTGACACTAGTAGTGTGGATGTGTAAACAAAGAGGAGTTTTATTACTTTCCCAAGACATTTACAATGTCAGACAGATTTTGACACACCTCCACATTTGTTATAATTACACAATGTAAAATAATATTAAAGTAAAAAAAAAAAAAAAGTATAGAAATGATGTAGTAACCAAACCATCCTGGTGAATCCTGGGATGCTTTTAAACATGAGACAGGTTCCACATATGGATATTTGTGGTAGATTTGTTTATTATTATTATTCATCCAGTCCATCAACTAAAACTAGAATATGTACATGAACATTTGTGTACAAACAATGTTTAAACATTTAAACATTCATGTTCTGGCAATATAACTGAAATTGTATGTAAGATTATAAGATTACTGGAGTTTGTTATTGAAGTATGTTTTACAACATACAAAATACTAAACTCGTTTTATTTCAAAATTTCATACTGTGTGTTGCTTGCCATTTCTTTGTAATTATTGTTAAATTTGCCTGCAATTTCTGAGTGAAATTGTTTCTAAATAAATCCTGCATCAATTTTTTGAGTGTATGTATTTATGTTTGTGTGTATTTATTTATTTTAAATGTCGAAAAAAAAAATCAGATGTATAATTATGCAAGTAAGTTCCTGCAATATAATTAAGATTGTATTTATTTATTTTAAATATGAAAAGAAAATACTTCTATAATTAGAGCATTCTTTCTGGCAATATACATGAAATTTAGTTAAATTGTGAAAAATAAATCTTTTTTTTTTTAATTATGCATGCAAGTCATGGCAATATAATTCAAATGTATTGAAAAGATTGGAAAAAGAAAGAAAAGAAAGTTTATAATGTAAGCAAATAAGTTCTGGCAATGTACTTGATATTTTATTAATTTATTTACTTAAACTGTTAAAAAAATCTAGTTTTATAATTACACATGTAAGTACTAGCAATATAATTTAATTAGTATCAATTCATTCAATTCAGTTCTTTCATTCATTCATTCATTTTAAATTTGGATTTAATGGAAATGTTTGTTTATTTAGTAAGTTATTACATTTTGAAAAATTTCCATTTTGTCTGTGTAATTTATTTATAGAAACTGTTCTTTGGTGGTGGGAGGGAGGCGGGCATAGATTTTTGGCCACCATTGTGACGACCCCGGGGGCGTCTCCCACTGTCATCTGCTTGTCACTCCAAAACGCCAGTCAAGCAGATGGCAATTAAAAAGCTACCCACTGTTTAGTTCCTCTGCTAATCAATGGAGAAATTAGCACAGTCATCAAGGGTCCATGATTGTGGCTTTGTTTTGCTAATTAAAAAGCTAGAATGATTAACTCTTGAGCATTTAAGGGGTGTAATTTCACAAATGAGCAAAATTAGAATAAGGAACAGACAGTCAACCCTCAGAAGAACCTTGCATAAACAATGTTTAGCCATGGAGACCTAATGTAAAGAGGCTGTCAATTGCTGTATTGACTTTGTAGGAACTCAGAAGCACTAGATCTGAGTATTTGGGCAGCTTAACATTCATTCAGAGGTCACTTGTGGAAAGAAGCAGGTGGCAGCGTTACTCATCCGGAACACCAGAAACACATGCCGTCGTGTTTCAAGTGCCCTGCCAAATGTGCTTTGTAGGTCTTGCTGTCATGGACTGAATGTGCACTTCTTCTTTACCGTTGGCAGAGCATTCATTCTACCCTCTTTGTAGTGGGCTTTGGAAGTCACAAACTCTTTTATGCAGCTGGGAATCAAACTGACACAACGGTTTGATGTGGTTTGGTTCCTGCAGAAGTCCCAGCGTGTGTTTTGGTAGGGAACAACAACACACGATCTTTCCTTTTGATAGTGCATTTCACCTTCTATCTTTAAATCCTCCCACACACTTCCTTTAAAGCATTCTAAGCTTGTGCTTTCTTTGGATGTGTACGCTCCATTCTTTTACGCCGTAGTAGATGTGGTTTCTAATTGTGATCGATTCGTTTTTGATTGAGGTGAGTTTTTGGTCGTTTTTTGATCTTAGTTTTTTATACTTCAGTCAGTGTGCTTTTATAACATCAAGCTGGTTGCACAAAACACTCGATTGGACCTTTTCACCATTACTCTTTCTCTGAAGAAGTCAGACGCACTTCTTTCAATTCACTCCTACTCTTCCATTCACTTCCTCCGCTCTCAGATAAAATGATAGGATTCAATGAGATGCCTGACTCAGCTATTGTAACCCACACAAAGAAGATATTTCAAGCTCCCTTTCTTTAGGTTGCCTTACTCGCTTTCTTATTTATTAGATAAAACAAGCTATAAGTGAAAGAGAAAGAGAAAAACGAACATTACATAGTAGCACCGCTCTAAAAATAGTTCCCTTTTCCCAACACTTAAAGCACTCAAAAGGGAAACTTATAACCAACTTGTTGTTCCAAACCTACCTATATGACTTTATTTCTGAAAATAATGGCTTTTCAAAGATGCATGGATAAGTGCAACCATCACATTCTTCAAAAGATCTTCTTTTGTGTCCCACAGAAGAAAGTAAGTCATACAGGTTTGGAACGACATAAGGGTGAGTAAACGATGACAGAATGTTCATTTTTGTGTGTGAAATACCCCTTTAAGTCTTGTACATGTGACTCCACTGAGAGAAACAGGGAATAAACAGCAGAATTTGAATTTTCTGGATCTGTCTGGTACATTCGCTGCAGGCTTTCATAATAGCCAACTTACATAATGAGGTTACAACACTGAACACAATCCTGCCCGAAACCTGTTACCTAGCCCTGCTCCCGCTGGATTTGCCATCACATGATCAAAACAAAGAGATCACATAGTCCAGCACATGGCTCACCATGACTCAGCACGGGGAACATAAACACATGCTGACCTTTTCACTTGTTATGGTTAGAAATCAAGCTGTTCCCTTTGTTTCACTAATATGTTATCATACATTTAGCTCACATTAGTTGAAGCATGTGTGGTTAATTTTAGACTCTGATTCTAATCGTGTCTTTTGCAGACAAGCTTGTTCATCCTTAAATAATTTTCATCACCAATAGTTGAATGAGTAAAAAAGGTCACCTAGTTCAAGCGTCTCCACTGTCCTCATCACGTGTGGCCATTTAAAGTGCAAATTCACATTACAAGCAGCTTTGAAGGACTAGGACATGTGAGTGTGGTTATACTCAGTGTCCCGTGTGTGTGTCAAAGTTCAACAGTCACGCAGACACTATTAGTGCTAGAAGCGTTTAGTCAGACTAGGGTTGAATTCTTGACGCTCAAGACAGACAAGGCAGAGTCAGACGGTACAGTTTCCATAGTAACGCCATGAGGGCACCCGCCGAGCCCCCGTGTCTAGGTGTGTGTAGATAATGAATCTGAGCACTCCGGGTAACCCAGGTTGATCTCTCACAGAGATATGAAAGCCTCGCAGCATGGCCACTGACCTGCAATTACCTCATAACTTGCACTGCAGGAGGGTTAATTACCTTTTATTAAAGCAGAGAGTGGACCCATGTTGGGATGTATTCTGCTGTGTCTGATCTACTGTGATAGAGAGCTAAATCTCAACAAAACATTAATGTTGAACCGCTCTGATGAAGTGTTTAAGATAGGCTCACAATAGCAAAGTGAACAAAATTTTAATTTTTAAAGAGAAATTATATTTCTCAGAGATCTTCAGTTAGTAAATCATGTGCACAATGTGCTTTAAACGAGGTAACAAATTAGTAAATTGTGTACAAAATGTGATTGCAACGAGGTAAAAAGACTCCGTATATGGCTCAGAGGTGGTCTTATTCAAAGCTATCTATGTAGAAACCAGCTGCAAATTGAAACGGCTCGCTCGATGACACAGTTTCAAACTCATGCAGCCCATAACAAACTGTGTGTTTTCTTTTCAGCTTTTTATGAGTCCCCTTTAAAACGTGTTTGTGCATTTTGGAATTTTATGTGCATCTTGGTGTTTACATCCAGCATTTTTATACACTGTCCCAAAATTTGGATACAATGTGTGGATGGACACTTGGGTCATTATATTCCCTTGATATGGCACATGGACTTATGTCATTCATTCAACATAAATCAGTAAGATTTATGTTGAGATTTATATCTATTTTGCTGTCCATCCGATGTTTTTAAAAGGATGGTTGCAAATAACAGTTGTAAATAATGTTCAGTTTCTTGCACAGACCGATCGTTTCACTTCATAAGACCTCAATATTTTGTAAGGAGCCGGGAATTAATTTTGTGTTCCATGATATGCTTTTTTTATTGTTAAAAACAGGCAGCCGTTGACTTGCATTTTAAGAATCACCAAGGACCACAGTTTCAGTGAAAAATCCTCTTTAATGTTCTACTGAAGAAAAAAAGTCACCTATATCTTGGATGGCCTGAGGGTGAGCAAAATGACAGCAAATTTATTTTAGGGTGAACTATCCCTTTAAATATCCAATCGCAAGCCACACAATTTGAGGTATCATTCACGTACATAGCACAAGCTGAGTCTAAAGGCTTTTCCACACTGTGTGCGAAAAAGTGAAATGAATATCGGACGCGATGTCACGCTGGAATAAAACAACAAATTCCTATGGATGTTTCCACATAGGTCGCGATTATTCGCGCACCAAAAATGTGAATGTTTTTTTATTAACCAGTCCGACGAATCTTTTCAATTTTGCAAAGCGAAAACACGGGCCGTCCAATAAGATTTGAGCATTACATCACGTGGCCAGAGCAACTGCTGTTATCCAAAAGGTCATAACAGGTGGCGCTAAAAGCTCAGAAGATTGTATTGAGCATGAGCGTAAAAGCACCGAAGTCGAGGACTTTCAACCAACATACAAAGATTATGGATCTCGAGATGTTGTCGTCGTTGGTGTCTGAACATAGAGATATATTTATATTTATATTCATACAATATATTTTCTGTATATGTTTTTATACAGTTCATGGTATTTTTATAACAATAAAAGGATGTTTATTTATGACAAATGACAAGCAGGTAGCGTTCAGTCCATTATAACATACAAAGAGTGCTTGTTTGCCTATTATAGAATCAAAATCCATTTTAGATCACAATCAGAAGTTATTACAAGCACTCGTTTAAAGGGGATGATGCATGATAAAGCATTATGGATAGTTTGTGTTTCTGATGAAGAACCAAAAGTCATTTATCTTAATTTAATGCTGCATATTGAGCAGGGGATGATGCAGAAGCCATATACGAGATATATAGGCTACATGAGGAAAAATGCATTGCTGGTTGGCACCACCTAGTGTGCAGATGTGAATTAGTAGAAGGCGATCAATCGTTTCGCGCTGGTTGTGAAAGTAACGTACATTGGCGATTCGCCTCACTTTTTCGCTCAGTGTGAAACGGCTTTTATCAATTCATATCATTGACCTTAAAAGTGTTATGAATAAGTATGTTATTCCTCACTCAAGCCATTGCTCATTTCTATTTAATGTCTGTCATGAGACACTGCTACTATCTATAGGCAGTGCCATCTTAATAACAAAACCGGACCCCAGCACATCATGCGCCAGCTGGAGGGAGTTTTGTTAACTGACACGCGAGGGACATTTCAGTGTAAATGCCAGGGTAAGGTTAGAGGTTATGGATATTTTGTAGACAATTGCTCACCGTTAAAACTAAATGTCTTGTGTTTTAAACAACTGTGAGTATTTATAAACAAAGAGCACAGGACCAATGATCAAGCAGGCTGCTAGACATGGATACAGTCAAGGTAAGAGTTGGAGACAGTGTCTTTGAAACAAACAAGTCTCTACTGCTAAGAGAATGCGAATACTTCAGGGCTCTTTATAGATCAGGGATGGTAGAGTGCCATCAAGAAGAGATTCACGTGAGGAACCTCAAAGCTCAAGGCTTCATAATCATGCTGGCTGTGGCCAGTGGTGAGAGACCTATTCTAAATGGAGACGAGATTTTGGAAGCCATTGAATGTGCTGCTTTCTTCCAGGCTGAACCTCTTGCAAAGCATCTTCAGGATCTTCTCAACTCCGACAACTGCCTGCTCATGTATCAAATCTCAGCCACCTATGGCTTATAGGAACTCAGTGAGAGTTCGGCACAGTTCATCTGCAATATGTATCGTGACCTGCAAGAGGACTTGAAAAAACTTCCTAAGGAGCTGATTGAACATGTGGAGTCTCTGGTTCCTAGTGCATTTGTGGCTATGGGCTCCCATTCCACATGCTCTGTGGATGAGCTTCCTCTTGCCGCCACAAGGACATTATGTTACCTTGATGAGGATGATGAAGAATGGAAGATCCTCACTGCCTTGCCAATGGAGGCCAGCACCTCTCTGGCTGGTTTGACCATTTTGGACAACCGACTCTATGTTGTTGGAGGTGTGCACGGTGTTGACAAGAGGCCTGTCGATGCTAGCTTTTGCTATGATGTTGTCACCAACACCTGGAGTTTGCTGCCAGGTCCCAGACAACCAAGGTACAACTTTACCCTAATTGGGATAGAAGGTTGCCTCTACGCCATTGGAGGAGAGTCTGGAAGAACCACCATGTCCTCGGTTGAGATATATAATGTTCCCACAAAGGAGTGGAGCTTTGCAGCACCTTTACCTCGACCGGTCGCTGGGGTCGCATGTACCAAAGCCATGAGCCGAATTTTTGCGTGTCTGTGGAAGCCAATGGAGACTAACGAAATCTATGAATACATTGCAAACCAGGATGTGTGGGTTCTGGTGAGTACACTTCTGAAGCACCAGAGCTACGGACACTGCATGGTGGCCCACAGGGACAACCTCTATGTCATACGCAATGGACCCCAAGACGACTTCTTGCGCTGTTTGATGGACCGCTACAATATCACCACGTCAATGCCTGGGCACTATGGGAACAGCAAAGGAGCACTGTTCACTGCTGTTGTGAGAGGGGACTCTGTGTTTACACTGAACCGCACCATGACTCTGGAATACGCCATCGCAGGGAACATATGGAAACCTTGTAAGCAGATGAAGGGTTTTCCTAGGAATGGATCTGTGTGGACATTTCTACTCAGGATTCCAAAGGAGAGGAAAGAAGTGACAGTCTCTTAAATAGACAGAATCTTATTAGCAATATTAGTGGCTTATAAACTGTTTTTAGGCCATTCACAGTGAACATGAATTTTTGGCACAAGATTTATCCCTATGGCCATCACAACAAAAAGTCACAAAAGAGTGCAAAATGTCACATTGCTTTGAAATTATTTTGTGTTATTTTATTGTATTTTATTTGACAATAAATGCACTGCATTGCATTTGTTTTTGTTTTATAAAAATGCAACAATAACATACGTTTTTGGGTTATGTATATTTTTATTTTATTTGTTAAATCGTAAATAGATTTCAGTTTACTTTTCATCTTCAATTCCAAGAAATGTACCATTTTTTAGCAGGTGAATTTTGTATTGTCATTAAAGCAAGTTAAAAATTCTGTCATTATTTACTCACCTTTATCTTGTTCCAAGCCTGTCTGACATTCTTTCTTTTCCAGAACACAAAATGAATTGGATGAATTCAATACGAGCTCATGGTAAAGTTTACTTGGAAAATCGTGACTCATGGTAAATTTCTCTTGGAAATTATAGGGCTAGCTTGGTGGAAATGTTTGCTGACACTCTTGGGTGCCTTATTAAATGTTAAAATGAGTCACAATGTGCTTCCATTTAATTAAATTCACCCACCCTGATTTTCAGTAAATTATTTCCTTTTGTGTTTTACAGAAGAAAGACAGCTATATGGGTTTGACACAACAAGAGGCTAAATGAACAAAAACAAAATTTAAATTTCTCTTTAAATCTTTATTGTTAGATGAGTTGCATTTAGAATTAGAACTACAACATTTTCTCAGAGAATGATGAAAAATTGTGTTACATTTAGTGTAAATGGCTTTAGCCCAGAAAACTGTTAGCGGTTTCCATCATCTCTTGTTGTGAATAGATTTTTTGTTTGTAATATCTTTGTTTTCAGTGGTCATCTCATATCACAAGTTTGCATTATTGCTGTATCTCATTTTGGCATGTTTAGATAGGTTTATGAAATGTTATTTGGCACAAAGGCACCTTGCATCTTGAAATGCATTTAGGGACAGTTCTTTCAGAGCATGATTGTGTTGCCAAAACTGAAAGGGCTGAATTCAGATGCTTGTCAGATCATTTTGCTTGTCATGCTCTTAAAACTACCCAAGGTGACACTTTCATTCAACAGTCGTGAAACTTTGAGCTCTTTAAGAGTAATGTTCTTTACTTAAGACAGATCAAAGTAGCATTTCATATCATTTTTAATTATTTACTGACACCACATGGAGTCGATTCTTATAATCTTTTTAGACCATTTCCTTATGTGATGTTCTAATAAAATATTAATTTCTGTTTGTTTTCAATTAGACAATTATTATTACGGAGAATGTGGAGTTACTCAAGACTCTGCAAGGCTTTTGAAAGGATTAAATTACATTGCATAAGCACCATTGCATAGTTTGCAAAAGTATTTTCCTCTGACTATTTAGTGCAATAATTTGTAAAAATTGGATGGTGACCATCAAAGGAGGGCATAACAATATTGGGTAAATTCAGCAGTCCTTTTATCAACTGCAGTGACACAGAGGTCCTCAGTTATTGGGACGGATAGAAGAATGAGCATGAAATTATACTGCCAAGTAGAATGAGCTCCACGGGTAAGAGCTAAATACATTTAGACTGAAAATAACATCATGTGGGTCACCTCAGGACAGAAACATTTTCACCAGCCTGTTGTGCCTCATCCAAACCATGCTAGGAACTCGATGGGATGAAATGTCAGTACAACTGGAGCAGTGTCACACATACAACTGGCACAATCTGTCACAACTTAAACCTTATTATTACTCTTGACTTATTATTATTGGTGATTTGTAGCATTCTAGCACATCTTACTATTACTGTGTGTACAAAATAAAAGTCTTGTTGTCTTGATCTAAAATTAGCATTTGGCAATGCCAAAAGTACAGGATTGGTTTGATCAATAGAATATTGCTGATTTGAATTATTTACAAAATAAAACTTCAGTAACTTTTACTAAATTTAAAAAATAGCACTTAAAAAGTTAAGCCTTTTTTTCTTGTATTGTTGCTTCATGTGGAGGAAAACCAAATTTAAAGATAACCAAGCCACACCAAAAATGGACCTACTTATATGAAAAGTGTGAAATAGGCTAAATCACTTGTTGATTTTCTACTCTCTACTTTTCTCTTTTTCAAATTTGTATGCAAAGTCGCAATGAAACGGAAGTAGCTTTTCTTCTGTATTACACCATATGGTAGCCTGTGAATTATTTTTCCTCACAATTCTGACTTTTCCCAAAAAAAGAAAAAAAAATTCTTGCTCAAAATTGTGATACAATCTTAGAATAAATGAACATTTCTGAGAAAAAAAATGCAGAATTGTGAGATAAAACCTTTAACTCTGTTTATTTCTCACAATTCTAAGATGATTCTGAAATGTTAGTTTACATCTTGCAGTTTCACTCTTTTCCTCTGAATTTTCATCTCACTTTTTTTTTTTTATCTACCAGGGAATAAAAGAAAGTAATTATAAAATTTTGGCTCACAGTTCTGCCATTTTCTCTCAACTGTGAGTTTATACAATTCTCCTCTCAGCTTTGCAATTTGGGAGGGGAAAAAAGTTAGATAATTACCTTTTTTATTTTTTATCCATGGCAGAAACAAGCTTCCACGTCTGAGGGAAACAGATTATTGAAAAATAAAAATATAGGGTGGAGTCTTGTTTCTTTGCAATTCTGAATGCAAGCTTGTAGTTGATTGTAAGAAAGAGGTGGAGTTTAAGTGGAAACAATGATTGGAGAAGTCTGTCACGAGAAGATAACGTCATTTTGATTAAGAATTAATTAATTGTTCACAATAAGATCAATAACATGCATTTAGGGTGAATATTTATTTCATTCCGACTTTATCACCTTAAACATTATGTCCTATGTCCGATCAGAAAATGATACCACTTGTAAGCTGCTCTCAATTGTGAGGACCTCCGCTAATGTAAACTATTTGCCTCCCAAGTTTAAAGTCACTTCAATCTTGTTTTAGTTTCACTTCACCTCGGGTGATTCAGAACTAGCCTATTGATCATTGCTGATTCAAAGCAGACTTACAAATGAGACTTATTTACTGTGAGTTCACCCTTTTGTTTTAGACAGAGAAACAACATCTGACAGACCACAATGGCTCTCTAAACAATGCATGTAGTCATTCACATGGTCGATGGAGGTTAACTCCGAAGGGAGTCATCTGAGGTCAGGCTTTTCTCAAGGGTATGCATCTATCTCTGCATCTGTCCACTATGTGCCAAAGGTGGCAGCTAGATATCTCATAGAGCACATGAGGTCTCTCAATATAGCACCATTTGTGCCAGGCCAGAAGAGCCCCGGGGTGAGACAGCATGACTGTCTCAATCTATTCAAGTGTATCTTGACGTGTATTCATGTCAGGAGGGTAATGATAGTTTGGATTTTTATAGGAATATTGCTGCTTTCACCCTAATAAAAGCTCTAGATAAACATGTTTGTGGCGCTAACGCTTTTGCTTAGCCGCTCAGCTATGGTATGCAGCGGTCTGGCAGCCTTGTGTACTGAAAGCACATGCACTCGGCCACCTTGTGACCTCAAACATTTGGGGATGAGCAAATAAAAAGCATTCCACAACAGCTTAATTAGTTGTGTGTAATGAGAGGCATATGTCAAGCATGTGTTTTGGCCTGACCGCTCACTTCAATGAGCACCCACATGTAGGCTCTTACAATCAGTGTATCCACCTCTTTTTAAATGTGAGAGCGTGTGCAGCTATTTGTAACTCTGCGAGGCTTCCGGTGTCATTCGCTTCCAGTAATTTTTAGCTTGTTATGCTGCTTGATTTTGCAAACAGTATGACATGATTTTCAGTTAATAGTTTGTAACACACATTTTAATAATGAGCAATATAAATGTAAATATAAATGTAAAAAGAAATGTAAATCTTTTTACAAAAAGAAATACAGAGAAGAAAACATGCTGCAGAGCAAAGTACAAAGACATGCTCTGCTGAACCCCAAAAGTGTGCAATAAAAATAGCAGATCTAGACAGGTGGTGCTGGGGAGGAGGAAGGCTAGAAACATAACTGAGCTTCATCAGAATATTAAGTCGAGCTTTATAAAAAGCAGCAATAGATTTTCTGGAGAACTGGTGACGACCAGTCAGCAGCACAGAAGAGTTTCATGACTGAACTTGGTATTTATCATATTATTTTAATTTGTTATGATAATCATCACAGTTTGTAGTACAAATAATTTCCCTGTTCCTTGCGCTTTGTTATTTTTCTAGTTATTTATCTAGAGCAGCTAATGAATCAGAAGTCTCACATCTTCAAAGAAAACAGCTTCCGCTTTGCAAAATAAGGTGGATAGCCATCAAATCACCATACTTAAAAATGTATGGTGTTTTGTAGTTGTTAATAGGCTACACTACGTTCTAAAAAAGTCCATCAAAATACTGTAAACAAAGTAATTTTCCATATAGATTTTTTTTTTTATGTTTTATGTATTTTGAATTATGCATTGTACTTTATTGTGTTTAATAGTTGAAGAAAATGGTCATAAAAATATAAAGTACTGGTAATTTTCTGCCAGGACTGGGCCACATTCACTAAGCATGTGTGCACACAAATTTGTGTGTGAAATCTGTGTACGAATGCTTTCACAAACAAATCATGATTCACCAAAACATTTCGTGCTAAACTTTATTCTAAATTTACAAAGAAATACAGGAACTGCTGAAAGTACACATACACAAAAAGGCAGGAGAATTCATCACAATACAATTTCTTATCGCTCATATCTTCAGTAGCATTTCATAACCTTTCATAATTCTTGATCCAAAAAAGGCAGCAAATGTCCGTGAACACAGACTAATTAAATTTGTATTAACTTGTGGGAACTCTTCTTGAATTACTCTGTGGAGATGCATAATGCATCGTATAAATAGACTCAGATTTGTGATTTACAATTTGCAAAGTTAATTTTTTGTGAACAGATTCAAAATACCAAAGAGATTAAAGACTCAACGATTAATTTGCAAATCCGATATCGCTGACCTACATGTAGCTTACGTTTCCTGCTGGGCTTTTTTCTTTTCTTTTCTCACACTTGCAAATGTGAGAAAATGGTCACTGTGCTGCTAGTGCTGTACCAAGGGTTTGCTAGGATTCATTCATTAATGATGAATAAATATTTCTTATTGTAATATATTCATGATGACTTCTCTATAAATTCTTTGTTGTATAAGCATCACTATCAGTTATGTCCACAAACATATTTCTGCATTTGTTTTTTAACAGCAAAGTAGAGGATTATAATGGCAGATTAATATGCCTTTGCATCTCTTTTGCTTCTTATGAGTGTCGCATTTCAATATAAGCCCCTCCAGCAACAAAGTATGTAGGCCTACTACTGTACTTGATTTCCTTTATTGTTCGCATCAGTGAGCATTGTTGCCTGTGGAAAACTAGAATATAGGGATTAAGCCTTTTAAGGGTCAGAAAGATTGGCTTACATGAACCAACTGAGTAAACAAAGTCCTTTTCATTCTCTTGATTTGATTGCTAAGCTTATTTGCGAATCACATAAAGCTTGTTTATTGTTTTGCTGCTCAAGTCCCACTTAAGATATAATGAAATGGCCAAGCTTTCTTGTTCTTCTTCTAATGACATGGTTTGAACATACAGCAGAGCTTACCAGTTTTGTTTTGGGGAAACAATATCCAGACTTTTTACTTTAACAATGGTAGATTAGTGCTGAATGACTACCACTTCATTGGGTGATGTGTGCACAGGATGTGTGCACTGACAGATCTGAACGGACACACATGCCTTGAGGCTTGCAGGAAATGCTGGCTATTGGTCAGGGTCAAATGTTACTGACATCATCACATACGAGCGACGTGTCAAAACAAGTGGGATACGTCCTCATTGACCTCCTTCCTTTGGATAGAGAACCAGATGCGACTATTTCAAATATTTATTTGAGGATCTGTCAGGGTCGCCACTTAATGGGGAAGGAAGTGTTCAGAAATATCAGCATTGTATTTCTGTCTTTTCCCAGACATGAACATCTGCCATTAAGAGAGATGAATGAAGTGCATACAGCACTTTTTTAAAGACACAAATCCCATATCCAAAAGATATGAAACGTACAAATAGATCGTAGAATAGAAATGTAATTTATATTGACAAAATGTTAATTTATTTATATTTAATTAATTGAATTTATACTCAATTCATTGCAGTAACTGATTTAATTAATTTTAAATATTAAAAAAGTAATATTTGTGAACATTAGCTGATTTTTTAAATAAATTTTGCAAGCAAAATCCACAATCAGGAGTTTCGCATGAAGGCGAAGTAGTTCTCCATGCTAATTAATTAATTTTATTTATATTGTAATTGTGCTGGAAATTTGTCAAGAGCTCACACAGAAGTCACTTTAAAATCACGAATTTGCATGACAAACTCCAACACCAGCAAATTCTGCATGGTACACTTTTTCGCCCTCATGTGAAACTCCTGATTGTGCAGATTCCTATTGAAATTAACAGATTTTGCTTGCAAAATTTCGCAGAGAAAAGGTAAACGTGACCGCAACTTTATTTGCAACCCTATTACCCATTTTTGGTTGTATTATTTATTTATTTTATTATTTCATGTTCTAAAATTTATGTGTTTAATTTTGAAGTTTATTAAATTGTTTTTTTTTTTTTTTTTAGTATTATGTTAATCACCAGGTCCAGAATTTTTATAACAGGTTTGCGAAATGTCAAATCTAGTTTCCATTTCCATTCAAAGTTTAATTTTGAGGTTAATTAAATTGTTTTTTTACTTTTTTAGTATTATGTTAATCACCAGGCCCAAATTTTTATAACAGGGTTGCGAAATGGAAAATCACACAACAGGAAAGAATGCCCTCATTTTTAGGAGTTTCAGGCCCTATTTTGTACTGTATGCATGGAGAGTGTCATGTGTTTGGATGTGTGTATTTTCAGGGAACGTGTCCAACAACCAGAGCCCAGCTGTGATAGATGACAATAACAAACTCCCAGCAGGCGTGTGGAAAACAGGAAGAGGTGCTGGACGGTAAAGGGGGATTTAGGGTCCATGCCTCATAAAAGGAAGTTCGGGGGAAGCAGGCAGTTTTGTCAGTCTCCCTGTTTTGATGAGGTCACTTGGTCCAGGCTAGCTTGTATTTGTCAGGACAATGACCATTTTAGCTGCTGAATATGTAGATTTGTAAGGCAAACAATGAATCTGATTCCACAATTGTTAATGCTAGAAAAGGCCTGTTGTGTATGTTATAGAATTAGTATAAATTGTTTTGTCTGATGCACAATACTGATTAAATGCAATGTGTTTTCTCAGTGTTTGTTTACATCGGAAATAGTGACTATTGCTGAGTATTTAAATGATGTTAGCTCGCGTGTAGTAAGGCTACTGCTGCAGTGGGGAGGTAGAGAATTGGGTCAAACTAAATAAAGCCATTGCCACTGACATGGGCGGAACAGGTCACACAGTTACATGGTCATTACAGCTTCTGTTACACTTACTCCAAAATTCACCGCAGGTTGACCCTATTCTGACTCCTCGGATTGAGTCACATGGTAACAGAGGTCAAAAGCAGCTTGATGGTATTTGAGCCGGCAGTGTCAATTGCCCTCCTTTTTTTTTTTTTACTGGAGATATTACACTGACCTAATGAGTGATAGCAACGACATCAAATGTGCAAAGTTACATTTTAATGAAGCCTATTCACACAAATAAACAAAAAATCATTTCACAAGCATTATTTACCTTGACTTTGGGAGAGATGTTGAGCTAGTTTTAAATGTAATTTTTATTTTTAAGGTGGATTTTTCTATATTTGAAAAGTCTGGCTCTGAAACATATGTAAAGATTTCTGATGACTCCATTTTCAACATCCTGTGTTAAACTGATTTTATGCTTGCCTTCTCTCTACCTTTGCCAGAAAGTTGCTCATTCAGCTGTCATGGGACACATGGGTGGGGGTGCAAGGGTCTCCATTTGTCATGAATGGCTCTAAATGCAAACGAATGTGCTGCATAAGGGAAAGGAGGGGGAGGGTCAGGAAGCGGCTTCATTCAAGTGCTTCTTTTGACATACATAAGGTGTTCATTATCAACTCTGTGGTTTGGAGTTCATTCAGAAAAGAGGCTCTTTATTCACCTACTTCACACATACAAACGACTCAGTCATCAAGTTAAAAAAATGCATCTACAGGAAAGTCTAGTTACGTTGTGTTCTTATCTTTGGAAAGATTTTCCTCACTTTATACATAAAAATGATAGATAGATAGATAGATAGATAGATAGATAGATAGATAGATAGATAGATAGATAGATAGATAGATAGATAGATAGATAGATAGATAGATAGATAGATAGATAGATGATTATTATGATGATGAAAATTATGATAGGACACAGATGATGATTATGATGATGATAGATGGATGGATGGACGGACGGACGGATCGCTAAACAGACAGACAGACAGATGGACGAAGGGACGGATCGCTAAACAGACAGACAGACAGACAGATGGACGAAGGGACGGATCGCTAAACAGACAGACAGACAGACAGATGGACGAAGGGACGGATCGCTAAACAGACAGACAGACAGATGGACGAAGGGACGGATCGCTAAACAGACAGACAGACAGATGGACGAAGGGACGGATCGCTAAACAGACAGACAGACAGATGGACGAAGGGACGGATCGCTAAACAGACAGACAGACAGATGGACGAAGGGACGGATCGCTAAACAGACAGACAGACAGACGGACGAAGGGACGGATCGCTAAACAGACAGACAGACAGACGGACGAAGGGACGGATCGCTAAACAGACAGACAGACAGATGGCTAAACAGACAGACAGACAGACAGATGGACGAAGGGACGGATCGCTAAACAGACAGACAGACAGACAGATGGACGAAGGGACGGATCGCTAAACAGACAGACAGACAGACAGATGGACGAAGGGACGGATCGCTAAACAGACAGACAGACAGACGGACGAAGGGACGGATCGCTAAACAGACAGACAGACAGACGGACGAAGGGACGGATCGCTAAACAGACAGACAGACAGACAGACGGACGAAGGGACGGATCGCTAAACAGACAGACAGACAGACAGACGGACGAAGGGACGGATCGCTAAACAGACAGACAGACAGACAGATGGACGAAGGGACGGATCGCTAAACAGACAGACAGACAGACAGATGGACGAAGGGACGGATCGCTAAACAGACAGACAGACAGACAGATGGACGAAGGGACGGATCGCTAAACAGACAGACAGACAGACAGATGGACGAAGGGACGGATCGCTAAACAGACAGACAGACAGACAGATGGACGAAGGGACGGATCGCTAAACAGACAGACAGACAGACGGACGAAGGGACGGATCGCTAAACAGACAGACAGACAGACGGACGAAGGGACGGATCGCTAAACAGACAGATGGACGAAGGGACGGATCGCTAAACAGACAGACAGACAGATGGCTAAACAGACAGACAGACAGACAGATGGACGAAGGGACGGATCGCTAAACAGACAGACAGACAGACAGATGGATGAAGGGACGGATCGCTAAACAGACAGACAGATAGACAGACAGACAGACAGACCGACAGATGGACGAAGGGACGGATCGCTAGACAGACAGACAGACAGACAGATAGATAGACAGACGAAGGGACAGACAGACAGACAGATAGACAGATAGACAGATAGACAGATAGACAGATAGATAGATAGATAGATAGATAGATAGATAGATAGATAGATAGATAGATAGATAGATAGATAGATAGATAGATAGATAGATGGACGAAGGGACAGATAGATGGACGAAGGGACAGACGGACAGACAAACAAAGGGACAGGCAGACAGACAGATAGGATATAATTTTGATCAGATATACTGATGATTTGCTGACAAGTCTTTGAAATGTATCTTTGCTGAACTTGCATGACTGGAAATGGCTGCAAGCTATTTCCAAGATTGTCTCTGAGTGGACTGACTGGCTTTTAGAAGGACTTTGATTTATTGCTGGGTCAGTCCCTCTGGAGCACCCTGGGGTTAAGAGTCCCGCTCAAGGACACAATGGAGATAGTTCATGGAGAACCCCTTGCTGGCTGAACCAGCTGAACTCGGTCATAAGCCTGGATATTTCACCACAAGACTAGACCACATTCAAACTCAGCCTCACCAGTCTGGTTCATTAGGCTAATATGACTTTAACTCACTTGTTCTTTGTTTATCATCCCTAGACATAGTAAAGAGACAGTGAAGAAGCACTGGACTGAGTAGCAGCCTTTCACAGCTGGCTCTGAGTGTGCAGAGAAAGAGAACAGGCCATTCTGACTCAGCCTGGCACCACCGGGCTGTGAGCGACACTGACAGAGTGCCGTGAACTCACTCACCCATCTAGCGCTGCACAATGATCTGTATCCCTTAGACAAGGCCATCAATTCGCTGATAGCAGACCGTATGAGGATTTGTGCTTTGCTGCCTGCTCCACATATGCTGTGGTGTGGCAATAGATCAAGGCAGGAGGATTAAGGTTAAATAACCTGTCATATCAAACGGGCTAAGAGCTTTGGGACAGACAATAAGGAAGTGACATACAATCCATTGACAATCCTCGAGTCAGATTTTATGGGTACATATCGACCTACTACACTCGCACTGATGGTTGAATACAGGAGCGGAGCTTATTTTAATGAGCATATTGTTGAGTCAGATGGGAAGCTTTTGTGAGAAAAGTCCCAGGAGTTTTATTTTTGTGCTGAAAACTGATAGGTTTACCAGGAGATGTTCAGCACTCTGAGGAAGTATTATCTAGTCTGGGTTTCAAAACGTACCATATTGTTTGTCTTTTTGTTCAAATGAAGTTGTGGCTTACTAAAGGTAGCTACATTGCTATTTTTTTCAATAGAACACATATTTCAAAAGTGGAGTTTTTCCCAATAAGCTTTGTCATGCTGCAGGATGTTTTAAAATTCTGTTCACCCCGAAATGAAAATTCTGTCATCATTTACTCACCTTCAAACTTGTATTATGCAGTACTCAAAAGATGATATTTTGAAGAATGTTGGGAAACTTCCATTTTTATGGACCAAAAAAAATAGAAAAATATCTTCTTTTATGATCCACACAACTTATACAGGTTTGGAACAACATGAGTGAGAGTAAATAACAGAATTGACATTAAATAGAGTAAGCTGAGATAATGATCCAAAATTGAATTCAATTAAATTTTATTAGTTTTAGCAAATTAATTTCTTTAGATTTATTTTCAATTAACTGATTGAAGTGGAAAGTCATTTGTTTTAATCAATGAATAGTGTCTCTGTTTTATCACTTTTTAAAATGTATTTCTTTTTTTCTATTTTACTGTGTAAAATTTATTTTGTTAAAGCTGATGTGTATAATTTCACCAAATGAAAATGCAAAAATATCAACTGTTTTCAAACAGGTTTCCCCCCACCCATCTACCATTGGCCGATAGCCCCACCCATCTACCAAACGATAGCTCCGCCTCTAAACTCATGCTATTGGTTTAGCCAACTGTTGCTAAATCAAGCTGGGGTACGTTTCCCAAAATGTTTCCCAAAAAAAACATTGATTTACTATCAAACAGAGAAATATTTTGAAAATGCCATAGAAACAAAATATTTACATTTTATTTAAATTATTCTTTTTTTTATAAAAAAACAACACACTTTCACGCTTTCAGTACTGTTGCTAGACTGTGGTTTCTAAGTTACATAAAAAGGATGTGTTATGTGTAGCATAGTTAGTTGTATTTTTGTATTAATTACTGTTGTATTAATGTTAATGTATGCATTTTGTACATCTGAAAAGATTTTATATAAATATTAGATAAAAACATCAACAAAAATATAATGTTGCCATCGCAACTTACTGAAACAAGTTTAAACTGAAGTACTAAAATTGTAAACTATTTATATTAAATTATTACTAAAATATTACTATTAAAATATTACTAAAACAAACTAAAAATAAAATGAAAACGGAAAATAAAAAAGCTAATTCTAAATATTAACTCTTTCCCCACCAAACATGGAATTTTCCAGGTTTCCACGTTTCCGCTGTTATACGCTAGGGGGCGCTATTACGTAATCCTGAAAGGAGACCAGAATCTCCTGATCAAAAACACAGGCGAGGAAGACACAGAAATTAGCGATTTCATATGTAAGCAGATGCATATGGAAAATAATTTGATCATAAACAACAAAAAGCATGTAAATCAAAACGGCCTAATGTTATAGAATGAAATGTTGATCCAGGAAGTGGTAAAGAACTGTGCAAGTTTAGGGATGCTGATGGAAGCGATCTACTGCATATTTGCTTTGAATATTGTAATGAATATGATCCAGATTTAGTCTTTGATAAAAACGCAATTTTCTCACCTGTTTGCTCAAAATGTTGCTTTTTTTAATGAAACTTACCTACATTCAAGTGTTGATGAAAAAAGAATGCTTGAAGCTAGAATAAAACAAAGAGTTAATAAATACTATAAGTGTATAAAATAATTTTTATACACTTTTTTTTATAACTTTTTAAAAACATTTTGCACAGTTTCATTAACAAAATTGGATCAATGTGGTTAGCTATTCACTTTATTAGATTATAGCCAACTGTGTAGCTATTTTTTAAATTATGAGTAGCTCGAAGCTTGGCAAATTCAAATGAGCTTTCCCAACACTATGCTAACCAGGCCAGGCTGGGACATGTAGACACACACAAACTCCCTCCAACCCAGCTCATCCTCCCTCCATCCCAAGAAACCAGCATAATCTCAGATTCAAGTCCTGAATGACATCTCTTCCTCTCGCTCTCTTTCCAACAGAATGACCTCATGCCGGAAACCAAGCGCTCCGCCACCCTGAGAGAGAGGAGGCCTTTTGTTCGTGAACACAGTGGGCCCCTCAACAATCACCCAGGAATTTTTCTCACCCAGACAGGCAACAGATGAAAGGGCGGGAGGAGAAGCCGGAGAGATGGCAGAGAGTTATTGTACCAATAAGCAACCTTGCACATCACCGGCAATCATTTACCGCTGGCATTCGCTCGCAGACATTCCGCTAATTGACAATCTGACACATTGATTCCCAAGTAAACAACTTTAATCATATTGGCCAGCGATATAAATTATGATAAGTCAGCAAAATCAACTATATCAAGTCCGATCGGCTGCAAAACAATGCACAATTGATGTTGTAGGATGTTTTAATGAGGTTTGTTTCCCACAAGACGAGTGGGACCAGAGCTCCGGCAGAGCTCCAGAAATTCTCCTCACCATCCAGCCGCTAACAAAGGTTTCTCTGAGGTAACTACAATGACCTCACTCACTTACATGGTGGGTGTTGGGGTCCATTTTAAAATGCCCTTTTCACATGGTGTGTTTTCTTAAATCTTTGGGCTCTCCAAGGGAGCCCGGCGCAAAGCCACCTCCCTGGAGCCAAAATGTCTGGCGAGCTCCACAGAGGAACAAGCAGCAGTTTTACACTGACAGGTCCTGTCGAGTTTAGAAATAAAACCCTCATCCATCAAGCTCTCCACGGTCTTGAGTATCGTCAGACAAGACCGGTGTTGTTCGCAATCACCCTTCACAACAATGTGCAGAGTGTTCAGTTCTGTTTGCCTTTCCGTCATAGAAAGGCTTTATTCATAGGCTCTATGTGAGGTAACTGAAAATGCATATGGCTCAAACAAATGTTGCATTAAGATACTGCGGTTGGTGTGTTTGATGTGCTACAAAATTGGCAATGAAGAAGAGAAGACTGTCAGAATGTTCAAAGGGAGATGTCTTACTTGGCTTTTGAAAGTCGATCTTCATAGCTTCAAGCGAGGCTCTATTGAATTACTCCGTCTGTGCTTAAAGTCAAGCTGCATCAGCTGCTAGCTAATTACTTTTGACTTGATGATAATGTCACTTATAATTTGCACTTTCAAGAGAAACATTTTGTTGCTCATTAGTCAAAGCTCAGGAGACTTAACAGCTCTGTTAGGTAGTTTTGAGACCTAATATTTAGGCGTTAAGATTTCATTTAAGTATCGTCTCTTTCTGAGATGTTTCTTTTGCAATTCCTGAGAAGAATAAAAATGAATGTGGCAACTGTTGACATAGTAAGCACATAGAGTTAAAATGCATAGCTCATATAATTTGGTGTTGGAACTTTTGACAATAGCCTTTGAGTGTTTATTAAAAATCTGTGTCTTTTGATCACGGACTCCTGTATCTCCATAAAATCTGAGCGCAGAGTGTCTTCTGAAACTCTGAAGTAGACGTATTTAAGATTAATGTGGTCTTTTACTCAAATCAAAAGCATAGGAAGTAGGAGACACATACATTTGCACTCCATTTGATATAATTCTGTCTACGACAAGAATCGGCTGATCTCATTAGTTTTCATTCGTATTAAGTGTTTACATTTTGGATATATCCTGAAAAGTACACTATGCGTATTGGAAGAACTTAAAATGTAAAAGTATTTAAATGGGCACAGCAATTGAAGTGTCATGAATCTTTATATTGCATTTTTAAATGAATAATATAGTTTTAGATTTTACTATCATTTTACTATCAAGAGCAGTATATGTATCTTGGTTAAGTTATTGATTCCTTCAAGCTGAATATGGTACCTGTTGACCCCCCCACCCACCCCCCACAAAGTGCACTACTGTTCAAAAGTTTGAGGTCAAAAAGGTTTTTTTCAATAACATTACAATGATAGTTCACCCCAAAATCATGTCGTTCCAAACCTGCATGACCTTTGTTCATCTCAGGAACACAAATTAAGATATTTTTGATGAAATCCGAGTGCTTTCTGACATCCATAGACATAGATTGCAACGCAACTGATGCAATCAAGGCTCAGAAAGGTAGTGAGGACATTGTCCATAGTAAGGACATACGAGAATACTTTGTGTGTTTATTCAACAATTTCTTCTCTTCTGTGTTAGTTGATGCATGTTCACGAGACACAACACTTTTTGGGGTGAACTATCCCTTATAGATGCATTAAATTGATGAAAAGTAACATTAAAGATTTCTTGTTTCCATTTAAGTGCTGTTCTTTTGAACTTTCTACTCACCGAAGACTGTATCACGTGTGAATATCTGCGAATGCTAATGGGATCATGTTGGCAATCAACCACCTGAGATATTAAAGAGATCTCATTTGTGATTTTTCTTTTTGGACTGTAGCTGTTGAATCCCCCTTAACTGTAAATAAAACTATTGAGCATTCACATTTGTATGAGAGAACACTGAACAACAGAGAGAGAGAGAGAGAGAGAGTTTCTCATTTACTGTAACTGTGACACGTCTGTAATGGAAGCAAATCAATGATTAAATAATCATCGGCCTTTATGCAGTTCCAGTTTTCTTTTCAACAGAGTTTCTCTCATCTGGATTCGCACGAGTTCAATATTCAGGTGGAAAACATTCAATCATAGGAATGAAGCCAATCCCTGGCCTTAATGTAACTCTATGACACAATGCTTGTGGAATCTCACAACATAGAACACAAAGGATATACAGGGCGCGTGCCAGAGTGGAACACTGAGACCCAAACATTCCACCCCTTCCCACTGTATACAGCATTGCTGCTGGAACTGCTAAACCCAAACCCTCACATTTAATAAGAAATCATGATACTGTGCTGGGAGAATGAGCTCTCCATCAAAATGTGACAACATTGACAACATGACAACTGTAACGTCCTAAATTTGGGGTTTTACCAAGTTCTGAATTATCACAAAGCAGGTCTGAATGCTTAGAATTATGGTTGATATAAGGTGAAAACTGACTAATAAAACAAGTTAAAGGAATAATCTATGGAAGCTTATTTCTGCCACAGGATAAACGAGAAGTCACAATTATCTTTTTAATTTTTTATTCCGCATGTGAGGGGAAAAAAACAAAACAGAATTGTGAAATTTAAACTTAGAATTTTGAGAAAAAAAGTCAGAATTGTGAAATAAACTTAGGTCATATTTTAAAAACATAAATCAATGAAAATTATAATAGTGAATAAACATTTTGGAAATTCTACAAGGTGCATATGAAAATGCATTACAGTAACTGACCCGTTTACAGTAGTGCGTTTTCGTTTTAAAACGCATAACTTTTGCTACACTTATCGTCAAAAAATCGTTTACACTATTCCGGTGTTTTCGACCTACTTTTGAAAACTTTTAGTTTGAAAACTCCAGGATTGCGTTTCAGTGTAAATGGACCAAAACGATGGCATAAAACAATGATTAAAGGCTGACAATAGTGTCTAAATCCTCTGAATTCCTTACTTTATAGCAATCTGTTCAGTTTAATTTTGTTACTCAGATACAATATTGAAAGTAGATCTATGATAACTGCCATATGCTAACTAACATTTCAAAAGCTAAATCAACAGATTGTTTGCTAATCAAGGTATTGTTGTAGAGAGATTGGCAACATTGTTAGTCAGTGTTTAAATAAATGAGGTTTATTTTCAGGTGTGAATGTCAAATTATCCTATCTTGGTCGTTTAGAGCTGTTACTGCATGTTTAAATGCTAAATTAAGTTAAGGCTCCACCTATTTACATTTCTATACTGAAACATGAATGATGTTCTATGGAAAGAGTCCAGCGCTCATTGGACATTACTTAATGCCATTTTGATGCTTAACGTTTATTCATATAGGCTAGTGTAATGTTTGCTATGCTAGCAACCATTTGAAGGGCAGTCTGTCAGAGCAGGTTAGACTTCATTGCTATTGTTGGCGTAGATACCAAAGCCTTTGCATAGGCTTGCATTTACATTGAAATCATCAATAAAGCTGAGGTTATTTAGGGCTTATTTAAATTATAAGTGGAACATAATTATAGTGGGGCCCTTCTGAAAATGTGGAGAGCATGAATAATGAAAAATTACAGTCCTCTGTCCCTTTTTTCCCTCTTTTCTCAGTGCAGTAGTGTGGTTTGAGTCTTGTGTCTGAAAATGATGGGGTGTAACATCTCTCTCTCTCTCTCTCTCTCGCTCTCATTCTCCCTGGAACATCTAGTGCCAGCGTGGCCTCGATTCACCTGTCTGCCGTACTGCAGCACTCTTAAAGGAACACCACTCCTCTGTCTCTGGCTTTTTCAAAATGTAGTCACGCTCTCTTACTACAGTCAGACAGTCACGCTTTGCTTCCTGCTGCCTACTAGGCCTACTGCAAAACTGGCAACAACTCGGGTTTAAGTGATGCTACTCCAGTCATAGCAAAACATGCCCTGTATTGTACTTTTAATTAATAAACTAATTTATTTATTTTTGGTAAACAATGAATTTAGTCAAAACAAACAGGATGTGAAACAAAGGGAATTTTCAGGCAATTATAAAAGGTTAAAATAGAAGGCATATACATGCCTTCAGAAAGGACCTTCAAAAAAGTTGCATATATTTATAGAGACAAATCTGAGACAAAAAAATCTAATATTGTCTGATATTTTATATATATATATATATATATATATATATATATATATATATAATCTGATTTTTTGTTTTTCTGGTTTATATATATATGTGTGTGTGTAATATGTTAATATATATAAATAAATGTCCAGGGTTTTTTTTTTTTTTCATCTGACACACATACCCTAAATGTGGGTCACTGTCTATCCAAGTTTATCTCTGAGATAATTTATTCCTAGTTAAACATTATGAGATTATGTTGAGTAAGATGTTAAATATACATGACTGAAATCAATATGCGTCTTGCTCTGTGTCTCACTCTTTAAATATCATTCTAATTTAAATGGGCGTAGTGGAGATATATGACCTCTGGTCTCTCTTTGTCTTTCTTGTCCCCTGTCCTTCAGGGCTCAGTGGGATGTCTGCAGACTTGCGAATGGTGGAGGAAGAGTGCAACCCTCAGTTTTGTGTCTGCGAGTCTGTCTGTCTGTGTGTGTGATGGGGCCGTGGTGTGAGTTAACAGAGCGTCTGTGTGGCGCTGCCGGGGCTGCATTCCCCATCACCACAACGAACCCACTGACCTGCACAGGCAGCCACGCCTTTCTCTCAAACTACACGTTCACACAGACATGCACACAACAGAGACTAGAGCGCCCTGCTGGAAACACATGGAATTTTCACTTTGGTCTAGTTTTTATATATGCCTTTATTTTTTATTTTTTTAAATGCATTGTTTCAATTATTATTTCACAGAAGCAGCAGAACTGAAGAAGACAGTTTGGTTTGCTTATGGCAAGCATGCTTAAGATTTCGGTTGCTCTAATATTCTGATATATCTGTCTGAATATTGTCCATATAAACTTTTGCTCTTATTTTCATATGCACCTTGTAGAATTTGCAAATGGTTTATTCATTATTATAATTTTCATTGATTTATGTTTTTAAAATATGAGGGGTCATAAAAATGACATTTGTTTTATTTAATACATTGATGATGAAGCTATTTTACAGCTATTTTTGAGATTTAGGCACTTGTTGTCACAAGGAAGAATCAGTAACTATAAAGTTTTTACTAAAATGCCCAGTTACACAAATGTTTGTTTTGCCTTTAATTATATTTTTATCTTGGTTTCAAACATATAATTTATCTTTTTCATTTTAAATAAATTAATTTTAATGTAAATATATATATGTGTGTGTGTGTATAATTATGTACCCTATACAATTATTATTATGCATTATATTTAGAATATATATGGAATATGTAATATATATGTATAATTATGTAATATATAAAATTATAATTATAAAAATGTATGTAAATATATATATATATATGTGTGTGTGTGTGTGTGTGTGTGTGTGTATGAATTCTCTCTTTTCTTTCTACATATATTTATGTGTACTATATATGCTGTGTATTTATAAATAATACAAATATATAAAAAATAATAATATAAATGTTTAAAAAAAAAAAAACAATTATATATATATATATATATATATATATATATATATATAAATAATAGGGAGCATGAATTATAGATAAATGTCATAAAAATATAAAAAATAAATCTAAAACCATATTGATTTTTATTTACTGTATTTAGATTTTTTTTATGAACGTATTAATTTACTCATTATTGTACAGATTCTGCAAAGGGTTTGCAAACTTATAAGCACCACTGTATCACAATAATGGCAGTTAATAACCTTTTTTGTGCTTTGTTATCCACATCGTTGTGCATCTCCTTTGAATATTATCCAAGTGTAGTTTGTACTTGCATCACCTTCTTATTTACTCTCTCCCTCTCCCCCTCTGTCTTCTTTCAGAAACCACAGTTGCAGTGGAAAAGCGCAGAAACACAGAGACTCTGTGCATGAACAGGGCTTCTTTTCTTCAAGAAACACAAACTGTTTTCTTAGCCTCAAAGGTCCAGAACAATCTGGGTCCTAGTGAACAACAAAATCTCTATTACGTCCCCGTTTCCCCTGTCCGTCCAGCTCTGACTCACCCACATGTATTCACACTTGCATGGAGTAATTCAGGCTTGTCTATCCATCTCAAGGAAAACTTTAGCGTTTTCCAGTCAGCGGACAAAAGCCTCAGTGTGCACGCTCATACAATGAATGTTGACTCTCGTGAACGCCTTCGTTTTTGCCCTGGAAAATTCATGCTCGTCCATGTGCATGGGCTAAAACTGAAAGATAAGTTCCATTGCAAACCACACGGCCATGGAAAATAAACAGTCGCACAGGCCAGCTCATACATAAAGCCAGACTGCAGCTTTGGCACGGGCCTAGTGCTAACATAGCTAATGAATCTAACCCTGCTGGGCACCCACTTGCTTAATGTAATTACTTTACAGACTTCATCGAATTAGAATCAAATTTCATTCAGATGTGGGATGGCCTGTCTCGCGGTCTGGATGACCAGCGAGAGAGCGAGTCGAGCTGTCTGACATTGTATCAGAAGTTGCTACAATTAGCAGGTTAGAGAAAATGTGCTTGACAGTCTTTCATGTGTTGGAATGAAATGTCGGGTAGAATAAAGGTGGAATGGGATGTGGAGAGACAGCTGACAAGATCTGATGTGTCATGTTGTTGTCTGTGGGCACGTAGACCCATTAGAACGGGTGCACACCTGTACATAATGCCTTCATTCTGTCGCATTCAGAATGCATACTCAAAACTGTCCTGCATATTAATGACTTGGCATGGCAGCAAATCAGAACATCAAAGCAATGCCTGGCCCGCCACTAACAACACCCTAACAACCACATAGCAATGACCTGATAACTATTTGGAACAATGGCATAGCAATGCCCTGGCAACTATTCATAACACCCTAATAACCGCATAGCAATGCACTTACAACTATTCAGAACACCCTAACAACTGCATACCAATGCCCTGGCAACTGTTTGGAAAACCCTAACCACCACATAGCAATGCTCTAGCAACTATTCAGAACACCCTAACAACCGCATAGCAACGCCCTGACAACTATTTAGAACACCCTAACAATTGCATAGTCACATACTAACAACCATCCAGAACACTTTAACAACTGCAAATGATTGCCCTGGCAACCAAATAGATCAATCGCATAGCGATGCCCTGGCAACAAATCAGAACACCCTAGCAAATACAAAGCAACACCAGGAAAGCCACTTCGATCACCTGGGTAAGTGTAGTCACTCAGAACTGGCAGTCACTCAGAACACCCAAGCAACCAATATCCTAGCAACCATCCAGAACACCTTAGCAACTGCAAATCCCCAGAAACACCCTAGAAACCGCATATGCCCTGGAAATCCCCTACAACACCTTTTCAATGTAAGCACATGAGCACCAGTAGTAACCTACAGTATGGGTAGCGTATTTGCAGTCTCTGCAATTGTTTAAGAATATAGATTGTTACATTGCATATTGCATTGCCAGAGCTGGGTAGATTACTTGCAAATTGTTATCCATTACTGATTCCAGATTACATGACAAAAATTGTAGTTAGTAACGTAATACATTACATTACACATTTTAGGTAATATAATCAGACTACTTTTAGGCTCCATTTAGATTACTTTTGACAACTATACATAACACCCTAACAACCGCATAGCAGTGCCCTGGCAACTATTTAGAACACCCTAACAACCGCATTGATTTAAATAGAATAAACTTGTACCATATTGATATAAAAATACAAAGAATAAGAAAATATATTCCATTTGTTATCAACAACATGAACATGTTTGAAATTTTAAAATTCAAATAAAAATGAATGTGTTCATCAGTAGCTGATGCAATATTTAAACACTGAATTGATTTTTGTAAATCCAGTGGTCAAATGCTGTGTAGCCACCTGACAAATGACTGATCTCTGTTTGAATATACACAAAACTGGAAGACGTTCTGAATGTATATAAGTGGTAGGCTATTTTAGAAAGGAAAAATTAAAAGAAGAAAAAGAATTAGGGAGAATCAAAAAATAATGAATCAATTATTGCTATTGTGTAACTAATATGTAATCATGTGATCCATAGAAAAGCATGTATTGAGTCTGCATGGAGTCTGATAAAACACTCATTTGCTGCAGTCAGATCTGTGCTGTGTGAATGCATGCGATATCCTCAAGCTGGAGCTTCATTTGCCCTGATGCCAGTGCACAAGTTGGGTACACAGTGTTCCCGGTCTTCAAAGCAGATGCGCGGAGGGGGCAAAGCACTTGTGAACCACTGACACTGTGCAAGACTAGATGTTATGTGTGTGCACGCATCTGAATGTATACGCTTGCTTGTGTGTTTAAAGGTGCTGCCAGCGCTCTTATTCTCATGGTTGGTTCTGTTATTTAAGCCAGCTGTCAACCTTTGCCCGCATCCCTAGAATTCTGGTATGCCGATTTCCTATAGTGACATTTAAGCTAAAGTGACTGCTGTTATACCATAGGTGAACAGTCAACCTCACGCACATCTGACCGTCCAGCAGGTGGTTTGGGAAAATGTTGTGCAACCTCATTAATTCAGCGCTTCAAAGAGCAGTGAACACTATTAACGCACAGCGATAGCTACCGTTTGGCTCTCATGAGGCACGTCCCACCTCAGAACTCATTTCTAAAAAGGGACACGCGCTAGAGCACTTGAGGCGGTCTCCATAGCAACAGCTGGCTCTGGTGTGACAATGCTCCGTCGGAATTCCGGATGGATGGTCCAGGTTGTTCCCACGCTGCACGGCGAGGAATGCCTCTTTCACATGCTGTGGGTGAAATCCACCTATAAGGAAATCCATCGTTAAAAATGTAAAATCGAAAGGTTAACCCTTGTTGATGTATTGTATCTAAAAGTCACACATGTATTGAATTAATATGTATTTTATGCTCAGAGTATTGCGTCGGAGACAGCAAAAGACAGGAGATGGGCCAGTGTTATTTAAGTATCATTGATACTATAAATTTTTTTGTTAGTATTTTGAATTAGACTTTATTTTTATATTTTATTTTTTCATTCAGCATCAGCAGAGCTGGGTTGTAACTGATTACATGTAATCTGAATTACGTAGTCAGATTCCAAAATTAAATACTTGTAATTAGATAAATAATAATACATTTTATTTACAACGCAATTTATATTTTGTTTAAATATAAAGTGTGTTATAAATAAAGTTTATTATTTAGTATATTATTATGTAAAAATACTTGTAATCAGACTAGTTACTTTATTGATTTTATGATTACATATTATTCACTCATTAGCAATAAATTATTCATGCCTCATTGATTCTCCGTAATTCCTCTTTTTCATCCTTTGTTTCTTTCTAAAATAGCCTACCACTTATATACATTCAGAAAGTCTTTCAGTTTTGTGGACATTCACACAAAGATCAGTCATTATTCATGTGGCAACACAGCATTTGAACACTGGATTTACAAAAATCATTTCAGGTTTAAGAAGAGTTCCAACATCACATGAACATTTTAATTTTTATTTGAATGATCACTATTTAACCGTGTTACAACTGTATGTCTTTGGAAGGCCTTTGTCTTTCAAATTCTTTAAAATGCACAAATTCACATTCTTTTTTTAGATACACATAATGCAGACATTCCCAAAGTGTTTTATTTTGATATTATTTTAATTTAAAAAAAAATTCATTAAACTCAAAAAAATCTGAAATCAGTTCTAGTCTCCCTTGCATATGCAGTTGTTTGACTTTTGGCTGAAGAGCATTTAGCCCAAAGTATACGTCCATTTTGCTTGCAGTGTTTGCACTTTCACTACACATAAGCTAGGCTAGCTTGAAAAATACTGATTTTTAGCTTGTTTATGATGCAGTTGTTGTCAGATTTTATGTCTGATTTGAAACACGTGGAGCTTAGAAAACAACAACCTGTGGATGTTAGCAAGATGGCGACGGAGTGTAACTTGAAGGGACTTTGATCAAATTGTTAGCTTAGCAACATGCTAGCAGCAAGTTACAGTCTGCATTGCAATGTAGTTGTTGAGTTGGTACCTAAAAAAAGTGTCACTTATGAGGTCCAATTTCAGTTAGCATGCTAGTTTATAAGGCAGTTACCTATACAGACAGTAGACAGTAAAGCAGCTCACTTTGTAAGGGAACAAAGCCAGTCTCCATCCATCATTCTGTCTCGTATCATCATTTCTTTTCTTTTTTTCTCTCGAGCATAACAAGCAACTGAGTAATCATGCCTGGACATTCTCTCAAAGAGCTCTGCTGCAGGTTGTGTGACATTTAGATATAATCTGGGGTCACGGATCCCCTCTCGGCCCTAAAAAGGGCAAGATTGGCCTATCTCTGCCTCACAGACAAACAGACCAATCGAGCTCAACAGCTGACCAAGTATAGAGATGGCCTGACATGGATGCCCACCCACTGCCAGCGGCAACAGATATGACTTCACAAGCTCTGTAAATTATACAGGGCTCTTTTAGCTAGCTGCAGGGAAGCGTGTTCATATACATAGGTTCAGTGAAATGCCCCTGAAAGGCAGACAGCAGTGAGTCACGAACAGCTGGGCTCTCATCTGGACACTAATGTATGCTTTAAACTAAGTCTTAACCACAGTGAAAGGATCAGGGCACCTCTGGCAAATCAGCCACGGCAGATTTGTACAGATTCTATCATCATATCGTCGATTTGAGTTTAAAGTGTTTTATGTAAGAAAAAATACATAAAAACTTAAAAAAAAAAAAAAAAAAAAACACACAAAATTCCAAAAAGGCAATACGTAATTCAAAATACAGGTTAAAACATATGTAAAAGAAAAAAAATAATCCTTTGTATTAATAATACAATTCCTCAGTGTAATATAGAATATATAAATATTTAACATTCCCCCTTTTTTAAAATAAATGTAATTGTTTGAAATAAGTTGAACTTTCTTGAAATGTTTTAAATAAAGTTAATATGTATTCAAGTAATAATAAATATGTATTTTGACGCACACACACATCACATTAAAATGTATTCACTTTAAACGTCCAATCAATATTTAAAATAAACAATAAAATCTTTCACTGCATAATATGCAATCATTGCATATCCTTAGAGAATCAGTATTTCAGTGTAAAGATGCAATGAATTACATGAAATCAATCACTGCACGCTTTAGCCGTGACAGAGAACACGGGGAGAACATTTTCTCATTCTAACATGCCCAGCTGGAGAGAACAAGTGTATATGTGCCAGAGGTTTTGTTGACATACTGCAATCAAAAATGATTACCATTGCCACACCTGCCTTTTGTAATGATGATGATGATGAAGATGATACAGACTCTTAAGGAACAAAAGAAGCTGTTTACAAATCCGACAGCCGCTTACTCATAGCTGATAGTTTTTGGGGTTGCTATAGAAACTAAATGGAACATACTCCGGTGCACCATGTTCTGACTCCAGAAACGAGACGGATTAGGACGTTCTCAAACACATACCAGCACAGATCGCCTTCTTACTGCCAAAAGAAAACCACTGCAAATGACTCAAACGCATTACCAGATTTTCAATGGTCAAGGCCTTTTGGAACACAATGTGTTATGCCTAAAACATGGTAATACCATGGTACTTTCATGGAAATGTAATTAATGGAATGTCCCAGCATTGCAATTAATCTGCATTGCGTTATAAAACAGTACATTATGTATCTTTACACGTAATGAAGGGAATGAGTCCAGTGACATCCATATTGTTCAGAAACAAGGTCAGTTTATCCTGGCATGAGTCCTTCTTAGATATCAGAGGTAAATATTTACTTTTGACAGACCACATATGAGCCCAACGGTGAGGAATCCTTCTCGAATCGCTATGTTTTCCCACATTATCAGTTTCCTCTCATCTTGCAGTTTTCAGTGGAAAGAATTTGATAACAGTGTGGTTTGTTGGAAACGTTGTAAATGTAGATAAGTGTGTGATTTTACATAAATATTTGTTCAGTGTTATTCAGTAATTTAATGCTACTCGAGGAAGACTGGGTGTTCAGATCTTGACCTTGTTTTTTTCTATCATAGCTGAATTTGACATGTAATATGAAAAGCCCAAAATATGTTGCAGAGATGGGGCATTCAAAAAAATATTCGACAATACATATGAGAAAAAGTATACATGCATTCTCACTACATTTTTATGAAAGGTCAAACTTTTTCAGTTGAAGCACGTTCTTTCAAATGTTTCATAATTTGCAGGTGTCATTATTGAAATTTTGATTTTATGAATTTCTTTGAATCCAATAAAGAAATGGGTCATATTTCACAATAAACATTTTAATTAATTTTTAGAATATCGGCAGATCAGTCTGAGCCACAGCAGATTCATATCTAGAATCTAGAATCATATAATAAAGGATAGATTCATATATTTTTCTTCATCTTATTTTAAATTATATTTATTTAAATAATTACAATTTCTGTTGTATAAATTATATATATTTTAAAATATATTTAAATATTACATTAATAATATTTCCCTTATTTTTTTAATAAATATCAAAATAAAAATAAAATTACCTATTTTTGTGTGTCTGTCTCTCTTTATGCTGCATTAAAAAAAATCTACAAAATCTATTGCAAACAAATTGCCCTAAAATAGGCTTTTTGGTCAAAATATGAAATGTGCCAGTTTTTGTAAGAATATAGTGATGTAAGAAGCTGCTCAGGGGAACACATCATTGTTTTGTGATCTAAATCTGTGGCCTTATTGCATAAGCAGATCTGACCCTGCTGGAAACATGATATCCCATGCTGATGTAATGATGATTATTCCAAAGACATATGGGGCACTGCCATTAATCAGGCCTTACATCATTATGACTGTGTGCAGAAGCCTTATTTCCCTGTAACACTGTTATGGCGTTATGATGTCATAGGTGTGCAATAACACAGCATGAGTGTAATGTGGCCTTTTAAGAGTGTACGATTGCATAAATGCATGTGTGTGGATTTCCATGTGTTTTGAGGGGGGTGGAAGTGGCTGGGGACATCAGGCTTCTCTCCTGTGAGATAATTAAGCTGTAGGAGTGAATGTGGGGCTGTCAATCCCCCCTCATCCCTGTTGCTCACTAATTACCCCAACTAGGTGTCAATACTCCAGGGCAAGGAGTAGGGCTTACATGTAAGAAAGAAGCAAAAAGGATTGATTAAAAGATTCACACAAACATGGAATACAGATTTGGGAAAAGTGCTATCTGTCTTTTTATTATTTAGTGAATTTGTAAAAAATATTAAAATTTTGCTTTGTAAACACCAAAATACCAAATACAATTAAGTGGTACAGTTTCACATATCCTGTATGATAAATGTATCAAATACTGTTCTAAAGTTTGGAGTCTGTAAGGTTCTTCTTTTTTGTGAAATTAATTCTAAAAATATACATTTATTATATACACACACATACATATATATATATACACATACATACAGTGTGTGTATGTATGTGTGTGTGTGTATATGAAGTGAAGTGTACCCAAGTATGGTGACCCAACTTTTGAATGATAGAGAGTAATTTAATTTAGTATCATTATACTCTGAATTAATGAAATATTGAACTATAATATAATTTAAATATAAATGATTAAATCAATGTAACATATAAAGGGGTATTTTGTCAATTTCATAGGCGGATATTTGTTACTTTTAATGACATTCCACTGTATGAATTCTTAACCTGGTTCTTTAATCTAATTAATTTTAGATATCTTCATTTCTTCCCCCTCAAAGCCATGCAACTGACTTAAGTGACAGTGATGCAGTGTGAAGAGAGTGTCCGATGTGGGGGGTTCGGCAGGGACCATCTGTTCAGACCCCCTTCTAAGAACTCTACAGGGGCCTTCCAAGGACATTGTGTGGTGGGGTAATGAGTGTGTCCACAGGCCCTCTACAAACAAACAGAAGGCACTTGGAAAGTGCATGGAAAAATCTACACGGCTGGACAGATGAACTCACAGAAACCATGAAATATGAGCATATTCTTAAAAATAAGAGTTTTCGCAGTGATGCCACAGAAGAACCATTTTTGGTTCTCCATGGAATCTTTCCGTGAACAATTCTTAAAACAACATTTTGAAGAACATTTTAAAGATTGAAAGATCTTTTTTCCTCTTTAAAGAACCTCTTGTGGAATGGAAAGATTCCATGGATGTTAAAAATTCTTTCTGGAACCAAAGATGTCAATAAAGAATTTTTATGCTTAAAAGTGTATGTAACACTTTTCTACCCAGACGGATGATGTCTCTGTTATGCTCATAGACTGGTAACAGGTGTCCATTGTCCTCTTTGTCCAGAATTGAGACGGAATCTCAGAATGGCCAGACAATGAAGTGGTGTCGGACTCATGAATATCTGAGAAGTGAGTTTGAATGTGGTCAGTGGGGGGCGGGGAAGTGTATTTATTTCAAATCTATTTCCATATGCTTTGGAGTCATTCATCACTGATCGTTTACTGATCTATTTATGCATGTGGCACGGTGGGTTTGGTTAAGAGAATTGGTTAACACCGAGTTTAACATATGCGGGAACATAAATCACAGCCAGATAACACTGGGTCAAGATATGCAGACGCCGAAGAAGCATTGTTTTGTCAGAAACAATGTTTTTGTCCTACAAAAATCTTTGTAATGTTTTCATTGGCGTGTCGGTTACGATTTTTTTTTTTTAAAGAAACCATAGCCAATTTGACAACTGCATTATTACATATTCTCCTATGGCTTGGAGACACCACTGAAGAATGTAATTAAACATGTAACAAAACTAATTACAAAATGGAGTGAAGTACAAAACAGTTGTCTCAAGTCCAGGAACAATTAAATTGTTTAGGGACATCAACTACCACCAAAACCCCCTCTAGGGACTGTAATTCAAAGAGCTTGTGAGGAACACTCTGTTTCTAGGAAATAACCTTTGTCTAGGGATGCAATTTCCTGGAATGTATGATCACTGGTGGAGAAGTACTATCATGTACTGACAAGCAGCGTCTTAATAATCCTAATGAACCTGTGTGTATACGCGACCCGAATGCACAGGGGCTGTTTTGATGTGTTCAAGTTGATGTGGCTGATGCTTGTTGTTGATACATTACTGCTGCCCATGAGCCAATCTTATCCAGGGCTCCAGACTGACTAAATGCGACAAAATCAGCTCTTTTTTTATTAATTATTCAATGACTCAAAATAGTCACAAGTAGTATCCCAAATGACATACTATGCAATACCTACATTTACCTACACCTACATTTCACTGCTTTACCTACATTTCACTGCTGGTTATACCCTGTATAATTGTGTATGTGACAAATAAAAAAAATCTTGATTCTTGAATATGCACTTATGTATTTACTGAACCTTGTAAGTATTTGAAGTGCACTTTTTTTTTTTGGAATTTGTGAACACCAGTCGTACAACAAATGGCAACGCATAGTGCATAAGTACATGAATTGGGAAACGTCTACTTTGTTCACTAATGAATAATGAATAAATGATTCAAAGGCAAAATCACATCCTACTCCCTTATTCACTTTTCCACTAATATAGTCTACTTAATGAGTGAATAAAAACAAGTGAGATGCCAACTTCTGACGAGACAATGGAATTCATTCGGTGCAACGCTCAAAGTCAACTAGGGATTGTGGGATTGAATGAGTAACTTGATAATGTCCACTGTGATTTCGGACATCACTACACTGGTTGAACACTTACCGCAATGTACTGGCGTGTGGATGTAGCCTGTAAAAAGAGACACACCAACCATCAGGGTACGAAAGACCCAGCAATGACAAACTGTTACATCAGCGAATTTGAAACACTTAACCAATAAGATTTGAGAAGTAATCATTGTACAAATTCCGTCAAAACACAAACTCAATCACTACAGTGACATAAAATATAGCTGAACAACAACGTAACTTATACAACTTCAATCTTTATAGTCAATAAACTAAAAAAGTTTTTTTTTAAACCAAGCTAAAGTGAGAAGCTATGTTTGGCTTATAAGTAGCTACTTTTGAAAGTGTGTTTTATATAGTACGAATGTATGTTGTATGACTATAATCCGCCATGTTGTCATTGTCATGTGACAGCATCAGTTGCATTGTTTCATTGACATTCATAAATCCTCTCTTGTGGCACAGTAAACTGTCCTTTAGCTGGGCACTATAGAATCTCACCGGTACTTTTCGCCTACTGCTTTACAAACACTTTGAATTTATACTCTTTTCACATACTGTTTTTTTGTCTACTATATAGTAAAGTAGTATGAGATTTTGGGTGCAGCCATTCAGTCAGTTAAAAAAAGTCATTTGGCTTCTACATGCTTTTTATTTTATATTCTGGATCCCTGACATGCTGAGCACAGATATACAGTGAGGTTTAAAATAACAAATTGCTGTTACATGCGATTAAGATATAATTTATTGCAACAGTGTTAAAGCATATTGCCATAATGCTGAGAATCTAAGCAAGCATTTAACCATTCATTTAAACAGAACAGCTGTAAAATGTCATGTTGGACATGGACCACTTGCACCAGCACAAACAGCTCCATTGTTAGTATGCACATACAGTCCTAAAGGTTAAGTTGACTCCACCTAACACTTTGTGTCTATTTTACTAGACCATCTCTGCGAGGCAATGTTATTGTAAGTACGGTTGTGTCCGCAACGGATTCCATGCCCAGTGCCAGCAGACCATTATCACCATTAGACAAGGGTCTTGGTGTACTGGTTTGTACTTTAGCGAGCTGGCTGGGCTCCATGTAGAGGAAGATTCATTATGGATGGTCCCAGGGTGCTGAATGCAAGCCTGACCCCACTACCACCCCCACAGGGGTTTGTGCCCAATGGACCATTATGATGTCCTTGGAAGCACCGGACCATGAATTTATGGGCTATGTTCCTTACTCTCTGTTTCCCAGAGTTCCATGATGCTATTCTGTGCTGTTTAGATGAAGCTAAAAAGTCTCTGTTCCAAAAACTTCAAATAGCAACACTGGACTCATTAACTGTGTGAGGCTGTGTGAAGACAAATATGCCATAGACAGGAATACCACGTCCTAAATATTTTAAATGGTTTCATTTCCCACATCTACAGCAGTATGAAAGTGGTTTTGTCTGAAACCAATGAAAATAGCTGATGATGCCTGACGTCATAATAGTTAATTCCAGGCCTAGTTCTACTGGGGTGCTAGAACCCTCAAATGAAATCAATAGCACCTTCAGTTAAAGCTGCATTAATGGCATTTCATTGCAGATTTGGCAAACCAGTGCATTATGGTTTGCGCTTTGGAGATCTATTTCAATGCATTTTTGTAGCGTTGAGCAATGTAGCTAATCACAGACATATCTATTGATTTCTTGAATCAGAGGTGTTTAAGTTACAGTAGAATCCACCGCTCAAATCGCTGGAATTTTCTTCAGGTATTGTGTTCAGCACCAATCATATCAAAGTGTAGATGTGATGTAAATAGCCTAAAGAACTTCAATGATTATAATGTATCTTTGTGAGATTGCGATGAACTTAAGATGAGTGACAGATTTTTTGTGATTATAAACGGAGCACTCTTCGCACCATACCAACGGACGCCACTAATACAGGTGCATCTCAGAACATTAGAATATGGTGAAAAAGCATATTTCAAAAAGTGAAATTTTCATATATTTTAGATTCTTTACATGTAAAGTAAAACACCTCAAAAGTTTTTTGTTTTAATTTTGATGATTAGAGCTTACAGCTAATGAATCTCCAAATATTAGAATATTTACATTTGAGTTTCAATAAATGACCATCTCTACAGTATAAATTATGGGTATCTCTTGTTCTTTGAAACCACAATAATGTGGAACACAGTTGACTTGGCAATGGTCCAGAAAACAATCATTGACGCCCTCCACAAAGAGGGTAAGTCACAGAGGGTCATTACTGAAAGGTGTGGCTGTTCAAGAAGTGCTGTATCAAAGCATATTAAATGTAAAGTTGACTGGAAGGAAGAATTTGGGTAAGAAAATGTACACAAGCAACAGGGATGACCGCAAGCTTGAGAATACTGTCAAGCAAAGCTGATTCAGACACTTGTGAGAGCTTCACAAGGAGTGGACTGAAGCTGGAGTCAGTGCATCAAGAGTCACCACGCTCAGACATCTTCAGGAAAAGGGCTACCAAGCCACTTCTGAAACAGAAACAATGTCAGAAGCATCTTACCTGGGCTAAAGACAAAAAGAACTGGACTGTTGCTCAGTGGTCTAAAGTTAGAGCACCCTCACTATTTTAAGAAGCTCCCTCAGTGATTTAATTCTGGAGCCACGCCTAGTTTAGTCTGTACTCACCAAAAGCCTTGAATTTGCCTTACAAAAATGTGTTTTTTTGGAACATTTTTGGTTCTTGCTACACTAACCATAGTATTTGTAATAAAACTGTGGTTATACTAACAATAGTAATCAAGATGCCAAAAAAAGGTTACTAGCCTACACTTTTACTACAATAAAGCCAGGGTTAATTTTCGTAAGGGTATCATTCACATATAAGTGTATACAGTTAGACACAAACACAAATATTTACATTAGCAAACAAAAGGTCAATATCACTCAATATATGCAACAAAGAGACGCGCCGTAGCGATTAACATTAAATGGGTCGCGATGCTCATCGCGTCTGGTGTAAATGTGCTCAGATTATTAATTGCTAAATTCAATGAACGACTTAACTTACTTGTCTGGAGTGATGGCCGTGTTAAAAACACTGCTTGCATCACGATTCACTTAATCAATCTTTTGTTTAGAATCAGTGCTTTGGAGCATGTATGTGAACCACGTGAACCACGTTAGTCACGTCCAGAGCTTTGGTCACGTCAACCATGCTTCGCTGCGTCATACGTTTATTTATTTATTTATTTTTTATTAATGCCAAAACACTTCATAACAATCATATAACCACAACATCATCAAAAACAATAGAGGACACAATACAAAACAATAGTACAAGATAGAAAGTTTATGAATAAGTAAATAAATAAAAAAATAATTAAAAATAAAATAAAATAAAAACAAACAAATAAATAGCATAGACCAGAGGGGTTAAATTATACAAGGTTAAACATTGAAAGCAATTTTTGACTTTTGAGTGATTTTTAAAAAATATTTTATGCCCATCAGTAGGACAAACCAGCAAATGGTTTTATTTTAAAGAACAACTGCAGTGACAAATAAGACTATAATACCAACTAGTCCATCAGCGTGAACTGGGGTTTTACGTGTGGATAATGGGAAAAAACACCTTGCTGAAACTATTTTTATTTATTTTTTTGCATATAGGCCTATTTTAAATGTTTTTGTTTACTAAAACAGCTGTTATTAAATCTGACCTACATTAAATATTATTAATGTGCTTTAGTGCGTATTTAAGAAATAAATGTTAATTTTCTCTGCAACATTTTTATTTCTACTTTTATATATTGGCTATATACACAAATTAAATAACTGGTTTTGTGGCTCAATCCTTCAAAAAGAACCAGGAATCACTGTACTATATTAGGCCTACTGATTTTTTTATTTTTAGTAGTTATTATAGTCTTTAATAAATAAATAAAAAATAGTAAATCACAGACAAGGTCTCATTTACTCATTAAAAGTGCTCACGTTGCCCAGATTTACAGTGATTTAATATTCGATAGTTATGCAGGTCTAAATGGCTGCAAAGATGGAGTGTTAATAACTGAATCTAAATTCATCCCGTACACAGATTAGAACATGCACACACAATGAGGGTGTGGATACAGAAATAATTGGATTTTTAAAGGGGTCCTATTATACGTTTTCACTTTTTGAATTTTAGTCAGTGTGTAGTGTGTATGTTCGGGCATAAAAAGATCTACAAAGTTACAAATCTCAAATTCCACTCCAAAGGGAGATATTTAGTTTTTAAAAAATCCCTTTTGAAGAACTACAACGAACGGCTCGTTTGGACTACAAAGTTGTTTTCCTGTATTTGTGACATCACAAAGTGGCCCATTAGAATATCATTAAAATAAATCCCGCCTACGGAAATTTGAATGGTGAGAAAGCTTGGTTGAGCACTGCACGTTTCAAAATCAAAACCCGGTGCGGGTGTTTTTATATCACTGTATTTCTGAAGGAAACCAACTATTTTCAGAAAATTTTGGATTTCATTTTCATTTCATCTTGTATATAATGTCTGATAAAGCAGTGTTTGTGAGCAGAGCTCTGTTTGTGTACAGTGTTACCGAGGAAACCTCGCTCTCTCCTGCTCCAATAGCGCCTCCTGCTGGCAGATAATTAATTTGCATATATATGTTCGAGGCTTCGCAACGTTGAATAGTTTTGTGAAGCAGTTGGTTCATTCGAATTTTGATTCAGAAAACCTGTACATCCAAAGCTATTCCATTGGCTGAGTCAAATTTTCATGATTTCTCTATGCAATGTCTGATTAGAAATGATAAATTATGTCATAAATATCAAGAAAATTATATTTATCAGGCTTGCATGATCTTTTAAAAATCACTCATGGAATAGCAAAGTGTTCTCTAGTTGCACCTGCTATTTCATGAATATCTACTACTTGTTCATATATCCTATCATGTGTCCTAATATGCATTCTGCCCTACTACAAAGCAGAAAAACAGTAGCCTATGTGAAAGCAGAAAAACAGTAGCCTATGTGAAATGAGTAGAGTTCATAAAACAATGCAAGAAGTACCCTGATGACCAAGGCCTACTACTTCCTTCGAGTTTCCTAAGTCCCACGAGGCCATAGAAGAGGAGTTGTAAATGACGCTGTAAGTCACATGACACAAACAGCATAGAGGGATGAAGAACATCTGAATTTCATTCATACTAAACACATTCAAACTAAAGAATATACTTTTTTAAAAGTTCCTCATCAGATGTAGTACCTACTCAGACAGCATGCAATTTCGGAAATACTGTTTTTTGAATACTAGCTACTAGTGAAATAAGCATATTCTGAGATGAGAAGCTCTCCCTATCGGGATTTATGGGTTCAAACACCGACAGATGGTATGAGACCGTGGTAATAAAACTGACCAGTCCAAAAGGTTAGAGGACAGGGTGGCTATTGACCCCAACTAAAAAGGTCACATGCAGTCACTGGCAGCTAAGTGGAAGTAGCTAAACATACGACAACTCAGCAAATGCTTTTGTCTCTGTTTCTTTTTCAGTGCTTTAATCCCTTTATCCTAAAAACGTTTTGGAGACAAAGCGCAACCAGTCGAACATTCTGTCAGGGAGGTACAGAAAAGGTAGTAATCTGGGTCGTATGGAAAATATCAAAGGGGAATGCTTCACTCCCAGCTGAAGACTCACAGACAGCAGGTGGAGTCTGGAGGCAGCGATGAGGTCATTGAGGCCAACAATTTTCACATGGCTTTGTTTTACAGTGTTTACCAGAGTCAAAAACTCCCTAGCACTAGCACCCACATGCCACACACACACACACACACTCACACTCTTAAAAATAAAGTTTCTTTACTGGCATCAACGGTTCCATGAAGAACCTTTAACATCCATGGAAATTTTCCATTCTACAAAAGGTTCTTTAGATTATTAAAATGTTCTTCACAAATTGATTTTAAGAACTGTTAATTGAAAGGTTAAGGAGCCAGAAATGGTTCTTCTGTGGCATCACTGCGAAACCCCCTTTATTTTCAAGTGAACACTGTGAACTCTGAGTATGATCCAAAAAAAATTATTCAGTTGATAATCATTAAAACACAATAAAATCACAGACTAAGATGGACAATGGTGGCATCTCCCCAAAACTGTTTTTGTCCTAATATCTATGATTGAGCTCTATTGTTTGGGCTTTACTCTATCCTTCAGGAATGTTTTCATCAGCAAACCCCAGAGTCGATTCCACCCAGCCCCTCCCATCGGCACACAGCTGCACCATCCAGGAATGTCATACAGTATCTCTGCATCCGCAGCATCAGAGAAAAGTGTGTCATTGAATATCATGACGACAGGCACAGGCGACACAGGAACATGTGCAGCTGCAAATGTCTCTATGGCAGTGAACCAACACATTGGGGTTACACAAGTGTCTGTAAGCTGACCACCCATTTGTGACCTAGTTTCAAGCCTTGCGTGAGAGAAATATCAACATGAGAGGCAAAAAGTTATCAACATGAGTTGGCGACACTGCCCTCTGCTGTACAAATGAAGTAACTCATAGGTGACAAAAACAAATTGTGTCACATAAATTCAGTCTTATATTGACTTACATACAAAAGTTTTACAAACAAATGCTTCAAATTGGGCATGTTAATACATTGCTTGTTATAAACTCGTAAAAGCAGCTGTTGCATTATGCATGAAAAAAAATTGTGTATGATGTTACAACTTTCATGTGTGCATCAAAAAAAGACATAAACAAGTTTTATGTTAAGCTTCAGTCTTACAGTAAAAAAAAAAAAAAAAAGTTTATTAAGAACTGTCCTACAATCTGCATCCTCTTGCTGAAAAGGCATGTCACTGATTCTGTTAAAAGGAACGTAAGACATAATTTATTTGTTAAAATAACCACAAAAGGCCAATTCATATCAAGAGAGATTATATCTATAACTAGATCTATTATGTTTTCTATTGAAAAAGTGAGTCATGTTTGTCCATGCAAAACTCATTGATTTGATGCTGGATGTTGTGGGTGGACAATGTAATAGGTCATTGTAATAGGTTGCTAAGGTGTTCTAAGTTGTTTTTAGCATGTTCCGATGCAGTTGTAAAAGTAAAAATGCAAAAAGATGAAAAAATGTAAACTAAAGGAAATGATATGCTTGATGTGCCTACTGATATACACTTGCAATTTTACTTTGAAATTGTAAGTGTATTCATTTGTAAATTGAACTTGAGACATTTGTTAGCTATAAAAGTAATCAAACTAGGTTTACATGTATCTAAAGTAAAATAAATTCATAGGCTACTCTATATGTACAGTAAATAGTGTGCATGTGTGTTTTGGGGGCTCATGTCCGATCATGTCAGAAACACCATGAATCATGAGCAACAGTGATTGTAATCATAGCATGCTGGGGACTCTATTATACACCTATTATTTCTTACTGGTTTGCATACCATCCTCAGACATGTGAGTTTCGTCCATGGTGTTTTCTTCTTGTCCCCATCTAAGAAGCAAGAAAAAAATAAAAATAAAAACACCCAGCAGATATTTTCCAGGAAAAACTGCCAGTAGCAATTGGCAAAAGTCTAACAACTTGTATATCAGAGCTTTTCATCTTTTTTTCACAACACGTCCACACCCGATTCAATTCTAAAGCTTATATGCAGGTTTGGAACTGGAATGTCGACTATTATTTGACTTGTGTTGAAAACTTCTGTTCATAAAACTACCATCTATAATTTGCTTTTAATTATAACTCTTATTTTCAGTGGAAAGAGGATGTTAAATCAGGAATTAATGTTTTGTAAAGTAGATATATATAATCTCTTTAATCTCAAACACAATGTTTACTGGTACCAACAACAATCTCGCTGTTTCCTTTTAGCCAGTGGCAACAGGTGTGTCAAACCGCTGTCAGTTTACCTTTCATTGTCATTCTACCAAACAAGACAGCTGCCAGGATCACGGTCAGAAAAATGACAGCAGGCAATAAAATCTTCTCAATTTCCAAACTTCTCTCTGGGTCATGGCACCAATTTGCTGTGTGATTAAACAACAAAAGTGGCATCAAAAGTGGCATAACTAACATTATGTTTGACATTAGTTTAGCTCTTTTCAAAATAGTGTAGCTTTTCCAGTAAGAGGCTACACTACAAAACACTACATTGCAAGTATTTATTCAATCGTATTTTCCACAATGTAGTTATCTAAGTACAAAGTAGTTAAAAAAAAGTTTGGCTTGAATGTAGCTGAAGTACTTCAAATTATGAGTAGCTGTATCACAGGAGAGGCCACTAACTTTTCATTAGTGTGACACTAGCGCGGTTTTCCAAAAATTTACGCTTTTACAAGCTTAACTACAAAATGCTGGATTGGCATTTTTAATAGCATTTTTAGAAAAATGTTACATTGCTACATTTTTCTATGCATTGGTATGGCCACAACTTAAAGGGATAGTTCACTCAAAAATGTAAATTACCCCATGATTTACCCACCCTCAAGTCATCCTAGGTGTATACGACTTTCTTCTTTCAGACAAATACAATCAGAGTTATATTAAAAAATATCCTGGCTCTTCCTAGATCTATAATGGCAGTGAATGGTGGTTGAGATTTTTAGGTCCAAAAGAGTGCGTCCATCCATCATAAAATGAACTCCAAACGTCTCTGGGTAAATAAAGCCCTCTTAAGCAAATCGATGCATTTGTAATTTTCATTTTTGGAGCGAACTATCCCTTTAATATTGACTAGTGTCAATAAAGGGCTACTACTACTAATAATGTACATAGCTACATTAGTAGCTTGTAATGTAGCGAAATCCAACTATTTTTTCAAAGATTAGCCTGAATACCTTGAGTTGGTTGTTTGTGAGTAGCTGTAACTGCATCACAGACAATACTTAACATCATTTTCATTAGCATGACACTAGTTTAGCTGTTTTCCAAAAAGTGTCACTTTTACAGTTCTATCTACAGTGCAAAACGCAACATTGTTATGTTTTTCATGGCATTGTATCGTTTCCACAATGAAAGTATGAGTAGATGTTGTATAAGCGATCCTACTAAACCAGCTACATTTTCATTAGCATGATGCTAGTTTAGTTGTTTTCAAAATAGTGTTGCTTTTACTGTAATAAGCTACACTACAGAATGGTACATTGCAAACCTTTTCATCACATTGTACTGTGGTTACAGATTTATAATGTAGTTAAATACTTTTTTAGTAGCTTTGTATTGTAGCTACATGTAAATTGTTTTATCTGTAAAAGATTTAAAAGATTAGACTGGAGTTGAACTACTTCAATGTATGAGTAGCTGTAGCTGTAGCAGCGCTACTAATGCTACATTGCTAAATTTTCATTGCATTGTATTATTGACATAACTCTACATATATATATATATATATATATATATATATATATATATATATATATATTTGTAGCTAGTTTAGCAGCATGAAACTATTTTTAAAATATTAGCTTGTCTGTAGAACTACTTGAAAAGAGTAGCTGTAGTGTCACAACTAAGTTTTTTAAAAGATTAAGTTTAATTTTTTTTTTTTTTTTGCTGTGGCTGTATCATGGAAGCAAACTTTTACATTTACATTTATCAAAATAGTGTTGGTTTTGTAGTTGCTATACTACAGATATTGTTCTATTTTCATTGTTTTGTAGCCACAATTTTTATACTTTTTAGTAGCTTATACTAGCTACATATTAGCATGACTGTAGTTGAAATGCTTGAAAGTTAGAGTAGCTGTAGCTGTATCACTAACATACTACGGCACTAACTTACTAACTTTTCATTAATGTGACACTAGTTTATTGTGCCCACAATGTAGCTACTGGCTTAGCGTACTGTACTGTAGATACATTAACAACTTATTTCTAAAACAAGTTTAGCTGTAGATTAGCTGAATTACTTGAAATTATGAGTAGATGTAGCTTGTCACTTAGCAAGCTACAGTTTCAAAAGTAGCTTCTGCAACACTTGATCTTATCACCTTTACATATGTACTTACAACACTGCAAGTCGCATTGAAGTACAGGGACCGAAAAGCGCACATCTACCCTTTGGACCTACAAACATGAAAATACAAGACCATCCACATCAATAATTACCACTGACAAAAATCTGACAAGATTTGACAGCACTGTTACCGTCGCTTTCCTTTGTTGCCATACCTGGATGCAGATGCACACTTCGCACGCACTTTTAGACAAGTTGAAAAATGTGTGCTTCATTTTGTCCTAGAAAACAAATAAGACCTGGCATGACATCAAACAAGCTTAAACAAAGACCGCTTCTTTGCTTTGAGTTTTCCTTAGAACAGACCCTTTTCCTTCTCATGTCATCGGGTACAAACCAGGTGAAAAGTTTTACTTTGACAAGGGAATTGCCTTCAGTGGAGGCGTCAAGGCATAATTTACTAAGATAAATAGGAGTGAACCGAGAAAACTGTGAAAAAAACATCCATATGACATCATGTACATTTGCTCTGAAGTTATTATAACTGATCCTACAGGCAGATTATCCTGCTCAAGGTTCCTTACCACAGAAAGGTTTTGGAACTCGTTTCCCTCAATTCGTTTACAGTGAGAGGAGGGATTCATCTCACAGACAGAAACGGAGAAGCTGGCTTTGACCCATGTTGAAATCTCTGCCCATTGCTGACCATCTTTTGATATAATCTTTGCTGTCCAGACTTGTCAGATAAAAGGACATTTAGCATCATACAGTGTGTAACATAAACATCTGTGAAAGGTATTGTGCTTATATACCTGAGAAATTTCCGTTGGCAAAAGGACACTTTATCCATGTCCCCACTTCAGTGGTAAACTACAAAAAAAGAAATTACAATGAGTTCCAACCCAACCCAAAAAGCTATTTTCTGTCAATGACATCATTCGTTTAAAGGAGCAGTTCACCCAAAATTCCGACTTCATATTTAAACAACTCATGTGGTAAACTTCAAGTCACCAGAAGTCATTTGATAGTTTTTAAAGAACATACCATAATTTTAAATGGTAAATAATTCTTGTAGCTTGTAACTATCGATAAGGTTATTATTTAATCATTTTAATAGTTTATGACTTGTAATATAGTAGGGTGACTATAAATCGTCTTTTTCCCAAACATGTCCTGGCCAGGATTTCTAAATTCCCTAAAATGTTTGGGTTTTGCCTTGGTTTTCCTATTTGCTGAAGGGAATGACTGAAAAGTATAGTTTAACCAATAGCACACAGGCATTGGACACAATCATGGCACGCAAAAAGGCTACATCCGTTCTGGTCAAAACAATGCAAAACACGTACATATAATGTATGAGGACTGTAGAGATCATGTCAACAGTAAAAAAAGCCAAAATCCGGACATTTTAAGCAATTTAGAAATCCCTGACAGAAAAAAAGGACGTATAGTCCTCTAAATATAGTTCAAAACAATGTAAATATAGTGCATGAGTCATATGGACTACTTCTGTGGTGCTTTTAGTGTTTTTTTTTTTTAATGTGACATTTTTGTAATGTGACAGTTCCAGTCGTTATTCACTTTCATTGCATAGAATAGAGCAGCTATGGACATTCTACTACATTTCTCCTTTTGTGTTCCATAGAAGAATAAAAGTCAAATGGCTTGGAAGCTCATGAGGGTGAGTAAAAAATGACAAAATGTTAATTTTTGGGTGAAAGCAAATATGCAAAAAAAACAACATTCAACCTTCGTGCAAAGCGTTGGGTGTGGATCCACGGAAGAGAATATCACCTGAGGTAAAAACAGCAAAAAATTATATGACGGTTCCTAACAATCAGCAGCTATTACTCCACATGTAATAAAAAGGAACAAAGGATTAGAGTGAACAGAACATACTTTTTGTCCCTCTGAATGGAAAACATTTCCAATGTCTTGACAGCTTTTCCCTCCATCAGCATGGCACAGAGAAACTGACACTTTGACTGGACACTTTGGCTCCCATATCAACTCTTCCTTATTGAAGTCATAAGTTATCCCAGACCACAGTTCTTCTAAATCTGTTACAGAGAACAATGCAAGTATTTTAAAGTAAATTCTGAGCTTTAAAATGCCAATTTATAATATTACTAATTTATCACTAGTGATTTAAAGGGATGGTTTGACCAAAAATGAACAGGTGAAACATTCTTCAAAAAATCTTCTTTTGTGTTCCATAAAATAAAGAAATTGCTGTAGGTCTGGAAACAACATTAGGGTAACTGATGGCGAATTACTGATTTAAATGCTTTGCATAGCTTCCTGTTTGAGACCACCGGCAAGCTAATGATTTGGAATGCTATCTAACAGGAAACAGATACTCCTTTTACTAATTCAAACAAGTGCTAACTAGTACAAAAATAAATCTGATACAGCTACAATACAACCAAATGCAAATAAGCAAGCCAATGCAAGAAAAAAAAATTCCCATCAATGTAGCGGTTGGTGAAAGGTTTTGAGGCGAGTCTGAATATTACCTCAGATGTTGCCACTTGTTTTAAAATGCTAGTTTGCCTCACAAAGCATTTTTGCAGTGTAAACTGAGAAACTGATAACATCTAGGACCTCTGTTTTGAACAAAGTCAATTTTACTTACTGTTTTTGAATGGACACACTTGAATTCTCCTTGCATCTACTCTAGCAGGCCAACCCTGAAATAAAAGACGGTGGAAATCAACACTTCCTTCTCTACCTGTCAGACTGCATGTTCAAACCTTAATTTTCTGTCAAATAAAGTTTTCATACCTCAATGCACAAACAGGGTAATGGTTTGGAATAATGAAGCGTTACACTACTCTGTAGATTTTGTGGTTTTATCTGAAACACGTGTAAAACACAAGGGTAAAATGAAACGATGCAAAGTCTTCTAGGAATTGCAAGGGAAAGTGAGCTCACTGTGTTTACCTTTCTATGAGCCCCTTCCCCGGCACAGATGATATTATGTTTATGACAGAGCCTGAGGTTGTAGTCTGTGTCCTCTGGAGCATCAGTCACTTTCACTGTTAACGCATTCCAGGCTTTATCTACAGTGTATGCCAACTTCCCAGCTACAACAAAGTTACAGTACAGTTACAGCTTCACATACTGTCTATCTAACTATCAATGTTGTGACATGATAATGAAACTTACTGATGCACTCTGCAATTTCATCTCTGATACCTTCATGACTGCATTCTGGCATTAAAAAATAAAAGGGCAATAGCTGTTAATGTTATTCGTATCATGTGTGACTACACTGTGTATAAGCGTTATATATAGACTGCTGATAAACACAACGCTGATACCAGGAACAAGGTGTCTTTGTGTCCACGTGGCCTTACAGTAGTTGGGAATGGTTTTGAGAGTCACGAACACAAACTGCCCAGGTCTAACAGGAACACATTTAAACTTTACATCAACCTAGAAGCCGAAACAGAGTATTTAATATCTGACAATGTCATACAAGGTAGGAGATTATAGTTTCTGTGGTACTGTGACAGATTTGCGTCATTGCTAAAATTCTCAGTGGTAACCATCAGGTAAGCATCATATGTTTATACTGTACCTGTTTTCCTGTGGCTTTTCCTTTGCCAACATGGCCAAAGGTGTAAATCTGGCAATGTCCTATCATCCCTGCAGAATCGGCACATACTGAAACTCCACGAATATCACCTGGAAAACAGGTCCAAACTTTAGGAGAACCGAAACACGTTTATTTTGTGGGTGGTGCAAAGTGGTGACGTCATTTTGGAGTTTCTCCTTCAGTTAGCATTTCAGGTTAAATCAATAAGATAGTAATTACTAAGGCACATTGTGTTTAGTTAATGTTAGACCTTTCAGATTATACAGTATTTAATTAATATCTTATTGTTGTGAAAGGTTTGGTTTTAGAAAGATGTAGTTGTACTAAGAAGGCAATGTTTTGTCAATGAGTTACCGGAGTATTTGTTTAAATGCAGTGACGTAGGAATGACTCAGTAGATCTACGAAAGTTATAAAGCAATCTAACAGTGGTTGTTGATGTTTTTCAGGAGTACTGCACCAGGCAAAAAGATTCAGTTCACTGAAAACACTTTGAACATAGTGGGGTAAGTTGTCACAGTGCAAACACTCAATACAAATACAAATATTATCCAAAAATGAGAGGTATCTAACAGAAATATGAAACCATTTATTATATTTATTAATAAATTGTGTAAATGTATAACATTTAAAACATATACCACATCAAAAACGTTTCATTCATGCAATGTGACCAGAATAATACACACCAGTAGCATTTACTGATGTTGCGATTTTAAGCTGGAGTGAACATTTCCTCCCTTCACATGCCAACACAGTAGACAACATCACATTATTGAACACGGTGCTGCTAACAGGCTGATTCCTGCAGTGAAATGCTGACAGTGGAGCTATAACATATAAAAAATATATATATGAGGACCATAAATTACTGCATAGATAAACATAAACACAGACAGTCAGATGAGTAGATACTCACAGTAAGCTCTGGGTTTACACTGTAGACCCTGTTTGTAGAGATCAAAAGGAATATTATTTAAAGCACTAAGCTGAGTCAAGATAGTTTAAATTACTTTCCTATTTAGGCACGGTCCAGAACTGCTTTATCATTTAACAGGAAATGTGACTGTACTGTAAGGACAGTAGAACAAGGGGTTTCCCACTCACTCTTTAGGAAGTTCCTGGTTGGAGCAATACATAACAAGGCTAGGGCAGGCATATGATGTAAGTTTAGAGTATCATATCTAATTACAATAATCAACAGCATGCAAAAAAGATTGGTCAAATTTTGTCAATATCGATGACCTAGATCAGTTAGAGCAGGTTATTTGTATGTCTGCTTCTGTAAGACTGAGACAAGGTATTTTTAATACATCACATAACTGGCTGGGTTTCATTGTTACAGATGATATCATATTTTTATGACTCATACATTAAACCATGCCAGTAGCCACTTTTCCAACATAACACAGAAATAGCTCTCATATAAATAAGCACTGGCTTAATTAGGTTAAATATTGATAAATGCAATTGTCAGCAGGCAAACTTCATTTAATTTCATTTATCTTTTACAAGTTAAATGTTTCACTTCTGGCAATCTACATATAACCAGCATATTATTGTTAAACTTTTAATAATTAAATTATGACTGCAACAACGTTTTACTCAAGTAATGTCAAGGTAATAGCAAGTTTAAAAAAGAGAAAGAGAAAAGACCTTACGAAATTAATCTGTTACAAAACAAACAAAACATTCCAAATTCCAAATTATATTTAGACTACAAAAAAATAAAAAGATTAATTTAAAAAACTGACAAACCTCAGAACAACTCCAAGCACAATCCTGGTTCCTCTCAATCCTGCCCATATTGATCTTGTGGTTCTGGAGGATGAGGAGCAGAAGAAGAAGCGGAAGATATTTCATGTTCGGACAGTTTTGACACGCGCTGACGTTCCTGTACAAACTTGCTTTGTTGCTGTGAATGACTTGCTGTCAGAGTATGCAGCCCTTTGAATATAAAACGGGCATTGACATATAGAGACATATAAATTACTCCCGCCCACTAAAAGTCACATAAAGAGAGAAAAAAAGTGGAAGTGCGGCTTCCAAAGCTCATCCATGTATCAATCCATATCACATCTCTCTCTCTCTCTCTCTCTCTCTCTCACACACACACACACACACACACACACACCTATACTAAAATGGCAAATCAGGAGAATCATCTATAAGAGCACTTAACTCCCCAAACCCCCTAAATGTCCCTAACAGCGCTCTCTGTGGCATTTACTAGTTCATAACGCTCGATTCAAGTTTTATACAGGCGCTTGTAATAAAGTTTAATGAAACTGCATAATTGTACAGTTCTGTAGAAATATTTGCCGCTAGATGGAGACAAATAGTAACATCAGATAGAGGGATGAAACTCTAAAAGTGCTGAACTTCTTAGCTGGTAAAACATCTGTGTTGAATCACCCAATAATAAAATGCGACTTCTGTAGTTTTGTCTCATATTCATCTTTTAATCATATTTGTAAATGTCTTGACTCAATTTTGCCTTTAATTTTGTCTTTACTGTTCCAGTACTTTTGGAGGGCACTGTATGCACACACACACACACACACTTAGATATATTATTATTATTATTTATATCTTCATCAGTTATTAAAACCGTAATTATTAACACTTATTAGAGAACACTTATTAATTGTATTATTATGTTATATGCTAGATACTGCAAGGGGTGATCATATGTGATACTGTTGGTTAACATTACTTCTGGTCGACTTCCATGAAAAAAAATATTAATGATATTAAGATATTTTTTAGATATTACTATTATTACTAATGGTTATTATTAACACTCATTAAGATCTTATTTTTTTAGGGGTAATATATAAATTATTTCTAGTCGACTAACCTGAAAAATAATAAATAATAAGGATAATTATAATAGTTTTTAATTTATTATTATTACTATTATTATTATTATTCATGATGGTCGGCCAGAAAAAGATGACGCATATGAAACAAAACCAACAGCTTCCCATGTAGATACCGATCACTCTTGGCCCCTCACACATTATTCTTTGGCGGGCGTTGTTTTCTCGTCTGCTTTCAGTGCTCTCTCTCTCTCTCTCTCTCTCTCTCTCTCTCTCTCTCTCTCTCTCTCTCTCTCTCTATACACCCCCTCGTTGTTGTTTTTCTCCTCCAGCCTTCGCTGCGCACGCACTCTCTCTCTCTCTGGATCAGCTGCGCGCTCGCAGTAGTGTGTTCATCCCTTCCCCCCGCGGCCTGGCTGCTGATGAGATGAGTGGAAGATGTCGGTGTCGGGGCTGAAAGCCGAATTAAAGTTCCTTGAGTCAATTTTTGATCCAAACCATGAGCGATTCAGAATAATCGACTGGAAGCCCGATGAACTGAGCTGCCAGTTTAATGTGACGGGAGAAAAGCTGCTGATTATTCACTGCAACATCACGGTAAGATTCATCATCCGTGTGTAGCTTACAGGCGAACAAGACAAGGCCGAGTGAAACAACACCAGCCACAACCCCTTTGACTCGAATAAAGCCATCATAATGCGAATAAACCATGTATGATCAGGATCGCTTATATCCTCGGATAGATGTCAAAATCACAGCTAAACTAGTATGCAATGCTAGTACGAGCTACATTTAGCCTGCTAACGTTAACGTTAGTGGATTAGCTAACAAAGTTAACTGCGTTTGCTGTCGCTTTAACTTTATTAGCTAAACAAACTCGCTTGATAATATTCAGGTTTGCTCGGTCATATCAAATATAAGTTTAAATAAAGCATAAAGGGGTTGTTTTATTCCGTGTCGGTGGGATTTTGCTGTTAAATTAGTTGGCAGGTAATTAGCTTGTGTGCTAATTTAGCTAAACGGATACTTCAAGCTAGCTAAACGACGTTTCGGACCAAATGTAAAATGTTTTTTGGTCTTGCCAAGCCGAGTTTGAGATGCTATTTTGGAATATTTATAGCATAACAAAACATTGTATTGGTGTAAACAGCTAGTTATTGTGTTGGCTAGCTAATTTGGCAACGATTAGCTGTTTTGCCGAAGTTCTTCATTTCGCGAGGCCTCTTAAGAAATGCGTAGATCTAAAACAATCTATCGTGATTTGTTGCTAAGTAACTATTAGCTTAATTTATAGCTGCTATCGTAACGTGTTATATAGGTGATATTAGCACATTTTCAAACTTCATATTTGAGCAATTCCTGCATTTTCACAGCTTTTAATGGACAAATTGTGCATGTATATAAAGTGTATATTAACTGTACTACATTATGAAGGAGTACAGTGTCTATAAAAGCACACTGCAAAACGACGCCGCTGCAGTTTTGTTGTTGTTTAGGCCAGTTAGTTTGCTGAGCTTCTGTCTTGATGTTTGAGGTGCTGTAAGGTCAGTATGTGGTCCTGACAAGCAGAAGCAAATCACATCGCCATCATTTTGGTTCTCCCTCAACGGGAGACTCAGTGATGGGAGGAGATTTCTAACTAGTGGATGGGAACATAATGTTCACATGATATTACATGGAACCTCCTCAGCTCTGTCATGCACTTCTCTGAAATAAACAGCACTGCACAGATCTACCATGGTCTCTTCTGGGTTTTCATTAGAAGAGAGAACCTGCAGAGTTTGATTAATTGATTTGGCAACTTATAATGTGGCTGCTTCTCAATCAAGTAGCTCAACGGATCCGCTCAGACTTTAGTAACCTTGTGGAAGGACAAAGGGTTTCGACACAGTTCTGAAGATGCTGACATTGTAACTCTTGATACTTTCATAGGAGTCTTACCCCTTAACCCCACCAATATGGTTCGTTGATTCCGATGACCCAAGTCTGACTGAAGTCCTTGAACGACTAGAGGATGTCAGAAAAGGCAATACTTTGGTAAGGAGGTGTTAACTCTCTCTGAAATTGTAATGACATGTGATTGTCAAAATAAAACACAAAATAAATATTTTACTGTACACAAGTTTAAAAGTTTGGGGTCAGTAAGATATATTTTATTGAAAAACTTAGCACTTATGTTCAGTAAAGATGAATTAAATCGATCAAGTCACAGTAAATACTTTTACATTGTTTCAAAGAATCTATTTTAATCTGAATCTATATTTTCATCTGAAGCAGCACAGTTGTTTTTGTCATTGATAATAGTAATAGAATATGTTTCTTGAGCAGCAAATCAGCATATGAGAATGATTTCTGAAGGATCTTGTGACATTTATGACTAAAGTAACGATGCTGAAAATTCAGCTTTACCATCACAGGAATAAGTTATTACATTTTAAAATATATTAAAAATAATATTTAACAATATTATTGTTTTTACTGTTTGTCAGACTTGGTGAGAATGAATCTTCTTTAAAAACAAACAAACAAAAAATCTTACTGAGCCCAAACTTTTGAATGGTATTGTATATCCTGTAGTCAGAATTGATCATTTTGATTACAATGCCAAGGGAAATAATCAGAAATTATTAACATCTTTGTCAATATCCATTAATTTAATTAAAAAATACATTAAACTTGCAACTTTTTATTTACTACACCATTTTGATTTGGGAAGATAAATTTAAATGATAGCATTAAAATGCAAAACATATAAAAAAAAATAATTTGGATTATTAATAATGATCAAAATGTGTATACATTTGTACATGTGACATTTTTATTTAAAAAAACTTTTATTATAAATGGTATAAGATATAGAGATGCACCGATTGCAGTTTTCTTGGCCAATTCGGATTTTTTTGGAAGTGTGACCTTTTTTTTCTGAACACACATTCTCACATTATTTTATATGCAACCCGATGTATGATAGTAGCTTAATGGTTTTAATGGCTTGCCATTTGTCACCTCTTTTCCTTCTTATGCAGCTCCTACAGCAGCTGAAAAAGCTGATCTGTGATTTATGCCGACTCTATAACCTGCCCCAGCATCCTGATGTGGAGATGCTGGATCAGCCACTTCCTGCTGGACCCATCAGTCAAGACAAGAAGGTACCCAAATCAGCACAGACCTACATAGTCTTATTACACTCCTTTCTTTTCCTGTTCCTGGTGTGAGCTGATGCAAGCTTTTTGTTCCTCTACTTCCCAGCATGGAACAACAGATGAAGTGACATCAGAAGAAGAGGAGGAAGAGGAAATGGCAGAGGTATTAAGCTTTAGGGGATGCGATGGGTTCCTCATGACTCAAGTTATGAAGAAAAGACTAGTTGATACCTAACACTTTCTTTTGTTTGTTGCTGTGGCAGCAGGATATTGAAGATCTAGACCACTATGATATGAAAGAGGAGGAACCGGTCGATGGGAAAAAGTCAGAGGATGATGGCATCGAGAAAGAGAATCTGGCCATTCTGGAGAAAATCCGCAAGAACCAGAGGCAGGACCACTTGAACGTAAGTGTCCATTCGGTAAGGTAACTTTTTATACAACTTTGGGGTTGGGTGGAGCAATATTTGTTTTATTGATGCAGTATAGTGATGTCATCACTTTATGATGTGTAATACAATGCAATAAAGCACATTTTTATTTGCAAATAGGGTCAGCTCTTCTCTATTTGTGAAGTCTGTAATTTATCCACTGAAGAATAATTTAAAAAATTGTTCCTTGCATTGCTGTATATGTTCCCTTAATGCTTCATTGTTGGTCTCATAGGGTGCGGTGTCCGGTTCAGTTCAGGCCTCTGACCGCCTCATGAAGGAACTCAGGGAGATCTATAGATCACAGAGTTATAAGACAGGTAATTTTAGTTAAATTCCAGCATTGACTTTTCCATATGTTTGTTCCAAGCCTAATGAGCTGCCTACATAGGCTGCTGCCTTTTAAGGAGCATCTTCACTGTTATGGCAGTTCCTTTGGCTAGTTTTTGTCCAATACAGCTCAGTATTAAACATGGAAAAAACAGTGTCACTTTCAATTACAACTGTACTATAATGCTGACGTTTAGAGTAGTGTTCATTTCGATTATTTCTCCTAACCAACAGCCGACGCTCGTTAACCGATTATTAACTGTTAACCGACAAGATTATTTTAAATTAGAAAGGATAAGTGTCTGTGACCCGTTAAAAATAGGCTACTATAACATTTGTTTTCCGGGGATTAATTATACATGCGCAAAAAGCAGCAAACAACAGAACACGAGGATTCACATTGTCATATCATATCACATTACACACCTGCAGCGCTTCTGCGAGCGGAGAATATATAGGCTAAATATATAAAACATAAATAAGCCTATACGAGAAATATATCTTTACTTAAATAAGAAATTAAGAAAACGAAAGAAAAAAACTGTGCAACATGTAGCCTAGAATGGTGAGTTTCGATTCATTTTTGTGCTGCGCGAAAGGAAACGTCAGACAGTAGCATCCTATTTTACTTTAGGCCTATTTTACAAATGCACAAAGATTTGTTTGTATTGTGAATGTACACAAATAAAAGCAAATCTTTTACAATTCCGATTATCTTTGACTAAATGGAGTAGTTGCTTCCACTGTTGGAAGGAAAAAATTCAAATGATTGCGCTGGCGCCACATGCGCGCGCACAGTTTAGCTTTGCTACCTTGACAATAATGAAGCCTGTTCATTATCATAATAAAATACAGTCAGTCAAACATATGGAAGAAAACACACTGCTCAGTTTAAATATGTAGGACAATCTGTGCCGTTAAGCAACTATGGAAATATTAGATTTTTTCGAATGATAGACCCAACTTTGGTTTTGGTTTTAGTTTCGTTTTAGCCTAAATTAATTTGTTTTGCCTTGTCGTTTATAGGCTATAGCTTCTTATATTTTTAATTCTTGTTCTAAATACTGTTAAATTGAAAGGATTTGTTGTGGAATGAGGGGAACTAAAATAGCCTAGCTTTGTTTACAGTGTTTATTATAATGTTTGTAACATTTCGCGTCGGCATTAGGAATATTTCTAAATGGAATAATAAAATGCGACTTATTTATTTTTCTCTAAAAATGCTATTTTTTTTAATACGCGTAGTGTATTTTAACCATGCAGCAAACCTTTTAAAATATTTTGATAAATTAGGCCTACTGGAAAAAAAATTAAAATAATAAATGACATTTTAAACTGTTTAACTGGTTGCAATAATCGGTCAAAATTCTGTACAGTCGGTTAACCGGTTAAAATGAACACCCCTAGTCTAGAGTGTTCACGTTTTTACTCTCATTTGACCTCAACTGACTCAACCCCAGAGCACACCTACCTATGAAGCCTTTTTTATACTCGCCGCGTCCGTAAAGGTGCGTGTGGTAGGCATGGGCGATTTTTCCAGTTTTATCAATTAATTTGAAGTTAAGGTTTTGCCACGATTTTATTTTAGAAATCATTTTGACAATTTTTTTTTTAAAGGATTTCTGACCCCGAGACTCAACTATTTACTGCAATTCTCCAGCTGTGGTCCTTGAAGAGTCTTTAGCCACTCAAACTCTCCTCCTCACCGTGCATTAGGACAATATAGACACATGTCTTATCTTTTGCTGCACATCAGAAATATATTTTTTGGTTTTTCTCATTGTGATGGATGATTAAGGGAATTTGGGCTTTGTTTTCCCTCCTATTTATATTTCTGTATAGCTATTCCTGTATATAACAGGAAGCTATGACTGGATAATTTCATGTTCATAATCACCCTGGAGTGCTCAAAATTGTGAATATGAATGGGACTCTACTTCAGAGATATTTTACTCATAAGAATTTCTAGGGGTGCCAATAATTGTGTCCAACGTGTATTTGAGAAAAAACATTTATTTCATAATGATATTTCCCCCCATTTTAAATTCTTATCCAATGAAAGGTTAGATTGTGAATTATTTTTTTTTTAAATATCAAAAGGATTAACAATGCAGATAAATTTTCACAGCCGCCTTTGATCATATTTACCAAGGGTGCCGCTATTTTTGGCCATGACAGTATGTATAAGACACGTTTGTACAATATGTAGTTCATGCATCTTTTCTGCAAAGGTATTTAACAAGTGATTTGTTTAACATTTGAATGTTGACAACTTCATGTGTGGTGCGCTTGGAATAGAATCTCCTTTAACTAGAGGGTACTAAAGAAAAAGTTACTTGAAAGTTACTTTTTAAAATCATAAAAAATCGAAAATCGGTCAAATGTTGTGAAAAAAAAATCTAGATAATTTTTTTGCCAAATCGCCCAGCCCTAACGTTGGGGCGAAAATGATGTCATCGTGGAGTGGGTGATCATGTGCGTTGAGTGTGCACTTTGCGCACGGCTCTGCTTCCGAAGATGTGCGACTTTAACACCATTTGCTTAAAGTTGTCTTGTGTTTGATGCAAAATAAACCCAAAAGCTTAAGATTTTGTTCATAAAGATATTGCTTCATCTCATGCATCGTTCATGCGAGACGTCAAATTTTGAGTCTTGTACCGGCAAATTGCTGCTTCTCACGCTGATTACCGATGGTTTTGTCCTCTGTCATTTCAAAGAATAGTATAACAGCGAACGAGACAAGTATAAACGCCTCGTCTGTTTGGGGAGGTGTGTGCGCAGTCAGCGAAGGCTCGCGATACGGAGCCAGGTGAACGTATAAACAAGGCTTTAGGTTGTTGTCATGAACCAGTGGTAGTTTGAAGGCATTTACCAGCTTCGGTTTTGAACTCCATACAAACTTTGGTTGGCCTGATTTTGTTGGAAATGACATCACACCAGTTGGTTCATTGGTTTCACTTGAAGTATATCAGGGCCTTAATTTGCCTACCTTTTGTGACAGGAGTGTGCATGTGATGCCTAAAACTGTTTTGGAACACATTTCTTAGTTTCCATTAGTTTTATCTTGTTCCAGATCTGTCTGATCTGTTTGTTTACCATTCTCTTTGTTCTAGGTATCTATTCAGTGGAATTAGTCAATGATAGCCTGTATGAGTGGCATGTCAAGTTAAGGACGTAAGTATGGTTGCATAACATGAAAAACCATGTGGGCTGATGATAGTTTAGTGTTCCGATCTTTAAAATCATTCTCCTATTTTTTAAGGGTTGACCCAGACAGTCCGTTACACAGCGACTTGCAGGTTTTGAAGGAAAAAGAGGGCATGGACTATATTCTTCTCAATTTCTCTTATAAAGTTAGTTTTTTTTTTTCTTTGTTGTACAATAATACTGATTGAAAAAAGTTTATGCAACTGAATTTCTGTTTTCTTGCTTGCTGATGGCAGGATAACTTTCCTTTTGATCCTCCCTTTGTACGGGTTGTGTCTCCTGTCCTGTCTGGAGGGTGAGCATGAGAATTTTTTCCTAGTAAATAAGTCAGACTAACTTTTCTATGTTTGTAAAAGGTAAAAGTAAAGATTTTACTATATTTGAAGGATGATTATATTTTTTTCCCCAGAGAATAACATAAATGGATGTATTGTGAATAATGCGGTCTTAATTTTTTTTTTTTTTCAGAGATTGTGTAATGCTAACTTAATTTGCCTACATTTCATTTATTATTTAGCATTCTGTTTAATACCCCATATATTTTTGAAAGACCATTAGATGTTAATTTGCTTTATCCTACTAAATGTTTTTTTTTCTTTTCTTATCTAGCTATGTTCTTGGAGGAGGAGCCTTGTGTATGGAGCTACTTACAAAACAGGTTTGAATTCTCTTTGAATTTTCTCAAGTTTGCACATTAAAATAAAGAAATCCGAAACAATGAAATAAATTTTATCTCATAGGGCTGGAGCAGTGCCTACTCAATAGAGTCAGTCATCATGCAAATCAACGCCACCTTAGTCAAAGGGAAAGCCAGAGTGCAGTTCGGAGCAAATAAGGTTTGTTCGACCTCGTGATCAAAAACAAAAATGATTTGCCTGCAGAAATGTTGACCCTTCCCCTTTTGTTTTGTGCAGAATCAATACAATCTTGCCAGAGCACAACAGTCATATAAATCATTGGTTCAGATTCATGAAAAGAACGGTAGGTGGAGAAACCGTAAAACGAGATGCAGAATTGATGCTCTTTGAACTCTTCTCAGAAGTTTTTTTCTCATGTTTTTCCTCTAGGCTGGTACACACCTCCTAAAGAAGATGGCTAGGAAAAGCATTGATCTGCTTGCACACTGCAAACATGGGATATCTGGTCAAATCTTTGCTTTATTTTACTAATGTTTTCACCTCTTCATCTTGAGTATGATGCCCCCTCGTGTAAGTGGAAGCCATCGGGAAACGTTTGCCCTCTCGCTGTCTGGAATGCTCAGAAATTTGCATCGTCCTTTATCTTCTGCAAGGCTGGACTCTTTGACCAGATCCCGTGATGTCTGGATTGCTGTCTGTTTCTCATGCTCTCTTTCTCTCTCTCTCATCTATTGTCTTCTATACTGATGGGACATTCAGAGCCTTGGTACTAATAAGGCATCTAACATGGCGTTTCGAAATGGTGTGATCAGAGAAAGATTTTTTCTTTTTGTTGCTTCCTCACTTTTATTGGAGCATGGCTCTGTTCAGGATTATTACATAGATGGAGATGCTCAATGAAGATGCTGGATCTGATCCTCTCTGTCTGCTTTTAAAGGATGTTCTAATGGCCATGGACTTTAAATGGTGGTTTACTGAACTTAAAACAGGATATGGATGCAACTAGAGACAATGTGAAGACAATGTGCCACTGCTCTTGTGTCTATAGAGATTTTTTTTCCCCTTCATGCATTCATGTACAGTTAACATGTACTGGTACATTTAATGCCGATGTCGTCAAAGAATCGTTACTTGCCACAATTATACGTGTAAGCTTCCTAAGCAACCCTTATGTTAATGATAACGGCGAAGACGAGATGAAGGGGCACTTATACGACTAGCCCCAGATCTCGTTTTTCCAACTAAGGATGAATCCCACTCAGTTTCCTTACGCTCGCTTTTAGCATGTGGCAGATCTGACCAATAATGGACAAATGCGAGCTTTGGCTTTGAAAAAGCGAAGCGGAACTTGCCGTCGCTCCATAGTTGAACAGAGCTCCACTTGTATACTTGTAAATGGATTTGAGGTGTCTTAAATGTGGTGTTAATGTGAAGTGGGGGAATTATCCGAGCTGTTCTCACATGAGGACTTAGGGACTCGAAATGGGGAAAAGGTTGATGTTTCTCAAAATAATGGGGGTAATATCTTAAAAATTGTATTTATATAAGTGATATGAACATAACTTTTTTTTTTTTCCATTTTTGTTTCCACCCTTAATTGTAATTTTCATAATTTCTGCTCCATTAAAAAAAACAGCTGTTACAGATTGAGACATTTGAGGTTTACATTACTAATGGACCTCTCATGATCAGCAGTTTGCTGTCAGTTTCATTTTGTGAGCATTGATGGATTAAAAGAGTGCAAATAATACTTTTGTCATAGCACAACACTAAAAGAGCACTGTTTCTTTCCATGCCTGATGGACAATACTCAAGGCGTTGTTTATTTTACCTCTTGGATCTGAACGTCCAGTATAAAGTCTTAAGAATGGTCGATGCCTCAATGTTCATGGCGAAAGAGAGCTTGTCAAAATACACCATACCTCCCTGCTTTTTTTTGGTCTTTGTTTTGCAGTGTATTATAAAAAGTGACTGTCGAAAGACTCATGCATGTGAAGGCGTCTCACATTTTTCATTGAAAACTCAGGAAAATCCATTCTGTTTGAAAACCTTTTTTGGTCCGTTTGCTCTACCTATCCACTTTAAGAACCTTCTGCAGTTCCTGAAAGCAAAGAAAAGGATTTTAACGGCTTCCCGTGGTCGTTATTTAGTATTTTATGATGGAGCTTGGTTTCATCATAAGAAGTGTTAAAGGCCAATGGTGATTTAGATAATCCTGGCTATAAAAATGTATCAGATTTTACTTGTTTACTAAAATTAAGTGCTTAGTCAAACGTAACTTATGTTTTTATTGTTGTTTCTCACCCCTCTGACTTCAGCTGTCAGTTGTAAATATTTTGGGACATTTGGGTTTAGTATTTGCACAGAATGTTGTGATTGTGCCTCTTGGATCAGTCCTGAGTTTGAACTTCATCCCGTAACAGGCAGGCTCTTGGATATGTATATTTTTTAACATGGATTCAAATGTAATCTTTTACTCCAGTCACATGCAAATGTAATTCAAGAGAGCCACTGCAGCAGGAATGTCTTGAATAACTTTAAGTATCTGCTTAGCAAGATATTGCTGCTGTCTTGTTTCAGAGATGTGCTTGGTCTTGGGTTTTCATTGGTGAGATTTGAAAAAGCAGACCTCTAAATGGTGTTTCCTCAAAGGTTTATTCATCTCAAGAAGTACACCTGGGCTTGTCCGCACTGACCAAGGTTTCTGTAACTGATGTGTCTTTCTTCTGTTTGTCCGAACAGTAATGATTTTTTTTTTCCACACTGAACGTGAACCTCACCATAACCAATAGCAGAACTCGTCTCTGGTGCCATCTCTTGGAATGGTTCTTGAAGCTCTCACTTTTGGAATGCTTTCTGGGTTTTTTTTTTTTTTTTTTTTTAGGTTTTTCCATTACAAGAAAATTTTGACCATGTACAGTATATTTGTAAACTTGCATCAAGTTTATGAATAAAGAATTTTACGAGGAGCTTGTTGGGGTATCTGCATTCAATAATTAAAATTTTCATTAAAGGGTTAGTAGTTCACCCAGAAATAAAAATTCTGTCCTTATGTCGTTCCAAACCTGTACGACCTTTGTTCATCTTCGGAACACAAATGAAGACATTTTTGGTGAGAAATAATGACTTTAACAATTTCTTCTCTTCCGTGTCAGTTTTCAATGCACGTTCACGACAGTACCACTACGTATGCATGTGCATTCTTCCGCTTGCAAACAAAGCATGCGCCGTGGTACTGTTAAAGTCTAACAGGGAAGAGAAGAAATTGATGAATAAAGTTGAAATTGTTTTTGTTTTCTTTGCACTCAAGTATTCTCATAGCTTCATAACATTACGGTTAAACCACTGATGTCACATGGACTATTTTAATGATGTCTTTACTACCTTTCTGGGTCTTGAACAGTTGCGTTGCTGTCTATGCAGGGCCAGAAAGCTCTTGGATTTCATCAAAAATACCTTCATTTGTGTTCCAAAGATGAACTAAGGTCTTATGGGTTTGGAACAACACGAGGATGATTAATGACAGAATTTGTATTTTTGGGTGAACTATCCCTTTAAGAAAACATTAGGAAATCCAAGATTAGGAATAAATGGATGTAAATACAGAGTTCCTATGGGGTTTGGAAAAGTATGGAATTTGATTGAAGTATTTTCCAGGTCTGGAAATGTATGAAAAAAAGAAAGCAGAGTATGGAAAAGTATGTGTTTTCAGACTTTTGCCCCCATTTAGTTTTTATATATATATATATATATATATATATATATATATATATATATATATATATATATATATATATATATATATAATAATAGAAAATTAAGAATCTAATGAGAATAAATTTATTGTGCAAGAAGTCAGTCAAAATACGACAATGCACTTTTTCACAATATTCTTAGCACCGTATTACATAGCCTCAAATACCTTTGCAAAAAAAATAAAAATATACAGTTATGTGCACATGAGAATCCATTAAACTTAGCATATAGGACAATGCACACAGCTATTGTGCCATCAGCCCATTTCGTGTTGTGGTTTCTTGGGCACCACAGAGTATCCTAAGGCCTTGAAATATGGCATACTGCCCTAACAAAAGCCAAATCTGAAACGCTTTTTTACAAAACCCATCTTTTTTATAAACCATTGAACTTGGCAAATTTTATGCCATCAGCCCATTTTGTGTCATGATTTCTGTGCCGCCACAGAGGATGTGTTAAATTGGACATTAGGCCTTGATTTTAGTGGTACTACCATAAGAAAAGCCAAAAAAATAGAAATTGTAATACGCAAACACGCACAAAATTCCCATGTGCATAGTTTCTCGAAGGCACAAAAACGTTTCTTGTGTACAGGTGACTGTATTATGCACCAAGTATGAAAATAGTGTTCTATGAACCATTTATGTTAAAAATGGTCTGAAAATCTAAAGAGTTTTGGAAATTTGAGTCTAGAAAAGTATCGAATTTTGAAATGGAAAATGTGTAGGAACCCTGTAAATACAAACTTGAAAAAGTGCTGAAGTTGCTTATTTTTGAATAGAATTTTGACGTTTAAAATGTATTTTCTGTGTCTAAAGTTATGCTGTTTAATGTAAAATGTATCCATTCTGTCTCTAGTTTTCTGGGTAAACGTTAACATGAATGGCTGTGGCTGGTAGTTTACCACACAAGATTTCATCATGACTGTGGGATTGGGACTTGTTACAACACATTATGAAATGATCACAGATCACTCTTTTAAAATATGTAATTAACATCGTCACCAAAGTGTCTGGCTTAAGGCTTTTCTTGACTTGTCAGCTGATGTTTATTTTAGTAATAAGGGTGTAATTTAGAGTAAGTAAAAGTCATACTTTTGCTTTAAAACACATCCCTGACAGCTACAAGAATTACTACTGTTAATGAGAATTGTGATACTAAGTTATTCAGCTGTGATATTTGATGTGTGCACATATTTGAGAATATAAGAGTTACAAATGCCCGCAACTAGTAACTGATCATTTTAACACTCTTGATGACTTTAAAAATGATCCAGCCTTCAGTGTATATCTGTTTATGGCACTATACTGCTGTTGGCACGTTTTTTACATCATAGGATGCCAGGTATGTTTGTAGTATTTTGAGCTATAAATGAAAAAGAAAATGAAAAATTTTGAGCTATAGATGAAAATGCAAGTTGCAACTTCCTTAATGTTAATCATAGTTTAAAGTTTGTCAAAATGGAAGATTACATGAATTATAATTCTTCTTTACCACTTGGGGTAGCTGTTTGCCATTTTTGTCTGCTTGCAGTTCTTTCTCCAATTAACAATGAGACCAAACGTTTGCATGCTCTAGGCCTATTATAAGTTGCAGTACAATACAAACTATTTTTAATAAAAATAATAATTAATATTTGCTTATGGTCATTGTAAGTGTAACTGATGCTTAAACTAAAGTCATTGGCATTGAACTGTAGACACTAGTGCTCAAATCCATGACTGGCAAATGAATGCATCCATTTACTGTACAGCTCAGTATTAAAATGTAGTAGTACAAAGATAAATGAGAATGGGTAGCTGTACAAAATTAATTTAATATATGTAGATGAGGATTGGTAGTATTTTATTTATTTGTTTATTGCAAAACTGGGTCAACAATGTCATGGAAACCTTAACAGAGTTCAAGTCCTTGTGTGGAGGTTTTGTTTTAACTAAAATAAGACCATGTGCATTTACAGCACATGACATTGATGTTACACAATATTCTTTTACAAGCCAAATAGAACACTGCGTCTTAAAATTGAGTGTTTTATAGGCACTAATGAACTTTTTGACCATGTTTGGACAGGCATTGAGTGACTGTTTAGTATAGTATCAGTTTGTCCACATGGTGATCTACTAACACTGCTAGGTCTATATAAGCATAGTACTTTGTACATTGTGTCTTAGCTCAGGTTTCCTTTCATTCTTTCTGACTGTTGCATAACTGACTCAATAACCTGTTTAGTTCACTTCTCCCCTGGAATGCTCTTAATGGTGGGAGTCTTCAGTCTTTACAAAGCTGGACATTTAATCTTAGTTATCAGGTTGACATCTAGCATGTGTAATACAAAATCAAAAAAATCTCCTTTTTTAATTTATTTAAAAGTAAAATATAAGACATTTCTATAATTCCCTCATAATGGATATAGAAAATCATAGTTTCAAAACAGGGTCCAAAGATCTTTGAGCACTATTACCCTGGCATTATTGAACTACCCTGCCTAAAGAAACCTGATAGGCTTTTGCTGTGCTCATTCATTTAAAGGAGCCTTTCACCTAAATGCACTTGAAAAGCTCGTAAACATTGCATGATAAATGCGGTAAAGGTTTTGGATGCCACACTGTGCCGAGGTGAATTCTGAGGTAAGGTTTGAAATATTATCAATATATAATTCAACTTTCCAGAACTTCTCCAGATTGTACAATGTGTATTAACCTATGTATCCAGCTATTAGGGTTACATTTTTTTGTCATTTTTCTTTTAGCTCATTAAAACGGTGTTCAAAACCAAATTACATGTGTTGTTCATTTCAGAAAATGTCAAACGAATGTGTTTTTACTTTGAGAGGTGAATGTACACATTGCAAGGTATTGTTTTAGCATGTACTGTGAGCTTTTTTTTTTACAGATGTTGCAGCATGTGTAGTGAGGTGTTGCTTAACTTTGACATATTTAGGAAGCTATGTAACACTACTAAACAAATAGAAAGCCAATTCACGTGCAAGGTGAGAACATTTTACTTTTTCCTGAAAACATTTTGGCCTGGGCCACACATATGTACATTAACCTGCTTTGCAAATGAAGTGTTGCTGTAAATTAAGTTGTTTTTACAAGGTACAGGGTTGATGCCATGAGTGCTTAACAAGGAACAATTAAATCAAGTCATTGTAAAATAAGCAACATTTAGTTTAAGGCACTTGGTACAGCAAATAAACCAGATACAAGCAGAACTGTATATTTCACTTTGTTTTCTAAGTGAAATATTCAGTACCTACTAGACAAATATACAGTTGTGTTCAAAATAATAGCAGTGTGTTTAAAAAAGCGAGTAAAACTCAAAGTCCTTATAATATCTTTTTCTTCAATACACACAAATGCATTGGGAACATTTGCACATTCTATTCTAAATCCAAACATGAAGAAAAAATGAGCAGAAAGTGAAGAAAACGGAATATTGGGCTGTTCAAAAAAATTGCTGCTGCTTGCTTACTGGTGTGTTTGGGGTTGTTGTCTTGTTGAAACACCCATTTCAAGGGCATTTCCTCTTTGGCATAAGACAACATAACCTCTTTAAGTATTGTAAAGTACTCAAACTGATCCATGATCCCTGGTATGCAATAAATTGGCCCAACACGTAGTATGAGAAACATACATCCCCATATCATGATGCTTGCGTCACCATGCTTCACTGTGTTCACAGTGTACTGTGGCTTGAATTCAGTGTTTGGGGGTCGTCTGACAAACTGTCTGCGGCCCCTAGACCCAAAAAGAGCAATCTTGCTTCATCAGTCCACAAAATATTGCACCATTTCTCTTTAGTCCAGTCAATGTGTTCTTTGTCAAATTGTAACCTCTTAATTTTTTCAACAATGGACTTTGCAGGGGCTTCTTGTCGATACCTTGGCTTCACACAGGCGTCTGCTAACAGTAGGCGTCTTACAGTACTCACAGGTAACTTTAGACTTTCTTTGATCACCCTGGAGCTCATCGTTGGCTGAGTCTTTGCCATTTTGGCTATTCCTCGATCCATTCGAATGGTAGTTTTCCATTTTCTTCCACATCTTTCTGGTTTTGGTTGCCATTTTAAAGCATTTGATATTATTTTAGCTGAGCAGCCTATCATTTTCTGCACTTCTTTATATCTTTTCCCCCATCTTTTCAATCAAAGTACGCTATTCTTTTGGACAATGTCTGGAATGACCCATTTTACTCAGATTTTCAGAGAGAAATGCAACATACAACATTTGCTGCCTTCTTACTTAAATACCCTTATGAAACAAAAACATATGAGAATATATTGGAAGATATAATGTGATATGTGACCCTGGACCACAAAACCAGTCTTAAGTGTAAATTTTTCGAAATTGAGATTTATACATCATCTGAAAGCTGAATAAATAAGCTTTCCATTGATGTATGGTTTGTTAGGATAGGACAATATTTGGCCAAGATGCATTTGAAAATCTGGAATCTGAGGGTGCAAAAAAAATCTAAATATTGAGAAAATCGCCTTTAAAGTTGTCCAAATGAAGTTCTTAGCAATGCATATTACTAATCAAAAATTAAGTTTTGATATATTTACAGTGAGAAATTTACTAAATATATTAATGGAACATGATGTTTACTTAATATCCTAATGATTTTTGGCATAAAAGAAAAATTTATTATTTTGACCCATACAATGTATTTTTGGATTTTGCTACAAATATACCCGTGCGAATTAAGACTGGTTTTGTGGTCCAGGGTCACATATATGAAATAATATATTTGGATATATGGGACTCTAGTTATTATATTTTTCATTCTCTGAGGTCCACTTATAATGCTATTAAGATTTTTACATCAAAAAGCATAATTTAGAAGTAATAGGCTATTTTCTGTTCTTTTTTGACACCCCATCATCAGATTGCTCTGTTTGAATAAGCGTTAAGGATTGTAGACTTGGAAGTAAACGCCCACTGCTATGATTGGTTAACATCCAATCATCCAATCTATGATTGGATGGACGCTGCTGTGATTTAGGTTAAAAACGCATAAATACTCAATACATACCAAATTATCTATAATAACAGACAAAGCAATAGTGACCACAAAATAAAAACAGTTACTCACACTTGTGTTGCGACATAACTGTCGGATCCCATATAGTCGGCACAGCATCGTCTTTTAGTTTCAGTCTTTCTGAAAATCCTGCATCCACTCTTTCTTAATGCAGCGTTCAGAAGAAATTAAAATCAATTACAATGCAAAGACTGTTTTTCCACAACTTGGAATGGCACATCTTTTTGTTTTCGAAGCATCTTTATCGTTTGGTTTCTTCTTAGACCTGCACATTTGCCTCTCGTTATTTACACAACGTGCGTGAGTCGGAGCTAAACAGGCAGCAATGTAGAAGCAGGCGTTGATCTTCTTCTGCAGAGTTGGAGTTTAGTGGCACATTCCACAACCTGTCATTTTGGCAGATTAGCTTCAATATAAACTGTTTTTAGATTAACAAGAAAGCTTTGCGTTCTGAAACTTACCAGATGTTATTTTAGTAAAATGTACTAAATGCACTACTTATATGTCAAAGGATCAAGGGAATGTTGATATCCCAGTTCATGACCCCTTTAATTCTTCACTAACCATCCACTGACAGCTTTTTTTTTTGTTTTTAAAGGTTGTGTACGAAGATGCTCCGTTCAGCTCCTCTTGGTTTGTTGTCGATGTTATGCATATTATCTGGAACAGACGGCGGTAAAGTGCTGGTGTTTCCACTAGATGGAAGTCACTGGGTCAACATGAAGGTCCTGATCGAGGAACTGCATAGCAGAGGTCACAAAGTGACAGTGATTAGAGCCTCCAACAGTTGGTATATCAAGGAGGAATCTCCCTTCTACAATTCTATCACTATACCAAACGCAGGAGGATTTGATGAGGAGTTTTTTGCCTCAATGATTGGCCATCTCTTGAAGATTAAAAGAAAGCGGTCTTCCATTTGGAACCGCCTTCAGCTGGAGTACGAAATCATGGTGAAGTTTAGAAGCATGCATGAAGATATGATGCACATGATGGACAAAATGCTAGAGGACAAAGAAATTATGAAATCAATCCAAGATTCTAAGTATGATGTGGTGCTAGCAGACCCAGCTGCTGGAGGTGGTGCAATTCTAGTTTACAAGTTTAATATTCCTCTGGTTTTCAACGTTCGGTGGACCATAAACGGGGAGGGACATTTCGCAATTGCTCCTTCCCCTCTATCTTATGTCCCTGTCCCAGGAGCAGAGTTAAAAGACAAAATGTCATTTCTCCAACGTGTCAAAAATATTTTGGCTTACTTATTCAACCGGCTCCAGATTGTAGTCATCGCTGACGCCATCTATACTCCTTTCTGTCTCAAGCATTTTGGCCCCAGTGTTAATTATTTCTCCCTTTTCCAGGATGCAGACATCTGGCTCATGAGAAATGACTTTACCTTTGAGTTTCCACGACCCACAATGCCCAATATCATATATATGGGCGGCTTCCAGTGTAAACCCGCCAAGCCACTTCCAGCTGATCTTGAAACATTTGTGCAAAGCTCAGGGAAGCATGGAGTCATCCTCATGTCTTTAGGCACCCTTATTGCTCAGCTTCCACAAGATGTCACTGACGACATAGCAGCAGCTTTTGCTCAGCTTCCTCAAAAAGTAATTTGGAGATATACAGGTCCTCGACCTACGACCCTTGGTAACAACACTTTACTTGTAGACTGGCTCCCCCAGAATGACCTGCTTGGACATCCTCAGATTAAAGCATTTGTAGCACATGGAGGAACCAATGGAGTTCAGGAAGCCATCTACCATGGAGTGCAGATATTGGGTGTACCTTTAGTTTTTGATCAGCCTGACAATCTCTTCAGAATGGAAGCGAAGGGAACAGCAAAAATTGTAGATATTGCAACTTTGGACAGGACTGTGTTTCTTGAGGCATTAAAGGAGGTTTTGAATAACCCATCTTACAAGGAGAACATGCAGAGACTGTCCAAGCTGCACCATGACCAGCCAATGAAACCTCTTGATCGTGCCATCTTCTGGATCGAGTATGTCATGAGGAATAGAGGAGCTCCTCATTTACGAACACAGTCTTTCAGAATGTCTTGGATTGAGTACCACTCTATAGATGTTATTTTGACTTTAACGGCAGCACTTTTTATATTTGTATTTTTGTTTGTACATGTGATTCGATATCTTTTTAGAGTTTTATTCAAAAAGAAAGTTAAACGTGCATGATAGAAATTACTATTGTGGGAGTTAATTGATAAAAATATTCTTGCTGGATTTGTAAAACATCTTTTCAGTGAAATTAAAATTATGATTCACAGCAAATTTTCATGAATTGACTGAATTTTGTAATGACTGTTTGGAACTGCATTTATGGTTGGTAGCCTCTGTAGAGGTAATTATTTATAACTGAAGTGATAATGCAAAGGCTAAGAAAGTTTGCCCTTGCTTGATGAACTTCAATATTGACTTCATGATCGAGTCACAAACTGTTTACATGCCGATTAAGTCTGTCCTCAGTCTATTTAAATAGTCTTTAAACAGAAATTGTACCAGTCTGATTTCTGCAAAGTTGCAATAAGAAACCTAAATAATATCATTGTTGATTGTACTGTAATCTTAAATTGGCTTCATCCAACATTAATCATGATACAAATGGCATTGTTGTTGTGCGCATACAAAAGACCGAGGCGATCCAATTATACAACGGTCTAAGAACTGTAACTGAAATATTACAGTCTGAATGTGTAATTCCATCATGTTTTTAGAAACGAATGGAAATTTCTCTTTATCATTGTATTTTGTGAAATATTATTAACTCTATGCCATATTAATTCAGGTTATATTCTTTCTTATTGAAGGTTGTGAATGAAAATGCATTACTCTACCCTTCTTGGTTTGTTCATCCTGTTATCTGCTCTGTCAGGATGTAACGCTGGGAAAGTTCTGGTTGTCCCTGCGGATGGAAGCCACTGGATCAATATGAAGGTCCTTATTGTGGAGTTACATTCAAAAGGTCACAATATCACAGTGGTTCGAGGTTCTAGAAGCTGGTACATTGAGGAACAGTCTCCTCTCTACACTTCTATTACTGTAGACACTGGAAAGCATGACGATGACTTTATAGTGAACTTTCTCCCCCGTTTACTCCAGATCCAGAGACAAGGAAGATCGTTTTGGAATGAAATGACACTTGCTGAAGAGTTTTATAGCAGATTTAGAGAAATTCAACAGCAAATATGCAATATGACAGCTACAATGTTTGAAAATGAGATCTTAATGAATTCATTAAAAGATGCAACACATGATATTGTTCTTACGGATCCTGCTTTTGGAGCTGGAGTGTTACTGGCGCACCGTCTTGGCCTCCCTCTTGTGTTTAATGTTCGCTGGACCATGTACGGTGAAGGTCACTTTGTTGTAGCTCCATCTCCTCTCTCATATATACCTGTTACAGGGTTACAGCTAACTGACAAGATGACATTCAGTCAGAGAGTAAGAAATGTGTTGACATGTATGGTGTTTTTTTATAAGCATTCCAAGTACTTTGGTTCTCCTTACCAAGAGTTTTCCCAGAAGTATTTTGGGCCCAATGTTGATTTCTTCTCCCTCCTCCAGAATGCAGATATCTGGCTCATGAGAAATGATTTCACTTTTGAGTTTCCACGACCCACAATGCCAAATGTTGTCTACATGGGCGGGTTTCAGTGCAAACCAGCTAAGCCACTTCCAGATGAACTTGAGAAGTTTGTGCAGAGCTCAGGAGATCATGGAGTTGTCATCATGTCTTTAGGAACAATTTTTGGTCAGCTTCTGAGTGAAATCAATGATGAGATTGCTGCAGCTTTTGCCCAACTGCCTCAAAAGGTTATTTGGAGACACACAGGGCCACGACCTGCCAATCTTGGCAACAATACTCTGATTGTGAACTGGCTCCCACAGAATGACTTGCTTGGACATCCTCAAACTAAACTGTTTGTAGCACATGGAGGCACCAATGGAGTTCAGGAAGCCATCTACCATGGAGTTCCTATTGTGGGCCTTCCTTTAGCTTTTGACCAACCTGACAATCTCTCCAGGATGCAAGCAAAAGGAACAGCAAAAATTGTAGATATTGCAACTTTGGACAGGATAATGTTTCTTGAGGCATTAAAGGAGGTTTTGAATAACCCATCTTACAAGGAGAACATGCAGAGACTGTCCAAGCTGCACCACGACCAGCCAATCAAACCTCTTGATCGTGCCGTCTTCTGGATTGAGTTTGTCATGAGAAATAGAGGAGCTCCTCATTTACGAACACAGTCTTTCAGAATGTCCTGGATTGAGTACCACTCTATAGATGTTATTTTGACTCTGCTGATGATATTTGTTTTGTTTTGTTTCATGATTTACTCTATCATAAAATTTCTGTGTTTTAAAGTAGTATTTAAGAAGAAAATTAAAGCTGAGTGATTGAATATTTGACCAGAATCCCAGGAATTATATTTCGTCCCTGTTAGCAATTGTGTTGTTAATGTCAGTTAGCATTACCTTTATCATAAAGCTGATTTGGTACATGGGATTTTATAAAAACAAAGCTAAAAATGAGTTATCAGATATTGTTGATTTTTGTTTTATAAACATTTCCTTGACTGTATAATCTATTATGAAGCATAAATATAATAGTTTTTTTAATATTTTGCTTTTCATTTGTAATTGTTATTGTTTTATGAAAATGGACTACATCTAGCTAAATATGTACTAATCTTTGGTTACAATGTTTAATTTGTAAAGTGTTTTATGTGTGTGGTGGAGGAAAATAAAGAAACAAACAATTGTGTCTGTGGGATATAATGTAAATGAATGCACTAAGAAATGTAATAAACTGAAAAAAGAATTACAGTTTTTAAAAATGCAACAAAAAAACATCTAATCAAACAGGGTGAATTAGACTATAGAGATTAGGGTGTGTGTGTGGGGGGGGGGGGCGGTGGGTGTAGTCGTTCATTGTAATTTGTTTAGTTTTGTATTCTTTAATACATATTTACATTTAGATGGGAATGAAAAAAGTCTGTGAGAATGTGAAGTACAGTGTGTTCCATGTAGGCTACTGTTGTAACATACAGATTGTTCAGCTGAGGAAGCATATTTTTCTGAAAAAAAAAGAAAAAGTAGACAAAAACTCCCTAAAGAGTTTTGAAAGCTGTCAAAATTATGTATATATATATATATATATATATATACATATATATATTTGTCAATACTCTTAATGTTATTCACAACATAACTTTAAAAACTAATTGTGTTGTGCATTGTCAGCCTTGTGCTGCGCTGCAGTGAAGCACATAATCGGTCCTGCAAGGGCAGGCCCTGAATCGCCCTAAATTAAATTAATTAAAAAATTAATTAATTGTCGTTTTTTTCTTCTACTTTTTATAATGAATTTGCAAAGTTGAAATGAATACATGAGGAACAGCCTGTCATAACAGACTGGACTCAAATTAGAGGCCTATGCTACTCCTAATCGCTATCTAGCATTGGAATGAAATACAGCACGAAAATAAATTTAATTTCAAAGAGGATAAATCAGTTTTAAGTCACATTTTGTGATTCGTGACGCAATCAGACTAAACATATGAATGTCTCTACAACTATGGGCACATTATTGGGATTATTAAGATGTTTAAATCACATTTTTCATATTCTCACTAGTTTCATTTGTGTGTTAATAATGTCCAACAGTGTATGCTTTACAGTAAATTGTCCTTTTTAAGATGTCCATCACGTCTCAAAGAAGAAATGATAGTCATGGCTTCTAAATCTATGCACTTCTCATAAACAACAGCATGTACAAGCTTAGACAAGTTTTGTGTGCACAGAGGAAGTGTCATTGGTCTCAGCTTTGCCTTGTACACTCCCAGTGTTTCGCACATATTAGCAGGGCTGGGCTTGTTTCACACCATTTTAATGCAGTCAGTATTTTCCCTGGTCGGCCGCATACTTGGATTTTCATCGCCAGCTAATAAACTTTGTGTGGTGAGTGAAGCAGATTGCCTTCGTTTTGTGTAAACAGTTATTAAGTGTTGGTGTGTTTTGTGAAACTGAATAATAATGTATTGTAATCAACTTTCTTTCATCAAAGGTTAAAAAAGATGCATTACTTTCCTGCTGCTTTGTTAGCATTCTTGAGCATATTATCTCAAGTGTTTGGAGGTAAAGTGTTGGTGTATCCATTGGATGGAAGTCACTGGGTGAACATGAAGGTCCTGATTGAGGAATTACATACAAGGGGTCACAACGTGACCGTGCTTCGAGCCTCTAACAGCTGGTATGTCAAGGAGGAGTCTCCTTTCTATACCTCGATCACTGTTTATAATAGCGGTGGCATTGAAAAGGAGCTGTTTGATGCATTTACAAAACATATCCTGGTCATCAGAAGAGAGAAACTGTCCTTTTGGACCCACCTCTCACTGGCCTCAGAGGTTGGAACGGTATTTGAAGAGATGCATCGCAATCAACTTGTCTTAATGGGGAAAATCTTTGAAAATAAAGACTTAATGGCTTCACTCCAGACAGCAACATATGATCTGGTTCTGACAGATCCGGCTTTTGGAGGTGGAGTTTTCCTAGCACGCCGTCTTGGTCTCCCTCTTGTGCTAAATGTCCGTTGGACGATGCATGGAGAGGCACATTACGAAATAGCTCCTTCACCACTATCGTTTGTTCCTGTGCCAGGACTAGAGCTGACAGATAAGATGACGTTTGCTCAACGTGTACAGAACGTAATGGGATACATATTTTCAGTTTATCACAAAACCAGATTTATCACCTCACACTACCAGTCCTTCTGCAATAAATACTTTGGATCTGAAATTAATTACGAATCCATCCTTCGGGATGCAGACATCTGGCTCATGAGAAATGACTTTACCTTTGAGTTTCCACGACCCACAATGCCCAATATCGTCTATATGGGGGGCTTCCAGTGTAAACCCGCCAAGCCGCTTCCGGTTGATCTTGAGGAGTTTGTGCAGAGCTCAGGAGATCATGGACTCATTGTCATGTCCCTAGGGACTCTTTTTAGCCATCTTCCACAAGATATCACAGAGGAAATTGCTGCCGCTTTTGCCAGATTGCCCCAAAAAATCATTTGGAGACACACCGGACCTCGACCTGTCAATATGGGTGATAATACATTACTTGTTGACTGGTTACCTCAGAATGACCTGCTTGGACATCCTCACACTAAAGTGTTTTTAACACATGGAGGCACTAATAGCATCCAAGAGGCCATCTATCATGGGGTGCCCATTTTGGGTCTACCTATAATATTTGATCAACCTGACAATCTGTCTAGAATGAAAGTTAGAGGCACAGCTAAACTTGTGGATATTGCAGAATTGAACAGGACAATGTTTCTACAAGTACTGGAGGAAGTGCTGTATAACTCATCTTACAAGGAGAACATGAAGAGACTGTCCAAGCTGCACCACGACCAGCCAATAAAACCTCTTGATCGTGCCGTGTTCTGGATTGAGTTTGTCATGAGAAATAGAGGAGCTCCTCATTTACGAACACAGTCTTTCAGAATGTCCTGGATTGAGTACCACTCTATAGATGTTATTTTGACTCTGCTGATGATATTTGTTTTGTTTTGTTTCATGATTTATTCTATCATAAAATTTCTGTGTTTTAAAGTAGTATTTAAGAAGAAAATTAAAGCTGAGTGATTGAATATTTGGCCAGAATCCCAGGAATTAATTCCATTACCAATGTTTCTATTTTCATTTTTGACTGAGAATATAATGTTTCCCTGGAAAGTTTTAAAATAACACGTGAAACATATATAAAGCTCTTCTTAAAATGAATCCTTTTATTTGTGCTCTCTCTTGTTTTCGTAGAGAATTTACTTCATCACAAATTTAAAAGAAAATGTGCACAACAATATGAGTGGAAAAACAGTGAAATAAACTGTAGTTGGTTTACATTTTTGTAGTTGTTACTGTTGCACTTGATTTATATCTTCTGGTGTAAAGCACAGCAGATGCTCATACTTAAATCTTCTGAGCATCATTTTTATAAGGACAAAAATATGTTAAAGGCTATTTTTAAAGCTTATCTACATGCCTAAGGCTGAATTTTATCTAAAAACAAAGTTTTAATCTTTATGTTTGTACAGCCTGCCCATTAAGCATACAGAAAATTAAGACCTTGTAAGCACTGTATTTAAATAAATAAATAAAACATTATTAAACTATTACTATATAAACTATTATTTTGTCAAACTATGTTTTGGGTGGTTATGAGTCATTGAAAAAAATGAAACGAGCATGCTTCCATTGCTCAACCTTTCTGGAGGACATGTGCTCATATTTTGAGAGTGCAAATGATGGAAATGACACACTGCTGTTTTAATTAGCAACGAAATAAACCAGAGGCATTATCAGACATCGCAAGCTCCATCAGTCTCACTGAACTTCTTTTTTGTTTTATTGTTCATATATCCTCTAGATATTATATTTTTATCACACACAGTACAGTACTACTGAAGTTAAAGAGTTTAAATAAATTCATTTTGACAATCCCTAAAATGCACAATTCTATATAGACTGCATTAAAGGATATACTCAAAACTTTATTTGCAATAGTGCAGTTTCCTCTGGAACACAACTTGCCTTTCTACTTACATGCAAATTTCCTCTGACAGACGAGACAGACGAGAAATGAAAAAGAGAAGAATGTACCAGACAGATTCAGTCCTATAGGCTACAGAATGCAGGAGTTGAAACTTTCTTGGTATATATGGGCATTTCTAACAGAAGATGTTTCCAACACTTGTTTACCATCGCCTGAATGGACTGTGTCATTTTTTGGAAACAGTTTTCATGCATCCATATATAAACTGGCAAAACGTGATGTTTATGTATACTGAGATATCACAGTTAGCATCTATTCTGGTCGGAGTCAGTGTGAACAGCTTGCGCATGACATGAAGTGCCATGTTTGCCCACTCAGTAGGGTACAAGTGCAAAGCATTGCAAAGTAGAGTCCAATGAGAGAGATTTATTTATATTTTTTATAAGTTTTATTAACAAAATACTTTCTCCAAAATCGGTAATAATTGCTCCAAAAACACATTATAAACATTCAAATGTATAATTAAATAAAAAAAATCACCTTTACAAGGTCTTACATTTACCAAACACACTTTTTTCTATAACAATGCTGTAGATGGCAGTAGACTGTCATCCTGAGAACTTCAGATTAAAGTGTTTGTTTTGGCAGGGAATGGCATTGTTGGCACATATGGCTAGCGTTTAATGTGTTGCTTAAATGAATGAATGAATGAATGAACTTACTGTTATAAGAAACTGTTTGTGCCAGGTTCCCTATAGAGCAAGTAGCCTATACAGAAATAATTAAATTCATGTTTTCCTAAAAGAAGGTTTAGTGCACCAAGGCTGTTATGAAACTCAGTTTAGAGCAATATCCCATCAGTATGTGGTTTTTGAACATTTTAAAACTTCTTCATCTCATGCATCAGATGCGCCACACTATTTCATGGTGTCAACATTGTTGTCTGTAAAATACAGTTCATGTCAATACATGTCATTAGGCTATTCATCGAACTACTTCATATAGTGAATTCAATTTTACTGCATTCAAAATACAACTACAGTTAAAACTTGTGAACTGTTTAAATGCAACCAAACATATATTATATATTACATAAAATGTACATTTTCTGCAAAATATGGTTGAAATTACATGTTTAATTCGTAATATGGACAAGATGCCATTCCCAGTCTCTTGTTTTCTGATACATTTTTAATTTTTTTATTTTTTTATTACATTTTCAACAAATTTCTTACCAATTGAGCAAATTCAGCATTAAAATTAAAATTAATGACAATGAACAATATGACCAATAAACTAAAGTCCACGAAGCCCCTAAAGACCTCCATATAAAGGAATATGATAATCACCTGAGGACTGTGTCCGTCTTTCTGGGATATAGGCAGGACAGGTCTGCTATCGCGGGAATTTAAGAGGACAGCGCCACCGTCTTCACAAGCCTCGTTTTAAACCGGATACTAGCGGCTCGCTATTGCTAGGCCACGGGCTTTTTGCTTGACCCTCTTCTATCTCCAGCGGGGTCGCCTCGTCATTGTAGCAGCTCCCTCTCACTCACATCCTCCTCGACAGCCCTCTTCTCCTCCCGCTCCTCCGCATCCCTCCACACATATCCAGGTAGCCGGACGACCTAGAAAATGTCTTACGCGGGGAGTGCGCTGGTGATATTATTCGGAGTCCTGATGCTGCATTCGGGCTTCGCTCAGAACGGTAAGGACTTTAAAAATGTGTTGCGTTTAAAGAACGGCTTCATCGCAGAATGTGAGGGAATGGTTGCGGCGTGTGCAGGTGATTTGCCTCGACTTCACGGGATAAACTCTTACCAATCCTCAGCATTGCTTTCGGAAATACTGTGAAGGGTGACATTTAAGTAGCCTATAGCCTATTAAATATTTAGATAAATGTGTCCTTCTTGGTTTAAAAGTCTAAACGCATTGCAATTCCGCTTTAAAAGAGCAGTTTATTTCTTAAAAGCGGCTCGCCGTTTATGCTCACAATTAGGTTACATTTTAATATTTAGTGACTTGTTCCACTGGGAGCGTCTATTTGTGGCTCTTTTATAGAAGATTCCCTTTTTGGAGAATCATTTGGATGTGTTTCGGTGGGTCATCGGCTGCTTGATCCGTTCTGAATGCAGAATTAATTGTGTGTTTTGGCACTTGTGCTTGATTTGCATGCGGATAGTGAGTAAGGAATTCTCCCGTTTGTTCCTCCGACGCAGAGCGATCCGTTTGCGCACATCTTCAGATAGAGGCAGGTACCCGCTTTGAGCACCGGTCCTCTGCAGCGCCGTAAATAGCAGCAGTCCGTTCTGCTGCATGTTTCTATTTATAGAGCCGATGCAGCAGCGGTATGCATGGCGTTAATGTCCTCCCCGTGCGCGCGGACCCGTTAAAGTCTTAACAGAAGAGCACCGCGGCGCATTATGACGTCCTGAACGCGCTCAGTTAATGAGCGGTAACACACGAGCCTGGCCGTAACCGGTTATGAATTACTGCCTTTTGACTAATGAGTTCCTTATTATTAGGCTAAATCTGATGGATTATCACAGGACCTGTAGGAAAAATGAGTTAATTAAACTGAAAAAGTAGTTGATATAAATTGTAGTTTGTATTAAACACCTGATTCAAGGTGACCCATTGATTGGATTTGGTGGTTCTCAACTGGTTTTGCTCCAGGACTCACGTTTTTGTGATCCATCACATCATAAAAAGTATTTCTGTAATAAAATAGGCCCAAAAATATGCAAGTACATCTGTATTTAAAGAAAAAGTTAACCAAAAAGGCTGTTCAAGGTCTAGATCAGTTTTGTTTTTTTTATCGGAATAGATTTGGAGAAATGTAGCATTACATCACTTTCTCACCTATGGATCCTTTGCAGTGAATGGGTGCCATCAGAATGAGATTTTTAAGGGATTCACCCAAAAATGAAAAATCTGTCATTAATTACTCAGCCTCATGTCGGTCCAAACCTGTAAATCCTTTGTTCATCTTCAGAACACAAATTAAGATATTTTACTTACTACGTTTCTGTGCCTTTATTGTGGTACCCTTGCTGTCTATGCAGGAGCAGAAAGCTCCCGGATTTCATCAATAATGTCTGAATTTGTGTTCTGAAGATAAATGAAGGTCTTAGGGGTTTGAAATGACATGAGGCTGAGTAATTAATGACACAATTTTCATTTTTGGGTGAACTATCCCTTTAAAAGCAACAAAAGCAAAGTGTTTGTTAAAAACATTTTAATGATGGATTTGTTTATTACAAACACCCAGCTTTTTGCTTCACAAGACATAAATTGATGGACTACTAGAGTCTTGAGGATTACTTAGAGGGCTGCAGCCGTGACAGCAAACCCCGGAAGACTACTTCGCCATGGTTCCCTTGAGATTTTCCTATGGGTTTTTATAATGGGGTTTGAGTGAAATTAGGTCTGTGGTAAACATGACTTATTGATGTGTGAATGTTTTGCATCTCGTAAATTGAAAAACCCGTTTTGACATCATGTCTGCAGCACTATTGTGATGTTTTTATCAGCTGTTTGGACTCTCATTCTGACGGCATCCATTCACTGCAGAGGATCAATTAGTGAGCATGTGATATAGTGCTAAATTTCTTTGAATCTTTTCAGATGAAAAAACTAATTCATCTACTTCTTGGATGGCCAAAGAGTTAGTTTTCAGCAAATTTTCATTTTTGCGTGAACTATTCCTTTAACGTAGTCTGGATCATATTTTCTTTCACCTTGCATAATTTTTGCCTGATTTGACTAGCTTCTAACAAGGGACTGGGGAATATTTGTGCCTGTATTGTTTGGATGCATGGCCTTGGATGTCAACAACTAAAGATATGGGAAGTGTCTTTATAACTTTAAATTGAAGAAGATTAGCCTATTTGTTTTACTATCCTATACATGAGTATATTGTTAGTTGTTATTTATAATTTGCATTTATCATTGTTGCTGTCAGCGACCTTCTCAGAATAGATCTGGGGTCCATTTTTGGGTCATAACCCACTGTTTTGACCATCGTCTGTTTGTGAGGGGCCATACGCTCATATAAAGATCAAACCTAACACTTTTCCTTTCATCTCACTCGCATGCTTTTTATCTCTTGCGTACAAATGCATGAGCTCACAGGCAGACACATTTGATCATTTTGGCATAGCTGTGTTTGGTTACAAGCATAAGAGCACAACAGCGCTTGCTGCCTTTTGGCTAACAAGGTTTTTGCTTCTATCTTTAGCAAGCGACTATATGCAATAGCATACAAGCCCTGTCCACATATAACAGTAACTACATGTCCATTAGTTCCATTAGGTCCATTAATTCAAGCTTAGAATGCACTTAGATTGAAAGAGACACCTTTCAAGAAGGGACACACTGTATATTGCTATCATAAAGTTGATCAATATTTGAGTTTTTTTTAATTTATCAGTATCAGTATAAGTCAATATCTTTTCTGTCATCTGATGCTCACTTAAAGTAAAGGTAAAAACATTTGATACTAATAATTAAAATAGTACTTAAGTAAAATATATAACAAATTGTAATGCATAATTTAAAATAATATTATAAAATAATATTGAAAAATAAGAACTCTGTTAAATGCAATTTTTTAGCAAATCTTAAAAAAATGAAGACATTTTCATATTGTATAAAGTTGTTATGCCTAATTTCACTTGCAGCATTTTCAAACGCTTGATTTGAGTTTTTAGACTTTTATTTTATCTTTATTTTTACAAAATATTATAGAACTTATAGAATATAAATATCTGTACATCCCTACTTTTAAGTAATCATTTATTTATACTTTAATGTCAATGTTTACCCTTTTAAAAAAAAAATTGTATCGTTCCCTTTTCACCTGAATGCATCAGATTACGTAAATGAAATGCGATATGCATTGACTTTAAAGAATCTGCCGGAAGCTTGGTTTTGAAGGTCACACATAAAGTAAAGTAAAGTAAAGTCGTGACGTATTGTATGGTGACCCATACTCGAAATTGGTGCTCTGCGTTTAACCCATCCAAGTGCACACACACAGCAGTGAGTAGTGAACAAATCCACACACACACACACACACCGTGAACACACACCCGGAGCAGTGGGCAGCCATGCTGCAGCGCCCGGGGAGCAATTGGGGGTTCGGTGCCTTGCTCAAGGGCACCTCAGTCATGGTATTGAGGGTGGAGAGAGCGCTGGACATTCCCTCCCCCCACCTACAATTCCTGCCGGCCGGGGGCTCGAACTCGCAACCTTTCGATTACGAGTCCGACTCTCTAACCATTAGGCCACGACTTCCCCAGGGGAAGGGGGAAAGGGACGTTCTCTGCATTTAACCCATCAATGCAGCGGGCAGCCATCAATGCGGCGCCCGGGGAGCAGTTGAGGGGTTCGGTGCCTTGCTCAAGTCTCACCTCAGTCGCGGTTGCCGGACCTGAGACTCGAACCCACGACCTTCGGGTTACAAGTCCAACTCTCTATCCATTAGGCCACGACTGCCCCCATGTTAGTTTCCATTCATGCACACAGGGATGTGGAACAGGAGCTCCTCATTTAGTTACACCTCCTAATTACTGCAAGCCTTTTTTGCAATCAACGGGTCAAAAGAAAACATGCTTCTATTATTGTTTTTATGAATGCAGCATTTGATAAGTTGTATCACCCATTGAGTAGAAAGTCGGTTTAGATTTAAATCATGTATCATTATGCCCTTATATGATTGTTTTATCATCACATTCATTGTCAGAATAACCAGCAGAAGGCGATATGTGTGTATGCTCTGAATAACATGAGAATACAGTGCCACCATTAAAAATCGTCTTTGCATATTTATGTAACATAACCTCAAAGGAAACATTTTGTATGAATTTTTTTATTTGTGCTATTGATCTTTTGTCTGTTCTTCCTACTAGCACAAACCCCCATTTCAAATCTGACTGACTGATCCCATAATACATTAAACTAAATAAACGATTAGCATAGTATTCACATTTGTTTTGTATTGTTAGATTTGTTACTTTTAAAGGTTATTAGTGATATACAAAATATATGGTGCAAGTGTCAACATTAAAACAAGGATAGATAAAAATAGAAATGCAAATAGAACATTAAAATATATATCATAATGCTCTGAGTGCATACAATTTCATTTAACAAAACACCTGTCAGTGGCTGTTGTTCAAATATCATGGCTTTCCTTTCAGAATTTATTTATGCTTATATCTTTATGCTTCCATTTTTATTAGTTTTGCTTTTGACATATTTTATATGTGCCATAATGCATTGTGTATCTTTTGTTCTTCATTTCAAAACACTTTTTTTTCTTTTCTTTTTTTATTAGAAAGCACTGTTGATTGATCGCTCCCTTCATTCAGTCTCTGCTCAAGTTTTCTTCCTATGTTGCTATATGGTGAAATGCACACAACACTATATGACTGTTGACACTTAGCTTCATATCTGTGAATGCAATCAGCACAGCGGTTAATGAGGGGGCGGCAGACATGCATGCAGTGTGGTGGGCAGCCCTCCCTCTTCTTAAAGGCCTACCTGCTCAACTGCTGTTGTATGCTTCTATGGAAACCACCTGTTTATAAGCACACCCACACATGAATAGAGAGAGAGGTGCTCAGAGTGCTATATTGACTGCACCGTTCAAGGCTGTGCACTTTGTGTCTTTCTGTAGAATCAATTGCATTATCTTCAAACCAGTAATGCTCGGAATAGCAGACTGACATACTAGTCTGCATACTGCATATATATGTAGTATGTATACTGTGCACAGTATACAAATTTTGTGTGTGCATTGAATATCCAGATGAAGTATTAAACTTGCTAAAATGTGAAGTACAAAATTATTTCCCACAATGCAATGTGTTTTACCTGATCTTCCATTTCCAGTGTGACAAATTAAATAGTTTTTATTGTACATTTAATTGTACACAGTATATGCTCAATTTATGATTCATGAATTATTTTAGTTATTTTTATTATATATATTCTGCAATAATGTGTTTTAATTATTCAAAAGTAACTTTTCAAATAAATGTTGTTCACTTGAACTTTCTAGTCGTCAAAGAATCCTGAAAAAAAGCCATTAGTTTCTATAAAAAATATTACCCAACACAACTGTTTTCAACATAAATAATAATAATAATGTTCCATATTAGAATGATTTCTGAAGGATCACGTGACACTGAAGACTGGAGTAATGATTAATGATGCTGAAAATTTAGCTTTTCTTTACAGGAATAAATTGCAATTTATAAAATATTAAAATATAAAAAAAATGATTTACAATTGTAATACTATTTCACATTATTACTGTTTTACTGTATTTTTGAATAAATAAATACAGCTTTGGTGAGTTCAAACTTTTGAACAATACTGTGCAATATATATTTTATTTTAGACAAAATAATACACAACATTAAACCATGTTTTAATTGTTAGCCATAAATTAAAATTACTTATTGGCTTTTCAGTGTTGGACAGAATTTTAAAATCAGTGCTTCAAGTTGGAAAAAAACATGATAAAATATAGGTCATATCAGAGTTTTTACATTACTGCAGTTATGATGAGGCCCCTGACCTCATTTAATTTCCTCTAAATATACACAAGTGAATAAATAACACGTTTGTGCAAGATTTTCTTTTAACTAAATTATGAGTGATGCATATGCACATAATATCACTAACAAAATCAGTATGGAATCAAACATACTAAAAACAAAATCAGAAATAAAATTGATCAGTGTACTTAATGTAAATGCACTTTTTCATTTTCTCATTCATCAGCTGTGCAATTATTCATTTCTTGTTTCATTTTTGGTTTGTGATTTGAGCCTAATCTTTTATGTTTTCTTTTTTCCACCCACTGCCCTCCCACTGTCCTTTTTTTTTCCTCCCATGTCTTTATTTGTCATGTTTCCCTGTCTTCCCGCTTCTGTGCCGCCCCTCAGCGGGGTTTGTGAAGTCGCCCCTCTCTGAGACTAAGCTGACGGGCGACACGTTTGAGCTGTACTGTGACGTTGTGGGGAAGCCCACACCTGAGATCCAGTGGTGGTATGCGGAGGTGAACAGAGCCGACAGCTTCTTCCAGTTGTGGGATGGAGCACGCAGGCAACGCGTGTCCATCAACACGGCGTACGGCATCAATGGTGTAAGCGTGTTAGCCATCACTCGCGTGACCATCGAGGATTCTGGGATTTATGAGTGCAGGGCTAGTAACGACCCACGGCGTAACGATTTGCGCCAGAATCCATCCACTACCTGGATACGAGCCCAGGCAACAGTTACCGTGTTGCAGAGTGAGTTAAATTGTCCCCGCCTAGTGGTGTAGCCAAAATAAACCATCCGCCCCCTTGATTTTACCTCCATTTAGTGTTGTGCTGTGGCCAGCGTTTGCTGTAGTGGATCTTCCCTTTTCCTCCTCCTTTTGTTTTAGTCTATAACCGGAGTATAAAATGGTCAGAGCACCATCCTATTAGATTACTCTTGCCCTTGTAGCAGCTACATATACAGGCAGTGACCTATTTTTGTAGTCAAAAAGCCCTTATTGAGTGGAAAATGTCCTTGTCCTCCTTATTGAGATATTTCAGGGTTTTACCATGACAGTATTACAGTTTCTGTTCCGAGGAATCCATGGATCTGGTAAGGTACAGTAGTTAGTGGTCAGCCGATATATGTTTTTCAGTGTCCGTAGGCAATTCCTATCTAATAGGACTGTATCATATATGATATACTGTGGAGTCCAGAAGTGTGAGATCACGATGCTGCCTTATAGAATTCAGTATAAATTATATAATCATAATATAACAATGTTTTATGTGAAATGATGAACTGAAGCAGGGATACTATCACTAAAATCATAAAAAAAAAACATGTTAGTTACCTGAAATAAAATAAACGTTAATTGAAATAAAATAAAATACAACAAAAATATTATTTTAGCTACTGTAGTTTCCGAAGCAACATTTTTTCATTTTCCTTTAGTTTAACTTTAAATACTTAAATAAATAAGCTAAATTAACTAAAACTAATGGATAAAAATAGAATAAAAGCTAATAAAACTAATGTAAATTACAAATAAACAACAAAATGACTAAAACATCAACTAAAATGAAAGAGAAACCAAAATATGAAAATAAAACATTCAAAACATTAACAAAAACTATAATAGTGTATCTGAGAGACTATAATAATAATGGACTTTACGTTTCGGTATTTAGTATTTGGTTTGTGTTTGTGTGCAGAATCTTAGATGTTTATTATACATTTTATATTATAATGTTTCTTTATTTTAAAATGTGAAGAATTCTAAATCCTAAAAGACTCTAAAGACCTTTTGTGGTCTCAAGCTTTTGGACCCCACTGGATATAGCAAATGAAATTTTTACACACACACACACACACATATTTTTGTGTGTGCGTGTGTTTGTGTTCCCTGTCACCTTCAGTCAGTGTGATGTAATATTTATCTGGCCTTGACCGACGCATCTGTATTTCCAGAACCATCAATTGAGTCAACGGATCACATGATTCTACCCATGGGTTACCACAGCCCACCAATCACGCTTCAGTGCAACCTTACAGCTTCCCAAAGTAAACACCATGAGAGCTTCTGGATGAAGAACGGGGAGGAGATCCTTGACACAAGGGGCAATGACAAAAACACAGAATACAAGTAGGTGCTGTTATGTGTGTGTGTGTGTGTGTGTGTGTGTGTGTGTGCACATTATCATTTTCACTCATTCATTTCAATGTCATAATTTATTTTACTTGTTCATTCATAGTCATATTTATTTTACTTATTATTCAAATGAGATTTAAGTTCAACTAAATGGTGCCACATTATATTTTAGTACATAAATTGTTTTGTAATATTGTAAACATCTTTTTTCATATGACCAGACTTCCATATCATGCACTTGATATTTTAAACCATTTTTGTTCATAGTGTATAGTATATGGAAATTAATTGACATATTAATCAATTAGCAAAATGTGTTAGTTTTAGCCCTACTAGTAATAATTTTGTATATTGGCTATAAATATACTTATAAATGTATGGTTATATATTTATAATATACATATTTACATATGTAAATGTGCATATATACTGACAGTTTGTAACTCAACAGACAGCATACATATATTTAATAATAGATTAATTAATTACTAATGACTATTGTAAATTGTATTGCAAAAACATTGCCCTTAATATCATTCTATGATACTATCAGATCAGAATATGCCAATATAGGCTTCTTATCATTTGCATCACCTGAGGCCTTTGTTTTGTAAATGTATTGTCTCAGTGACTCTCAGGCTCTGGCTGAGTGTTTGTTGATGCCGCTCTGCTTCGCATTGCTCTAAATCCTGAGCGAGGGCTCTGTCTTTACCAACACGTGTTGCTAATCTCTCTGCCTGACTCCTAATCTAATCAGACTAGGCACACTAGTACTGCTAACATTTAACCTGCATTAGATTTCTCTTTACCTGTGGGTGTGTTATTCTGAATCGGTTTATATTATGCCAAGGTACTTCAAAGAATAGCTGTTACCTTCACTTAATACGTGTAATGTGTTTTATCTATTATACAGACTTAATAAACCAAGGCCAGAGGATTCGGGCGAGTATATGTGTGTGTACACGTTCGATTCGGCCCCCGCAGCAAATGCCACTATTGAGGTAAAAGGTAAGATGCCCTCAAAATACCCACGTTTCTCAAAAGGTAATCTAAAAAAGTATAGGAATTGAATGTTCACTGGAGTCTGATTTTCAGTTGGTTTGGATAAGTGTTGATATTTTGAACCTGTCAATGGGGTCAGCTTGTCTTTCCATCTCTTCCACATAACACATGCTGAGTCAGAGCGGCGCTTGGACGCTCACAAAGGCCATGACAGCATGAATGTGAGCTTGGTTAGTTGAGTGTGAAAGACATCCAGGTTTTGTTCACCAGGCAGTACAAGATGAATGTGAATAAATTGTTTGCAATATTAATAATTAGTATATAATTATATAAAAGTATAGTTCAGTCATAAAACTCTAGATGGAGCAGGCTGATGGGTATTAACGTAACTGATGATATTCACAGCATTAAACGACTTGGCACAAGCTGATTGGTTCATGCCAATAACCAACAGCAGCAGCAATTCAGCAGCAGCATAGCAGATCTATTCCGCCAAGACCAAATACATTAACATTGTGATAACCATGCTAAAATCTTCCGAGAGTTGTCATGATTGATTAGCAATATTTGAATAATCATCATCATATCAATAATCAATCAATAATTAGTAATTAAATCGCAATAATTGGATAACAATAAAAACAACAACAATACAGTAGTAGTAGTATTTTCAATAAAAAGTTTTTATCAAACTTTTGACTTAAATATATATTTCTGAATCCTGAATAATATGTAAATCTGATTATACAATTATAGGTCTGAATACATTTGCAAATCTAAATATTTTCGCTGAAAATATAAATGTAAATCATGAATATTCAAATTTGTCCATGCATGTGTGTGTATTTATATATACATAATAAATATACACGGTACACACATATATTATGTAAACAAAAACTTATTTTGTTATTTTGGATGCGATTAATCGTTTGACAGCACTAATACATACATATATATATATATATATATATTCCTACTGTAAATATATCAAAACTTAATTTTTGATTAGTAATATGCATTGCTAAGAAATTAATTTGGACAACTTTAAAGGCAATTTTCTTAATATTTTGAATTTTTTGCACCCTCAGATTCTTGATATTCAAATAGTTGTATCTCAGCCAAATATTGTCCTAACAAACCATACATCAATGGAAAGCTTATTTATTTAGCGTCCAGGGTCACGTGTGTGTGTGTGTGTGTGTGTGTGTGTGTAATATATTCCATTTAAAATGTATGTATCTGTGATCATGAAACAACAATACAGCAGTAGTACCTTTTTTAAAGAATTTTTTATTTTTATTTTACATTTTTAAATAAAACGTTTTCATCAAACTTTTGACTTATTTCTGAATCCTGAATTATAGGTCTCAATATATTATGTATATACATTTTTGTTTTGTTTGTACTGACAATCAATGGGTGTATATTAAAATGTCAGGAAGCCCAGATATCCTTGTGATCATGTGTTTAATAATGGCATTTAAAGCTCCCAGGCTGTTTGGTTTGTGTGTTAGAGATCATCAGCTGGTAAAGTGCCATGCGGTTTAAGCGTGTCCTGGTCACCTCTTTCTGGTTATCCTGCGGTCAGCTCACAAGCACCAGATGGTGGCCTGCATGTCTGAGGGGGTGGGAATGTAAATCTGTCTCTTTTTCTCTTGCTTTTCCTATCTCTTAACTGAAGTATTTGGTGTCATTTAGACTGAATTAACCTTTAAAAATCTCCTGTCGTGATTCATTATTTGACTCTTGAATCACAAAATGTGAAGATGATTTACATGTGGATGTTTTACATATTTGTGGGGGTATTTGGCATATCATGAATAATATGCCTTCTTTTGATGCTAATGCCTCAGTATACTCTGGTGGTTTCACTGACTAAGCCTTAGAGATTTTACTGTGAATCTCATTATGGCCCCATATATTCAATGTATATATATTTTACATAGCATAGACATATATGTGACCCTGGACCACAAAACCAGTCTTAAGTGTCAAGTTTTTCAAAATTGAGATTTATACATAATCTGAAAGCTGAATAGATAAGCTTTCCATTGATGATATATTGTTAGGATCTGACAATATTTGGCTGAGATACAACTATTTGAATATCTGGAATCTGAGTGGGCAAAAAAGATCACCTTTAAAGTTGTCCAAATGAAGTTCTTATCAATGCATATTACTAATCAAAAATGAAGTTTTGATATATTTACGGTAAGAAACTTACAAAATATCTTCATAGAACATGATCTTTGCTTAATATCCAAATGATTTTTGGCGTAAAAGAAAATTTTGACCCATGCAATGTATTTTTGGCTATTGCTACAAATATACCCCAGCGACTTAAGACTGGTTTTGTGGTCCAGGGACACATGTTCCTTTAAGATATTACCATATAGATTTAATATGTTAGTGACAACAGCAAGTATATTCTTATCTTATCAAGGTTTAGGGTCAGTAAAATTTGTTAATGTTTTTGACTCACCAAGGCTACATTTATTTGTTTAAAAAAGTATTATTGTGAATATTATTACAATTTCAAATAACCATTTCTGTTTTAATTTAGATAAATAAAGAAATTATTTTAATAATATGATTTGGTATTATCATCATCATATTATTATAAATGTTAATATTTCTGTAAAAAGTTGACAGTTCAAAACGAACAGCATTTATTTAAAATATAAACCTTTTTTTAACATTATAAATGTCTTTACTGTCACTTTTTATCCAATTAGTGTGTCCTTGCTGAATAAGTATTAAACAAAAATCTTAATGACCCCATGCTTTTAAAATATTGTCTCAATATCAAATAATATTTTATTTAACTATAAAAGAGTCTTATTTAGGGATGCACAGACTGATTTTTATTTGTGCACTTTATCTACAAAAATATAGTATAGATTTTTTTTGTCTACCATTTATTATATGCTTATTAGAATGCTTTTTGATCTGTTTAAATAACATTAAATTAAATGAGATCTTGAACCAACACTTCACACTCATTTCACCTATTTCAGGGATAAATTTGAACTTGAATGCACTGTAAATCTCTTTGGGAAAAAAGGTCAACCAAATAAATAAATGTGAAGGAGAAAATGTCATTGTTTTCACTGCTCTTAGCATTTTCATCCAAATCGGCTTGTGTGGCAGCACATCAAATCGCTGTGGACTTAAGTTCTTGGTTTATTCCCATGCGCTGGGGCAATCATGGTATATTTTCTTAATATTTCCTGATCCGCCACTAGTTTTAAGCTGTATTTACCACACAAACATGACTTTGCAAATGACACAAGAAAAAACGTCCATGTAGTGATTGAAGATCAGGGTGCTTAATAAGGTTTACGCAATGAAATCTGTTCTTATAGTGAAGGTCTCTCTCTCCTTCTGCTCTCCGCTCATAGCAACACCAGACATCACGGGGCACAAGCGCAGCGAGAATAAGAATGAGGGTGAAAAAGCTGTCCTCTACTGCAAATCCATGGGTTATCCTTATCCCATGTGGAGCTGGCACAAACTTGATAAAGGCGGCAGTATGGTATGGTCATTTTGACACATGAGTGAATCTTGAATCTTCTGTTTGGTCATTTTAAAGGGACAGTTCGACTCAAAAATGAAAATTCATCTCCTTAGCCTCAAGTTGTTTTAACCCTACAAAGCATATGAAGTAAAAGTTCTAAAATCCCCATGTTTTTGAACCTTTAGATAAAATGTTTTTAAAAAGTTTGCTTCATACATCAAGCTTTTATGGCTCATATAGAATGATATAATGAGTGCTCAAACTTCAAAATGAAAAAAAAAAAAAACGAAGCAAAAAATATGCAATTTTGTTGCTGATATTTATATGGGCAAAAGGTAAGATGAAATTTTGATGGCTTGTAATGTAATCAATGAGATTTTAACAGACTAAAATATCCTATAAATATCAGTTGTTAATTTGTATCTCCCAATAATACCTCACAACTTAACATGATTTTTCTAAAAATATATGTATGGATAATCAAGTAAACCTAAGTTGCTTAAGTCCAGTAAGTGTTCATCTTGAAATATTAATAATAATTAGTGCTGTCAAACGATTAATCGCGATTAATCACATACAAATTAAAGGTTTTTGTTTGCATAATATATGTGTGTGTTCTGTGTATATTTATTATTTATATATAAATACACACATATACAGTATATATTTAGAAAATATTTACATGTCTATATTTATATTCATATAATTTATATTATAAATAAATATATTTAATATATAATCAGCATATTTTTCTGAAATATATACATGCATGTGTGTGTATTTATATATATATATATATATATATATATATACATAATAAAAATACACAGCACACATACATATATTATGTAAACAAAAACTTTTATTTTGGGTGCGATTAATCGCGATTAATCATTTACAAGCACTAATAACAATATCAAATTTATTCTTACATTTACATTATAAAACAAAAAAATATATATATATACAGGTACGCAAAAAGGTCTTTAACTGTCCCTTTTAGTTTCTGTTACTTGAGCTACCTTCAAGCATTTATCATTTAATAAAAAGTGAATATTTTTTAATGAGAAATACTATTTAAGCGTATAATCAGTGGCTTTTCTTCCCGTCTTTCACCTCTCGTCCTTGTCTGTCACCGGTTTTCCTTCCACTTCATCAATCACCCAGGAAATTGACAACTCCTCTGGCCGCTTCTTCATCAGCAGCAAGGATGGCTACACCGAGCTGTCCATCATCAACCTAGACATAACCTCCGACCCCGGAGAGTACGAGTGCAACGCCACCAACATCATCGGCTCCAACTCCATGCCATCAGTTCTGCGTGTCAGGAGCCGCCTGGCCCCCCTGTGGCCCCTGCTGGGGGTCCTCGCCGAGATCATCATCCTGGTGCTGATCATCGTCATCTACGAGAAGCGCAAGAAGCCTGATGATGTTCCTGACGGTGAGTTTAAAAGGGTGGGTTACAGTTTCAATATAGACTATTGATGTTAGGCTGATATTTATTTTACAAACATAGAGAAGAGATTGGTATTGGAAGAGATTTAGGAGAATTGTTTGTTTAGTTTTTTTATGTAAATAGCATTATGGGTAGGTACTCCTTGCCAGTCCAAGAAACATGACTGTCCTAAGCACAGTTTGTGTACGTAATATTCTAAAAAATTAAAATGAGTGTTATTTATTTAGAGGGCCATCAAAAGTATCTACAACTGATTTTCTTACTATAGGAATTTCACTTTAAATTGATATTGACTAAGAAACAGTGCATTTCTGTATTATTTGTATTCAAAAAAAGGATGCCACTGAAGATATACATAGACTACTGTTCAAAAGTCAGTAAGATTGTTTTTCTCGTAAGAAATACTTTTATTCAGCAAAGATGCATTAACTTGATGAAAATTGACAGACATAATGTTACAAAAGAATTCTCTTTGAAATGAATAGTTTACCATTGAACTTTCTATTCATCAAATAATCCTGAACAAAATATTGAAAAAATATAAAGCAGCACAATTGTTTTCCACATTGATAATAATAATAATAAATGTTTCTTAAGCACCAAATCATAGAGTAATGGCTGCTGAAAATGTAACTTTGTTGTAATGGGAATAAATTACATTTTTAAATATATTTGCAATAAAAATTTCACAATATTGCAGTTTTTATTGTATTTTTTTATATATTAAACACTGTCTTGGTGAGCATAAGTGACTGTATAAAAAACATCCTAACAATCCCCAACTTTTGAACAGTAGTGCATGTAATATTATATTAGACCTAAAATAATTGTCCTATACATCTTATACAGCACTTAGTTTTCTCCCACTGCGTCACAAGTCCTTCGACTCATTTATTGGAAAACCATACACTCTGTTATCTGATCCTGACCTGGTCTCTTATTTAATAATTCAGTCTGAGGCCATCTAGTCCAAACACACACACACACACACACACTCGTTGCTCTTTTCCTGTAGGGCACCTGCGTTAGGTCATCTGGACTCTAATCTGATATTCCAGAGAAATGTGACTCTGTGGTGTATGGGTAGGTAGTGGGCAGTGAATTATTGATGTGTGTGGAGGTGTAGTCCCACGCCACTTACAATGCATTGCGAGGGAAAACGAGACCCTGTCAGTCCTGGACAATGTATTCCTGCATGCCAGTAAATTCACTTTAGCCCTCACTATATATAAAACCAGCACTTTATGTTTAAAGACTATTTAAAGCAATAATGTTCGCTTTGGGATTCAATTATGTGTGCTATTTCTTACATTTAATCGTCACCAATCAATATTTCCACAAGAACTGGTTTAACAAACGGTTAACGTCTTGAGCTAAACGTTAAAAAGGATGTTGTCTGTCCAGCATCGCCAGCTAGTGGTTTTCCTCGGTATTGATTTCATCGTCATAAATAGAAACGACGAGTTTAAATGCGTTTTGTCTGATTAAAATATGTTCAGTATTGTACATTGTTCGTGTGTGCAGAAGTATATGTAAAAATACAATGTCGGGTGTATAAATTCAGGTTCAGCTTCGTTTGGTTCATCCATACATTTAGTACAGGCGTTTATAGTTGGCCTACTTGAATCACTGCACCATTATTTTACCATTAAATTACACTCTTAGTGGTTAATATCAATAAGCTATTAAGAATTAACAACGTTAACACGTTTTTTTCTCTCTGAATGGCACAACCTAAAACACTGTGGTAAGTGAAAGACCTGCATGCAGCTTGATTGAACCTAACAGCATTGCCCATATTCACTGTTCTCCTGTACTTTAGTGTGTATATAAGACTTGTGTGATTTAGGCTGAAATGGGATTTTATTTTGCCTTAATTACTGGGATGCTGTCTGTTTTGTTGCTGTTTAACCTTTAAATGACCTTCATTTCTGAATTTCTTCACTGGAGTCTGTTCAGATGCAATCATGTTGGCATGAGCATGATGAGATTTTACCTTTTATTTATTTTTTCTCCTTTCAGTTTGTATTTTTTTTTTTTTAAAGGCTGAAAATGTGTGTACATGTACTTGTATAGCTATATATAAGTCATGTGATATTTAACATAGGACGCATATATATATGTAGTTTTTCGCTCCGTGGGCTGCATGTTTGTAGTTCTTCTCTGTTCTTGTTCTGTTATAAACTGCAAGCCTTTTAATTACTCACGCCAAAGCTGATGGCTCGAAGTCTTTGTTCTGTGTTATTCTACTGCACAACAATATCTTAAATATTGAAAGACAATATGGCATTGAGTTGTTTTTAGCTACTTAATGCAATCAGTTTACGGCATTTATTCAATAATGTAAATATTGTGCCAGTTGGAACCATTACAGCCTCCGACTAAAATTGTTGTTGTTTTGCTTCCCATTCTGCCTAAGATGACGAACCAGCTGGGCCAATGTAAGTATCAGATTTACATTTAAATATGTCTTAATATGATGCAGTTGTCCTAAATAACTGAAGCCAGTGGATGTGTAATTTACACAGAATGCATAGAGTATAAAGAAACAATGAATGAAGGAAATGTAATTATATATGGGCAAGTGTAAAATGCTGGATTTGTGGATTGACACTCACACTGACTCATTGATCTCACCTTCAAGGAAATCGAATTCCACCAACAACCACAAAGATAAAAACCTACGTCAGAGAAATACAAATTGATTTCATCATCACAAGGTGAGTATCCGGTTAGACTGTGAATATTCATATCAGTTGAACATACAACAAGAAACAGTGCTTACAGAAAGTGTGTAAATGTTTTGGAACAGAATATAATTTTTTTTTTGACTTATGCATTTGAAGTACCTTGACTGACTGAGACACAAAGTTGCCATGGACAATGATGAATATTAGGAAATATCTGTATGCAGAATGCCGCAATTCAGAATCAAGTATTCCAGAAAGCCGTATAATGAATTTCAAGGAGCTAGAGACAGGAAGCGATGCTAATTTGTATAAACTAGCACATATCAGTTACTCTTCTGAAACTGCAAAAGCCAAATTATTAACCCACTTTTGTCACTGCTGTTTGCTGTTTACAGATTAAGACATTCACATCATGACCACATGAACGGTTGAGCGCATTGGTAATCAAATCAAAGTTGGAGGAGTTAAATGGAAGACGGGAAGAAATGAGCACCCGAGGCATGCCTTATAAATCTGGTGTGAAGAGGACGAGTGAACAGAACAGAACCTGATTCTGAACATTTTCTTGCATGATTGTGTTGCTTTTTCTTTAGAATCTCTTTTATTCAAGTCAACTTTTTCCATGTCAGGCAAAAGTACAAAAATAATAATTGCATGCAAGATAATTACTGTTTGATACAGGCTTTTTTTTTGTTTTGTTTGTGTATTTATGAATGAATTCTGTTCAAGCAAGCCTCTAACTTATCGCAAATATGCTACGATGATTCTGGTATGACAGTTTTTGTACAGATTATCATATTACTGTATGGTAAGGTGGCATATGATTCTATCAATCAATTAAGGGCTTTGCGAAATGTCCTACCATGTTTAATTTGTACATGTATTGTACATTGATGTATGAAATCACTTGAATCTTATCTATAGTTACCTGAATGTTCTTCATACTGATGCACTTATCTCTTCAAATATTCTTGCAAACGAGTGACTTCATTTTATACTTATGTATCTTATCTGTCTCGAAGTCTACATGGCTGATGCTTTTTATGTATGCATAGTATACAGCATGGCTTTTATTCTATGCAATATCTATACATACAGTAGAACAAACCTTTTTTTAATGTAAGCTTTTGGTTGTGTATAATTAAGCTTTAATATTATATGTTAGCAAAGTGCACTGTTCAAGCCATGAAAAACAATCCACATGGTTTAAAACATCACTGCATGAGTTCCTTACACATATAAAGGGTCTATCAATTCAGAATGTGAAGAGAAATTAATATTATCTCAATTGACTAAGGCATATACGTCATTTTTAACAATTAAAATATCCAAAGTCAAATGTGTTGTCCTTTTTTATAACATGAGGCATTGTTTATTTTTTTAAAAATTGCTAAATATTTACTCACCTTCAGGGCGCCGAAGATGTAGATGAGTTTTATTCTTCATCAGAAAAGATCTGCAGAAATTTAGCATTGCTCACCAATGGATCCTCTGCAGTGAATGGGTGCCGTCAGAATGAGAGTCCAGACAGCTGATAAAAACATCACAATAATCCACAATACTCCAATCGATCAATTCATATCTTGTGAAGTGAAAAGCTGCATGTTTGAAACAAATTCATCGTTAAGATGTTTTTAACTTCAAACTTAAAAAAAGAGTCTTCTATCCATAATATTGCTTTTTCCAGTCAAAAAGATGTTTTGTATGAATCAGGAGAGAAATATGCACAAATCAAGCACCGTTTGCAAGCGACGACAGTCCAAAACAGTTCTATACAAATAATGTCAGTGGACAACAGGGGATGAATTTTTTCACTTCTGAAGTGTTATTATGGGTTATGGACCAAGTGTTGGTTTAATGTTAAAATGCCTTATAGATGGATTTATTTCATACAAACATGCAGCTTTTCAGTTCACAAGACTGGAGTCTTATGGATTACTTGTGGATTATTGTGATGTATTTATCAGCTGTTTGGACTCTCATTCTGACGGCACCCATTCACTGCAGAGGATCCATTGGTGAGCAAGTGATGTAATGCTAAATTTATCCAAATCTGTTCTGATAAAAAAAAAAAAACTCAACTATCTTGGATGGCCTGAGGGTGATTAAAAATCACGCAAATTTTTATTTTTTGGCAAACAATTCCTTTAATATGAATTTACATAAATTGTCTTATCGGTAATTAATCAATGTGCATTTGGAAACAATCATATAATAGCAAACAAGGACACTTACAAAACATTAAAAGCTAAACATATCCACGCCTTGTGCAACTTACACAATATTGCATTGTTTTTAAAAAAAGTACATACCATCTGCTTCAGTATTAACATCTTTGTGGGGGTGTTTTAAAGGTTAAAAATCCTCCTATCATAGGGTTGGCACTGTAATGCTGCAGTCCTAAAAGAAATATGTCTGTGCACCAGAGGGGGGCATTGCTGACCAAGGCTGAAACTTCAGACCCTCCTAACGTTTAATGTCTCTGGACGTTTGTTTCTACTCCCCCACCCTCTCAGTTTTCATTTATAGACATTGCACCAAAAAAGATCTGTGCAACACTATTTGGATGAGACATTTACATAAGTATTCTCATCTACACTCATTATAAGCTGTTTCATTTAAAGCATGGTGTAAATATGCATTTTATTGCATTAATGTGGTTTATATAGCACATTACTATAAAAAAGAATTTTTAAGGTCGTAACCATACAACAGAAGGAAAGATGATGTTTTCATGCACACACTCACAAAAATCACATCCACACAGAATAATCTCACAGTCGTTTCTCCTCCATAGCCATAGGGATGGATGATTCCTGGAAAGGCAGTGTTTGTCACAATGCATTTTCTGCTCAAAAGGCAGAAAGCTGTCTTTGTCCAGGCGCTTACAGATTATAGTGCCATTATTCTCTCAGTATCTAGTTTCATCAGATCACTTGGTGCCCTGACTTCACCATCTGACATGTTATGTTGTATCCAGACCACACAGTAAAAACCATGACATTAGATGAAGCACAGTTGTATTAAAATAAGGCTGTGTGGTTTTTGAAAATCAAACATGCCATAACATGGGTATATTCGAACTGAATGGCTTGAATATTTCACATCATTTTATTACTCTGAAAAATTGTCACATTTTGTGGTGAACCTGATTACACAACATAAAAACATGGCATAAATATAAAAAACAAAACAAAAAACAAGACCCATCTCTACTGAAAAGACCATCATAGCAGTTGTCCCCACTAGACCTCTTCATTAGAATAGCTAGAAACACTATCTTGGTCCAACCAGCTTCACTAACTACCGGTTCACCAGCTAGACCAGCACCAAACCATGGTGGGCATGGTTGTCTGTCAGCCATACAACATCTGGCCTAATATTATCTCATGTAAAACTCCACCAAACTAATTACCTGGATATGAATAATGGGTAACACGTTCTTTTAAGGTGTTATGCATCTTACATATACTTACTGTTATAATAACACTTAATTATTAATATCCCATATTTAATAATAATTAATAACACATAATTACATGCAAGTAACCCCTAAGACAAACCCTAACCATATAGTAAGTGCATGTAGTCAATTAAAATTACTCAGTATTAAATGTATAATTACATTATACATTAAAATGTAACCGAATAATAAATTAGTGTACTAAGAAGCAGTGTGCGAATTAATCATTGACCTTCAGAAAGGCTAACATTTCTGAACCGGGTATTTCGTTTCAAATCTCGCGCGCCCCCAATTTCTGGCGTCCCAGATAACCTTCAACTAAAAGAAATAATTTTAATTAGCCTATCATTAAAAGTTTATTGTATTAGTTTATTGTGTTTTGTGAATAATCCACAATAAAGTCGCTTTACTGATTCTAAACAGCGTTCCAGCGGCGAACTGTTGTAGTCTGATCCACATCAAGCCAACTGATAAACATTACCCAGCTGTTATGGAATAATACCAATTCTTTTCCATAAGGCATCATGACGTAATAGAACGAATGACATAAAAACGCTACCTTTACCATTCAGGGATGTTTATGTTATTATTGGACAAATCATTTGTTGAAGACAGGTAATGTCATGTCATGTTTTTTGCTACACCCCTAACAGACGGGTTAGGTGGTGCGTGCTTATTTGCTGTCTGCGCTTCTATGGCAACGTAATAGATTATCCATCCCCACGCATGTTACCACAACTGTTCTGGACATCTTTTGCACATTGGATTACTGATGTGTCAATGGCCGGGGGCTTCGTAGGTTTTGTTTGAAGAGTAGTTTAGAAAGGAGGGTGCAATGATTTGTCATTGAGATGCGCGTCAAATTGTTTCTCATTCAGACACGTCCCTCCGTCTTCACGCATCCAGTGCGCGCGCTCGGTGTCTAGTATTACAGATGCAGCGGGATGCATATTTGTGCATTCATATTTTTGACGACCTATTTTCCTGCCCGCGTCTCCTCTCAGATGATACTGACTGTCATTTGTTCCGTTAAGGTGGTCGATCACAATGGATAGGGTGCATTCTTCCATGCGCAAACGGCTCTATAGCTTGCCACATCAGTTTGGACACAAGGGTGCTATGACTCGAGACTGCGAAGACAGCGACAAGGACACTCGGAGGAAAAGTGTCAAGATGAAGCATCTTCCCTCACCCTCCTCCACGGGGAGCTCTAAAGGTGTCAGCGAGGCCAAGAGCGGAGACGCGGAGACCGATTTGGGGAGACCCTTCAGAACCAACGTTAACGGCGACTGCCGGAGATTCAGAGGCAGCCTCTCTTCCATCACCAGTCGGCATGCTCCAGACGCGGATCTGGCGGAGCAGAGGTGCCTCATCGGGGATGCGAGCCCCGAGGACGACGGTCCCTTGGAGCAACCCGCACCTGAAGAGAGCCAGGGCGCGCAGGGCGACTGCGGCGACGGGGCACAACAGGCGCCCTCTGAAGAACAGTCGAGTTTCGTAAAGTTGGAAGGTATCGATCAAATCATGCCTGACGATGAGCGGCTGTACCAGGCGGGCTTTATGCACAGGCAGTTTGGCGCGATGCTTCAACCGGGGGTCAACAAGTTCTCGCTTCGAATGTTCGGGAGCGAGAAGGCGGTGGAGCGCGAGCAGGAACGGGTCAAATCTGCAGGCTTTTGGATCATTCACCCATACAGTGACTTCAGGTAATCTCATGTCTAATTATCGGCTATGCAAATGTTCCCACTGCCATCAGGCCTCCAGTAAGGAGCTCTCCAAAAATAAATGATTCTGTGCTTTGCTCACATGCCTGAGCAGATTAAATACAGCCCAGTCTTTTCATGCTTTTGTTTTTAAAAACGTTTTTTTTTTCTGTGTCCTTGAGCTTGCTGAGGATATTAAAATCAGGCCTGTGCTGTTGCATTCCCTAACCTCACCTGGTCATATCACCTCTTTCCTGTTTGAATGACATTGATACCATCCACATATTGCAAGGGCAAACAGTGTCACCAACGTCAGCAGTCTAGGAGTTTCTGTGATTGTTTTGCATTCATTGCGTGAAACTTTCACTGCACCAGCCACTAAAGTCAAGCGTAATCTCTCGCTTTACTGCATAGTCACACAATAAGTCACACAATCATATTTAGCCATTGTTCTCATGTTTTCACTCAAACAGAGCTGTCCGTTGCTGCATAGGCTGGGAAGTAGGGTGATCAAAATGGGTTAAAATGACGACGGGCATTATTGGGAGCAAACATCAGAGAGGATTACGACAACACAATTTATTTAATGGCACTCTGGTCCGAGTTGGAGGGGGACCAAATGGACCACATGGCCTTCGCACAGTCAGGACTTGGTGCTTCTAATGAGTGATTGGCACATTGTTTTGGATATCAGTCGAAATAAGATGTACGATCAGGGTCATATAGTGCAAAGGAGGACAATGTTGAATCAACACCAGAAATGAAAATTCTGTCAACATTTACTCAGGTCACCTGCATGACTTTCTTTCTTCACAGAAGAAGATATTTTAAATAACTGCTTTAGTCCATTCAGTGAAAATCAATGGTGTCCAAACGAAACCATTTTTGTGTTTTGTTTGGGCCCCATTGACTTCCATTATATTTGGCCAAAAAACAACCAAATATATTTTCAAAAGATCTTTTTTGTTGTTGTTGTTCCACATATAAAATGAAGTCATACAGGTTTGAAATGACATAAAGATGAGTAAATGATGACAATGTTCTTTTTTGTTTTGTTTGTTTGCTTGTTTGAACTACTCTTTAGTTTTTTTTTTACCGCAGATTGTTTTACACAAAAAAAATACAATTTCAGTCTTTCTTCTAGTAATTTTAACATTATAACAGTGTCACTTGTCAATTCTGTTGAATTATTTGTTAAATTTACTAGCTATTTCTTAGTGAAAATAGTTTTTTGTTTTTTTTTACAGTGACTTGAAAAAAATGGTGTAGAAACAATTTTCACTCAGAAATTTCTAGTAAATCACAATTAATTACAAAGAAAAGGCAGTGAATAAAACATGAAAATGTTCAAGTAGAAAGAGTAAAATAGTGTTTTTTATACTCCAATAATATTTTTGATTTGAAAATCATTTTTACAGTGTAGAAAAATGGAAAAGGTACTGGTAAATCTGCCAGCACATTATCTGTTGTATTTCATTTACCCCTAATATACAGGACAAATCAATATGTGATTCAAAATATGAGTAAAACACCTATAGAAAAAGATTAATACGGGAACTTATATTCATACTAACACAGTACATTGGACGCTTTTTTTTTTCTTTTTTTTTACAGATTTTCTTAGAATATTTCCCTTTAATATGTACTGGCAAAACCATCCAAAAAGCATCTGTTAACTCAAACTTCAGTTTTGTGACTATATATATAAGATGTTATTTCAGGAAGCATCTAGACCTGTTGAGTACCAAATGACCACAGCAGCAGGTGATTTGTAAAGTTTCACCTGTCACAAGAGTTACCGTCCTTAGTCGTCTGGCATTTTCAGGTGTCATTTTCACATTTGCCCTTGTCTCCTTCCTCTTGCACTTGCTTCATCCCTCTCTCCCCGTGCTCTCTGACCTTCCTCCCCTCAGCATTGTTAGGGAAGGGGATGGGTGATGTAGGGACGTCCATTTGCTGATAGCATCACCTGGTTGATGCAGAAAACGAGAAGAGAGTGTCAGAATGTGGATGGAGGCTGTTGAGAGGGGGGTGGAAGGTTAGCATCAGTGTTCAAGGGGTTCTGGAATAAGGGAAGCAAAGAGACGTGCTTTTTTAATGAATCACCACAGAGCAGCTCTGTTCTGCAGCGCATTTGGAAAGAGTAGGAAACAATTTTCTGCTAAACAATATGGTGCATCTCATCATCTCTTCATTAGCTTCAGCTGAAAATGAAAGCAGTGCTCTCTCACAGAGCTAAACATTTCCGTCATTTAGAGCAGTGGAGTCACGCAAGCAAACATTTCAGCCTGTTTATTAAATTATAGACTAAACGTAATACTTCAATGGATGTGAATTTCTGTGATTTGCTCAAACAATACTTTGTGTTTCTTCAACGTTATGCACTGGTTAGGTTTTAGTCAAACTAACATATGTTGTGTTTTAATTTATTTTTTAAGGCTTTTTATAGACATTTTATAACAACTTTTGAAGGATCATGAAACTTAATAGCAGATGTTCTCAGATACAAGTTGCAAATTATTAAAAATAATGATATCACATATTATTCTGAATATCAGGAGAATGGTGTTTATGGTTTATGATTTTTTTGATCCATTTTGTTGTTACAGTTTAAAAGCGTATCAATGTAAAATCTGACTTTTTTATTAATAAAAAACAGTATCTTACAACAGTTTTCATAAGAGTTACATAAAAGATATGTGAACCTATCATTTAGAAGAGAGAAAAAACAAAGAAATCTGATAGTTATACTAAAATAAATATAACTCTAACATATTACTAAAATGTCAGCCAACACACGCAAATATGCATTCATACAATAACATACAGACACAAATACACCAGAAAGTCACCTATTTACTGGGATTTGTTTTAAATATTTCTTCATAATATTATAAATAAATTGCTTTTGCCCTTCATAAAAATCTGAATTGTGACTGGTCGAGTCGCGGAGAAATGTATTACATCATTAGATTCTCCACACTAGGAACGCAATACACAAGTACAAAACAGCAAAAAATACAAAAACGCACAGCGTTCAGGATTACGATTTTTGTGTGCAACACTTCACATTGTTTGTTTTTTCTGAACATATTTCACCTACTTGTGTATTTACGCGTATATTACGACCCCCTTTCACACAGTAATACCAGTAAATTGCTGTAAATCACTGGAACGATTTGACCGGTAAATACAAAAATGCGCTGTTTTCACACAGGCAACACTATTCTGTCTTTTCTCCAGTACACACACATCCACAGTCCACACACACAGCGGTCTCCAACCCTGCTCCTGGAGAGCTACCATCCTGAAGATTTCAGCTCCAACCCCAATCAAACATACCTGAACCAGCTAATCAAGGTGTTCAGGGCTACTTGATAATTACAGGCAGGTGTGTTGCAGCAGGGTTGGAACTGAAGTCTGCAGGACAGTAGCTCTCCAGGAGAAGGGTTGGAGATCCCTTCTTTCAACTGTGTGCTAGTTTTTTTTTTTCTGAGTAGTTCTAGTAAAAGTGATGAAGATGTTTTAAATGTTCTTCCTCAGTTTTACAATCAGGCTGTAATGTTAAAATTTTTTTATGAAAACCCATTTGATTGGTTCATAATAGCGTTGTGTGCATGATAATGCGGATGTTTGAGAGTTTGTGGTCATACGGTGATATTTTTGAAATGCAGCAGAGGGCCCTGTTTCTTTCATCTCTATAGTTGTAGATCTTGGTTGAGTTCCCTTTCTCAAGGGAAACTCAAAAAGGCCAAAAGTGACAATAGTTAAAGAAAGAGCCTTAAGGCTATATGAATTCAGTTTTTTTGTTTGTTTTTTTTTGCATGACGGCGGCATGACAGTCACCCAAGTGAATCATGGCAATACTCTTGCATAAACCTATTATTATGTACCCAACACATTAGCTTTCTGCAGGGGACTCCAGCGGCCAGAGTGACTGGTTGAGCTGTGGTGCAGAGCGTTCGGATGATGGCTAGATCTGGTGAGTAGAGTTGACACAGATTCCACTGAGAGATCATCACAATTGGAGGGATGTGGCTTGGGAAAGACAATTAGGACTCATAATATGCTAAGCAGCAACAGATAGAGAAGGAGAATAGAGAGTGTATTTTTGGCAGATTGTAACAGAAAGCTGATTATTGCAAAGGCTTTTGTTTGGATGAAATGTGTTCCCACTGCTGTCATTTAACAGTGGCTCTCGTCTGTTAGTTGATTTTTAGCCTAAATAGAGCCGTTAAAGATCCACACAACTTCAAAATGAAGGGGAATCACAACTAACACACAAACCAAATACCTTTTTAGCAGAACTATCTTCACTTTTCCAAGCTTTCTCAAGTTCTTACCCACTGGTGTCCATTTTATATTGCAAATGATATTGAATAATGCCTCTTGTGGTTTCTAGTGTATGTTCTTATGATATATCATTTGTTTACACATGTGAATTGAGAAGAGAATAAGGTCTATGATGTGGTTACAGTGATACTATGGTTGATGTGATAGACATTGGATATTCGCAATACAATTTCTGATCTAGTAACAGCGTGAGTTGACAGTTGCATATCCATATTGCATTTACAGTATAGACAGTAATATAGATATGATGGAATCTTACAGGCTATAATATAATCCGGAGATTAAGTGGACCAAGAAAATGCTGTGATGTGATGTGATATGATTAGATTACTAAATAATTGGTTTTGTTGTTTTTTTCATTCATTTTCTGCACTGATTATTATATTTATTGCTTTATTTATTTTATATATATAAAATTATTTATTGAAAGAATTCATTGTTCACTACATTTATTTACCTCTCTTGGTATCAGTGTGCCGCTTTTAGTCCTTGCATAAGAGTATGGTACAAACAGTTCAGCACATGTTGCTGTAAAACTTATTCTTTTGCCTGCTTTGACCACTGGAGCATCTGTCCAAGGGTAAATGTCAATGGAAAATCCTTTATAATCTGAAAACTGTCTGGAAATAATCTGGCAGATTTAGTGACACTTCCTATAGATGGTTTGTTCTTGTTTAATCTCCTCCAAAGCTCATTTCAAGCAATGTAAAATAGAGCCCTGCAATGCAGAATTAGTATTTTTCCATTTGGTTAAACCCAGATTTTATATTACATTTAAAAGTAGGTATTTAACATATATGTGATTACAGCATTAACTTGCCAGAAAAGAAGCAGATATAATATAATATTAGCATTATTTGGATTCTATTCCTGATGTATTACAGTAAATTTGAGTGGGACATATCATAAGGCTCATCTTTCATTTATTTTAAATTAGCTGGTATGTTAAGATAATATGATGCTAGTTTCTGGTCAGTTGAAGGTGGTTTTGGAGAGGGACATTATCATTTTGAGAATTTAATTAGTCAAAGTTAATATTCAGTCAGTAATATTTTGCCCACTTTTTTGGTTTTAACAGACACATAGTTGACTGTAAACACGTTACTGGGTCATTCTGTCAAATTAACCGAATTTCAGAAACTTCCCTGGCTCAGATTTTTAAATTTGTTCGTATTCAGAAGCTAGACAGACATAAATAGTGATGAAAACCAACATTTTAAAATGCCATTGAGGAATATTTACTATTTTGTATTAATTAATAATAATACAGTAATTGTGGCAATTTTGTAGAAATGGTCAAATAGCCATTTTCACCTGAGGTTTGAAGCCAAATTGCAGAGGGGTAAAAATTACTTTAGAAAGACCATGGCAGCATCATTATTGTATTTTTACACAGAGATTGGCAGGTCTGTTAGTAAAATCAGTTGACACAATACTGGTTGCTTTATATGCCAGTGGTGGCAGTTTTTTCCCAGAGTTTGTGTGTTTTAACTAAATAAAAGTATTTAAGGTATGTCAATATTCTTTTAGAAACTGGTTCTTAACAAATTTATCATTTGGTCTCTTCATTTTTAAAGCCCTATATTTTATTTTTTAATTAATTTTTTTACATACTGCCAAGTATGGTGACCCATACTCAGAATTTGTGCTCTGCATTTAACCCATCCAACGTGCACACACACACAGCAGTGAACACACACACACCGTGAACACACACCCGGAGCAGTGGGCAGCCATTTATGCTGCGGCGCCCGGGGAGCAGTTGGGGGTTCGGTGCCTTGCTCAAGGGCACCTCAGTCGTGGTATTGAGGGTGGAGAGAGCGCTGGACATTCACTCCCCCCCACCTACAATCCCTGCCGGCCCGAGACTCAAACCCGCAACCTTTGGATTACGAGTCCGACTCTCTAACCATTAGGCCACGACTTCCATATGGTTTAACAGAGATGTGGGGATTTCAATCTGGCTGGTTGAGTAAATTACATTTTTCACAAATTCATTGGTCAAAAATCGCCTTTAAAGATGTCCAAATGAAGTTCTTAGCAATGCATATTACTAATCAAAAATTTAAATTAAGTTTTGATATATTTACAGTATGAAATTTACTAAATATCTTCATGGAACATGATCTTTACTTAATGTCCTAATGATTTTTGGCATAAAAAAAATCAATAACTTTGACCCTTACCATGTATTTTTGGCTATTGTTACAAATATACCCCAGTGACTTTAGACTGGTTTTGTGGTCCAGGGTCACAAATGTGGGTCACTTTGCTTACAGTGATGTCTTTTTAATTTTAAAGAGGAATGTCTGATGAACAAATATTGTTTAAACTAGGAATGTTTCTCTCTATTAAAACAATTGCAAGGAACAGATGTTTGAGTGCCATAAATAGTCTTTTACCAAAGTTTGCATGCCTGTAACTTAAGAAGCATTAAAGATACTGTATCTCAATATCCTATGAGATTTTACTTCTTAAATTAGATTCTTGGATTCTAGTGCAAAGCCATTTAATATTATGGCTTTATTTTTCATTTATGTATTTCTTTGACCAGAAACAAAATATCAAAATTAAACTTTTTAGCCTCTGAGGACCTCTGGTTGATTTGACATGGAATGGCCCAGTTCTTTTCATATGTTTATGGTTGTTTATGCTAATATGACTGCAGATAACAGTAACCTTCAGTCATGATCCAATACTGTGCGAGATCATGGTTAATCTGCTTTTTATTATTTCTGCAGTCATTTCAGAAGCAATTTGTTAGTGAAGAAAACACAGTGACCTATTTATACAAAAAAAAGGGCCTAAAATCGAACTGAGTGTTTTTTTTCTAGTCCGTGGTATCAAACAACATTTAATCCCACCGGACAACTCTGAAATGCTGAGAGCCTCGTTCTCTCTTTTCAATCCATACCGAGCTGAACGGTTTATCAACCCTCTGTGTGATCGATTACAACTCCGCAGCAAAGGACTGGAATCTAGTAACCAACCAGCTCTCTACCACAGTATAAATGAAGAAGGCTAATCTACAACTTCAGTTTTTGGTGTACAAAAAGAATTAGCATGTGGGGAAAAGAGCCAGGCAAATACTGTAAAGCAGCATGAAATATTAGTAGCATTATTGAATGGTTCGCACAACCAAAAAAAGGCTCATTTTGGTATGTCAGGGCCAATGGGATAAGTAATGCTGCGTTCAGCAATTATGGCAGCTTGTTTTTGTGTAAACGTTTCACACAGCAGATCTTTTATTGATGAAATGGCGGTCTTGCCAGAGGTCTCCTGGATGTCTTCCAGCCCCTTTCATTTACATACGTACGACACATCCAATTACCAAACAGGGAACTCATCCATAAACGAGAAGTAATAGCCCAACCAGACAGCCAGCCATTTCCAGCGTCAGTCAGGGACTGAGCTCATGAAGCGTTCTCAAGAAATCCTGAGTGCGCTTTTTAGATTAGTGTTTCTGATTACGGACATCATAATACTTATTTTGAGGAAATGATGGCAGAAGATTACATGCATTTGGCAGATGCATTTATCCAAAGCTACTAACTGCTTGCAAGGCATGTATGTTATCAATTATATTCCTGGGGATTGAACCCGTGACCTTGGTGTTGCTAGCGCATTAGGTTAGCTACAGAACTGGTTGGTCTTAAATATGCTATTGTTTCTTTTTTAACCTATACACAAATAGATTTAAAAGGTGTTTCAGGAAGTATAATAATGTTAATTTTATATTTCTGTCAAGTATACAAAGTATGTTTTATTTATTAAGTATTATTTATGTTCTATAATACCATTTTGTAATATTTTGAAATTTTAAATCTTCAGTTTAAGTTTTAGTCATTTTTTTACGTACATTTGTCATTGTTTCATTCTCTCACACACACACACACACACACACATATATATATATATTTAGTTTTCATTTATTTTTAAGTTTAAATTTGAGTAATTTTAGTACTTGAACTTTTTTTAGTCAGTCAAAACCAACATTTCATTTGTTTTTAATTGTTATATTTTAAGTTTCTAATTTTTATATTTTATTTTATTTCAGCTTTATCTCAATTACTGAAAGTGATTTGAAATAGTCTTTGTTTTAGTTAAAAACAAGACATAATATGGTAAATAATTAATTTAAAATTTTTTTTATTATTTACTATGGTTTTTATAAAATAAAAATGTGTAATGTTAATTATGTATTTAATAATGTTAATTAATAATGATAATAATTATATTATATTACATTTTTTATATTTATAGCATTTATTACTATTATCAGTTATTATTGATATTCATTATTTACTACTATTATATCTATAAATAAATGTATTATCCAGTTTTCTAACTTGTAGGGTCCATTTTTCAGCTAAAAATGTTTCTGTACATGGGTCTCTGCAATACAGAATTTTAAGAAAAAGCACTTAATTGTAATTTATAATCTTTAAATGCCTTTATTGGTTAATGGTTTCAAAGGTCGTGCAGACTCCTCTGGTCCAAAGGCATTAAATAAACACTTTGTCCATTTTATGTCGTCCAGGTTCTACTGGGACTTGATCATGCTCCTGTTGATGGTGGGCAACCTGATTATCATCCCCGTAGGCATCACCTTCTTTAAAGATGAACACACCCCCGCCTGGATAGTCTTTAACGTGGTCTCTGACACATTCTTCCTGGTTGACCTGGTGCTGAACTTCCGCACAGGGATCGTCAAAGAAGACAGCACAGAAATCATCCTGGACCCTCAGCAGATCAAGGTGAAGTATCTTCGGAGCTGGTTCGCCGTGGATTTCATCTCCTCCATCCCTGTGGATTACATCTTCCTCATTGTAGAGACACGCATCGACTCGGACTTCTACAAGACAGCACGAGCGTTGAGGATTGTGCGTTTCACTAAAATACTCAGTCTCCTTCGGCTGCTGAGATTGTCCAGACTCATTAGATACATCCACCAATGGGAGGAGGTAAGATGCACCTCTATAGACTCTTAGATTGGTATAAATCTATCACAAATATATAAAACAGTTTTTTGTTGGCTTGTGAATGTTGAAAAGGAAATGAACTGTGATATGAACCTTGTTTGATATTCCCGTACCAATAAGGGAGCAGCCCATGGTTTCTTTTGGTGGTCCTGAAGCAATATTTCTGTCAAACAAATATACTCATTCCTCATAACCACAAACCGTAATATAAACCAGATTTAAAATAAAAATTCTGCCATCGTTTACTCACCCTTGTGTTGTTTCAGAGATTGCTGAGGAATGGGGATTTGGGCTGTTGTAGTCAAAAATGACAAAAAATATAAAAGTACCATAGAAGTAAGAAAAAACTGCTTATTTAATTATATACACTAATGTTCAAAAGTTTTTTTTTTCTTGAAAGGAATTAATGTTTTTATTCAGCAAGTATGTATTATGTAAATTATGCAAAGACATTTAGAATGTTACAGAAGATTTCTATTTCAAAGAAATGCTGTTCTTTTGAACTTTCTGTTAATCAAAGAATCCTGAAAAAATGAATCACGGTTAAACAGCAAAAAACATTTTCAAAATTGATAATATTAATGTTTCTTAAGCAGCAAATCTACTTAATAGAATGATTTCTGAAGGATCATGCGACACTGAAGACTGGAGTAATGATGCTTTGCAATCACAGGAATAAATTACTTTTTAAAATGTATTAAAATAGAAAGAGTTATTTTAAATTTGAATAATATTTCACAATATTGCAGTTTTTACCGGTGAACATAAAAGACAATGTGGCACCTTTAGGTTTGAAACAACCTAAAATAAATGCACACGTTGGCAGAAATTTATTTTGGATGGACTGTTCTTTTAATTACCTCTAAAATCATAGGGAAATTATTGGTAACAGATAACAGTGAGGCTGTTCTAGGACCAACAATGGAGCTGATCCAAGAACACATCCTACTTGTTAAAATCACGGTCAGCAATTATAGACAGAAGGTCACATTAACTTCACAGTCGTATCTGAAACTCAACGACTGCTTTGCCATCACGTGGATTTAATTTTAGCTCTGCCAAAGAATAGCAGCTTCTAAATCAAGCAGCAATTAGCCATGATTACAGGCAGCAATGTGTTACTCAACCTAACCATTGTTTGTCCATGGCAAAGTTAAAAGCGTGCACCATGACCCTTTAATTGCTTCGATCCCTCAACCTTGCGAGTTAACGGAAATCTATTGGATTCCGCACTTTAATTACTGCTATTTGGGAACGCCGCCTTTTTGTACATTAGGGGTGGTGCATCGGTGCCGTTATGGATTGTGGGTAACATCAGCCTCTCGTTTGGCCTCCCACTGATCTCCTAGGAACTATTAGTGACATTAGCAGAAGAGATACAGTACCTTATGTAATACTCCACAAGCCCAGCGTTGTGCTACTAAAAAACATCTTAAGGACAATGTGGCCTAGAACCGAGTGAGGATTAAATCTTAATTGTGACCCAATGCGGCATATTCTAGTTCACATCTCTGACCTCTTTTCCTTTTAGATTTTTCACATGACCTATGACCTGGCTAGTGCCATGGTGCGCATTGTGAATCTCATTGGAATGATGCTGTTGTTGTGCCACTGGGACGGATGCTTGCAGTTTCTGGTGCCCATGCTTCAGGATTTCCCTTCAGACTGCTGGGTGGCCAAAAACAAAATGGTGGTAAGTTTGAGGGGCCGATCTATGTCTGTTTTCTCTTTATTTTCCATTGGCTCAGCTCCCAATGATTTATTAATCCCAACATCCATATTTTCAGGTTATTCTAAAAAAAAAAAAAAAAACCTGCAAATATAAAACAGAATAAATGACCCAGATGGAACATTTTGAATTATAGAAGGCTGTTTCCACCTCGGAGTTAAAAAAAAGTTATGAGATTAAGTTTACAGTAAGAATTAAAGTCACATTTTGAGTCACAATTGCAAGAAACAAAGGCACAATGGCAAGATAAAAAGTTACATTTAGATATAAAGTTGCAATGAAAAGAAATAGTCACAACTGTAAAATATAAAAGTCCAATTGCAAGATATGAATCACAATAATGACACCATGAAGTGGCAATTATGTGATGTCAGATTTTGTGATATAAACCACGTTGAAAAAATATAAAGTTGCAGTTATGAGAATTACAATTAAGAGAAATAAAGTCAGAGTTAAAGGAAATAGTTGCAGTTTTGAAATGTTAAGTCAAATTGCAATATATAAAGTCACACTGCAAGATAAAAAGCCAGTTTATGACATATAAAATCAGATTATGCCATATGAAACCACACCGTGAAATATAGAGTTGCAAATACAAGAAACAAAAGTTACAATTACAATTAACAAAGTTACAATAGCAAGCCACATTGTAAAGTATAGAATCACAATTGGGAGATATAAAGTCAGAGTTAAAAGAAATATATGTAATTTTGAGATATAAAGTCAAATTTTGATACATAAAGTATTATAAGTTACAAAGTCAGACGATACAGTTGCGAAATATAAAGTCAAATTGCAAGATAAAAAGACATATGAAGTCAGAGATATGAGAAATTAAGTGGCAGTTATCAGATAAAAAGTCAGATTATGCAATATAGGGTTACATTGCGAAATATTAAGGCACAATTATGAGAAACAAAGTTGCATTTACAGAAACAAAAGTTATAGTTATGAGAAACATGAGTTACAACTGCAAGATAAAAAGTCATATTATGAAATATAAAGTCACAACTGGGCAATACAAAGTCGTAAATTAAAAGTAAAGTTGCAGCTTTGAGATATAAAGTGACTTGTCACAGTATAAAGCTGCATTGTGAAATATAAAGTTGAAATTACAAGAAACAAATTCGAAATTACGAGAAACAAATTTGTGATTACAAGAAATTGTGTTGTAATTATGAAAAATAGTCAAATTGTGAGACAGAAAGCCACATTGTAATATATAAAGTCAGAATTATGACAAACAAGGTTATAATTACAAAAAAAATGTCAATTACTATAAACAACGTCGAAATAGTGAGATATCAAGTCGTAATTACTTTTAGGTTCTTTACTCTGAGGCTGAAAACTGGCAACCATATTGAACTGATATTGGTAAAAGTAATATTTTTGATTGAAATTAGGCCAGCTGCATCATATTCTGGACCTGCATGATAAGTATTTGGCCCAAAAGTGGCAGGCTGAGTGACTCATTTTGCTAAAAAACGAACACTGTCCATGACTATGCTTCATTAGCATTTGTAAAACAGTACCTTCTGCTGTCCTCCATCTTTTCATATCAAGAAAGCACATGCAGCGTTCGTAATGACCCTCCTGCTAAAGGACTTGATATTTCCCTTTCTCTCTCTCTCTCTCTGGCCTTTACTCCGGCTCCTTCTGAGTCCTGTCAGAAATATATAGAAACACTGTCACTTTTTTTCCAGTCTAACACTCTCTCGTGCTCTTTCTCTCACATTCTGTCATTCGCAATGCTATTTTCTCTCCTCTCGTTCTCATTGGTCCGTACCTTTGTTCCTTCACAACACGTTTTGTCCCTCTTTCATCGTCTCTCCTATTTCTTTTGCTCTCTATCACAATTGCCGTCTTTCATGCTTTGTAATTATATTCATGCTTTAATTTGGGTTCTTTTTTTTCTCTTTATCTCTTCCCCGCTTTCTCATTCTGTGCATCCCTCCCTTTCTCTCTGTCCTCACAGAATGACACATGGGGTCAGCAGTACTCTTACGCCCTGTTTAAGGCCATGAGCCACATGCTGTGTATCGGGTATGGCATGTACCCTCCTGTGGGCATGACGGATGTGTGGCTAACCATCCTCAGCATGATCGTGGGTGCAACCTGCTATGCCATGTTTGTGGGCCATGCCACCGCCCTCATTCAGTCACTGGACTCCTCACGCAGACAGTACCAAGAGAAGGTTAGTGAAAAAAAGAGGAGATGATGAAATCAGCTGGGTCTGAGAGGCTAAAGTGTGGATATTCGCATGCATTGTGATGTAAAAATAATTGTTTTATTACAGAATAATCTAATGAAAGGGAGCTTGGGGCAATTTCTTCACTCATAATTAAGCTAATGATGATACATACTCTGCTCAGTTAAATTTGTGTTTTTATCATCAAAAATTGAGGAATATTATTTGAGGATTTATTTTGGGATGTTAATGCATTTGGAACCCATTTCATATCTATCTTATTTGATGGTTAAAAGTTGCTAATGCTTTTACTGGAAGCTACCATTTTATCATGGCTCTGAAGTCAGGGACCATTGTAACAGTATTTATAATTACTAGTTCATAGTTATGAAGTAAAAATATAAAAATGAAAAATATATATATATAATTATTAAAAAAAGAAAAAGAACATAATATAGCCTATGTAATATTATATGTTGTTAATGTTGTTAAATAATTTATTGCTAAATAATATCCAATTAAATAAATTGTAATAGGCTACATGAATATTAATTATATATTTTTTCATTTGTATATGTGCACATATTTACATATAAAAGTAGTATAATGTCATATATAAAGTATAATTGGGGCTGCTAATATTTTTATGTATTTAAGTATTTCTGATCAAAAATAGTTAAAACAGTAATATTGTGAAATTATAGCAATTTAAAGTAACTGATTTCTATGTTTTAAAATATAATTTACTCCTGTGATTGACATTTGAAATTTACAGAACCCATTAATCCAGTCTTCAGTGTCTCATGATCCTTCAGAAATCATCATTTTAATCATTTCTTATTATTATCAATGTTAAAACTTTTTGTTTTGCCTAATTTTTTTGTGGAAACCATAATCTTTTTTTTTTTCAGGACTTCTTGATGAATAGAAAGTTCAGAAGAACAGCATTTATCTGAAATATAAATATTTAAATATTATAATATAATGAACCTTGCTTAATAAAATTATAAATTAATTTTAAAAAATATCTTACTAACCCCAAACGTTTAAAAGGTAGTGTATATTATATTATATTATATTATATTGTATTGATGGTGCATTTAAGTTTCAAACATATAACTGTTTATTAAACTAAATGATGAGGTAGGATAGTAGTAGTTAAAATGTTACAACTGTCTTCTATATTCCTTTTATAGTTGTAGAAAATATATGCAAAAGGAAAAACCTTTCCTGTAGCACAAATAGTAGAGCATGGCGCTAGCAACGCCAAGAGGTCATGGGTTCGATTCCCAGGGAAAGCAAGAGCTGATAAAATGTAAAAACTGTAGCTTGAATGCAATGTAAGTCGCTTTGGATAAAAGTATCTGCTAAATGCGTAAATGTAAAAAAAAACAAAAATACTATCTTTATTGGCAAGCCAGCAATTAAGGCAAAGATCATTTTAATGAGGGTGGGCAGCTGCCGTTTCCCACTTTATTGAGCATTGTAAAGATTTCCCAGCAGACGAAATTTCTTCACTCCGAGATCCGAGAACGCCTTTGAAGTCCTGTTTAAAAATAGAAAAACCAGGGTCGCAAACAGACGAGCGGAGAGAAAAATGGAAAACGACGAGGGTTTGTGAGTTTTGAGCGGTTCGTGAGTCCTGGAGGTCTCTGACCTCTGCGGTGAACGATACGCGGTTTTATCGTGTCTGTAAGTGTGCTGGAGTGGTAATTGAACTGTTGTCATTTTCTATGAGAAGAAAATACAAGTGCTTTGACCTCTGCTGTATTCAAAGATTCAAGTCAATTCAGCCCGACTGCGGTTGTCGAGGCAACTTGCATTGTTCATACAGAAGCGCGTATTGATGTGAGGTTTCCTCCTCTTTCCTCTGCGGTGTTTGGAGCGAGTGTTTTGTTTTCTCGAAAGCTGAATGCATGAAGGCCAACGCTTTTGATTATGGTTTCACAGTACATGATTTACAGTTCCTCTCCACATCTGTTCGAGAGGGTTTTGAAGACACAAACACAAGGAGAGAGAGAGGAAGATTCGTTTAGGGAGAGTTCAGCAGGGATAAAAATGTCTGAAGTTGTCAATTTGTCCTGTTAAGTTAGCTGCCGATTTCATTACCTGCTGTATTTGGGCTTCCACACCACTCTCCTCAGTGTCAATGCGATTACCAGCATCCATTTCCAGAAAAAGGACGAATTCCAATGACACACTTTTTTCCCCGACACCATGAAGCATGCTCGCCTTATGCTGGCATTTCGGCGAGCGACTTCACACCCTCGCCGGGATTCGCAGTTGAAACCTAACTGTATAGCGTGACATTTTTTCCTGTTGTTTGAACTCTTCTTGCTGGCTTTGTCCCCTGACCTTGAATATGATAATAGAAGAGCCACTCGGAGAGACCGAGGAGATGTTCACAGCTGACATGGCAGGAACATTAGCATGTGGTGAAGGGCACATTGGAACCGGCTACTGTCGACAGCCGAGACAGGAATTCATGGAGAGAGACAGCAAAATGGCTAGTGACAGAACAAAGTTTATTAGAAAGGACAGCAGAGGCGTAACATCGCCGAGCCGCAGTGCCGCAGATGCTCTCTGCCGGTTTCGGAGACACAAATGAAATAACAAAGAGACACTACAAGGGGATCGTGGGTAAAATAAACCCTATCAATACTGTACGTCCTTCCTTGAAGTGAAAGAGACAGGCTTGGAGAGCGGGACAAACAGAAAGACAATGATAAATGGGGAGATGGCCGCTGATGTGAAAATACTGCCGAGCTTTGCAAATGGAGCCTGGCTGCTGTAAATATGAAGCCGGACAGTTACACTGACCGAGCTATTGTTTTGCTGGAGATTTAGTCAGTATTTATTTATTGGTAGCTGTGACCACCTCATTGTCTACAGACGGTTTAAAGCCTATTCCCACCTAATCATAAAATCATACATTACAAGACTTTAAAAAAGTCAATTGATTACTAAGAGCTTCTTTGTTCCAAGTACAAAAATATTGGAAAGTGTAGTTCCATTGTAAGGTGATGGTATCATATATCATATAATATCACAGTACTTTGACATATACTACGATAATTAATAATTACCATACTCGTACCATTGTGCATATGCAAATGATTAATATGTTAGAAAGGTGCCGTAAAAAATAATGTGATAATGATCAAAATTCTTTAGTTGGAAACTAGCTAATTTTTTATTTTTGCTTTGCTTTGTGTTTTGGTATTTGTGTATGTTTTGTTTGATTTTGTTGGGGGTTTTTTGTTTGTTTTTTCTTTTGATTTTTGTTGTGCTTTCTATGCTGATTTGTTTTGTTTTGTTTCACAGTACTTTGAAATAAACTATGATAATGAATAATTACCATACTCGTACCATTGTGCACATGCAAATTATGATGTTAGAAAGGTTCATTTAATTTCATTGTTCATTTTGTGATGAACACTTTTTTTTCTTTCTTTGCTTTGCTTTATTTTTTGTTTTTATGTGTGTGTATGTTTTGTTTGATTTTGTTGTGTTTTGTTTGGTAAAAAGTTTACCAAATAAGCCTGGCTTATTTAAGCTAGTCTGACTTATTTTGAACCAAATCAAATGACAATAAGTCAGACTAAATGAAATAAACCTGTCTTATTTGGTAAACTTGTTTGGAACCAATCTTTGATTTGGCAATAATCCTAAAACTCTACTGGATAATCTAAGAACAGGATAAACTGGAATTTCTCTTTTTGTTTGTTTGATTTATCTATCCATCTATCCATCTATCCATCTATCCATCCATCCATCTATCTATCTTCTTGATGTTATTCGGTTTCATATTTGATCCCACTAGGGTTTTTAAAAAATGGTTTCAAATGGTTATAGAAATCTCATTAGCATTTCTGTCCACATTCCTCTCAATTTTTTTTGACTATTGTTGCTTAACATGTAGATAAATATGTAATATTCAGGTTGATAATTTAGTGTATATGTCATTTGTACAGTACAAGCAGGTGGAGCAGTACATGTCGTTCCATAAACTTCCCGCAGACATGCGGCAGAGGATTCATGATTACTATGAGCATCGCTATCAGGGGAAGATGTTCGACGAGGAGAGCATTCTGGGAGAACTGAACGAACCACTCAGAGAGGTTAGTAGTAACATATAAGCCAGTTAGTGTATACTTTCAATGCGTAGCTTGTATTCTAGTACTGAACAGTTCTATCCACTTACAGTATGTTGATATTCTTCATTTACAGGAAATCATCAGTTTTAACTGTCGAAAGCTTGTGGCTACCATGCCATTGTTCGCCAACGCGGATCCCAACTTTGTGACCTCCATGCTCACCAAGTTACGTTTCGAGGTGTTCCAACCAGGAGATTACATTATCAGAGAGGGGACCGTCGGCAAGAAGATGTATTTCATACAACACGGTGTACTAACTGTTCTGACGAAGGGTAGCAAAGAGACAAAGATCTCGGATGGGTCTTACTTTGGAGGTACGAAAACACTGATATTGACGGATTGGATGGTTTGATGCAACTTTCATTTCATTCTTTTTTTTATTCTTTAAGGCAGATCTTTTAGAAGCTAATGCAGATGAATTGGCATTTAAGTTGCAGCAAATAAGTTTGTGTTTTTATTAGAGAGGTTTCATGTGCTTAATGTTCAGGCTGGTACCACCATGTTCTTCAGTGTTATCGGCTGGTTCTCCCAGGGAACCAAATCAGTGAATGGCCACGCTTTCGGAGCCTGGGGAAATTCCTCACCCAGCATAAGTTAACCATTCATGAAATTAATTTCCTTCACAAGATTGAGGAAGGAGGGGAAGATAACAGTTTGAGTTGAGCCTTGTCATCAGAGGCTGTTCACTGCAGTTTTCTCATTACCATTGTACGAATCCACATAGATTTACTTTTTTTTTTGTCTTGTACATTTTCTGTTTTTAATTTTGGCATTTATGAAGGCATCATTTATATGTTGTCCATTATTAAATGCCTTTTAAATGACAAAAAATAAAATTTATTCACATTATAGTTTACCTTGCATGCAAATAGTGAGTCTACCAAACAAATCAACACGCTCTATTTTCTGAAGAAAATGAGGGTAATGCAAATATTTTGAAATAAATGATACACCACCTGGTCTCCGAATGCAAGCTAGCCTCTTTCCTGGCGTTCTGTGCCATTATAAACACTATTACTGTCTCCTGTGCGGTTCTGGGATCACAACTAAGTAGTTTGTGCTATCAGTGAGCTGCAGATTTAGTCAAGAAAAAAAATGTCATCATATTTTCCAAAAAAAAAAAACTTTCCTTCTGCCCAGGCTCATTTGAGGTCATTACATGTTCAACAAGCCGCTCATAATCTCTTTTCCTATAAACCCTGTGTGAAAGTGCAGAAAGGAGGAGCAGGCTGGATTCTGGCCTAGGACTGAGCCCACCCAGTCCCCATATGTCATCTGTTCTTTCTCTTGTCTATCTGGTTAAGTTGAGAATACAATACTAGTACACACTGCAAAGTATATGCTGTGTACTGTCCACTATTTTCCTATTTAAAAAAATAGAATGTGAAACAGTGCACAAAATTTAATATAATGCCATTCAAAATTTGATTTATTTTTAAAGAAGCAAGAATGCATTACATTGATCAAAATGTACAGCAAAGACAGTCATTTATATTTCAAATAAATGCTATTCTTGCTCTTCTCAGAGAATCTTGAAAAAACATTTCACAGTTTCCACAAAAATATTGAGCAGCAAAACTGTCTTCAGCATTGATAAACAACAACAAAAAAAATCTTGAGCTACTAATCAATACATCAGACCGATTTCTGAAGGATCATGTGAAAACTGGAGTAATGATGCTGAAATTTCAGCTTTGCCATTACAGGAATAAAATACATTTTAAATTATAGTTAAAATGTTTAATTTTAATAATATTTCACAATATTACAGTTTTTGCTGTATTGTTATCAAGTAAATGCAGGCTTGGTGAGCATAAGAGACTACTTTCAAAAACATTTCAAAAATCTTACCGAACCAAAACTTTTGAACGGTAGTGTATACAATTTATTTATTTGCATTTTTAATTCAGTTATTCCAATTACTATGTATTCAATTAATCTTAAAGAATTTTGTATGTGTAAAAATGTTGGCAGTCAAATAATCAAATAATCAGTTAAGAAGGAAATCACAGCAGATATCTCATGGCACTATATGATTGCTATGCTTTTAAACACCATGAAATATGAATGAGATTTATATTTAATGGTATATGAAAGAATAGCAATGGAAAGCCTCATAATAAAGTAAAAAAACATTGGTATTACTGTGGTAATGTGTTCAAAACCATGTTGACATGGTGCATTTTTATGCACCACGTCATTGATTCTTTATTTGTATTTCTCCACCTTCCCTGACCCTCACACCACCCTTCTCCCCCTTTCCACCTCAGGATGTGTGCTAGTGAGTGTATGTGCTCTGATGGAGTGGTTCTTGGCAGCATGTTCTTTATGACTCTGGCCATGACGACTAGACAGAGAGAAAAAGAGAATGAGAATAATCTCTACAGCCTCCTCTACCCCTCTGTCTTTCCCAAACAACACCACTTTATCTTTGAGGTTCTTGAAGGTCCAAAAGCAACTTATTAATCTCTATAGTATTCTTATTTTTCAGTACCCATCATTAATATCATCTGCACACATGCAAGCATGAAAAATATCTTCTAATTGGAAAGACTTAAAGACTGTCACACAACCAAAGTTCTACTGTTTAAGATGGCTATTTCATTGATCAGTTAGGTAGTAAGAAGGATTTTAACAATGTCCTTACAACCTTTCTGAGCCTTGAACATATCAGTTGCGTTGCTGTCTATGGAAGGTCAGAAAGCCCTCAAATTTCATGAAAAATATCTTAATTTGTGTTCTGAAGATGAACGAAGGTCTTACGGGTTTGGAACAACATGAGGGTGAATAATTAATGGCAGAATTTTCATTTTTGGGTGAACTATCCCTTTAAATAAATGTTCTTACTACTTAACCGATCAATGAAATAGCTGTCTTGAGCAGTAAAACTTTGTTTCTGTGACAGTCTGACTGCCAAAATGAACCTAAACACATGCTACATGTGTTATCCAATCAGAATTCAAATCAGTTCAAATCGATCAGAATATATTTTGAATTAGGTTTATTAATGTGTCATTGCCTGTTATAAGACATTATTAGATTTATGCTTAAAACAAGAAAAAACTGTGATCTAGTTTTATGCAATTCAGTGGTGAAGCTTTGTGGGAGTTGTCAAAGAATGCTTAGCAGCTTTAACTGTACAATTTCCATAAAGTTGAACATAGAATCATGCAAATTCACTTCTTTAGCTTTTAAAAATGGTATGAACTAGTCAGTGAACTTTTGGGAAAACAGTAAAACTGTATTTCTTAGGTGCGAAGTTGCGATACTGTCTGGGAACACCCAATTACCACATTAGTGTTGACAATTCCCTGTGTCCTCTCCTCAGACCTCCTGCTTGTCTGTCGCTTAGAAATGTCCTCTGCATTTGAGATAGAGCTTTTACTCTGTGATCTGACTGGACAGATGATGGCTGAGTACAACTCTAATCTGTCAAAATGGTATTTTAATGCTCTGGGCACAGATTAAAAAAGACCATTCAAAAAAAGCAACCTCAAAGTATATAAAGTCTGAGTCACTGCATTTACAGCAAGTATATTTAATTCATGGTTCCCACTATTGTGAATTTATGCACATATTAATAGTGCTGGAGTGCTCTAAATTTAAACATTTATGTTTTTAATGCTCAGTGAGGGGCTGGATACTAGGGTATACCCATTCATACATTCATTTATTTACGCTTCATTCTATTATTTATATACATAAACGTACATATATAAACTTGTAAAATTGTACATGTTCTTTCCGCATGGTTGCTCTTACAAGAAGAGTAGGATACATGTTCTTCCCATGTGGCTTTCAATTTGTTCATGTTGTAAAACGTCCACAGAGATCTGTTTGCTGACTCGAGGCAGAAGAACAGCCAGCGTGAGAGCAGACACATACTGTCGCCTGTACTCGCTCTCTGTGGACCATTTCAACGAGGTGTTGGAGGAGTACCCCATGATGCGGCGTGCCTTTGAGACCGTAGCCCTCGATCGGCTTGACCGCATAGGTGAGAGCTGTCAGTTCAATAGGCTCATGTTTTTCACAGCTGCTCTGAGATGTCCTTGAAGAGTGGAGAGTTTAAGTTTAAGTGGTCGCATCTTGTCCCTTGCTTTTATTGTAATTTTTTCATTTTGAAATCAACATGAATTGCAGTTTGCAACTCTTTTTACTCTCATAATGTGATGTATTATAATTGAAACAGTATATTTAATGAGAACATTTTCTGTTGGTTAACTTTAATCAAACAACCCTTGTGAAAAAATGTAAATTACCCCATGATTTACTCGCCCTCAAGCCATCCTAGGTGTATATGACTTTCTTCTTTCAGACAATACAATCAGAGTTATATTAAAAAATATCCTGGCTCTTCCAAGCTTTATAATGGCAGTGAATGGAGGTCGAGATTTTGAAGCTCAAAAAAGTGCATCAATCCATCATAAGAAGTGATCCACACAGCTCCGAGGGGTTAATAAAGGCCTTCTGAAGCAAATCGATGCATTTTTGTAAGAAAAATATCCATATTTAACACTTTATAAACCATAATATCTACCTTCCGCTAACTGTCATAGAGTGATCTCACCAGATGACATAAGCGTAGCGTAGCTCCGGTGAGACGAACACGAAGAGGAGAGAGCAAAACAAAACAGCAGTCATGAATTAGAAGTAGCCATGTGGAGCACTTTTTCTGATGGATGGCCGCACATTATTTTACTTCAAAATCTTGACCACCATTCACTGCCAGGGTGAGTAAATGTCCATGGAAAAGGAAAGTCAAAAGGCGAAAAAAAAAAAAATTTGATCCCCTGATGATTTTGCCCACTGACAAAGAAATGATCAGTCTATAATTTTAATGGTAGGTTTATTTTAACAGTGAGAGACAGAATAACAACAAAAAATCCAGAAAAATGCATTTCAGGTCAAAAAGTTATAAATTGATTTGCATTTTAATGAGTATTTAATAAGTATTATTAAGTATTTAATAAGTATGAAATAAGTATTTGACCTTTTCGCAAAACTTGACTTAGCACTTGGTGGCAAAACCCTTTTTGGCAATCACAGAGGTCAGACATTTCTTGTAGTTGGCCACCAGGTTTGCACACATCTCAGGAGGGATTTTGTCCCACTCCTCTTTGCAGATCCTCTCCAAGTCATTAAGGTTTTGAGGCTAATGTTTGGCAACTCGAACCTTCAGCTCCCTCCACGGATTTTCTATGGGATTAAGGTCTGGAGACTGGCTAGGCCACTCCAGGACCTTAATGTGCTTCTTCTTGAGCCACTCCTTTGTTGCCTTGGCCGTGTGTTTTGGGTCATTGTCATGCTGAAATACCCATCCACGACCCATTTTCAATGCCCTGGCTAGCTTCAGTGCCCTGGCCCTGACGATACATGGCCCCGTCCATCGTCCCTTTGATGCGATGCAGTTGTCCTGTCCCCTTAGCAGAAAAACACTCCCAAAGCACAATGTTTCCACCTCCATGTTTGATGGTGGGGATGATGTTCTTGGGGTCATAGGCAGCATTCCTCCTCCAAACACGGCGAGTTGAGTTGATGTCAAAGAGCTGGATTTTGGTCTCATCTGACCACAACACTTTCACCCAGTTCTCCTCTGAATCTTTGGCAAACTTCAGACGGGCCTGTACATGTGCTTTCTTGAGCAGGGGGACATTGCGGATTTTAGTCCTTCACAGCGTAGTGTGTTACCAATTGTTTTCTTGGTGACTATGGTCCCAGCTGCCTTGAGATCATTGACAAGATCCTCCCGTGTAGTTCTGGGCTGATTCCTCACCGTTCTCATGATCACTGAAACTCCACGAGGTGAGATCTTGCATGGAGCCCCAGTCCGAGGGAGATTGACAGTTATTTTGTGTTTCTTCCCTTTGCAAATAAACGCACCAACTGACCATTCCAGCCTTGTGTAGGTCTACAATCTTGTCCCTGACATCCTTGGACAGCTCTTTGGTCTTGGCCATGATGGAGAGTTTGGAATCTGATTGATTGCTTCTGTGGACAGGTGTATTATATACAGGTAAAAAATTGAGATTAGGAGCACTCCCTTTAAGAGAGTGCTCCTAATCTCAGCTCATTACCTGTATAAAAGACACCTGGGAGCCAGATATCTTGCTGATTGATAGGGGATCAAATACTTATTTCACTCATTAAAATGCAAATCAATTTATAACTTTTTAAAATGTATTTTTCTGGATTTTTTTGTGGTTGTTATTCTGTCTCTCACTGTTCAAATAAATCTACCATTAGAATTATAGACTGATAATTTGGGGTAAACGTACAAAATCAGCAGGGGATCAAATAATTTTTTCCCCACTGTATGTAGTTCTCAATAACATATAGAGTTCACAATAAGACAGTAAATTTTGTCAGCTTTGATTTTAATGTTGATAAGGCATGTAATGTTAATATTTTAATAATTTAAATAATATTTGTGTACTAGCATCATTTAAAATCAAATAAACATAAATTTTCCCTGCCTTACATATTGACATGTTTAAAGCTTAAATAAAAATACATTGAATTTATTATCCATGCATTTCTGTCTCCCTTTTATGTCCTCACAGGAAAACAGAACTCTGTACTCCAGCACAAGGTCCAACGGGATCTCAATTCCGGAGTTCTGAACTACCAAGAAAATGAGATCATCCAGCAGATTGTACAGCATGACAGGGATATGGCTCATTGTGCCCACCTCATGCAGACACCTCCTCCAGCTCCTCACCCAGCACCAACTCCATCTTCCTACACCCCCGTCATCTGGGCACCTCTTATTCAGGCTCCTCTACAAGCTGCGGCAGCCACCACTTCAGTCGCCATTGCCCTAACTCGCCACCCCCATTTGCCTCATACCCTCTTCCGACCCCCTGTCCCGCTGCTTGGCTCTCTAAAAGACCAACCAGGATATGTAAAAAGGTTCCCAACTGCACTTTCGAGTGCTGCTGCATTTGGTGGCTCCTCCTCAACCAGCTTGCAGTTCGGCTCTTGTATGGAGACCCCAATTCTGGACACACTCAGGACCGAGAGATCATCTACCTCCACACCACCGCCACCGTCCTCCAGCTCTCTACCATCCACCATCACAACAACAGTCACCACCACCACCTCCAACATCACAGAGTCTTCCTTCTACCCTCATAGACCCCTTGCTTCCCATGGGTCCAAAGACTTCAGTATTGCCCAGCTTCATTCTCAACCACAACTTCCTCAGGCCTCTTTCCCCGGCATTGCTGCATCTCTTCCTGGGTTCTTCCAACAAGGAGCAATTGGAGGAGAGGCTGTCCAGCTTGCAGTTCCCCCTGCATCCACCCTTACTCCTTTGATTGCGCATTCAGTAAGTCCAATCCTGACCCAACTGCATTCAGCTCAGCCAAATCCTCAACAAATAAAACCAATTCAAGATTTGAATAAAGTTGCAAGGACAGCCTCTCAGTCTCCTATAACAGAGTCCCCTGTCCGCCCCAGGAGCATAATTGAACAAGTCCCGAGTCCAACAAGTGTCCTGTCCCAACACGCTCAGATTGGTTTACAGTCCGATGTTCTTTCCCAGCTTTCCCAAGAACCATCTGCTCTTGCTTCCCTTGCACAGTATGGGTCTGGAAATGCATCTCCATGTGGCACACCTTCAGCCTGGAGCCCAACATGCCAGAGTCCTACAGTGGAGAAGATGAGAATGTCCGTGTACAGCCAGCCTGCTAGCATCTCTGGATCCCAAAGCTCACTCCTAACCACTCAGACACTCTTCCCACCGCCACCTCAACCAAGAGAAAGGGGCGGATCTCTAGTTGACCTACCTTTCCAAGACTTAAGCACCATTTCCATGTCTCTCCCCACCCCAGGACAACCTGAAAAATCCAGGCCGGTTGGAAGAGGCCCACAACCACCGGACTTATCCCATCACAGAGGATCTGCTTCAGGTTACTCACCGCTCCCATCACCCCCTCCCCTTATGAAACCATTTAGCTCAATACCCGGTCACTTTGTCCTATCAAGACAAACTTCCAAGTTGTCCATAACTCAGACTGGGTCCTCAGGTGGGTCACCAGCCCATGGATCTAGTGACAGGTCCACCCCTGGGACTCCAAGCTTGCACCCCAAATTCCCATCGAACTTGTGAGAATGGATTGCACCCTCCTACGATGAGTGAGCAACGTTTTTTAATACGTCAAAGACACTGACATTTCTCACCAGAGAAGGAGGGTGTATGTTCACCGACTTGGATTTCTATCGTTCCAATGACTTCCGTATTTGTAATGCCAAAAGAAGGAATGGACTAACAAAACTGACAGAAGAATGAAGGTGTGACTTTAATTTGTCTTCCAAGTTCTGTCAGTAATTTTTGCAATATTATTGTCTGATGATAAGACTGTATAGGGATATGCAAATTATGACTTCCAAAAAACAAACAAAAAAACAAAAAAGTTACTTCAAAGTAATAATTCTAAAGGACATACGTATGTTTGTGATTGTGTGTGTGTGTGTGTGTGTGTGTGTGTGTGTGTGTGCGCGAGCGATTGCTATTGTCATGTTATAATAGTGTGCTCTTTTTAAAGGAAGGAATTATGCTGTGTCAGGGAAGCAAAGCTACATTCGTCGCACTTCATCAGTCGGACATCATCTGTCACTGTGAAAGAACACGCCGAACCGGTCTCTCTGGGCAGGTGGCACAGATACTATATACACACAAGTGCACAGACACATTCACACATGCACAATCAAACCTAGCCCTGAACATCCCAATTATCTAGACCTAGTATGATCTTTCCGTTAGACCTTGACCCCATACAATACCTCCTTGCTGAAAAAGAGGTACTGCTCAGTATCTATGGCCTTTCCTTTTTGTAACTATACTGCCTTAGTGTCTGGACACCAGGGAATGACACCCTCACTTCCACAACAGAACCGAGAATATTAAGAATGTTTTGCAATCATTTTGTATGTGATTTGTATGTTAACTTGTGCAGTACTTAAGCAATAAAACTGTACGCTTGGTTTTTGTACGTGCACAGAGGTTGAACTGTAAATTGACAAAAAATACTGGGTGATTGTGACAATGGCAACGACACTACTAATATGACGCAGTTATAAAAAAGCCCACTGCAGTTACCAAAGCTTATGAGTTAAAACCTGTAATTACAAAATCACATTTGAATTTGGGTTTGTATGTTTCATTTCTGTTTTGCATCTGTTCAAATGCACATTTTGTATAATGCAGTAAGCCTATACCCCACAATTTGCATGAGGTTATATATGCTTTCTGGTTGTGCAATACATGTTTTGGTCAGTATGTATTATATTTCATATCTGTGAAATTAAACATTTTTAACAATTTAAAATGTATTTCAGAGGAGGTACAGCAGACTCAAATAATAAAAACAACTCTGCTAACACAATAGTTAGCCTAGCACATGCTATGATATGCCATATGTGGCTGGTGGGAAAAGGAGGAATATTATTTTTCTAAGTGTCCTTCCTTTTGAGCAAAGCTTACACAGGTGGATCATGAAAATTGCCTGCTTTATCCCAGGTTATTATATATTGTATAATTTAGATTATTTTATATTACATGTCTATGTATATATCTATTTATTGTGTATGTGTTTGTTTTGTTAATATATATTCATAATTTAAACTATATACTGTCATCATCAGTCTGCAGATACTGTCATTATGCATCACTCGGTCATTCCACTCTCAATTCTCTTCCATTCTTGCAATATGCATTTGATTATCATATCATTATTTTCATTTTCAGACCCTGATTTTTTCCAAGTTAACATCATTCCCTGCGTTGAAGTCAGATAAATTGCAAGGCAAAATGCAAATGAGAGTGTTATACGTGATGTTGAATATTAATGAGTTAAATATCAAAGCATCAAAGAGCTTTTTGTTAGTATTACAGAGCACACAATACATTACACTGTAACATTTCTCTTTTTCAGGTCTGAGTGTGTTTGTATGTGTGTTTTACTGTGCATTTATTATTTATCATAACCAAAGTGGGGTATCCTTAATGATTGTTATACAGTAGCATTTTTAACCCCATCAATATAATTACAGAAAAGTATTGGTGGCCTATGTGTTCATAAAGGATGCACATTCCTTTTTGGTGTTTGAGAACTGTAATAATCCAAAACAGAATTTATGGTCACTGTATGGCAAAATAGTTAAGCCATATATGGCATATTCACGATGGACAAGTTATGTCATTATGCATCAGTCTACTGTGCACTTTCAGTTCATCAAAAAGAAAAAAAGGGAAAATTGTTCTTCCATCCTAACCAAAGTCCTGGAATATGTCCTCTTCAGAACTCATAGACATATTAGTGCAATATTTTCACATGGAATATGAACAACTGCCATCAATTATTATTTGCTTATTTTGAGTTGGAAGATGACCAGACTTGCCATATTTGGTCAGTGTTTTACTGTATCATGATTATAATGATGATAATTATGGTAGCAATTGTAATATGACTAACATGCTACAGATTCAAAATATTACAGAATATAATGTTCATCATGAATACTGAATAATCATGTATGTATGAATATTCATGAGTATAGCTATATTATATTTCATTTGAACTATGTTAATCGATAAATGTAAAAGATTAAATTTTGTTGTTTTTCTTTGTTAAGTTTGTGTTATGTCATTTATTTCTCTCTGACCAGGAGGCATATTTTATTAGATTTCTATTAGTGTTGTTACCACATTATTTTATTTTATTTTTACTGATATTAAATACAACAAACACTATCCAAAAATGAAAATGGGCTAAAAATGAACTCACCCATAAGCCATCCAAGATGGAGATTTGGAGAAATTTAGCATTACATCACTTTCTCACCAATGGATCCTCTGCAGTTAATGGGTGCCGTCAAAATTATGTCCAAACAGCTGATAAAACCAATTCAGTATTTCACAAATGATGATTCCAGTCCAACCATCTTGTGTTTGTAAAAAAAAAAAAAAAATCCATCAAGGCATCTTAACTCTTTAGAGCTGGAGAATATTACGGATAGAGGATATATTTGAATTTGAAAACGCCTTTTTAGAGATGAAGCATTTCACTTCACAAGACATTAACTGATGAACTGAAGTCGTGTGGATTATTGTGATGTTTTTATCAGATGCTTGGACGGCACCCATTCACTCCATTGGTGAGCAAGTGATGTAATGCTAAATTTCTCAAAATCTGTTCCTACGAAGACTAACTAATCTATATCAAGGATGGCCTGAGTAAATTTTCAGCAAATTTTCATTTTGGATGAACTGTTGCTTTAATGTAAAATCATATAATTGTTATTGTATTATATAATTTACTACCATTAGGCTGTAATAAACATATTGATTTGCAGCACAAATAATTTTATGTTAGGTATTCTCCCACTTATTTACCCCTCAGGAAATTGCTTACTTCTGCATTTAAAAGTAAGGTGAATATTGATATATTTTAATTATGTCATTACAATTCATATGAATAAATTAAACGTAATTATTGTGACTGTATCAAAATGTTAAAATCGTTTGTCAGCCCTAATTTGCATTTCTAGAATTCGTACATCATCTCGAGCACATGGCTTCAGTAACACTGTCACAGGAGAGAATCACAAGGTCGCGTCCTTGAAAATCCAATGCACTCAGTTCTCCCATTTATTGAGCCTTGATTCCAGCGTAGCTCCAGTGGGGAACTGTGATAGCATCGTTCACTTCCCTGAGACAGTAGTGGATCACTGTCCTGCTCTCCATCCCCCACTAAACTGCACTGTTTAACCCCTATCAGTATCATCGCGAAACAGAGAGCATCTAATCTGTATGTTTCGCTCACCAGAGAGGTATTCTCCTCCGTGTGGTGGAACCAAGCAGAGATGTCTTATGAACACCAAAGGCTGAAATGATGTTTATTATACTTTGTCTCCGCACTGAAGCTGGTGCTTCGTAAGAATTCCACTCATAGCGGCTTGATGTCAGCGAGCCCTGCTGGCGAATCAAAGCCTGGCTAAGCCTCACCCTATTTGCATACAAATTGACCAGCTGATCCCTGCCACTCTGACAATGCAGCCAAGGTACACCCAGACTGCAAGCCCTGCTAATTACAGCGTGATCCCGTTATATTAATGCCAAATGGATCCCTAGACTGGAATGAAACCTGATTTCCCCCTTATTGTTGGCCCTTGTGAAACTTTGGAAAGTTACCCAGTATGTTATGAATTTTAATTGCGCATCAGGACTTGCTACATCCGACCGGCTCCTGCACATAAGATGATAAGTTTTTATTTAGGTCCGTGCTGTTTTTTGTTTAGTTTTTTTCCCATTTTCTCTTAGTAGCTACCCTTCTCCCGGAGGAATATTCAGGGTATTTTCAATGCGTCTTTTCGCTATCCAAATGAATTAAATAAATAAAATGAATAAATTATGAACGTTTGACTTTTGGTTTTTAATAACGTGCAATGCAGTGCTTGGATGTCCAATTACACACTGACCCCTAGCGGTCTGTTTAAAACCTCAACTTATTAAATTATCTTTAGCTCTCAAGGGTTTTAATATAACCGCTAATGGACTACAGACCTCGAAGGCAAATCATAGCTTTCTAATTCAAGCCATTAAATGTGTGTAATGCTAAGCACGTAGAATACATTCAGTATATTTTTTTCTAAAATTATTTAGCATCAGGAGTTATTTATAAGTTTAAACGGAGCAATGACATTGGACAGACCTAATTATAGAGATTCTGTATTTTTAATATAGTTATATTTGCATTTGACAATATATGAAAACAAACGGTGAACAAAACGATATGCTGTTTAATCGTTTTCAACAAGAAAAACAACAAAGATTAAAACGTACAGGGAAAAATAATGGAATTCCATAATATCTCAGGATACAAAAAGGTCACATACAGTACAGTGCTGATGAAAATAATTTTCCTGTGGGATGAAAAGGGATTGATGGGAGTTTAAGCAAGTGACCGACACTGCAGGTCTATTTTTGGGACTTGAATATCTTCATTGGAGGCTGAACAGCTGACAAAATGTTTGCATGTGAAAACATACTGGGGGTTAGGGGTGTGGGGTACAGTTCATGAGGTTGAGCTCAAGGCACCACAACAATGCGCATGGTGTTGGTGTAGCCAGATCCTGGACGCCAGCCTGTGACAACGATGATAACGTCACCAGACTTGAAGTACTTCCGGGTTTTGCCTGAAAATTAAAATGGAGGATTTAAAGAAGAACTCAAGTACAAAGCTGAATGGTTTTAGTGCCTGATATATGATTATCAAACAGTCTTGATCACATCTAAACCCACGTTTACATTAAAAGCAGGGTAGGTGATTTGGTTCAAAAACATTTTTTGTTATGCTGGTTGAAGGTCTCTTCACATCCCGATAGCAATCACTACGTTAAGTGGTCTAAATGTATTTATATGTATTTAAATTGTCTGTGGAAGGCATAGGACCATAAAATATTTGTCCAATCATAGCCCTCGGTATGAGGAGAGGCTTTGGAGAGTGATTTGCAAGCAGGGTGAGATCTTATGCTTTCAAAGCTAGCTTACTAGGGATGTAACTATTACTATTTATATCTAAATTAGACTGTATAATTTCGAAATTTGAAGCAAAAACAGAATGGTTTGACTTCAGTTTTGTGAAACTATACATAAAAAATATCTGTATAAAACAGAAACAGCAGACGAGTTGAATGAGACGCAGATTCACTCTCTGCCAGCAGGTGGCACTTAAAGCGTTTCCTTGGTTTCCGCTGTAGACAAAGCAGTGCTGCACTGCACTGCACTGCAATAACTTCAACATGCATTATACAGAGGCAAGATGAAAAGAAAAAATACCATCTAAACTTTTCTAAAGACAGTATGTTCCCATCAGACATACATTCATATAAACTCCTACCCCTAATTGAATCGCGATTTGTTTAGAATCTCAACCGATTTGAATCGTCACATATTTGAATCGATTTTCAACCGGCTCACGGTTAATCGTTACATCCCTATAGCTTACTATTGCTAGCCTCTCCGAAATCACCTACCCTACCTTTAACTTGATGTTAAATTACAGTTTGTGACTTTTAAAACACACGTTAGCTTTTAGTCCTAGCACCTTTAAAGCTAAAGCTTCAAAAGCTTTCAAAAGACTGAAATTTTTGTATGCGGTTTTTTTCATATTCGTAATCCTAAAAATTTGTCACGCACAGAAACTTTCCACACCGAGTCCAATGCATTAATTAATACGTTGCAGAAAAACTCGTAAAACAGTACTAAATGGTGTCTTCAAGCAGTGAGGATGATTTTGTTGTCCTCTCGCTTCTTAAAAAGAGTAAAAAAAAAAAAAAAAAAGGAAACACTGGGTCCATCCAATCCTGAGAACCCAATCAGAATTTTTTTATGACGGATGAAAGTTTTGGAGGCAGTGTGTAAACATGATTGACACAACGTGAGGTCGGATGAAAATTTCGCACTCAGTGTGCAATGGCATTAAGGCTCTTCACATCAAGAATGATAACTAAACAGATAACAATAACGATAACTATATTATCGCATGCTGCAGTTATGTTGTAAAGTTAGTGGATTCTGATTGGCTGTCAAAGTTTTATCACCTGGATAAAATCATTCTCGAAGTGATTCCAATGATATCATCCCTCTGTCGTTATCGTTATAGTCGTGATGTGGACTTCACTATTTATTTAGAATTAGAATTATTCTTAAAACTTTATAGTTATAGTTGTAATTATTGTTCTTGGAGTGAATAATCCTTTAAGGCCTGTTTACACCAAAAATTATAACTATAAAGACAACTGTATTAGCGTCCAAACCAACTTTATGTTTATTATAAGTGTGCGCGACTACTGATATGTAAACTACTGATTATTGGCTACTGACTTTTTTTTTTTTAAATTGACCAAGTAAAGTGATCAAGTGGCTTCCTGTAGCAGCCACCAGCATCCTTTTAAAAGGTAAGCTGCTCTGTAAATGACTTTAACTAAATCAATGTGCATCTGTTAGTGTCACACCAAATGAAGTGCTACATTTCTCTGGATGTTTCATTACCAATCTCCAGGGTGAAGCTGACACGTAGATCCACATCCTCAGCCCATACATCATTAGCAGGTTTGGTGTAGAGGATGGGGATGACGCCGCGATACAGGTGCAGCTGCCGGGCTGCCTGGCCGTTACGGGTCACGGCCATGATAGGAGCACGTGGCCTGTATCTGGACAGCAGCTGGGCAGACCTGAGGAGACAAAGACAGGGTGACACAAAAAATTAAGACAGAATTATTATAGGTCGACAAAATATTAGTAATTCATTATTATAGAAATAATATTAATGATAATAGTTAATTGATTATTAATATTAATATTAATCATTATAATTAGTAATGGATAAGATGGCACTAATGTTACCTAGAATTTTCATTGCTAATAGAACATGACTGTTTTGTTTTCATGCAGCATGTATTTTAATAGTTTAATATGTAACAATATACATGTCAGGCTTGTGTTTGCTGTGTCTTGTGTTTTGTTCCCCACATGCCCATATTTAGTCCTTCCTGTTTCCTGTCCTCGTTTAGTTTGATTATCAGTTAATTTATGTTATGTTCAGCATTTATAGTGTGTTCTGCCCTGTGTTTCCTGTCCAGTATTGAATTGTCTTCACCCCGCTCTACATGTGTGTTCCTGGCTATCTTGTCAAATAAAGACTGTGAATGTGAATCTCCCACGTCTCAGCGCTCCTTCGTCTCCTCGTTCACACACTGTAGCAGCTGGTGCGTGACAATATATTTATAAATATATATATACATATAAAAAATATATATTTAAAAGCAACCACATTCATAATTATTATTATTATTGTTAGAAAATATTATTAGGTAATAATAATTATTATAATTGTTGTTGTTGTTATTCATAAAAATATTATAATTAATGTTATATTAATATCTCCACTGCTAGTAAAACATGACAGTTTTATTTTCACAAAGCATGTAAAAAACATTTTAGCTAGCTAAAACATGTTTTATTGATTTCATGAAGCATGTATTTTAATAGTTTAATATGTAACACATTATAAACTATATATTTAAAAACAACCACAATAATAACTGTTGATTATAATAATAATTATTATTATTATTATTATTATTAATATCCTTATATTAATATTTTGATTGCTAGTAAAACATGACTTTTGTTTTCATAAAGAATGTATAAACAAATATATATACATTTATATTTATATATACATACACATACACATACATACACACACACACACACAGGTGCATCTAAAAAAAACTGAATATCATGAAAGTTCTTTTTTTGTAACTTATTTCAAAAAGTGAAACATTCATATATTCTAGATTCATTACATGTAAAGTAAAACATTTCAAAAGTTTCTCTAATTTTGATTATTAGAGCTTACAGCTCATGAGTAAAAAATCCAGTATCTCAAAATATTAGAATATTTCCTAAGATCAATAAAAAAAAAAGGATTTGCAAAACAATTTTCATTTTTGAACAGATAAAATGCAAATGATGGGTATGAAATTGTATCTGCTCTGGTTGGAGTCAGCCGGAAAAACACACTCCTGAATACAAGCCCCAGTGAGGGTGCACTTTTGCCTCTGCAACCTACTGTTGGACAAGTGAATAAGGAGTTTAAATTAGCCTATGAAATGTCAAGGTTCAGGCCTGCAAAGGTCAGACTGTCTCGCTCGGGCGCAATGAGATGCATTTCGATCAGCCAAATGGCAAAACGGATAATATATGTGAGTAAACGAGAGACAGCGAGTAAAAGAACTCAACACAAATTATAAAATTAAGAGTTAAATATATTCTAAACTGGCATAAGAATTTGTGCATCTTACAATGCATGCATATGTTTTACAATGTCATGTGCACGACACGGAGTAGAGGTCACTGTACCTAATATTAGAACCGTGTGTGTGTGTATGTTTGTGTAAATGCCACTGTAAGCCTTTAGGGTTATTGAGAGCATCTCTGACCTGCCAGTCTTGGTGAGCACAATGATGGCACTGGCACAGCACTTGAAGGAAGCTTCCACTGCACCAATGGCCACGGACTCAGTGGGGTCACGGGTCAGATGGGTGGTACGGCGAAGCTCTTCAAATAACTGCCTGTGGAACATAGCGGCCTCGGCTTCACGGGCGATCTAATACAACGTGAAGAAATGACACAAATGAGGAGACAAAAACCTTATTATTTTATTGCCATTGTATAAATCACATTATTACCATGTGAAACCATCACTGGTATCCTGGTACCACCAGAGCACTTATTTTGATGGAGTTCTATTCAGTTTGACAATGATAAAAAACCTTTGCTGATAAATTAGATAAGAAACCTTTGGTAGTGAGAGAAGTAGTGCTGCATTTCCTCAAAAGCATGTGAGAAATCATCACAACACCAGCCCAACAGGCAATCTTAACTAAATGGCACAGAAACAAGCACGTTAAAGCACAGAACTTGCAAGGCTAACATACCCTTGTAAAAAAATAATTGAACTTAAAGGAATCGTTTAAAATGAATGAAAATTTACTCACCCTCAGGCCATCCAAGATGTAGATGAGTTTTAGTTCTTCATTGGAACCGTTTGAGAAATTTAGCATCACTTGCTCACCTCTGCAGTGAATGGGTGCCGTTAGAATGAGAGTCCAAACAGCTGATATAAACATCACAATAATCCACAAGTAATTCACATGACTCCAGTCCATCAATTAATGTTTCGTAAAGTTAAAAGCTGCATGTTAGTAAAAAAAAAAAAAAAGAAAAAAAAAAGAAAAGAAAAGGCATTTTAATTTAAACCATTGTTTCTGGCCAAAATACTAGTCCATATTTCATAATCGCGCTTCCTCCAGTGAAAATGTCCATCCCCTGTCATCCTCTCGCATCAAAATTAACAGATATTTGCTTAAGACTGTTTTGGAATATTTTCACTTGCAAACAACGCTTGATCTGTGCATATTTCTCTCCTGATTCAGACGAGATGACTTTTCACTGGAGAAAGTAATGTTATGAATAGAGGACTCTTTTAACCAAAAGCAACGGTTTGAAATAAAAAAATGCATTTGATGGATTTGGACAACTTTTCAGTTTTCAAGACTTTAATTCACTGGAGTCATGTGGATTACTTGTGGATTTTTGTGACGTTTTTATCAGCTGTTTGGACTCTCATTCTGACGGCACCCATTGGTGCAGAGGATCCATTGGTGAGCAAGAGATGTAATGCTAAACTTCTTCAAATCTGTATATTATTAATTATTGAGTATATATAAAGTGTATTATTTTCATAATAAATGTATGCTAAAGTATACTTTTTCACAAGGGTTACAGTTAATTGCACATGTAGACAGTACAGTTACAGCTACAGCATTAGCATTTAGATAGTGTTTAGTTTTGCTAGATTTGCTTTTGGAGTTAAGAGGTTTAGGGTGAGATTACATGAATGTTCAGTTTAGCAAGATACATTTACAGTGTATTATTAACATATTAGCATTAGTACACTTATCAGGCTCTGGTCAGGTAAAGCCAGAAGGTGGCGCTCTTGATGGTACAGTACCTGGTGCTGCGTGCGCACAGACTCTAGAGGGTATTCACCCTTTGCGGTCTCCCCGCTCAGCATAATACAGTCGGCGCCATCGAGCACGGCATTGGCCACGTCGCTGCTCTCGGCACGGGTGGGGCGGGGCTTCTTGATCATGCTCTCCAGCATCTGTCAGTCAAAGAGACAGTCAGATTTTGCTGGCTGAACTGAGCCGGCTCACTCGCTTCTGCATGGTGTCTGTCCTAACCTGTGTAGCGCAGATGATTGGTTTGCCAATTCTGTTACAGCGACCAATCATCATCTTCTGAGCCAGGAACACCTTCTCAGTTGGGATCTCAATACCCAGATCTCCACGGGCAACCATGATACCATCGCTAGCCTCCAGGATCTCATCAAACCTACACAAATAAAGAAATAAAGAAATGCAAATAAAGAAGTAATCAGAGCAACAAACTCAATCTACAAACACACAGTAAGGAATGCCCACTTTGAAATAAATTCCAATTAATATACTGTGCACATACAATATATTATGTTGCATTATACTTATACATACACAGGCACACATTTTTCATGTTTTTTAAAGAAGTCTCTTATGCTATCCAATGCTGCATTTATTTGATCAAAAATACAGTAAAAACTGTAATATTGTGACATTATTACTATTTAAAATAACTGTTCAATTTTTAAATGTTTACATTGAAATTTCAACAGTCATTACTCCATTCTTCAGTGTCACATGATCCTTTTGAAATTTGGTACACAAGAAACATTTCTTATTATCTTCCGAAAACAGTTGTTTCAACTTAATATTTTTGTGGAAACTCTGTGATATATTTTCTTTTAGGATTCTTTGAATAGAAAGTTCAGAAGAACAGAATTTATTTTACATATAAATCTTTTGTAACATTATAAATGTCTTTGTCACTTTTGAATGACAATTGAATGCATTCTTGCTGAAAAAAATCTTACTGACCCTAAACTTTTGAAAGGATATTTCTACATTGAAAATATTTTTTTATTAATTTTTAATTTATATATTTCAATATAGTTTTTTTATATATATAATAAAAAATCGTATGAAATGTAATAATGATTATTATTATATAATCACTTTATTTATATTAACAAGTATTATATTATCACTCACTTGCGCACACCCTCGTGGTTCTCCAGCTTGCTGATGATCTTGATGTCTTTGCCTTTCTCTCCGAGCACCTTCCTGACAGCATGCACGTCATCAGCTTTGCGGATAAAGGAGGCAAAAACCATGTCAACGCCCTGCTCCACACCAAACTGAAGGTCCTGAATGTCCTTCTCAGACACTGCGGGCAAGTCAACTTTGGCCCCGGGCAGGTTCACGCCTTTCTTGCTGCCCAACATGCCTCCATTCTCAATCTCGCAGTTTAGGAAATCAGAACCTGGAACATTCAACAACGTTAAAACAACACAGTCCTGATGTGATGTTTCAAAGGCTTGAAAATACTATGTGGTTATGATAGGAGAGATTCACTGAACTTGAACTTGGAACTCACCAATTTCCTTAACTTTGAGTGAAATAAGACCGTCGTCTACGTAAACATGGCTGCCCTGCTGCACCACCTTTGTGATGTTCTTGTAGTCCAGCCACAGAACCTTGTCATCGCAATTGTCCATTAAGCTGTCATCTAGAGTAAGCTTGATCATGTTACCCTTGACAAGCTTGACCTCCTCAGTGCCACTCTGAAGAAACCACATACATAGATGAGGTCTGAAACAAGAGTTTCAAATATTGAGAAGAACATCAAAAAATGAGCCGCTATACTTACGCCTTTAATAAGTCCAGTCCTGATCTCAGGGCCTTTGGTATCCAGAGCAATGGCCACTGGGCGGTACTCAATGCTACCAGCTCCAAAACTCTCAATGGCTTCACGAACATTCTTGATGGTGTCAGCATGGTACTGCATTAAAAAGGTTATTTACAGTAAAAATGAGTGTCAAATATTTTAAATATTTACTATAAGTGAGCATAAGATGACAGAAAATGTCATCTAAAAGTACAAATAAGGAAAAGAAGTATGAAAAAGAAGTAAATAAACAGTGGCCAATACTGATAAGTGAAATTAGCGCGTTAACACAGGCGATGAATTTTTCCAGTTTAACGGCGTTAAAAATATCTAATGCAGTTAACGCAGGGGTGGGGCTAGGGTTGGCCACCCCAATCACAACTGCTGCTTCTGTCTCTTTTTTCTTGACAAGAATTGCATTTATTTAAATGCAGAGCATCTTTACAACCACATCAAACAGGAGACTTTTCAGACATGCTACACTTTGCCTCAGCGCCAGGCGCGAGTCAAACGAGTGTGGAAAACGGTATAGATGACGAGGCGCTTCAGTAGAGCATCAGTGAACTGCGGTCAAAAGAGATGTTGTCAGGCCATATGTCAGTAAAAACTAATCTTCCTGTCCTGTCAGTCGTTATACTGTGCTCGTAGCGCATGCTCTTTAATTGCACGTACAAATACGGCGGTGTGCTCTGTCTGTCGCCTGTATCATGTCATAATAAAACGCAAATGAAACTATGGCTGCATCCGAAAACTGAAAAATCACGTCCGAATCCAAAGTTAGCTTATGAGATACCTTCATCTGATTGATTTTTGAAGGCAGCATAGATGTATCCTTCGCTGCCTTTGATATCCCACAATCCTGTGCGTTCCATTCTGTGAAGGTTGACCTAAAAATAAAGATGGCATCTGAAAGTTGTGTTTGGTTGTCAGTTTGTGTGTAAATGTATATTTCTGATTAACTTTTTGCACTTTTGATGTTATTTCTAGTGAGAAATTAGTATTATAGTAATTCAATATTTGTTTAGTTATCAGCAAAACTCATTCTATTTTGTTGTAGATCATTAAACCGCTATGCTGCCTCAGAAGCCCGTCCGTTTCGTGAGGTGCCTTCGTGCAGAAACGCTGCCTGCAAAGTCATTGCCTCATAAGGCATCGAGGCAGCAAGTCAGCTGCCTAAGTTTTCGGATGCAGCCTATGAGCATGCGAGTCAGATGAGCATCACGATCAGCAGCGGCAGCTCTTAAAGTAATAGCAGCCAAATAACCTAATAACCAGCTGCTGTGATGTCTGTTAATCAAAGAACAAAAAAAAGAGGAAATCAATCACTTTTGTAGCTTTAAGGATTCATCTATATTTAATTTGATTCAATTTCTGTATATTTCCTACTTGCTGAAGGACACAATAAATATGACATTTATTATAATGGGTTTATGTGAAGATTGTATTAGTTCACTAAAATTAAAGTTATTTTTTAAAGTCTAATAAATGTTAAAATCGATAGCTCTCAATTACACTGTAATGTTGATTGGCTATAGTTAATTTTTAAATATTGGGAAAAAAATAATAATTTCCTATAGACATCAGTAGTAGTACTGGTATCAGTCAGCCATAAAAAATATGTAATTAGTTATTTTTTTAAATCGATTGACAGATACTACAGTCGACTTATGACTAATTATATTATGTATTATATCTTGCAATTCTGAGATTTAATCTTGCAATTCTGTCTCTGGTATGGAATAAAAAGTTAAAAAGGTAATTCCAACTTTTTATTTCAACTCCTCTCAGATTTAGAAAAAAAGGTCAGTGTTACGAAGACATTGTCGGTGCATTCCAAACGGGATATATCGGCCTCCAAAGGGCACCGAAGGGCCGCCATATTGAAGGGTCGTTCCAAACCGAAGTGCTCAGAATTAGCCACTACAAAGGGCCCTTCAGAATGAAGGATTTCGAAGGGTACAACTGATGGACACTTCGGGCCCCCATGATCCTTTGCGCTGATTCTTTGCATGATGACCAGGGGCATCATGCACTCATTATTTTTGAGGGGGCACAAGTGGGGTGGGGGGTTGTCATGTGACACACTGCAACCACAATAGCACTTATGTTTTATTTATTTTTCTCCTTTTCATTCAAAACATTCCCAAACACATTAACTATATAATGAAATATCTCGATTCTCACCTTTATAGATTATTATGGTCAAAGTAGCCTAATTATGTAGTCTATTAACTATGCATAAAAACCTGTCTGTTTACTTAAGTAACAGATATGGGTGTCATGCTATAACATACTTTTAATACGACTGACTTTATATTTAATGTGAATATTAAAAACATTGTAAGTTAGGCTGCTTATCATAACACTTTCATTGTACAGAAAGAGAGCAAAGAACATTTACTTTATCAAATAACATTTTCACTGGCAGTCTAGATTTCAAGCACTCTCAAAAACTCCCATTAAAATCACTGAAGCTGTTTGCATTATGAAATGAATATCTTACTTACAGATTCATACACACATCTGCACTTTGTTATTTCTAACGAAAGAATTCGCCTGTCAGCGAGCAAGTGAAGACAACACCGGCATTTTAGCGATGACTCATCTGAACGCCTCTGATTGGTCATTGCGTTCATAAGCTCAACAGCATCGTGTCTGATTGGTTATAATGCGCAGTGCTGGAAAAACGCGTCTGTATCTGGCTCAGCGCCAGGCAGCGAACGCAGATTTTAATTTAGCAACTGATGATATATCAAATATAGAAAATATTATTCTGCTATTTTTTGTCTTTTGTGAAGTGACATACTGCCAAGTGATAAAGAAATGATCAGTCTATAATTTTAATGGTAGGTTTATTTGAACAGTGAGAGACAGAATAACAAAAACGTTTCTTGTAGTTGGCCACCAGGTTTGCACACATCTCAGGAGGGATTTTGTCCCACTCCTCTTTGCAGATCCTCTCCAAGTCATTAAGGATTGGAGGCTGACGTTTGGCAACTCGAACCTTCAGCTCCCTCCATGGATTTTCTATGGGATTAAGGTCTGGAGACTGGCTAGGCCACTCCAGGACCTTAATGTGCTTCTTCTTGAGCCACTCCTTTGTTGCCTTGGCTGTGTGTTTTGGGTCATTGTCATGCTGGAATACCCATCCACGACCCATTTTAAATGCCCTGGCCCTGACGGTACATGGCCCCGTCCATCGTCCCTTTGATGCGATGCAGTTGTCCTGTCCCTTTAGCAGAAATACACCCCCAAAGCATATTGTTTTCACCTCCATGCTTGACGTGGGGATGGTGTTCTTGGGGTCATAGGCAGCATTCCTCCTCCTCCAAACACAGCGAGTTGAGTTGATGCCAAAGAGCTGGATTTTGGTCTCATCTGACCACAACACTTTCACCCAGTTTTCCTCTGAATCTTTGGCAAACTTCAGATGGACCTGTACATGTGCTTTCTTGAGTAGGGGGACCTTGCGGGCACTGCAGGATTTCAGTCCTTCACGGCGTAGTGTGTTACCAATTGTTTTCTTGATGACTATGGTCCCAGCTGCCTTGAGATCATTGACAAGATCCTCCCGTGTAGTTCTGGGCTGATTCCTCACCGTTCTCATGATCATTGAAACTCCACGAGGTGAGATCCTGCATGGAGCCCCAGTCCGAGGGAGATTGATAGTAATTTTGTGCTTCTTCCATTTGCGAATAATCGCACCAACTGTTGTCACCTTCCCACCAAGCTGCTTGGCGATGGTCTTGTAGCCCATTCCAGCCTTGTGTGGGTCTACAATCTTGTCCCTGACATCCTTGGACAGCTCTTTGGTCTTGGCCATGGTGGAGAGTTTGGAATTTGATTGACAGGTGTATTTTATACAGGTAACAAGCTGAGATTAGGAGTTATCCCTTTAAGAGAGTGCTCCTAATATCAGCTCCTTAAATGTATAAAAGACACCAGGGAGCCAGAAATCTTGCTGATTGATCAAAATCAGCAGGGGATCAAATAATATTTTTCTATATATTGCTAAGAAATGCAAGATATAAAGTCTTAATTATGAGATGTGAAATATAATTTCAGAATTGTAATATATACAAGCAGACAACCAAGCTTCCATTATATTATATTATATTATATTATATTATGTCTTATAACAAAACTAGCCATAAGGGTCGATTTTTCCTTAAATTGTGATTTATACATCACCTTATAGCCGAATAAATAAGCTTTCCATTGATGTATGGTTTGTTTGAATAGGACAATATTTGTCTAGATACAACTATTTGAAAATCTGGAATCTGAGGGTGTAAAAAAAATCAAAATATTGAGAAAATCGCCTTTAAAGTTGTCCAAATGAAGTTCTTAGCAATGCATATTACTAATCAAAAATGAAGTTTTTATGTATTTATGGTAGGAAATTTACAAAACATCTTCATGGAACTTGATCTTGACTTAATATCCTAATGATTTTTGGCATAAACAAAAAATCGATAATTTTGACCCATTCAATGTATTGTTGTCTATTGCTACAAATATATCTGTGCTACTTAAGACTGGTTTTGTGGTCCAGGGTCACATAATATATTATATTGGCTCTGATATCTCCAAGCAACCCAACTTCATCATGTCATTTATATATGGCACCATTTTTGTCCTTTAGAAACATTAAAAACTCTTTTTAGACAATTTGTTCTTCTTTGTTCTGCTTGTACGCTGATTCTTGTTCTCAGAAGGAAGTTTTATCGATTGGCAGCATGAGCTCTGAGACCTGTAAAACTCTACTGAACATGATGTTACAAAATAAAAAGAGCAAAGCGAACATGTCTTTTTTGCTGTAAAGTCTACAGCTCAGTGTCTCTGTCCTGTGAGCTCAATTGCAGGCTCGAGGCAGAGACAGAGGTGTATATATAGAATCAGGGAGAGACAGGTTATGTTTCCAGTGACCCACAGAAACATTTGACTGCTTCTGATCTCAAACTGTTAGTTTCAGTGAATTAATATGATTTTGGTTGTCGTCTCTCTGATTACAGACTGTGTGTAAGCAAATAACAAGACAGTCACTTCACAACCATATCACAACATGTATAAGTGTCAATAATATAACAATGCTATATTAAAAATAAAAAATTATTTAAAATTCATAAGTAACAAATACAATTTAGAGTGAAATGATACAAAAGGATAGTGTTGTATTGTGAATGATTATGAATTTCAGATACAAATGGATAAATATTAAATAAAAAAATGAAATCTCAGGTTAAATATGGTAAATTTACAGTGATTCCAGGTCCAAGTATGATATTAGTATCAACAAATGTTAAAATAAAAACTTATATTAATGTAAGTATTAACATTTAATAATTATTAAGATGATAAATATAATGATAAAATAAAGAAATATTTTAATGTAAATAAACGTTAAAATATATGCAAGTTATAGCATGTATAGTATATATTATTAATTAAAATTAAAATATTAAAATATTAATTTATTTTATATTGAAGTAGAAATAGATAGTAGAATAGATAAATTAAGTTTTGTTAAACTAACAAGATTAAGAATTCCATGAACTTTTAATAAATACCTCGCAATGTGCAAACTGTAAATGGCATATTTTTTATGTAAATAAGGAGAAAATAAAATAAAAGATTTAAACACACACAGACATATAGTAAATTATTTGTAAGTTTTTAAATTACGTTTCACTAAACTAAACAGATAAATAAATAAATCCATAAAATCCAAAAAATACCGGAACCAAAATGAGTTTTTCATGTTTTTAATTTAATAAATTGTATAGTATTGATTTTACTTTTTTTTACGAATATTTAATATTTAAATTTTCTATTTTTAAAATGGTTTTTAAAAGAAGTTACCACATGAAGATGCTTAGTAATGCTCACTAGAACTCTCAATGAACTCTGTGCTAATATTTACTCGTCATATACTAGAAGCAACTTTATTAAAGACGAACATTAGCTATTGACCTTCTCAATCCCCCAGCCACAAATATCTACTGCCTCACTTCATGATCGTATGCTGCAGTAATCTGTGGCAATGGTGCCATGCAAAAAAAGGTAAAAAGCCATGACTTTTAAAGGGGAGAGGTCAGCGCAGTCTAAACTCACCCTCTGCCTCAGCCCAAGATGACTCTACTCAACATATCGACCAGACAGATCAGAGCGGCTAACAAGATCAGCTTACAACTTCTGACATTTGAAGAGGCACGAGAGAAATGCCACAATAATGGAGGATCTGCGATTGTACGAAAGTCAAGGCTGGCTAAGAGGATGAAGGCTTTTTGAACAACTTTTATTACAAGATTTTTAGACTGCTTGATGATATAACAATACATGTCTGGATCATTTCAGTGGAGGCTAACGGAAAATATTCCATAATAAGGGAGGCGATCATGTACCTCGTGAGTTCCATGGGAGAAGTTCATACGTGCAACGTTCATGCCGGACTTGATCATCTCCTTCAGGGTCTCCACAGATCGGGAGGCAGGTCCTGGATTAAGATAAAACACAATATTGAAAACATTTTGAGGCACAATTTGCATTAAAGGAATAATTCACCCAAAAATGAAAATTTGCTGAAAATGTACTCACCCTCAGGCCATCCAAGATGTATTTGAGTTTGTTTCTTCATTGGAACAGATATGGAGAAATGCCTTGCTCACCAGTGGATCCTCTGCAGTGAATGGGTGCCGTCAGAATGAGAGTCCATAAAGCTGATAAAACATCACAACAATTCACAAGTAATTCACACAACTCCAGTCCATCAGTAAATGTCTTGTGAACTGATAAATTGTTTTTAATAAACGAATCCATCAAGACGTTTTTAACTTCAAACTGTTGCTTCCAGTTGAAATATGAGCCCTCTATTTATAATAATGCTTTCTTCAGTGAAAAAGCCTGAAATCAGCAGAGAAATATGCACAGATCAAGCAATATGTCGTTGGATTTTGATGTAATAGGAGCCTTTTTTACTGGAGGAAGTATTATTATGGATTATGGACTCATTTTTTTTAACAAAAGCGAAGGTTTAAAGTTCATTTGTTATTTATAAACACAGTTTGTCACTTTACAAGACATTAACTGATGGACTGGAGTCGTGTGGATTACTTGTAGATTGCTGTGTATGTATTTATCAGCTGTTTGGACTCTCATTCTGACGGCACCCATTCACTGCAGAGGATCCATTGGTGAGCAAGTGATGTTATGCTAATTTCTATAAATCTTTTACAATGAAGAAACAAACTCATTTACATCTTGGTCTAACGATGAGTAAATGTTCAGCAAATTTTCATTTTTGGGTGAACTATTCCTTTAAGTTCCTTACGTAGTTCACTGACCGAGCGTGCAGACGATGCCTGTGTTGCGAGACACTGTAGGCTCAGAGTCGATGTCCAGCAGACACAGGTGCTCCAGGAAGGTTTCTGCCATAGCAGCATGCATCTGCTGTGTCTGAATGAAGGCAGAGCCCGTAGTCTTCGTCTGAGACATGGCTGGAGCTGTGTCTGCGACTGCTAGAAAAGTCCTGGAAGAAATATGGACAAAGCACCTTTGACTTTCTTTTCTGTACGCAAAAGGACAGGATATCAAAGATTTTACTCCATAATTTCATACAAGACTGCCCTTGTGAAAAAGAAATACACTTTGCCATACTTTTAAAGAGCATTTATTATGGAAACAAAATACTTTAAAAGAATCTACTTAAGTGCAAAATTAATGTAATGTTTTCGACACTTAAATGCATGTTAATTACAATTAAATGAAAATGTATTATAGTTTAAATGTATATTAAATGCAAGTGATTTAACTTAGTGCTTTTTAGACCCGCTTAAGCAATTTATTTTGCATTTGAAATATGGTTAAAGTGAACTGCTGAATATACTGACAAGCAATTATTGTAAACTTACATATAATTTCATTTCTATTAAATCTTGTATGTAATAAATTCGAACACATTTTGTAATTACACATTTGTAAAGATAAAGTTGCACTTAAGTATATTTAATATAACTTAACTTTAAATATAAAATCAAATAACACACTAAAGTTCAAATCAAGTATTACAGGTGTTTAGTATGTTAGTCAATGAATTAAAATTAGTTTACCTCTTTAAAGCACAATAAAATGATTAAAAAGTACTTTAACGCAAAGCTAAAATTAATGACATTATTGCAAAGTATTTTTTCTAAGTCTACTTGTGTTTAGAAACAGTCATGAAAGTGCTATATCATTTAGTACACTTAAGTGGCCTTTTCATTCATTTTATATTATCTGCAAGTACATTTTAATATAATTTTACTTTTAGTACACTACAAGTGCTATACATATGCAATTAAGCACAGTTCCTTTTCACAAGGTTGAACAAAGCAAGATATTCACAGAATAATGACTTAAATTTCATTCAGATGCTTGCACAAAGCTATCATATGGTTTAAGGTGGTTCAAAAGAGTAAATGAGAGCCAGTGGCAGCAATGTCTGAGCCAGAAAGGAAGAGTGTGTTTAAATGCATGACTGCACACACACATTCCAGCAAACTGTGATCTCAGGGTAAAAAAACTACTTGTCAAAGTAATAAAACATAGTGTATAAATATAATAATAATTATAAATATCATGTCAATAAACACCAAAATATGTTAAAGTTTTAACCAAACTGATTTAAGTCAATGAATTAATATGTAAATTATTAATTACTTTCAGCTCCAGTTTTCACCAGAAAATGGCAGGTTGACTTTTTTTAATTACGTGGACAAAAAAATATGTATTCCTTATCATTTTTAAGGTCCAAATATACGTTTATTTTATTAGCAAAAAGGTCTCCAAACATCTAAAGCGTGCTTTCAGTTCGTAATAGGTATCTATTTTGATCTGCCCTGTTTAAATGATCTGTTGAATTCAGTGCCTCCTACCTCAGAAGATGAACGCCTGCAGGAACCTCTGATCTCTTCCTCCGCCACCGTCTGAACTTATCCAGTCTGAACTGACCGGCACTACTTCCCACAGCTCAGCGTGTTCCTCCGACAGGTCTGTATAGTTCAGTATTTTGAATTGAGTGCAAAGTATTACATTAATAATATTAATACTATGATATATTGATAATATTGATATATTTATGACATATTGTGGGGACTATTTCACTTGGCGCGAACGTTTTTTTTAACCTTAGTTTATAGTAATAGGAACTTGATACTGTCATCGTTTCACTTTGGGATTTAATAAACAAAAAACGCGTTACAAACATTTTCTTGATTTCCATGTAATATTTCAATTTGTCATTCTATTTGATTTTCATTGCTAATTTAAGTATTTTACTATACTATTTCACCCTTCACTGTTTACAGTAGGCCTACATGACTTTACCCAACACCCTCACCACTCCTTCATGTCATTTCATAAATACCAGCCATTACAGTCATCTGGAGTACTAATAATAGCTCAAGGCCTACAGCTGAAACTTTGATGCCCATGATAGAGGAGCTGCTTGTTTGATTTGTTGCCTATTCTGTATGCCATTTCCACAGAGTAGGAAAGGTCAGATCATCTGACGCTTTGCATATATATCCAAATAATGTTTGTCATAATTAATCAGTCATTAAATTCACTACACATATTTACTCTTCAGTGTGCAAACTAGTGTAAAACTTTTTGAAGGTCATACCTCCATTTCCATCCTCTGGTACAGTATGTTCTCCATGTCAAAGGGCACATCTCAAGGAAACCCTTGACAAGTGACATACAAAAAGCTAAGCTCTTAAAATACATCTGGCTGGAATGGACACCTTATAGGTATGGGTTTGCTTTATCATATCATATCACACATTGATCTGAATTACAGCTTTAAAGCATCTGCTGTTAACATGAATATTACATAATGTATTTTTAATTTCAATCTCTTTGATGCATTCATGTAATAATATAGTCATCTAGCACACCATGTTTTACCTGATTTAATTTTGAGAGATAACTACCTAAAGATTTGCTGTCACCCTTTTCACTTAAAAATGTTAAATATTTAAATGATTAATAATTTAAATTAAATTCTATTACTAAATTCAATTATTAAATGACTATTAATAACATAATAATATTGTTGTTGGACCTGAAAAAATGTATAGGTAAATTAATATAAAAAAAATGTAAAAGTAAATTCTTTAAAAAAAAAAGGAAACAGAGGGATGTTAATGGGTTGATACGGAAATTAAATATAATATTATTATTATTATTTAAATAATAATATATAATAATTGTCTGCAAGATTTGCATTCTGTGGTAAAATTTTCTTTTCTTTTATTTTATTAATTTTTAAAGACACAAAATGAGCCCCAACATTTATTTCTATAGTATTTGATATAACACTCTTTTCCCTCTTCTGTTGATGTTTCTATGAGTAAGACAACCACTATCTCCATCTAGTGGACAATAGACAATACTGAAAACATCCTTGGACAGCTTGTGTCTGTAAGTGTATCCTCCTGTCTCTATATGCAGAGGTTATATTTAAACACCCTGAGCTCAAGGCTGACCCTACTTTTAATCTACATCTGCAGCAGCCAGAATTCTTGTCAAACAGTAGATATTTTCCCTATACTCTGTTTAACACATCCCCTATACATTCGTATCTTCAGACATTGGGAGATAAGGTTCTTTGTTGTGCTAAATTTAGATCCATTTGCTTTTACTTGAGGTTCAGCTGTCTCTGGTGCATATGCAGGCACAAATGTGCTGTTTCATACATTCCACAAAGAACTGATATGAGACAAAGGGCTCATGAGTATTGTCGAGGCGTTTAAGATAATTAATTTTATTTAAATATTTTATAAAGTATTTAATTATTTATGCATAGAGTTTATTACATAATAATTTAGTAAAACGTAATAAATGATTTTCTTTTTAGAATTGTAACTAGTATTACTGCTTCTTAATCCCATTGTCAGTTATGTAATAGAATGACAGACAGCACATTTTCTAACCAGAGAGAGTTTTAATTAAACATTTAACATTTTAATTGTGACAGTTTGAACCATCTGTAATGTACACAGTGACTTTCTGCAGTTTTAGGTGGGTGCTAGTGCTACATCTGCAGTACCTGCATTAGTGTGGGACCAATATTACCAGGTGCCTGAGACCTGGATAATTACAGATTAAGGCAAGGATGTTGTGTCTGAGATTACACAAATTACTTAACTTGCATATTGTAATAGCAAGGATTTTAGTACTGATTTTTGTACTGGAAAGATGTATGTCTAAAAAAAACACCCTTGGTGTAATGTGAACATGATACAAATGGGACGGTTTGGGGCATTGGGAGGTTAAATTCTTGTGTGTTCATGATCTCCTCTGCTTTGTACCTTTCTGACAGTTAAATGGGCTGCACTCACACAGTCTCCACCACCATCCATCTCTTTCAGATCTCCTGTGTTGTTCCCCACCCACTAGAATGACTAAATGATGAGGTACTGTCACAAAGCAACCTATTTTTATCCACTCAAAGTTCTTGTTAAAATGATAAATTATGAAAATGACTTTGTTGAAAGCTTAAAATACTTGAAACAGGCCCGTCAGGACAATTCATATGAATATTTATAATCTTTATAATCTACCACACATTAAGTGGAGCACCAATGCCCAGTGATTTGCTATAAGGAACAGAACAAAATAGGATTGAACAGAATACGATAGAACAAAAAACAAAGCACAACATAATAGAAAAATTTAACATAACACAACTCAGCAGATTCAGATATGATATAATACAACAGTATAGAATAGAACATAAAATAACAGAACACAACAGAATAAAATAGAGCTCAACACACCACAGAAGAACTAAACAGAATAGAACGCAGAATAAAATTCAGCTCTCCACAGAAGAACAAAATACAATAGAACACAACTCAAAATAGAATAGAACTTAACACATCACCGAAGAGCAGAATACAACACCACACAACTCAGCAGAATAGGACAAGATAGAATTGAAATTCAAACAGAGCACAGAATGGAATTCAACTTACTACAAAAGATCAGAACAAAATAAAACAACTCAACACAATAAAATAGAACTTAACACACCATAAAAGAACAGAAATTGAATAAAACAGTAGAACTCAACATTAAACAGAAAAAAACTAAACAAAATAGATGAGAACCCATAATGGAATTCAACTCACCACAACAGAATAAAATAGGATAGAACAGAACAGCATAAAATAACTCAATAGAATAAAATATGAAATAGAAAATACTGCAAAAATAAATAGAATGCATAAGAACAGAATATATAATAGATAATGCAACTTAATACAATAGGCTAGAACACAACATAATAGAACTTACACCATAAAAGAACAGAAATTTAATAAAACAGTAGATTAGAACTCAACATGAAATAGAAAAACAACATAGATGAGAACACATAATAGAATTCAACTCACCACAATAGAATAGAATATTACAGCATAAAAGGACTGAATAGAATAAAACAATCAAATAGAAAACAACACTGCAAAAATAAATAGAATGAACTAGAACAGAATATAGAATAGAAAACAAAACTCAACACAATAGACTAGAACATAACGGAACAGAACTTACTGTAACACACCATAAAAGAACACATTCGAATAAAAGATAGAATAGAACTCAACATAAATTAAAAAACAGACAAGAACATAAAATGGAATTCAACACAATAGAACAGAACAGAACACACCATAAAATAACTTAGTTGAAAAAATATAATAAGATAGAACACAGCACTGCACAGACAAATGGAACATATTAGAATAGAATATAGAATAGAAAACATGACTCAACACAATAGAAGAGAGCAACAGATCTACCCTTCATTAAATGAATGACACACACACAGAGTCAGGCAGTGCATAACACGGCATGCATTAAGAGATGAAAAAATCAGGTCATGGACACGCAGGCGGTTGCATTTGATCTTCTGTTCCCTGATCTACCAGGTATGTCTTTTCTGCTCACCCCTCCTCCCCCTCTGCTACTAGCACACTGGCTGTCAGCTGCCGGTCTCATGACCCGGACGGCACGCACTGAGCATGCCCGAGCTGTCGTGTGTTGTCAGGGAGAAAGCAGACAATGGAGACAGTGAGAAATGTAACCCATGAGAGGTGCCAGGCGAGAAACAGGGATGGCTAGACAATAGGGGTACACATTTCTAATTAAGATTCTTTGTGTCAGCTGACTCACTTTACATATATACGCTTCCTGATGTTTCGTTAAGGTTATGACAAACAGACCTCATTCAAAGCATCTGCGTTGTCTTCAAGAGGTAAGACTGGAATTGTCTATTATAGTGCAGAACTAATGCAAATGTAATTGAACTAGTTTAATATTTTATGGATTCTTGTGCTCATATTATGTTTTATTCTTTCATATTTTTGTTCATTTATTGTTTAAAGAAATTATCAGAGCATCCAACAGGTGTATTACTTGTATTGTCTACATTTAATTATTAAATTTAAATATATATATATATATATATATATACACTGTATTTAATATAAAATATATATATTAATAAAGTGCTCTACTTAAAATCAAATTTAATTCACCACATCAAATACATACAAGCAGTAATTTAAAGTACATTATAAGTGTTTTTTAATGTACGCCACATGCGGAGTCAATATGTGGTGACACAAATGAACTCTAAATGGACGTGTAATGAATTGCCTCTCTTGCATTGTGTTGTCGCAGGTTTCCATGGAGATGTCTTTGCTAATAGACCCCTGAAAATGAGCGCAGCCCTTCCATCGTCTTTGTTCAACCTGTGTTGACTTCCCAAACCAGCCTAGCCTAACCACACTTAGCTGGAATGGATGAATGTGGCCGTGGAAACTCGCTAGAGCAGCATCTATGAACAGTATGGTATGAAAATCACACATGCTAACCATTATCTAATCCACTTAAAGCAAATAAGGTGCCTTGATGGACAGTATAGCCAGTCCATGCTGATGATCTAAGATGTAGGCTGCCCTACTGACACAGTCACCCCGTTGAGTAGATTACAGACTGACTGATAAAGGCTATTCAGTGTCTAATGAATGGGGGATGGGTAATGAATTAGTGCATCACAGCAGAAATTAGCTGTGATTGACCTGTGATAACTTTTTCAGAGCATCGGTGAGCAATTCTGGAGTGACGAGGACTCGGATGGTGACAGTGATGGTGAGGATTTCTTCTATGGAGCCCAGGTTAGCATATTATCAAACAATCCTCTTGAAATACATGCTAAACCTCAAGCTAATTTGCTAAATTAGCAAACAAAGCTAATTTTGTTCATTCATTCTTGTATTTTATCTATCTGTCTAGGTGTATTTTATCTATTATCTGTTTGTTTTGTCTGTCTACATACTACAGTGGCTGATTGTAGAATACACTGGGGTTACCAAAGTGCATTGTGGGATTTTCAGGGGATTAGTGTAGGTTTATGAGCGGCTCCCTATTATGAGGAGCAGCAGATGGCTCAGATTACCTGAACTTGCTTCAGATTTCTTTCTAAAGCGAAGAGTATCTGTCCCCTTTTAATGAATAACAAATGAACAAATAATTCGGGACATTATTTTTGTTTGGTTAAGCGCATAAAATGGTGCTTTCTCAGTAAAAGGATCATAGAAGGTAAAATTGTGATTTAAAAAAAAAAACGATGGCAAACAATTTATCATCTTCAGTAAACACAGTAGAGTCAAGATGACTATGTTATCCAAGAACTGGCTTAGTTTGACTTGACAGGTTGATAGTTTCACCATTTCTATCATTTTAATGGCAGGCCTTGTCTGGTCAACCACATATTATTTTTTTGGTCAGGTTAACCTCAAATTTGAAAAAATATTTGAATTGAAATCATAAAAATATTGGAAACCAATGTACTCAGTGTAATTGGTCAGGTAATATACTCTTTGACAACAGATAATTTTGTAAATGAAATTTTGAAAAGAGATTTTTTATTTAAAAAAGTCAAGGGTTATACTAAATTAAAAATCTAATATAATTATCATTATATTATCGTTAACTAAAACTTAAAAATAAGTCAGTAATGTCATTTCTTGAAATAAATATTAACTGAAATAAAATATAGAGAAACTAGTTATTAGGGTGTATGTAGTACTAAAATAACTAAAACTAAATCAACTAAAACTTGAAACTAAATCAACTAAACAACAAAAAAACATGACACAATTACTAAAACTTTAATTAAAATGGGGGGAAAAAAATAGTATTATATAATAGTGATACTAAAATGACTCTGGATCCGTAACATATTTGACAATGTTTCCTGACAAGATAATATATTTTGGAAATAATTGAATTTAAATGCAGTCTAAAAAATTACCAAAGTAATAGTTTAGAAATACATTTAAAATAGATACAGTTTTATGTAGAACTCAAGACTCACTTCAAAAACAGGCACTGAAAAAAAAAAACTGGGACATCAAGATAATTTCAAGCAAACTCAAACACGGGATGCACAACATATTTGTGTAAGATTATAATATGCTTTCACTAAGTGAATAAAAAAAAAGTGTTGGAAAAAGTATAATTATCATAAGTGGACATGAAATGTACCCTGAATTGACTCTTACATTTATTCATTTAGCTGATGCTTTTATCCAAAGCGACTTACAATTGCTATATATATCAGAGGTCGCACGCCTCTGGAGCAACTAGGGGGTTAAGTGTCTTGCTCAGGGACACATTGGTGTCTCACAGTGGATTCAAACCCGGGTCTCTCACACCAAAGGCATGTGTCTTATCCACTGCGCCATCAACAGCAAAGCCTGTTTCTTTGCAGGGTCATTATACCACTGACCTGAGTCGACATCCACAGTTGGACATTGATGTTGGTGCAGTGAGGGACATCTATTCTGAAAGTGCCGTTTCTATCAGGTACTTTTAGAGCCACAAAGCTTCTACAAGCCCCATGAAATGCTAATACAGTGTGTGAATAAAAGGAAATCAGTTGAGCTTGCAAGGTCATTGTTAATGTAATGATTATTTTATTATTTTTATTATTGTCCCAAAAAGCTTCTATAACTTCTCAGACTTTTTGTCTACTGTCTATATTTCAGGGAGTATGAGACCATTGATGATGTCGATATTGATCTACACATTAACGTCAGCTTCCTGGATGTAAGAGATCCACAGATACTGTAATATATTCCGCTAGATCTTACCTGCAACTGAAAATACATAAGCTGATATGCATATTTACATAGCAAAAAGTTCACATGCCCTACGTGCATTTGCATTTTGCAGGAGGAGGTGGCGTCAGCATGGAAGGTCACGAGGACAGAGCCAATCATTCTACGCCTTCGTTTCTCCCTGTCCCAGTATCTAGATGGGCCAGGTGAGTAATAAATGACTATGTCAGTTACAAAAGACAGGAAGTGACTCAACTGAAGCATCTCAATCTCTTCCAGAACCCACTGTGGAGGTGTTCCAGCCAACTTGTAAAGATGGTTTCTGCCTTGGGGTTCAGCTTAAAAGGTAAATAGTCGTTCTGTTCTGTTTTCTACAGAGTGACATACTGCATATGCCTCGGTAATGATTACACCAACAAATATTGATGTCTTCTCCCAGAATTCTCAGCACGTTTATATCTAATCAATGGAAACATCTAAGCAATGAGTTCCTGAACACCCAACAGAGGAAGAGACACAGCTGGTTTAAGGCTGGAGGAACCATCAAGAAGTTCAGAGCTGGACTTAGCATCTTCTCTCCGATAACCAAGTAAGATTCAAAACACTCCAGAGAGTAAATGTGCCAGATATGCTAATAATAATAATAATGATTTAATGTAATAAGGGATCAAATTTAGATATATAATATGTATATAATATTTTTTTTGTTCCTCAGGTGCTCCAGTGTTCCTTTGATTCAGGGCCCTGGGGTGAAGACAAGGCCAGCAGGACAGGAGTTGAGGGTGACCCGTTTGATGAGCCGCTCAATGTCCTGCACCAAAGGAGAGCTGCAGACCCCCAGCCCAATTGGAAAAGTGCGTTTGAACATGCCTATATTGTCAGACTGTGTCTCGTGTTTCCCCTATGCTGTTTTTGGTGATAAAGAAACATTTCTTTTAGTTGAAAATATGTTTGTGGAAAACGTCATTTTTATTTCTTAATATATTAAGCAATTTATGTCAAATGATTGCTGTTTCAATAGACTGTGGCCGTCCCAGGCTCGAGATCCACTGTGCACATCACCACCAGGCAGCTCATTCAACTCTTCTTCTCCTCACAAGCTCTTATTCACTGCAAGAGCATCCCAACCTTGGAGTACGGCTTCCTCGTACAGGTAAACCTCAACAGAGTTAAATGTAAAACCCTTCTATGAATTGCAATTAGTCTTCTTTCTTGCATTTATTTGCATACTTGATTGTAACCGTACATCTCTTTAGCTTTCATATAACTATAAATCTCTCTTTCTCTGCATGCTTTCCTTTTAATGATATTACAACCTATTTATCCATCTTTTGTCTTCCAGGTTATGAAGTACTCAGAGCAGAGGATCCCCACTCTGAACGATTATTGTGTTGTCTGTGATGAACAGCATGTTTTTCAGAATGGTTCCATGCTCAAGGTACAACATATTCTTGGAAAACTCCATTAAAATACTTCAGTAAATCCATAAACTATCATCTCAGTTTCTTTTGTGTACATGTATTGTTCAGCCTGCTGTTTGTACGAGAGAACTGTGCGTGTTCTCCTTCAACACTCTGGGTGTCATGTCAGGAGCTGCAGAAGATGTAGCTACTGGAGCTGAGGTATCACACACCCGTTTATATTGCTAAATGAAGATATACCAGAGACTGGATTAGCATTTTATATAATATTTTGTTTTTATACAGGTAGTGGACCTGCTGGTGGCAATGTGTCGTGCTGCTCTTGAATCTGCCCGTAAAAGCATCATCTTTGACCCATACCCATCTGTTGTTGACCCTCATGACCCCAAGTCTCTGGCCTTCAATCCGAAGGTAGATACTTTATCAGATCAAATGAATAAATATCAGTTTTAGAATTTTCACATTTCATCTTTACAATGACTCTGTGACCTTCTTCATTAATTTTCCACTTATAGAAAAGAAGTTACGAGCGGCTACAGAGAGCATTAGACAGCATCACATCAATCCGAGAAATAACACAAGTGAGTAATTCAAAGTGAAAAACAGAATTACGAGATGTAAACTCAAAAAAAAGTATGAATTGCAAGATGTAAACTTGCAATTGCAAGTTAATAACTCGCAATTCTGAGGAAAAAAGTCCAAATTGCGAGATGTAAACTCACAGTTGCTAATTAATAATTTGCATTTCTCTGGGAAAAAGTCCAAATTGTGAGAGATAAATTCAGAATTAAGGAAACTGTCAGAATTGTGAGATGTAAACCCTGAATTCTAAGAAAAAAAAGTCTCAATTGCAAGTTGTAAACTTGTGATAGCGAGTTAAAACTCACAATTCTCAGGGGAAAAAGCCAAAATTGTTCAAGTTCAAGTGCAAGTTTATTTGTATAGCGCTTTTTACGATACAAATCGTTGCAAAGCAGCTCTACAGGAAATTAAGTTTCCACAATATATTTATATATTGCAGAACCTTAATATATTTAACTTATGGCAAAATTTGGTAATTCTGTATGTTGTCTGAGCGTTGGCATCCTCTGAGGTCCTCTGAGGGGTTGGCATCATCTTTTCTCAGGTGTTCAGTCATCTCAGATCATTTAAGGGTTGGATCCAGACTGAAGCTTCTGTAGTTACAAATGGAGAAACAAATAGAGACATAATTAGCGTAGCTGCTGTTCCATCTAAGCAAAAATGATTTGTTCAACCCAAGCTAAAGAATAATAATAATGTACATTTGATCAGATATAACTGCAGCACAAGATTATAAGATGCATTATGTGAATGCTTGGCTAAAGAGATGTGTCTTTAATCTAGATTTAAACAGAGAGAGTGTGTCTGAACCCCGAACGTTATCAGGAAGGCTATTCCAGAGTTTGGGAGCCAAATGTGAAAAAGCTCTACCTCCTTTAGTGGACTTTGCTATCCTAGGTACTACCAAGAGTCCAGAGTTTTGCGACTTTAGGGAGCGGGTTGGATTGTAGCGTGGTAGAAGACAAGTTAGGTACGCAGGAGCTAAACCATTTAGGGCCTTATAGGCAAGTAATAATATTTTGTAAATGATACGGAACTTAATAGGTAGCCAGTGCAGAGACTGTACAATTGGGGTAATATGATCATATTTTCTTGACCTGGTAAGAACTCTAGACGCTGCATTTTAGGCTATCTGTAGCTTGTTTATTGAAGATGCAGGACAACCACCTAGCAGTGCATTACAATAGTCCAATAATTGTGAGATGTAAACTTATAGTTGCCAGTTAATAACTTGCAATTCTGAGGGAAAATGTAAAAATTGCGAGCTGTAAATTCACAATTCTAAGAAAAAGGTCAGAATTGCGAGATATAAACTCATAATTCTAGGGAAAAAGTCTGAATTGTATGATATAAACTTGCAATTGTGAGAGAAAAATCAGAATTGTGTGGGGGGGTTTTGCAGTTTGCTATTTTTTTTATATTTTTACTCCATGGTGAAAATAAACATCCATATAAAATAGCTTCACGTTTTATAGACGTAGCACTATTTGAGATATCAAGAATCCTTTTATTGTCCTTTACATTATTGTCACCAAGTTTGAAGCAATCCTGGTAAATATAAGAGTCCGATTTCATAGCCTGTTGTAAGTGACACACTTCCTGTTGCCAGTTGGTGGCGCTATGACTGCGACTCACATTAGCTACATCAGTGTTATACACATAGTCCTGGTCAAGGGAATGCGTGACACCTAAATTCATATTTTACAGGGTCCTTATGTTGAAATAAAGAAACAGATGGACAAACTGGACCCGCTTGCACATCCTCTGCTGCAGTGGTGAGGAAAACTCGGTTTCCTTTAATGGAATTCTCAGGTTTTCATTATGTTCCTGTTATCATAATGACCCTTAATCTTCTTTTTCTTCTCAGGATTATATCCAGCAACAGGTCTCACATTGTCAAGCTCCCCTCCAGCAGGGTAAGGGCGTTTGATCACATTATCGCTCAAATAACAGCGTGACTAAACCTTTATTTCCTCTGTTTCACTCCTCCGTTTTTTGCTAACAGCAACTGAAGTTCATGCACACCTCCCATCAGTTCCTGCTCCTCAGCAGCCCTCCCGCTAAAGAGGCCCGCTTTCGCACCGCTAGAAAACTCCACGGCAGCACGTTCGCTTTTCAGTGAGTTTCAGTTTAGTACGAGATCATTTCATAATCACCGGTTTGTGATTACTGACTAATCACTGGTTCTCTGTCTTCAGTGGTTCTCATATTGAAAACTGGCACTCTATTCTACGAAATGGACTTGTAAACGCCTCCTACACGAAACTGCAGGTACCACAGTTACTCTTATTGTAGTGAATGAAGAACTGTAGTGTGTTACCCACAGATTTTCTGCTTAGCGTATTGGATCTTGGCCAATCTTCCTTGTTCTCTTTGACACAAGCTGCATGGGGCTGCCTATGGGAAGGGCATCTACCTCAGCCCCATCTCCAGCATCTCATTTGGATACTCAGGTACGAGTTTTTGGGCTCATCAACATTTGCAAAAAAACATGCTTGGTTTAGACATTTTGAAAGACAGAGACATTTTGGACACACTTTGGGCAGATGCCATGGTTGTATATTAGTAATAAAACTGGGGGTCTACATAAAATATGAAAGAGAAAGAAAAACAAAAGTAACATTTTTAGAGCTGTCAAAATTAGTATGTTAATTTAGATATTAATTAAATATGTTTAATGCAATAATTCAGCAAGTTTTAGTCCTCTATCTAAAAACCGTTCAGATATTATTGGTCAGATTAATTACAATAAATATAAATTATTTAAAAAATAATAATAATACTGGTCTGAGATTATGAGAATAATAACAATAAATATAAACAATAATATTTATTTTTCTCTAAAAACTGGTCAGATTATGAGATTAATCACAATAAATAAAAATTGTTAATGTTTTTAGAATAAAAAAATGGTCAGATTATGAGATTAATCACAATAAATATAAGATGTTTGTAATATTTTTTAGAATAAAAGAACTGGTCACAAAATTAATTTTGAATTATTATTATTATGGTTAGATTGTGAAAAAAATATAATATACTGTATATAATTTATATTTATTGTTATTAAGGTCATTTACACAACATGTTGTCTTTACAGTATCGTACACTATAAATGTATCTTTATGTATTCAAATAAACAATTGCCTTCATATTTTCAAAAGGAGGCACCTTGCAAAGGTATTAAAAAAAATTAAAAATCATTGTCTTGTAAATACCATGATATTTGAATATGATAATCATTCTGTATGGTTTATATCCAAGTGCCATCAATACTGCCATATTACTTTTATAAGGAAACATTGAGCATTTGAAATAATTTCTAATGTTTACTGCAGAGTTCATTTCTATCCATATGGCACTGTTATATAGTTTTCACCGTAGACTGTATTTGTGTGCAGGAATGGGAAAGGGACAGCACCACATGCCTACTAAAGAGGAATTAGTACAGCACTACAACCGGGTCAACACTGTCTTACAGGTATTAACTCCATCTGTAGAGACTGGACTGATATGGATGTATTACAGGTGCAATCTGTAGTTAATCAGACTAGGTGAGTCATCCTGATTGGAAACAATATAAGCAGTTATATGAAGCTTGCATTTGTGATTGCACTCGTTTCACTAATTTGCAAAAGAAGATACTTACCATCATCTATTGTATGTATCACTGCAAAATGTGTCATTTTTCTTTTGCAGTGTCGACCCACACAGTCAAGGTTTCTTCAGAGTCGGAATCTGAACTGTGTTGCTCTGTGTGAGGGTACGGGTTTATTCAATTAAAACATTCAAACCGAAAATGGGCTTTTTTTGTCACTCACCAAAAATGGATGTAGTCATTTTTTATGCATTATTCCTTTAAAGTTAACCAATTTTATATTTCTCTCAACAGTAATAACTTCCAAAGATCTACAGAAACATGGAAATATTTGGGTTTGCCCGATTTCTGATCACGTCTGCACACGCTTCTTTTTTGTGTGAGTATTTTCACACTTTATTACAGTCTTATTACAAATTCTGGCTCTTTTGGCTCACAATGTGTCCCACAATTGTCTGTTTTGTCTGTTTTTCCTCAGGTACGAGGACGGCCAGGTAGGAGATGCTAACATCAACACACAGAACGCCCGGATACAGAAAGAGATATTGCGGGTGATCGGGGGACAATCGACCTGACTGACCCGCTTCACCACTGTGACGCTTTGAGACATTTTTACTGAATATGGCAAAGATTTACCTCAAACTAGGTGTTTTTGATAATGCTAGACTCCAGTCAAGTTTGTCTTTATGTGGAAAGAAGGGAAACTCGTTTTGTAACTTTTTTGATAATTATTTTAGTAATTTATTTCTCATTTAGTCTCTACATCATGTTCGATGATTTACGTTTATATATATATATATATCACGAGAAGTGCAGTTAATTAGCGTTGATTTTACAGCGGTTGAAAAAGGTGTAATTCTCATTTTGCCCACTGGGGGTCTCTATTGCCTAAGAGAATAAAAAATATCATAAAATAACTTGGGAATGAAATATAAAAGGCTTATAATTCCATAAACCTGCCATTTTAAAGTGTTTACATTTACCGTTAAGGACAATTCCGCATTATTAAGTACTGTTTGATGTATGTGTAAGTTATTAGTGTAATGCAGCCCTCCATCAGTTCATTCAGTTTATTTTTATGAGTGTTGTGACGCCAGTTACTTGTTATGGATCTTAAACCTCTTAACATGAAATGTTAATAAGTTTGGTGCTGTGCACTAGAAGATATAGTGTTCTCATTTACTCTTCAAAGAGTTTCAAGCAGAGAAAACTGCCAATAAACGACACGTAAAGACAGACGAGAAATGTACGTATGATTTTGTCAATCTGAACACTGAAGGAGGGTTATGGTTTCATAAGGCCTAGATTTGTATGACAGCAATTTTTCAATAAATTTTGAGCATGTTACGAATTAGTTCCTTTGTAAATGATGACAGAAGATGGATGAAATGTGACCAAATGCTCCCACAATGATAGTAAAACTAAAATTACCTGCATTATGAAGACTTCTTAACTACCCTAACAATAGAAACAGCTTGTATAGGGATTGAATAGTGTCTTAATTAAAATCTAAACTTGCCAAAACGTCTCTATAAACGCCTGGTGTATATTTTAGAAATATAATTAACTTTATTATAATCAATATATGTCAATGGAAATTCCCCATAATGATGTAAAAATGCGCGCGTATACGGGCCTGTTGTCATATTGTTATCTGTCACGACCCCTAAAAAAATTAATAGTGTGTTGCATCGCGCCGAGGTCCCAGGGGACATTTTGACTTCTCGGTTTAGCCAGTGGGTCTGTTCTCCTCTGAAGCAGAAACACATAATAATTCATAACAGTGCGCTATATCCACATGAGGCCCACATCTTCTCCGACTCATACCCTTCCTCCCCTTTCCAATGTTACTTACTTTATTTATTTATTGCCCATTACATAAATGTAAATTATGGAAATATAAAGGGGAAATATATATTTTTCACATTTATGGGAAATATATAGTGCCATGAAACGGTTTTTGCCCCCTTGCTTATTTTTTGCATATTTGTCACACTTAAAAGATTCAGATCATCAAACTAATTTTAATACTACACAAAGATAGCCTGAGTAAATACAAAATGCATGTTTTGAAATAATGATTTTATTTATTAAGGGAAAAAAGCTGTCCAAACCTGCCTGGCACTACGTGAAAAAGTAAAAATCTTATAACTGGTTGTGCCGCCCTTTGCATCAACAACTGTAATCAAGCATTTGCGATAACTGGCAATTAGTCTCACATCGCTGTGGAGGAATTTTTGCCCACTCTTCTTTGCAGAATTGTTTTAATTCAGCCACATTGGAGGGTTTTCGAGCATGAAAGGACTGTTTAAGGTCATACCACAGCATCTCAATCGAATTTAAGTCCGGACTTTGACTTGGCTACTCCAAAACCTTAATTTTGTTTTTCTTGAGCCATTCAGAGCGGACTTGCTGGTGTGTTTGGGATCATTGTTCTGCTGCATTACCCTAGTGCTTGAGCTTGAGGTCACAAACTGACGGCCAGACATTCTACTTCAGGATTTTCTGACGGAGTGCAGAATTCATGGTTCCATCAATTATGGCAAGTCGTCCAGGTCCTGAAGCTGCAAAGCAGCCCCAGACCATCACACTACCACCACCATGTTTGATGTTCTTTTTATGAAGTGCTGTGTTGGTTTTACGCCAGATGTAACGGGACACACACCTTCCAAAAAGTTCAACTTTTGTCTCATCAGTCCACAGAATATTTGCCCAACAGTCTTGGAGGTAATCAAGATAATTTTTTGGCAAATGTGAGACAAGCCTTTGTGTTCTTTTTGGTCAGCAGTGGCTTTTGCCTTGGAACTCTCCCATGGATGCTGTTTTTGCCCAGTCTCTTTCTTATTGTTGTATCATGAACACTGACCTTTTTTTATGATCACCTGGATGAGTCATCATAGCGCTCTTGGAGTAATTTTGATAGGCCGGACACTCCTGGGAAGGTTCACCACTGTTACTGTTACAAGCCAGGTAGGTTTGGACAGCTTTTTTCCCTTAATAAATGAAATCATTATTTAAAAACTGCCTTTTGTATTTACTTGCATTATCTCTATGTAATATTAAAATTAGTTTGATGATCTGAATCTTTTAAGTGTGACAAATATGCAAAACAAATAAAAAAAATACCTTTTCACGGCACTGCATGTATATAATAATAATTTGTAATATACACACATACATATATATATAATTATAACTATTCATTAGTAATACATGCAATATATAAGTATGATACAACAAATAAAATGATATTAATAAAAAAATTGATGCAACACACTTCAGAAGATATACATATATATATATATATATATATATATATATATATATATATATATATATATATATATATACATATATACAGTATCTCACAGAAGTGAGTACACCCTTCACATTTTTTGTAAATATTTAATTATATCTTTTCATGTGACAACACTGAAGAAATGACGCTTTGCTACAATGTAAAGTAGTGAGTGTAAATAACAGTGTAAATTTGCTGTCCTCTCAAAATATTTCAACACACAGCCATTAATGTCTAAACTGCTGGCCACAAAAGTGAATACACCCTTAAGTGAAAATGTCCAAATTGGGCCCAAAGTGTCAATATTTTGTGTGGCCACCATTATTTTCCAGCACTGCCTTAACCCTCTTGGGCATGGAGTTCACCAGAGCTTCACAGGTTTCCACTGGAGTCCTCTTCCACTCCTCCATGATGACATCACAGAGCTGGTGGATGTTAGAGACCTTGCGCTCCTCCACCTTCCGTTTGAGGATGCCCCACAGATGTTCAATAGGGTTTAGGTCTGGAGACATGCTTGGCCAGTCCATCACCTTTACCCTCAGCTTCTTTAGCAAGGCAGTGGTCGTCTTGGAGGTGTGTTTAGGGTCGTTATGATGTTGGAATACTGCCCTGCCGCCCAGTCTCTGCTTCAGTATGTCACAGTACATGTTGGCATTCATGGTTCCCTCAATGAACTGTAGCTCCCCAGTGCCGGCAGCACTCATGCAGCCCCAGACCATGACACTCATGCCACCATGCTTGACTGTAGGCAAGACACACTTGTCTTTGTACTCCTCACCTGGTTGCCGCCACACACGCTTGACACCATCTGAACCAAATAAGTTTATCTTGGTCTCATCAGACAACAGGATATGGTTCCAGTAATCCATGTCCTTAGTCTGCTTGTCTTCAGCAAACTGTTTGCGGGCTTTCCTGTGCATCATCTTTAGAAGAGGCTTCCTTCTGGGATGACAGCCATGCAGACCAATAGGTTGTTTGCAAGCACGTGATTCTGATGACGCGCGAAATGCAGCTGGAGGGCAGGAAGTAATTTTTTCTCCATAGGAATCGGTAGCAGCTAACTCAAGATGCTTGTGCTTTACGTTGTTTTATGAATGCTCAAACAGAGAAAACACAAGAAGATTTTATCGTGTACGAAAATGTGTTGTTCATAAGGAGGGAAAAGTCAAGAAATTGACTGAAAAACACAGGAAAAAGTGGCTTGGAAACATGTGTCTGATAATGCTGATATAATATATTAATAAAGACATATATGAATAGATACAAGGTGACCCAGTCCGAATTCACTCAATGCTAAACATCACACGTACACACGATGTAAATAAGATATTATTTGCAGTTCAGAGAGCTTCACTGATTATAAGGAACCGTGAGATTGCGATAAACAGCATTAGTGATTACATGGAAGCTCTATTTGCTCGTTTTCCAGGCTATAATCAAATCAGAATTTAAATAAAATTTGTTTTACGTGCTGCTAACAGGACCCACGGCCACAAACCCTGTACATGCAGCAGTTTCAGGAGTGACATATATCCCTTATCCCTCATATAAATGCAGGATTCACTTTCAAAATAGCTTGTTTGCAATCAGGGTAAATTGCTTAGCCTATATCCACCGCTTCAATGGTATGCAAGTATTTCAATTTAGTTCCAAAATCGCTCCTCTTAATAACATAAGAATCACGTAACATTGTGTTTTTCTGTTTATACCTTTCTATTGTTATAGCATCTAAACCAGTACAGCACGGACTTCTACGGAGAGCTCATCCGTTTTCTTTTTTTTCAGTCACTCCTGACACTTTGCTGCATGCAGGGTTTGTGTACGTTGGTCCTAGCAGCACGTAAAGCAACACTTATTCAAATTCTGAATTGCTTACAGCCTAGACGGCGAGTAAATAGCGCTTCTATATAAAAAGCAATCTCACAATGTTCCATTATAATCGATGAAGCTTTCTGAACTGCAAATAATATCTTATTTACTTCGTGTCTACGTGTGGCTTTTAGCATTGAGTGACTTCTGACTGTCTCACGCTGAATGCTTGAGGTGGCAGCCTTGGATTATCTATTTATATCTGTATTAATATCTTAATATTATAACTTATATTAACCATTTACACATATGAGCATTATCCGATCAGCTCCTTCCGACCGCAGACACAGGTTTACAAGCCACATTTTCCTGCATTTTTAGTCAATTTCTTCACTTTTCCCCCTTATGAACAACACATTTTCATACACGATAAAAGCTCCTTGTGTTTTCTCGATTTGACCGATTTGAGCATCCATAAACAATGCAAAACACAGGCACCTTGAGTTTCTGCTACTGATTCCTATGGAGAAAAAATTACTTCCTGCCCTCCAGCTGCATTTCGCGCTACAGCAATGACTTCATGTGCAAACAACCTATTTGATGCAGTGTGCGGCATCTGAGCACTGACAGGTTGACCCCCCACCCCTTCAACCTCTGCAGCAATGCTGGCAGCACTCATACGTCTATTTCCCAAACACAACCTCTGGATATGACGCTGAGCACGTGCACTCAACTTCTTTGGTCGACCAAGGCGATGCCTGTTCTGAGTGGAATCTGTCCTGTTAAACCGCTGTATTGTCTTGGCCACCGTGCTGCAGCTCAGTTTCAGGGTCTTGGCAATCTTCTTATAGCCTACGCCATCTTTATGTAGAGCAACAATTCTTTTTTTCAGATCCTCAGAGAGTTCTTTGCCATGAGGTGCCATGTTGAACTTCCAGTGACCAGTATGAGAGAGTGAGAGCGATAACACCAAATTTAACACACCTGCTCCCCATTCACACCTGAGACCTTGTAACACTAACGATTCACATGACACCGGGGAGAGAAAATGGTTAATTGGGCCCAATTTGGACATTTTCACTTAGGGGTGGACTCACTTTTGTGGCCAGCGGTTTAGACATTAATGGCTGTGTGTTAAGTTATTTTGAGGGGACAGCAAATTTACACTGTTATACAAGCTGTACACTCACTACTTTACATTGTAGCAAAGTGCCATTTCTTCAGTGTTGTCACATGAAAAGATATAATAAAATATTTACAAAAATGTGAGGGATGTACTCACTTCTGTGAGATACTGTATATATATATATATATATATATATATATATATATATATATATATATATATATATATAATTTATTTATTATATTAATAAAATAAAATATGACTAAAAATACACTATTTTAAATTTACTTCAGCTAATTGTAAATATTATATTAAAATGCATTAAGCAAAATTATAATGTGCAATTATAAAGCCATTAAAACTACAATTATTGTAAGCATCATAACACATTTTTTAAACACATAATTTTACATTTTAAATATATTAATAAGGTCCTATAGAATATAAATATAGATCAGACTTAAATGTAACACTTGTTCACTGTTCTTGTTTAAGAATAACAAAATAATATTTTTTAAAAAGCAGTGTGATATTTTGTTTTTGTCACCTGCTTTAATTTGTCGATTATCCACTAAATTGCCTCTTCCTAGGCTAAATGTTGTTTTGACTTCGGAAAGCGGTTTTGTATGATAATGTGTGTGTGTGATTTTTCTTCATCATTTACTCTAAAGTGCACCAGATTTCTTCTAGTCGACGGGAAATGTGCAAATTGGATTTATGCTCAGCACATCTTTCATTAATGTAGACATAAATGATCCACTTTCTCCTGCCTTTTCCTTGACTCTCCCTACCCTTGGCTGAGTGTGGTTATTATCTTTCTCTGGAAAAGTTGGAATGCTTTGACCCTCACAAATGTTTTACAAGTGCAGATCACGGCTGAGCATACCTCAATCCAGCCGGGCTCGAGTCGTTCTGACACCCTCAGCAGAACGTGTTCAAAGAGCACTCGGACCGAGCCGTGAGGGAGAAACGCTCCAGAATGCAAGTGAGGCATGAAGGAGCCCTTTTCCAATTTTTCATCAGCGAGAAAATTACCCGGGCAGTTTTCAAGCTTGCATATTTCTCGCAACAGAGGAACTTGCTGTTACAGTTTGTTTTTGAAATGCTCTTGACTGCAGCCCAATTTATCCTTTCACAGCAGCGTACGTGAAGTAAAAAGCCAATCTTCTCATCCCTTTGTGAGCGAGATTGCCTCCTTAACCAAAGTTCTCAGTGAAGTCCTCCTCACACCATTAAACAAACTTCATTCTGACTTCATTTCCCTGTGGGTGTTGCAATCTGCTGTGCTCCTCTTTGAGACCTAATTTCCCTTTAATTAAATTAGTTCCAAAGAAATCCGCCAGAGAGGCCCTACGGCTGGGTTTCTGTTGTCGGGCAGATAACGGCTGTGAGTGTGTGTCGTCTATGGAGATTGATAAAGTAATTGAAACAGTAATTGTCAACATGTTGGCTTTTATCTGTTCTGGGAGCTTACTAAAATAAGAGCGTCTGGTTGGCAGTGCACTTGAAAAGGCTCAGTTTTACCAGCAGATCTGAAACCGTCCCTAACATCATTGAATTGTGTCCACTCTTCAGATAAATACACTTAAGATCATATGCACACTGTTAAACAATGTAGACAGAAAGAAATCTATCCAAATATGGTAAGCTTTTTTAAAATTATTATTATTATTATTATTATATATTTTCTTCTTCTTAATATTTCCACTATTATTATTAAAATAGTGGAAAATATATAATTATAAAGTGATATTATATAGCATTAATATTAATATCATACATTGCTTTTTTACAAGTACTTAATTTGTACTTGTAAAAAGCAAATGTAACGTATATATTTTATTTTATTTCAATGTAGTATATTAACAATATTTTTGTATTTTTATACATATTAAATTATTAGTAATAAAAGTTTGCAGTAATTTATACTTTGTAGTGTAGATTAGTAATTTAAATATTGTTAAAATTTATTCAATAGTTTCTTTCATGTAAACATTATGAATTATTTTATATTAAAAAAATATATTTTTTAAATATGTATGTATATATATATATATATATATATATTAAAATATTAATAATTATTTTAAAACTAAACACACTTTTTACAGTAAAACCATTTTGGAATTATAGTTTTTAAATTATGAATTTTGAATCACCTTTGTATTGAACAATTTTTTAATTTAAGGTATATTTCTTCTTATTTTTGTTATCAGTTATGTGCTTTAATATAAAATTAATAAGTATTAAACAGATATACTTATAATTATTCAAATTTATATTTTGTATATTATTTTTAGATTATTAATTATGGAGAAAATCATACCTGCAAGAACCATCAAGTTTTATATATATATATAAAATAATAAACATTATAATTTAAATAAGATATATTAAAAAAATATTTAATAAATATTAAATTACATTACATAAGTCACAAATTGTAAGTTTCTGAAAAGTATTTTTAATATGCTGTGTTCTTAAAATAGTTTTGTATACAAAATTAATTCTTTATTATTAAAATATTTATTTTAAATTTATGTAATTTCAAATTATTAATATTTACACAGTAAAAACAATATTATAAATATTATTTTAAAATTATCAAATTTTATCTAAGATAATATTTTTTTTTTTATTATGAATCACCTTGTAGTTATGGAGAAACCATCACATTTACATTACATTTTTTAAAGCTACATTTCTAGATTTTTGTTGTCAGTTATGTGTATCATTGGAGTGTTTAATGTTGTATATGATATTATGTAATTAATATTCATGGCATTATTTTAGTGTTGTGTGTTACTGATGCTGTTTTGTTTTTGTGCTTTGTCTATATACTGACCATGGTTGGAGGAAACGCAACTTATGATGAACTTTAAAACATGACGTGGCCCTCCGTTAATCGAACAGCATATAAAAAGCACATTGCAGTACATTTTTACAGTGTATAATTGTACTCTTCGTCTCATTGAACAGAACGCTTGCCTTGCCTTCTGTCACCCCAGTCTCTAGAATGTTGGATGCTCCCCTTCAGGATACAGACTGTGTATTTTGTCAAGCAGAACCGCATGGCCTTCTTCTCTGATTGAAATCACAGCCTTGGGGCTCTAACACTTCAAGAGCGCTCAGCAGCCACAGTGGAAGAAGATGCAGAAATAGACCTGAAGAAACAGCCACCTTTGGAGAACAATGAATTCCTGCTCGGTAAGTGGCAGTTTCTTGACCTACATTTATGTGTGCTGTATCATTTCAGCACGCAAGTTTTATATGTAAACACAATTTCATAATTTAATAAATTGGCCCAAAGCCATTTTTAAAAGAAGATGCCTGGCATAAGGCAACTGTGCTTATGTAGATAATTGTTTACTGGCTGCATTGTGCTGTCATGCATGGGAGGATGTGTTTTTAAACTCTCAGCCTTAATCAGTCACACATGTTAATCAGCCACAGAAATGTGCTGATTGACAGGACTTCATTAACACTGAGAATTTTAAAGGGGTACTCGGGAAAGCATTTGGCTTGGATGAAATTCTGATTAAATTCTATACAGAGTATTTGCTAGACACAGTGACTGTTCCTTTAAGAGATGCTTAGGCTCTCCGCTCCTCCCTCACTGTGTCCCTCACAAGCCTCAGATTGGGTCTTCAGTGCATTCTGGAGTGTGGCAGGCACCACTTAAGAGTAAATATGTGAAAGGTCTCAGATTATGACCGGACATCCAGCGTAAAACGCAGTGCAGAACTTCACCATACAGAGAATTCTTAAGAGCAAAAAGGTAAATGCATCACTAAAAGGTTTTTCTAAATCAGTTTGACATTAATTTGTGCATGTTCCATAAAGTTGTCTTGCATTTTATTTTATTTTATTTTATTTTATTTTATTTTATTTTATTTTATTTTATTTTATTTTATTTTATTTTATTTTATTTTATTTTATAGGCTTTCATATTATTATTTATCCTTTCTATTTTATTTATTACATTTAAAGTTTATTACAAATAGTGTTTTTGTATTTTGTTTAGTTTTATTTTATTTGTGTAATTGTACATTTAAATTAATTGTACTTGTACATTGTACTTTTTGTATTTTATTTGTGTGCATATTAAAATGCACTTGGATTTTATTATTATTTTTATATGATTTTTCATTTTTGTTTGTTTTAATTAAAATTGTATATGATGTTTTAATTTTAGTTCATTTTATTTTTTGGTGTGTAATCTATATATTTAAATATTATTTATAACTTATTTTATATATGTAAAAAAAAATGATGTTGTTGTAGTTTTATGTTACTTCTTTTTATTTTCATTTGGATTTTTAAATACATTGGTCTTTTATTTTATTTATTTCATTTTATTTTATTTTATTTTAAATACGTTTGGCTATCCTAAGCTTGGTTGCATCCATAAACTAAATGCTGACTTGAGGTAAAAGTTCAAATAATGTTTCATTTTGACAAAACCAAGCTTATTGGCTTTAAAGCGTGGTTCTGTCTCTGAACTCATCTTCTTTTTGCCTTGTCTGGTTACAGCTCCCTTCTCACTGAAATATGCTTCAAAGGTAGTGACTGAGAAATTGCTGAATCTCAGCACTTTCAGCTTTGATGAATTTGCTCGATTTACAGAACAGATTTTTTTTCCTTCATGTCAACGGCCAGAGAGTATAAAGTAAACGACAGCTTGTTATTCACTTCACATCTTTGGGAATCACACAACATTTAGCAGCTAAGATCATTCGGTTTCCCTCACCTCTGTGCATTTTTTTAATGCTGGAAAGCAACATAATGTCTTTCAACTACTTGAAGGTAAAAAATCCACAGTTCTGGGAAATATTATCAAGTGGTACAAGGTTCTGCAGCCCCAAGAACATATAAAACAACCTATAAATATGTTTATGCCGAGCCGAGAGCTTCATGATAGCGCACAATCTAAATGCACAACATCTGTCCAACCCTCTCAACTCAATCCCACGAACCCTCCTGGATCTCCTAGCAAACCAAAGCAAGGTGGATTCAGGAAGATCTGTTCCACTGGAGAACCAATCCCGTGTCCAATCCCAGGACTGCCATCTGAGGTGCTGGAAATGCGCGTGAAGGAAGGGAGCAAGATCAGGAACCTTTTGGGTTTTGCCATGTCTCGAATTCAAGGTGACGGGCACACGGCTCCAACATCGCAGGTCGTGTTCAGCGGGACGGGACAAGCCGTGACCAAAACCATCACCTGTGCGGAGATAATGAAACGCAAGGTGCGGGGTTTACACCAGCTGTCAAAGCTCCAGTACAGGACAGTGACTGAGGTGTGGGAGAGCCAGGAGAGCGGCCCGCTTCAGATGACCGTACACAGAACTCTTCCTTCCATTTGTATTCTTCTGTCCAAAGAGCCGCTGGACCCGCAGGAGCCGGGATACCAGCCTCCAGCCGAAATAAACACTCTCTCAGAGGAAAGCAAATGGCCAGACGGACCGCAAGGGGCTGGAAAGACAGAAAAAAGACCAGCGAGTCCTTGTTCTCGGGATCTTCCCAGTCTTAAGAGAGCTGCTCTGGGACAGGACAAAAGTCCAGCACTGGAACCAGGGAAAAAAATGTAGCCTACTATAAAAGGGAGGAATTCATATAAATGTGTGTGTATTTATAACTTGCTTAACTATCGTATAATTTGGCCATATCAGGATGCAATAAATGTGAATGTATAATCGAGTGATAAAATGCATGATCAAGTGATTTTTTAGTGTTGCTTCATAATAGTGTGTAATTAAATGACAATAACATAAAATATAAATCCAAATGATTTATCTTTGGCTATTTCTCACACGCATTCACTTTTATTTATTTTATTGTTTTTTTTTTTGTTGTTTTTTTTGCCTGCTCAGTGTTTTTCATATTTTCTGTTGCACTTTTGGTTTTATCAGTGCAATTTTAGTCTAATTAGGATACTATCACTATACTACACTACACTACACTCCCTGTTTGATGTGTTACCGTCTGGTCGACGCTACAGAGCTCTGTGCACCAGAACGACCAGACACAGGAACAGTTTCTTCCCTCAGGCAATGCATCTCATGAACACTTATAAAAAAACGCAGAACACACAACTCTATTACACATTATTTATCCACCACACTTACTTTTTTTTATTTTTTCCCATTTCAGATTAGCACATATCAGACCTGTACACACATAATTGTCTATATTATATATTGTGTTTTTTCGCTGTTTTGTACATTGCCTATTTGGATATTATTCTTTATTATCTGTGTCCTGTCCTGTTGCTGTCTCTCTGTTGCACTGTGTAGCTTGTGTCACTAAAACAAATTCCTCGTATGTGTAAACATACCTGTCCAATAAAGCTCATTCTGATTCTGATTCTATCATAGTTTCTATTAATATATTTTTTTTCCTTTTTTTTTAAGTTTTAGTAATTTTTTTTTTGTGTTTCAGTAATTTTTATTAGTTTACATTTTTTTTGTCAAATATGATAAACAATATATAGCCTAAAATATAATGCATTTTCATAGTTACGGTCAAATACATTTTAATTTCTTTTGATATTAATTTTTTTTTTTTGTTACTTTATTACATCAGGATAAATTAAATTTATGAAATACAATTTATTCAGTTATCTTTAAATATATTATATATATGTGTGTGTGTGTGTGTGTGTGTGTAATGTTTTTTTAATGATTTTTGTTTAGTTTTTGTTAACTGTAATAACCCTAGATTTTACTTTATGAAATGTAATACTGCCCCCTGCTGGTGGGAGCAACTATTTTGCAAACACATGCTTGTATTGTAACACATATCTTAAAATGAAATTCACATTTAGGGTTTGAAGCTCAAAACTATGGCAGTTTTACAACATATTTTTCTCATTAACTTTTCAAAAAAGACAAAAAAATTACTTTTTTTTATGTATATCTAACACTAATATTTTTGAAACATTATAGCCTATCAATTGCTACGATTGCAAAGTGCATATGTAATGAAACTGAGCAATTTTGATCAAAATATTTGTATGATAATAATGGCCATAATAATAATATTGTACCAATATTGTCAACTAATGATGGACTAAATGTCAAATAAATGATGACGAACTGGAATATATATGGATGCAATAAATGCAGAACATTGCAGCTGCCGTATGCTTTTGTTGTTTTATTTAGATGTTTTGCGTTATCCATTGTTAAATATCAATATAAACATATTAATAAATAATTCCATCAAATTTTCATAATGCATATACAGAAGGTTAAATATAACTGTGCTCATACTGGAAGCAGCTTATAGAGAAGGACTGTGATTTGTATACAATACAGAAATGTATCTTTTGTCCTTCATGCTCTTTTATAATCCTCTTTAGCAAACTCCATGAACAGCCAAAGTCCATACTCGGGTTTATTGCCAAACCACTGCGCATGCGCAGTCACAAACCAGACGCGTGTTAGCAGGTCGGCTAACTTAACTAGCGTCCGCAGCGCGAGCCTGTAGTTCTTCAGTCCGAGCTGCGCGTGAGTCCGGTGAGCCACACTATGTTCAGAGCCGCCCTTCGACTCTCAGTCTCCGGTGCTCGGAGTTTAACAAGGTCACGGCCACAATATACAGGTAAATACACAATTTGCCATTAATTTTAAACCCGTTGATAGGATAAGCTACAACAAGGGACATAGTTAACGGAAGCACCTTGAACTTAGCTTAGCACATAAGCTAACGAAAGACGCACCGGTGCCTTGCAAGAAAGATTATACCCTTCAGAGGTAATCACACGCTAAATTATGGTCTGTATAAGAGCATTTCCATTTCATAATCGCGTTTTCCCAGTCATTTATGAAGTCTTGTGAATGTTTTCTCACAGTGTCCTTGTAATGACCCACTAGAGTGAGGCTTCGGCCCAGCGCGAAGAGGAAACGCGACACTCAAACTCAAAGCATCCCAGATTGACACATTTTTCTGTCAAGGTTGACTTTTCATTGAAACAGCTAGTCTAGTATATAAATACGTGGGGTTTGAAAGCTCTTCAATCAGGCTGTGTGGTTACAAAAATACTCTTCTGTAGCTGTTTCCTCATAAAGTGAATGACTACGTGCGCCGCAGGGTTGCATCTATGAAGAATGCGCATAAATTCATGTTGCATGTCGCTGTAGTTAATACCGTCAGCCAGAATGATTTCTATGACAGTGCACTGACCTCTGTGAAAACCCACACTACATATGCAAATGAAGTGTCATCAGTATATACTTCACTTCATGAACATACAGACATCTGGTTTGCATGTTTGGTATTATACGTCTCATTTTTGGAATATCAGTTGAACTCATTGATATCAGATAGTTAAGCGTTAGCTCAAATAATACTCCCCAATGGACCATGTACCAGTCAAACATAGGTCAAACAAGAGCACTGGACCAGGTCCAACTGGAACAAGGCCTGTATGCAAAACCTCGCTGCACTATTAAGTGTTTTTGAGCAACACTGATACACAGACGAAATGATTAGAGGCTTATTATGAGATGTATGGCCGTTTTATGCCTACAGGAGTTCCCGGAAGTACTTTGGCTGTTATAAAATGTTTGTCTGGATGTCATTCTCTAAGGCTGATAAAGTGAATAATTTTTGCTTAAAGTCTCTTCTGATTGTCTCTGGTCTTTCTCTTCCACAGCTTCAGTAGCTGCTCGTTCTTATTCCCATGGCAAACAGGAGACAGATGAAGAGTTTGATGCCCGCTGGGTCACTTACTTCAACAAGCCAGACATCGATGCTTGGGAGCTGAGGAAAGGTGGGTGACGGCAGCGCTTTGACCTTGTTATTGAATCAGCAGCTGTGCATTCGACTACAGAGCTTGTAAAGTGAAAATTTACCCTCATAAATCTATCTTAATGCCCGTATGTACTAATTAAAATCATCTTGAATCTGAATACAGTACATGCAGTACTGTAGTAAATTATGAAATTTTCCTGAAATGTTTTTTGTTGTTTGGTCCCAATTTTTTTCTAATTTTTTCTAATATTTTTTCTAATATTTTTCCAATTTTCTTCTGAATGTTAATATAATAATAATAAATATTAATAATTTTGATGTAATAATATAATTAAAAAATAAATATATATATATATATATATAACTGTTATGTCTCTTAAAACACATTATTTTACATGTAAATTTATTAATATTTATTTCTATATTGTATATTATTATCTATAATGTGCGATTAGACACCGTTTCCATCAGTAACAATAGTGTTTCTGTTTGTTTTTAGTATTTGCTAACCTGTTCAGCTGGTTTAGTTTGATCTGATAGTATCACTTCTTCAAAATATACGAGTCTGTTTATCATAGACCTATAACAATCTTTGAAACAAAGTAGTATGTTTTTATTTGCATCAAGGAAGAAAACTCAAACTGACTGTGGAGTAAATACATGTCCCCTTTGTTTCGCTTCAGGAATGAACACTTTGATCGGTTATGACTTGGTACCTGAGCCAAAGATCATGGAGGCAGCCCTGAGAGCGTGTCGGAGGCTAAACGATTTGGCCAGTGCCATCCGCATCCTTGAGGCAGTCAAGGTCAATAAAACTCTCAGGACAATACCAGAATAATAATAAATAAAAAATAATTTTAAGAATACACCACAGTGACATTATTTAATTCATGTCTTGAAGCTGCATAATTTAACATGATTTTACTAACTTTTTACTTTGACTCGTACTCATTTATTTATTTGAATATATTTATTTACACAGGACAAAGCTGGCCCACACAAAGAGATCTACCCCTTTGTTCTTCAAGAGCTGCGGCCTACCCTCAATGAGCTTGGTATCCCTACACCTGAGGAGCTTGGCATTGACAAAGCATAGATGTTGCAATTGTGGTGAGTATCAGCATGCTTCTTTTTTTTAAAGAACAAAATTAAACTTGTAAGCAAGTGCAAGATGTATGCTTCCTTACTTAATTTAACATGTCCATTGCATCTTTCCTATTGATCTACAGAGTCTTCCAGGAGACTGCTGCTCTTCTCTGGACTGATTAGACCACTGTACTTGAAGTCTTTGCCTCGTGTCGTGGTGTTTGTGTTATATTTAACTGGCCTTTATTATGTTCTTTTGCTTGTAAAATATGGATGGACCTAATAAAGGGAGATTTATCTTTACTCAGTCTTGTTGTGCTTTTATCTGATACCTCAGACTGCTTCAAACTTGTATTAACTGTATTAACTTTTTTTAAAATAAGGGTTAAAATCAATCGCAACAGCAAAAAATCGATCTTCTAAATCTTTCAACATAGAAAATTATTTCTGTTAAATATATTGAGAATCTACTAAATTGTTTCATTTGGAATTTAATAAAAAAGCTAACTATTTAACCTGTGAATGTGCGAGACTTCTGTTTCATTAACAGCTATAGGTAAATAAATAGAATAATAAAAGTGCAGTAAACGGCAAAACCATTTATGCTGCAACCCATGCTGCTACTATAATAAATGAACATGATGAAATTGAGCAACATAATGGACTGGTTTATGCACAGCTAATATAACTGGAAGCTGCCAACACCGGTAAAAATTGCCGCACGCGCTGTTACGTTAAAAATAAGGTGGACAGCAAGCCGTTTTTGTTTTTCTGCTTGACACCAGCTATAATTATATAGTAAACGTTACAGCACTTTTGAACCAGTGGAGGGCGTAGCAGGAATACGTTCAACATAAATCATCTTTTAAAATATGAAATTCACAACCAAATCATTTAAAGTTGCTGTGCATGCTTAATAAATAAAAAAACTTAGGAATAAAACGTGTTTTCCCCATCTTACGATAAGCGTTTCTTTTATAAACATGTATAAGTGGCTAATTTGAGGTCAGAATTTCCAGACAAAAATAAAAAATGTCAGTCTAATATTAGATCCATGAAACAGCCGCGTAAGTGTATGTTAACTCCTATCGGTTTTTGTGCTATAAATATTTTACTTCGTTGCTTGCAAAGGGGAAACGTAAGAACGTAGTAACTTGTTGCACGAGCCTGTGGGGCGGGATTTAAATGTGCGTTAATGTGCGGGGGGTTTGGCTCTGGCTGGAGGAGGAAGAGTCGAGGGGACTGCGGGAGTCCCTCAGCGCGCAGTTCGGGAGGAGAGGTCAGGCGTTTCCCCTTTGGCTGGCCCCAGTGTCGAGTGTTTTTCCCTCTGTAAACACCGAGAGGTTTATTACGGGTCTATCAGAGGGGATATTACACGTTCGGGTGGATGCACACGGACTCGGTGCGCTGAGCAAAACACGCACGGTGGTTTATCTCGGAAAAGAGTGATGGTGGACAATTCCAGTAGCAGCAAAGCGCAAGTGGTGAGTTCCGTCCTGTTGGCACAGAGCCCTGTTGAATGTATTGATAAGCTACTGTAATATTTAATCAGCAGACCTCGAGCGTATAAAATATCGCATGTACATTTACGAATTTTTTTATATAAACTCAACGAGTCGGTCTTTATTCTAATTACTTTAGTGTGAGTGATCATGCTATTATATGGAACAGTTAGCGAAAATCCACATTGTACACGTCATGATTTCAAGATTTTTTTGATACAAACTCGCGCTGTTTATTTGTTGTTAACGTTCCAATTCGCGTGATTCGAAAAGTCTAAAACATCTCATATCAGAACGCGATACTTTGCGTCGTGTGTTCGTTCTCTCTTTTAATAGCTTAATTGTTTTTGGAAGAGCGCCATACTTTTTGGGCAGCCATGAACTGAGTAGCTTCTGTTATTGCACTCTCTTATTAAACTGTGCATTAATTAGTTATATAGTAATCGCATAAATCGACTGGATTTGGCTAAATATTAATTATTTAACTAAATGAAAAGCGACACGCCATTTTGGCCGGACATCCGGTCGTTGTACTATCCAAACTATTGTGTGGGGGGGTCAAAGGTAGGTAGGTTGGCCTACTGGGCAATAAGCGAGTTAATCTTTTGAGACATATAAATACTGTTAATACGAATTAAAATTCTTGTGACGTAAATTCGAATTCCAATCGGCCATGTCCGTTGTGATGATTTGCCTACATGTATTTGTTTTTCATTTAAATTAAACAAATTTGAATTCTTCCGTCATGTCGTTTGTGCTTATTTGTGTACTATTTGTATCTGATTCGAATTAAGTTCATTTAAATTAATCCGCCGCTTTTAGTCATTATAATGCGTCGAACTTTAATTCCTGTTAGTTCGAATTAAAATAATTCAAGTTACTCAAAAACAGTGTAAATGTTTTGTTTTTCACTTTAGTTGTTGCGTGAGCGTTTTAAAAACGTTACTTTTAATTATTAAAAAAATATTTCATATTATATATTTTCATCCCATAATGAAAATTTTGTCATAATTTCCCCACCCTGAAATTGTTCCAAACCTGTATGATTTTATTTCTTCAACTAAATATCAACAAAACATGATATTTTGAATAATGTGAGGAAACAGTTGTTGGTCCCCATTGACCTCTGTAGTATGAGGAAAACTGTTTGATTACCCACATTCTTCAAAATATCTTTTATGTTCAGCAGAAGAAAGAAATTAATTCAGGTTTAGAACATTTGAGGGTGAGTAAATGATGACAGAATTTTCGTTTTGGAGCAAACTAGCCTTTTAAATGTTAATTAGAAATTATATCGAACTCCTGTTTTGGTAGAGTATGCTGTACTTTCTTCATCTTAAAATATATATTTTTTAAAAGTGGAAAAAATGGAGTTAGCTTTTTATAAAATTTTTACAGAATTATTTTCCTTCATAATCCAGCCCAGCTTGTCTCAGGACAGTGGTTTGGCCGGTGCATTTTCCCAGGCAGCTTTCGGAAGTGCGGCTGGAGTCAAACTGGAGGCAGTTATGGAGCAGCTCCAGAGACAACAACAAGCTAAACTGGAGATGGAGCGCAAGGAGAGACACTTCAGGGAAGCCCATATTCTGTATGCCCAGCAGCTGGCTGCACAGCAAGCCATCATGGCCTCCGCCAGAGCTCAGGGTACCCCATTAACTCCTGATTTCTACAGCAAAACCTCCAGAGACCGAGCACTGAAAGGTGGCCAGGGGCCTCAAGCTGCCAAGGGACCCATGATAACCGGCCCTGACCAAGTACACGAGGAAGATGCCGCTGATGAGATGGACAGAGGAAGAGGGTCCGAGGGGGACGAAGACGACGACGATGAAATGATGGATGGGGAGGACGGTAGCGAAGAAGAGGAAAGCGAAGGCTTGGAGTTCCTCAGGAAGCAAAGCCTTGCGCTTCAGCAAGCATCTGTCGGAGTTCCTCCATATCCGTTCCCCGTCTACGCTGCTTCGCCGTCCGCTGCTAAAAAACGTCCCCTGTCTCCAACCACTAAGGTGAAAGATGAGCCTGACGACTCTCTTGCCGATCAACAATCGTTCAACACTCCAAACGAACTGAATGATTGGAGCCTGGATGATTCATTCAAACAGGTTTGTGTCTATATTTCTATGACCTGTCATTAATCCCAAAGGGTTTCAGTATGTCAGGCATTTGCAGGCATTGTGTTTACTCTCACTTTATAACCAGTGGCCTACAAAAGCAGCGATACAGCATATTTTCATTAATCTGTGCTTGATTTGAAGAGTGCCACATCATGAGATGAATTGTAAAGAGTCTTTACATGTTCGTAAACTGTGAAACCACTAAAACCGACTCATCTCGGCTTACTGAAACGCAATCGGCTCTGAATAGGACATCTAATCCAGTTTTCTCGAGCGCAACAGGAATACGTGTTCTCCCAAAAGTGTACAAAAGAATTGGGTTGGACTTCTAGCTCTTTAATAAGAAGGAAGGGTTTAGTGAATGAGCTTTATAGAGTCACTTCATAAAGAGTGTAATTTTTGTCAAGAGATTTTCACAAAAATACGTTTAATGTCCAGATCACTCCAAAATCAAAAGAAATTTTTTTGAAATTTTACTTCGTTTTAAGGAAAAGAAACCTATTTTTGCAACCATTAAAGTTTTCTGTGTTTTGACGTTATTTACTTAAATTAAGCAGAATTCCCCATGAATTCTCATTACCATAATGCCAAAAAAAAATCTTATTTTTGTATCGTCATCACATTAATGTAAAAACTGTTATATTATTAAATTAAAATGTTTATAAATGATGGTAGCATTTGGTATACTGTCCTTAATTATGCTGATTTGAATAAAGATTAAAAAAATAAATTGCTGCAATGCGCTAATGATAATCACAATCATAAATGATAATTTAAGGAAATAAAATGTCAAATGCCATATTTGGGGTAAAATGTGCTTGCTTGTCTTAAATACTGAAAGTTTTTTTTTTTTTTTTTTTTTTTTTTATCCATTTATCCACATTTTGTAAACTTGTTTTCATATTTTACTACCATAATGTAGAAAAATATTGCATGTTTATAGTGCTGTCAAACGATTAATCGCACCCAAAATAAAAGTTTTTGTTTACATAATACAGTTGCGGTCAGATTTACTGGCACCCTTGGAAAATATGATCAAAGAAGGCTCTGAAAATAAACCTGCATTATTAATCCTTTTGATCTTTTATTTAAAAAAATCTAACCTTTCATTGAACTAAAACAATTGAAAATGGGGATATGATTTTCTATTGGATTTAGGTCTGGAGACTGGCTAGGCCACTCCAGAACCTTGATATGCTTCTTATGGAGCCACTGCTTGGTTTTCCTGGCTGTGTGCTTTGGGTCATTGTCATGTTGGAAGACCCAGCCATGACCCATCTTTAATGCTCTGACTGAGGGAAGGAGGTTTTTGCCCAATATGTCACAATACATGACCCCGTTCATCCTCTCCTTAATACAGTGCAGTCGTCCTGTCCCCTGTGCAGAAAAACACCCCAGAGCATGATGCTTCCAGCCCCATACTTCACTGTAGGTATGGTATTATTGGGATGATACTCATCATTCTTCTTCCTCCAAACACGGCGAATGGAGTTAAGACCAAAATGTTCTACTTTGGTCTCATCTGACCACAGGACTTTCTCCCATGACTCCTCTGGATCATCCAGATGGTCCCTGGCAAATTTCAGACGGGCCTGGACATGGGCTGACTTAAGCAGGGGAACCTTCCGTGCGATGCAAGATTTTAAACCATGACGTCTTGGTGTATTACTGATAGTAGCCTTGGAAACGATGGTCCCAGCTCTCTTCACGGCATTGACCAGCTCCTCCCGTGTAGTTCTGGGCTGATTCTTCACCATTCTTAGCATCATTGATACCCCACGAGGAGAGATCTTCCGTGGGGCTCCAGTCCGAGGGACATTGACAGTCATCATTAGCCTCTTCCATTTTCTGACAATTGCTCCAACAGTTGTTCTTTTTTCACCAAGCTGCTTGGCAATTGCCCCGTAGCCCTTTCCAGCTTTGTGAAGGTCTACAATTTTGTCTCTTGTGTCTTTTGACAGCTCTTTGGTTTTGCCCATGTTGCTACTTAGACTTTGGCTGATTGTTGGGGTGCACAGGTGTCTTTACGACAGCTAGCGACCTCAAACAGTTGCTACTAATTTAGAATCATGAGCAGAGTGTAGCTGGACTATTTAAAAGCAAAATAACAGGTCTTTGAGGGTCAGAAATCTGGCGGATAAGCAAGTGATCAAATACTTATTTGACACAGTAATTCACAAATAAATTGTTAAAAAAATCATACAATGTGATTTCCGGATTTTTATTTTTAGATTCTGTCTCTCACAGTGGAAATGCACCTATGCTGAAAATTGTAGACCCCTCCATGATTTCTAAGTAAGAGAACTTGCAAAATCACAGGGTGATCAAATACTTATTGACCTCACTGTGTGTGTGTGTATATATATAGACAACATCAAAGATAGCAACACTTACAGAATAAAACCGATGCACTGCTAAACGGTGCTTTGGGGGTTTTGATATATATATATACAGAACACGAATATTATGCAAAAAAAAACTTTTTTTTGTATGCAGTTAATCATTTGGCAGCACTACATATTTATAAATAATGGTAGTATGTTATACTGCCTTTTAATTCTGCTGATTTTATTCCAATTTTTTTGCGCACAAGATGACTACACATTTCTTCATAAGTTCACAAAAGACATCCTCTGATTTTTCGCTTCTCGTTGCGTTCTACTTCTTTCTAAAGCTATTGTCCTCCTCTTCCCTTATCATCAATAGTCTCCTGCTGTGAGCCAAGCTGTACCCTCAGACATGTTCTTACGGCTCTGTCAGTTCATTTCTCCGTTTGTTCATCCTGAGTCTTTAGGGAATTCTGTCCTAACATAAGGCTTTTGTCCCTGGATATCCCTGAAGTGTGGCGTTCTGGCAGGCGGCCCAACAGGAGTGCGCTTTCATTCTCTCTTTCTTCCTGCCGTCTCACTTTCCTCTGTCATTCCCCCTACCGCTGGTGTTTCTTGAGAACAAGCTCTTGGCAGTGTGCTGTAATGCTGTCTTGGCCTGTGACCAGAGAGGCACGCTGTCAAGTTGCAATACAAGAGGCAGAATGTTACAGACGCTGGAGAGCCGCCCTGACAGTTCACACGTGGAGATTTCCCACAATTTAGGTAGTCGAAACTGGACAACTGTGCGTGGGACTCTTAAATAAGCATATTTAAAGGGATTGTTAATCTAAAAATGAAAATTCTGCCATCATTTACTCACCCTCATGTTGTTCCAAACCTGTATGAACACATAAGAAAACATTTCGAGAAATGTCTCAACGTTTTGTGTCCATGTAATGGAAGTCAATGGGGTCCAAAGTTGGACATTGGATATTTGTCAGATTGTAATTTTGCATTTGACAGAAAAAAGTAATTCATACAGGTTTGGTACTATATGAGACGACTTCTGAATTCTCATGTTTGGGTAAAGTAATTTCGTCCTCATGTCAATCCCGATAGAATGAAGCCGTCTTTCAGAAGACCGTCTTGGTGGGTTTAATGTGTAGTGAGACATTTCCCTGTAGTGCTGTCATCCATTTTAGTTTCCTCAGGTTTGAGCTTTTTGTTTGCTCAGCTGCGCTTGAGTGATAGATCAATCAGGGAAAAATGGATTGCTCTAATTTCATACACTTAACGCTTTTGGCATCTTCAGCCCTTGATATTTGCATGCTTTCAATCAAAGCCCATTTACCATGCTTGTTTTGAATAATAATACATGCCATACAACATTTATATATAGACAACATCAAAGATAGCAACACTTACGGAATAAAACCGATGCACTGCTAAACGGTGCTTTGGGGGTTTTGATATATATATACATATACACACACATATACACATACATATATATATATATATATATATATATATATGTGTGTGTGTGTATATGTGTATATATATATCAAAACCCCCAAAGCACCGTTTAGCAGTGCATCGGTTTTATTCCGTAAGTGTTGCTATCTTTGATGTTATGACCGTGTGTTTTACGCAAAACATTTTTGTGGTGATTTTCACAAAAAATGTCCAGGTTGCTCCAAAATCAAAAGGAAAAATAGAAAGTTATATATTGCTTTAATAAAATAAAAAGAATTTGTATTTTTTGCATTATTTGACAACTTATTTCACATGATTTCTATTAAAAAAAAAATATATATATATATATACATGCATGCATACATACGCACGTGTGTTAGGGATGGGACGATACACCTACCTCCCGATACGATATGTATTGCGTTTTTTTTTTTTGTGATTCGATATTGCTATGTATTGTGATTTCTGTTTCTTGTTTTTAACTCTAGACCAAGGGAAAAAGCTGAATGATACACTTAAAATACAGACTGACAATTTAAAAAACGCATATCTTAGCAGTCACTATTGCGATTCGATATTACAATTTATTGTTTTTTTTTTATTTTTTTTATTTTTTATTTTTTTTTTGCTTATTAAAGACTAGACAATGGAAAATAGTTGATTATACTCTAAAAGAGACTGTATATGATGTCATATTAACAAAAACAATGCATCACATCTTTCTAAACTTATTTCAGGAGCATACACACACAGTGTATATTTAAAGTACCTTGAACCATGAAACTTTAAAGTACCAAAACCCTGAACTTGCACATGTATATAATAGTCAAACAAATGCCAGCGTTATCCCTAGGGTTGGGTATCATTTGAATTTTATCGATTCTGATTATTTTCGATTCCAATGTGATTTAAATAATATCATCAAACATTTAATCCTGTGTCTCTTTTTTTGCAAACCATTTATTGGAGCTGAATACCATGAACGAAAATCAACAGGCTGCATAAAAACTGGACTCTTTAAGAGCTCTTTGTGTGCAAAATAGAACTCATGATTCTGGATAAAAAGATGGGGTTTTTTCTTTCTTTTTTTCCTCAATGGAAGTTGTGGTTCTCTCATGATTCTGAAGAAAAATATATTAGACAACTAAACAAAATCACATGTAATTTATGAATGATTCAATGACTCGCTCAAGATGTACTTGTTTCATTACTGGATGAATCAGCGTTCTTGAAAGAATCAAAGACAAATTTTAACAGCCCCTTGTTGCCACCTACTGGTGTAACAATATAATCGATATTACTTTCAAAATGTGATTTACTCTATTTTAACCGCTACCATACACCTCGTACACACAGTTTATATCAGAACTATAAACTTTTATCCCAGTACTTCTGTGATTTGAATGTTTGTAACACAGAAATAATGATACCGTGTGGTTGATAAGACTGTGAAGCTGTTTCATTCATGACAGATGACAGCTGCTCTCTTGAGGTCAATGGGTCCAACGAACCAAGTGATCACAATATTGATCGCACACATCAAAGGTTGAGGAATGAAACAGACGAATCATTTTAATTTAGGAATGGAGTCACGTTGCAACATGTTTAGCTATCACAGATATTATACTTAGCTTTTTTGGCTTCTGATTGCAAATGTAGCCAAATTTTGGCGTGCTTAGATTAGCGAGCAAGATCCTGGCAAATCGCTAGGTCACACCGGTCCTCACAGATGAAGAAAAAAAGGCCATTGGAATCGAAATTTTTATTTGACAACAAGTATCCAATTCCTGATCTTAATGATCCGATTCTGGAATCCGAATCGATTTCCGATTTCCAACCCTAGTTATCCCGTTATCCTCCTACTCACGGGTGCTGTAATTTCGTGGGGAAAACATGGAAATAATTTGTCTTTTTTTTTTTGCAAAGATATGCTTGCTTCTGTTTTCCACACACATTTTTATGAAAATGGATATAGTACTGTTTTTCTGGATTATAAATTGCATTTTTTTTTCTCATCTGAAACGTGCTGCAATTTCCAAGGTGACTTATATAAAGCAATCAAGGTCAAGTGCAAAGCGTGCACATTAAGATTGGTGATGTGAGTTTGTATTGTGCATTTTCCAGCAACCACGCTGCTAGTTTCAGTTTTGCGTTAAATATTTAAGGCTGGGCGTTTATAGTGAATGCCAATATAATTTGTTTGTTTTTTGCTTATATTTTCGTTCTGTTTTTCTATTCTGAACACTGCTAATGTATTAGGGGTGGAACGATACATGTATTTGTACTGAACCGTCACGGTACGGACATCTCGGTTCGGTGCACGAGGCCTTACAACGAATACAGGCAATTCACCCCCAATCCAGAAGGGGGCGCCTGCAGCAATGCAACGCTTTTTGATAACCGCCAGCAGAAGAACAGCGAATGCCATGAGTTGCGCACTATGGTTGCGCACTTGAAAACAAAGCCCACTAAACAGTGACCATGTGCTGATTCTGAACCTAGACTAACAAAGGAGTATACTTTAAAGGCTTGTGCACTCAACTGTTTGTGAAATGGAGTTTTGTGCTCGTGTATCCTACCTCTCTCATTCAGCACAAATCCAAATATTCCATAATATTTCCATATTTGCAATGGAACGTATCTGAATGCTAAACTATTATTAATGTAAATGATAGGCTTTGTACTTCAGTCACATTCCAACGGTGACACAGAGGCAGGTGCGCTGATGTTTGGTTCACTGTATTTTATTTTGATAAAGTACCAACTGTGCTGTCAAGTTAGCAATGCTGGAACTGACGTGTTGTGTGTGTGTGTGTGTGTGTGTGTGTGTGCACTTCGGCGCAATCACTTCAACTGTTTCCTTATACCAGCACAAAAATTAACTGAAACTCCGCATATATAGGCTATGTTACGTGTCGCACTGTTTTTTTTTCTTGTTTATCTTTAAACTAAATCAAATATATTTCAATAATTTATTCCTTGTATGTAAATATGTACTGCTGATTTTATAACAATGTAATGGCCTAATATTTAGTATTTTCACATCTAGGTGGAAAATGTTTTAATTTGTACTTATGTCGGTTCAAAATAAATGAAAAGAAACCGAGCATAGTAGATTTATTTTTTACTTTTTTCCCTGTTGTACCGAAAGCGTATCGAACCGTGACCCCCGAACCGAGGTACGTACCAAACCGTGACATCTGCGTACCATTCCACCCCAAATATATATACACACACCTATATATGTATATATGAGAGAGAGAGAGTCATCTTTATTACTGTAAAATATTTTATTTTTTTTATTATATATATATATTACTGTAATTATTAAATATATTTATGAATAATGGTAGAATTTTTACTGTCTTTATGCTGATTAATTTATTTAAAAAATGAATTAATTGCTTGTGCAGTAATGAGAATCATCATTGGAAAACAATTTAAATAGTAAAAGTAAAATGTCAGATGCGTAATGGTAATGAAAATTAAAGGGTAAAATGTGCTTAATTGTTCAAAATGTAATTATTGATCCTGAATGTGGTGATTGCAAAGTATTATTATTATTATTATTATTTTTTTTTACAGGCTTTGTGAGATAATAAAATGTTGTCATTTAAACAACCAGGTTTAATGCATGGAACTGAAATAATATTGTATTTAAAAAATAATACACTAGTTACTAAGTGAATCTGATTCACTTTTTTTTATTTTAGATTTTTTAGTATTTTTGGTTGAATTTTAATGCACAAAAAGGAAAAACAGAATAAGCAAGGTTTTACCGCTTGAGGGGCTTCAATCCCACCCCCACCCTCTCTTTTTTTTTTTTTTGGTCCCACCCGTCTTTATTTCTGTCCTTTAGTATTTAATGATGCTCTCTGTGGTAACAGTATCAGATTGCAGGGTGGGGGGGATGTGAAGAGACTGGTTTGATGGCACTGACTACACAAAAGAGAACAGATGCCACAAATGGCATTTTTAAATGAGGGTTGGGGGTTGTCTTTTTGTAGCTTTTCACACTTTAAATGGATAAGCCTCAGTCAATCAGTAAACACCTTTGGTGAAAGTGCAGTAGTCGGGTGTAAAGTTGGCGCCAGTGTTTACTCAATCTTAGCGAACGGGGGAATTAATTGGCAGTTTGCAGATAAAGGAAGTTAACGCCAGCTTTCTTTAGAATCTCCAAGGGGAAGGACTTTAAGGTTTTTCAGGGAGGCCAATGTTTGGTTAGGGGACATTATTTCTACTTGTGCTTGAAAAGTTGAGTTTAGGGTTGTTGCTGATTTTGTTTTTTGGGTTTACTAGTGTTGAATTCAATAAATCATCTCCCAAGTCAATGAGGAGGTCAAATGGCCGCCATTAAACTTTTCATTGAGCACATGGCTGAGGCCTTTCCAGATAGCTTGGTGCCCTTTAAACCTAGCGTTTTTAGCAGTAGCTGACACAATGTCCTTTTTAGGGAGCTCGGGATGGTAATCTAGGGTGATTAATGGAGTTTTAATCAGGCTCAGTTGACGTCGGCACATGCATGTGCTTTGAGTTACAGCCTCCCATTTGGCGTGTATGATGACCATATCAAAGGCATCGGGTCAATAGAAACACCCCGCTACTTTGATTCTGCGTTTGTCAGGAGAAATATATGGAGGCAATTAGCAAAATCTACCTCAAAAAGTACCTGTTTATTATTTTAGAGGCCAAATATTCATTCCAAGTCTTACTTTGAAGCCTCCCATTGCGCTTTTGCCATACTCTTTAAAAATAAAGGTTAAAAATAAAAGCTCATAAAATAAAAAAGCTTCCAAAAATGTGTTTTCATAGCAATTCTATAAAAGAACCATTTTTGGTTCCCTAAAGAACCTTTCAGTGAACAGTTCTTTTCTTAGTGTGAAGGCCATTTTAAACCTCTAAAGAACCTTTTTCTACTATATAAAACCTTTTGTGGAATGGAAAGGTTCCATGGATGTTAAAGGTTCTTCATTGAACCGTTGATGCTAATAAAGAACTTATTTTTAAAAGTGTAGAATCTTTCCATTACACAAAAGGTTCCTTTTATAGTGTAAAATGTTAGATGTAAAAAAAAAAAGACAGCCTTGTGTACCCAACATGGATTGAGTTATATTGTCTTCTTTACAGTTGCTATGGCAAAAGTGATGTGTACGAATAAACAAAAAGACAGAAGTGCTTTAGATGGCACACGCTTGACGTTCTCCCTTCCCCCAAAAGAGCTTGTTCTAAACGAACAACAGGAAATTTGTCCTTGGGTTCGGGAGCAATCTTGTTTGCCGAACTCTTTTGCATTATTTAACTGTCAGAATCACCTTGACAACATTTCACCCCCACACCAACGATACAATCCAGCCGGTAGCAATCAATTCTTATTATATCAGGGATTGCTGTCACAGTGGAATGATTTTCCATATAAATTATCAATGACCCGACGACCTCACACTTGTACGTTCACTCCAAATGTTAGCATGACATCTGGTGCGTGTTATTAGCTTAATTCTCTTGAACGTTACGGGTGTTAATGCGCTCGCGAGGTCTGTCAATCTTTCTCTGGTAGCTTTGACAGAGCTTGGTGGTCCATCTTGATGGAGAAGTTTCAGTCGGACGACCCTCCTGGGTCCTATGATCTGGTCGCTGGCGTCAGCTCGAAGTGCAGTCCATCTGTGCGATAGATCAGTGCAGATTCAATTAGTAATGGTCTTTGCTCTTAAGAATATCATCTCGACAGGCTGATTCCATGATAAAACATTGTTTATTTGAATTGCAAGCTGTCAGATGGATGTTTTATAGCCTTGTTTTGGTGCCATTTCGCCCTTCCCGTTTTTCAGTGCAGTGTGAACTATCTGGTCGGGTGGCAACTCTAACCCTTGAATAGGAGGCATTTGATAGTAAAAATCTTTAAAGGCCAGAGGCAAGAATGTGAGGTTGGTGAGGGGCTGGCGTCTAGTTTGTCCAGCCCCACCCAAAGGAAACATTCCAAGTGGAATTAGTTTCTTTTCTTCAAATGGTGAGAATTCCCATTAGGGGCCTGTGCATAAAGGGAGAATAGAGGGAGTGTCTTCGTCGCAGCCATCCTATGATTTGTGACCGTTTCTAGTCCATTTCACCAAATGTAATGGAGGGGGGAATGGTAATCAACCAGAAAGGTATATGGGGAAGGGAGGGGTGTTTTCTTATTTGTCCATCCATTTCCTATCCCTCTTAACAAGTGTAGAATGTTTATCCCCAACCCCCCTCAAGACCTGTCCTGACTCGCCGGAGGTTTTCACAACCTTCGTTTTACCAAAAGCAGCTTAGGGCTTTATCATCACACAGTATCTATTTATCAGTGTCACTAGAATGTGGAATTTCAAGCACACCTAGGAAGAAATCAAGTGCTAAAAAATGCATACCCATAACCCAGCGGGGTTGAAAGTGACTTTTTTTTTTTTTTGGTCATCAATAGAAACGTTTATATAGGTTAAAAGTACATTTTGGACTAGCAATAACGTTGTTATTTTATGTTATGTTATGTTTTGTTTTTTGTTAATCCTGTTTATTTTATTATTTTTATTTTTATTACTTGAGCATCACCTTTATTTATTTATTTATTTAGTTTTGGTAAATTTTAGCACCTTTTTATTTATAGCCCCTTGTTTTTGTTATTTTATTAATTTATTTATTTTTAATTAGGTTTTATTTTTTGTTTCGTTGTGTTCGTGTTTTGTTTTTGTGGAAAACGTAGTCTCTACAAGTGTTTTCAAATAACTTTTTTTAGAAAGTGGACTGCAGCAGTTGTTAGTCCAGTTTGACTACATAAATGAATGTGTTGTACAAAAGTAGACAATGCAAGAATTGCAAAGTATTATAAACGGGACATGCGAATATCATCATGCTCTGAATCCGTAAAGGCCCCAAATCTCATTCTTGAGGGATTATTGGCATTTTAAAATTCTTAAATTAAGTAGAAAACCTGCGTAGGACAGGTATGCTTTTGGGATCTGTCCTCCTTCAGTTCCTAACTTTCCAAACGTTCCGATACTGAGTTAAAGCCGTGGTGGACTGAGATCTTCACACCTGTGTCCATTTGTTTGAAAGACAATCTGTTTTCTCATGTAGCACCCAGTCAGGACAAAGATAATGGATGTGAACTCTGCCTCAGGCCTTTGCAGGATGTTCAAGGATTTGGACAAGCAGTTACAGGCCCTGGCTTTGGGCCTTTTGTCTCTGTTTCGGCTCTTCTCAACTATGTGGCATTTGTATTGTTCAAAGGGCCATATCAACCAATAAGGCCTAATAAAGCTACTTTGGGTTTTTTTTTTTACTCCGCCGCCTCTTTTTTTTTTTTTTTTTTTTTTTTTTCCTTGTACACAGTTGTACAGGCTGCACATTTTGCTGAATTTTTCCCACAATGGACTTCTTATTGTGGGAGACTGGACAGCCGCACACCTTAAAGGATCACTTAGCGTAGTGCGGCATACGACCACGAATTGCTCTAAATGGATCCATTACAAATTCCCAGGGACAAAAGTCCCCAATCTATTCCCTCCCCCACCTGTCCAGCCTCTATTTCTCCTGGCACAGCAAGGAGCCAAATAAGTGAGACTGTGACGTTTGGCAGTGGAGACCCAATTATTTGATTTGGATTAAAGATCCAGGCCATCCCCCATGGTGCTGTTCAGTGCTGTTGCCTATGGAGCAGCTGCGGAGTTGTTGAAAATCCAATGGCCGTGTGGTGCTTGGACATAAGTTCTCTTCTCCAAGTCAGAGAAAGTTTCCTTGATCCTATTTATTTTTTTGTCTTTATGTAATATGGTTATTGAAAAATAGAGGTGAGTGGAATGGCAAAAATCTTTTAGCACTATAGTAGTAGTATGTAGTAGGCTAATTTTTGCTGAGAACTGCCTCTACATTTCTTTTCTGTTTGACTGTAACTTGACTGTATTCTTTTTAAAATTAGTTTTTCTTGTTGGTTTTATTTTGTTTTTATTTTGGGAACTAAAGTTGCCTCTCTTTGTTTTTGTTTTATTTTATTTTTTGTTGTTTTGGTACTTTCTTTGATTTAGTTTCTGATGTCTTTTTGTCTGTTTTTAATTATTTTTTCTTTTCTTTTGACCTTGAGAATCTCTCTTCTTTTTTTTTTTCTTTGTTCTTTTGTTTTGGTTCAGTTTTGTTTTTTTCTTTGTTCTTTTGTTTTGGTTAAGTTTTGTTTTATGTGGGTAACTTGAGTGCCTCTGTCCCTTTTTTTTACCTTTTCTTTTTAATCTGTTTGTTTGTTTGTTTGTTTGTCTGTCAATTGTATGATTTGGCATTTTGCAATGTTACTTAGTGACTACAAATGACCTACATTTACGCTAAATGCATGTGACACATCAAAACAAAATTGCTCCCAACAAAGCTGTTTCACCATTTGAAGAGTAGGCTGTCATTTGCTTTTTGCCATCCTTATATATTTGCACCACAGATTTACAGTATAGCAGAATCTTTACATAGTCATACTGCCCAACCCTGTTGTAAAAGAATCCTTTAAGAAGAAATCAAACAACCTAAGTGCCTCAACTGAATAGTGAGTCATGGTGAGTGCTGAAGACGAAACTGCTCCACACAGCGTGATCTCTAACTTATCAAAATGTAATTACCACCCATTCTTATCAGCATACTGGTATATTCGCATTAACACCCAAAGAGGTCTGCTTGATAGGGGAGGTAACTGTTTCATCTCAGTTGAACAATCCCATCTAGGTGTTGATAGCACTTTGGGAAGCCCACCCTGTTATAGCATTACTGCCTGTTGACTTAATGTCTCTGGTTTCTCAATGGTAGACTGTATTCACATTAGAAGATCTCTGTTTGGGCTCTTTTGTTAGGATATCACTTATCTAGTAGACTAATGCTGTGGTTTTCACCCGTATTGATTTTTTTTTTCCCTAAATTCAAATGTTGTTCATGAGCTACACTCTTACAAATAAAGGTTCTTTATTGGCGTTGAAGATTCCATGAAGAACCTTCAACATCTGTGGAACCATTTCTTTGCACAAACGGTTATTTTAGATTTTTAGAATTTAACTCAAAGGTTCTTAGAGGATCCAAAAATAGTTCTTCTATGGTATCACTTTCAAAAAAACTCATTTGGAACCTTCATTTTTAGGAGTGTAGAGTTTAATTTTGTGTCCATCCTTTCAGCCCAAGTCTTTATTTGCTACATTCAGATGTGACAAACACTGGACAAGCCATGTGTTTGTTCCTCCCACCCAAGTAATTATTTGCCATGGTCAGCTAGGGCAGTGGTTTCTGTCGAATTAATATGGGGGAAGGGGCTTTCATTTCCTTTGGGTGACCCAGATGGTCATCTGCTTCCTCTTCTCAGCTAATTTGTCCACTAGCCAATCAGTTCTCCCTTAATATGATTAGTAAGGCCAAAGCCTGACCTGTAAGCCTGATAACAAGTTCTTGTAAATGTCTTCAATGTAGGATAATGTTTTGCGTTCGGCTCGCGTGTCGATGCCATTTAGTTTGACACGTGCACCATAGAAGTCTGAGATTTCTCGTAAGCCTTTTATAAAGGAATTCAATACACAAGTGTTTGTTGTTTTCAGATTCCCTCAAGGTTATACAGTAGACAATCATTCACTTGACACATCACAATACCACACAGCATGGATGCCCATCGCGGTTGATACCCTGCCGGGTTCCCGCTCCTGGGCCCAGCTGGTGTGTGTTTGCTGAAAACGTGGAGAGGGACTTGCTGTAGAGCACGCTCTTACCCAGCTGTGATTCACTTAGCATATTAAAGAGTGGGGCAGTGGATGAGTCCTATAAACTGCTAAATTGCCACTCTGCCTTTTCCTTTCAGACTTTGTGTAAATGAATACTGGAGCCGCAGTGGATAACTTGTAATCAAGCACAGGGCATGTGCACTGGGGGACTATTAGATTTTATAACTGTTTTGTGGTCATGGCCTCTGGGTAACAAGGGTGACGCAGTGCTAAAACTGATTGCCTTCAAGCGTATGAGCTTAAAACATGGCATCTATCTTTATACTAGAGATATATGAATGTATCGGTAACATTGGTTATTGGGTGATAATTGAGATTTTAGATTTATCATTATTGCTCCATGTTATATTGGATTATATTAGCCAATATTGGATAGTTTTTGCATGCTTGTTTGCTCTGTTACGTTTAGATAATCTAACACTCACTTAGTTAATCTTTAAAATCACAGATAAAGATGTTATCCGTGTTATTTAATTAACACTGTTAATGTAATCTTTAGTATATGTATTATATATTCTCAGCCTCAGCCATGCATATTGCACTCTGAGCTGGAAACACTTCAGGAGTTTGGAAGTCTTCATCGGATTGGTTATACAGGATTTCCGGGAGACGTGTGTGTTGCGTTCTTTAATCTTCCGCCTGGGAACAAAAATGGCGTGGAGCCAAACCCCCTCACGAAAGAAAAAAGCTGTCGTGTTTACAACTGATGAAGAGCGTTTGTCATGATCAATTAAATGCTGAATTTTCAAAAGTATGTGAAAATTAAGGTTCGCGGCATAGAATCTTTAAAATATGTCCGAGAGTTTGTTATTGTGACGACATTTCCACGCCCCTAAACATGATGCGGCACAAAATGAAAGGTGATTGGTTGCTTTACCTGTCAGTCATATGGCCTCTTGGGCGGGCCTTGGCCATTCAAAGCAGCTAAAGTTCCCAGACATTCAGCCGTCAGTTTCTCTATATCATTAAAAACACTAATTTATTGATTTATAAATAATTTCATATTTATCTTTAGCAAATGTAAACTTTTTTTCGTACTGTATATTATGTTGTGATGCCTAAATTCACTTTTGTATTCAAAAAAAGTTTTTTTTTGTTTGTTTGTTTTTTGACAATGTTTTTTATTTATAACTTTAAAATAATCATCAGCCAGAAATTTTCAAAAGTTTGCATGGTACATTTGTAATTTCCTTGTAGCTTCTGTCCACTGTTACTCAGCCATCGGCTTTGTACCCCTTCATGTTCACACAAGGAAGACCCTCAGAGTTCAAAGGTTAGCGTTAAGGAACGCCTTCCTGACATGCAGACTGGAGCCTGCTTGTGCCGACACCCAATAACTCACTTTCTAGTCTGTCCTTTCAAACAGTGGCCCCCAAAGTTATCTCCTGTCACGTTGTTTTGATAATGGTTTTTCTCTCTTTTCTTGTAGAATGGAAATTCAAGTTGGAACGAGGAAGGCGAGAGTGGGAGAAGCCGAGGAGAGGCCTCCAGAGACTTTGCCAAGGTAAACATTGTTTCTAAGCAATGGTCATTTAGTCATTACACGTTTTGTCAGTGACACACTAACACAGCTTCGCTGAGTTATTAACTTTACAGTAGCGTGTAGAAGAAACGTTTTGTATAGTTAGGGGCTGTCAGTTTTTTTTTTTAATCGCAATTAATTTGCTTATTCAGGTAATTTTTAAAGAAAGAAAACGAGTTATATATGATTATTGGTTTCTAACATTTTTGTCTGACACATTACAGAATATTTGTACACTACTGTTCAAAAGTTAGGATTAAGGTCTGTAACATTTTTTTAATGTCTCTTATGCTCACAAAGTCTGCTTTTTAATTCTATACAGTAATAACGGCAATATTGTGAAATATTATATATATTTCTATTTTAATATATTTTAAAATGTAATTTGTTCCTGTGATCAAAGCTGAATTTTCAGCATCATTACTCCAGTCTTCAGCGTCACATGATCCGTCAGAAATCTTTCTAATATGCTGATTTGATGCTCTATCAGTGCTTAAAACAGTTGTGATTAATAGTTTTGTAGAAACTGCATTTTTCAGGGGGGGGTTTTATATCTAAAAAGTTAGTTTTGATTACTAGAAACTAGGGGTGCTCCGATTGATCAGGTACCGATCATTATCGGCCGATAATCGCGTTGGCATGTTTGATCGGTGGTCTCTAAAAAGGCAGATCTCAAAAAACCGATCTCTAGCTGATGACGCCCGTGCAGTGAGAGGTTTGGCTTGACATGCAGCGGCACCTTCTCAGTCTTTGTCTGGAGCGGGTGAAATAATTATAATGCTGAAGGTGAAGTACAATTTATATTTAAAGTAATTTGAAACTTTCTGAGACATCATTTCATAAACAGCCTGTGCGAATCTTCGCGCATCCTCTCAAAATGCGCAAACGGCTTCAAATCATATCGCGTCTGCATTATAAGCACGCTGCATAGTTGACACAGGAATTGTCACTTGCACAATAGATGCAGTGTCGCATCGTTACTAAAGTTTATAAATTGCTTTTCTTGTTAATTTTTGCCAGTGTTTAACCATTCAGCGCTCGCGCGCTCTCCTGGAGACTGTGCGCTCATGCACTCGCAGCGCGCACACATAATGCCAGGTTCACATTACTACGTTTGCGGTGCGTATTTTTCTGCGCTCATGTTAACGGATCAGAGCGTTAACACTGCACTCTGCAGCAGTGCAGAGATCGTTTCCGCACCGAGTATATCTTTGCTGTACTGCACCCGCTGAATTAAAGTGACAGTGCATTGTTTGCGGTAAATTTGAACATGGATTGACACGAAAATGTAGTAATTACACTATAAATGCATATAATTAAAGTCTACTGTGTTTCAGAGTCATCACGTGGCTTTTTGGCTAGGTTTAAAGGAAAAGAGCACTTTTAGATAAACAAGGCAATAATAGATAGCACTCATGGAGGTATGGATAGCAAAGTTCTTTATAAACCGCAGGATTGCTTGTAATAATTATTTAAATGCAAAAGATAATTTAGTAGAGCTGACTGTTTCTGCCAGTCATAAGTTAATTTAGAATGTTTGTGATAAGTAGTTTAAATGTTTTGTCACTTGCTTGAGTAACTTTAAATCTAGAAGTAGCCTAAATGCAAAAGTAAAAAGCATTGAATAATGTGTTTCTTATAGGCTATTTATTGCATTTAAACACGTCTATAAAGATTGTATTACTGTAAAAGAAAAAAGAATCACAATGAAAAAGCATTTTCAGTAACAATGTTTGGATTTGAAATCAAAATAATGGATAAATGTTGTGTTTGTGGTAAACAGATGGATCAGTAGTGGACTCCTGTGTGAAATCAGGCTTGTGCTGTGTGTAAGCTTTTCTGCAACAATTGTAAAAACAAAAATGCACTGGATGATCAAACATTTAGGTGAGATAAATATATATTTTTAAATATATAAAAAAATAAAATGTCTAAAAAATGCCCCCCTCAAATTAAAACAATCCTCTCTCACAAGAGTCACCTAAGAGAGGAATTCCCCCCATTCTCAAAAATGAAATTCAGGCACTGAATAAATGTCTAAAAATACTGATTGGAGTATCACTATAAATAATTCTACATAATAAAAAGGTGGCTTTAAAAAGATCGGTATCGGTGATCGGACTGGCCGATACTGCTTTCTGTGATTTGGCAATCGGTGATCGGCCACAAAAATCCTGATCGGTGCACCCCTACTAGAAACAATTTTTTCATAACATTATAAATGTGTTTACTGTCACTTTTGATCAATTATGTATATCTAAATAAAGACCATGCAGTGCGTGCTAATGACTTTACTTTTATTAAATATGCCATCTTGGTTTGATTTAGGAATTAATTACCAGTAAAGGTGGTATTTTATTTACTTTATTTGAAGTTCATGGTCAAATTTAATATTAACCATATTATATTTATTTAATCACATACATTAACAAATTGACAGCCCTTATATTGATATATATTAGTATATTAAATTCTGTGTTTTATTGAACAAACAAGGACTTTTGTTCAGCCTTAAGAACAATAGCTTTGTCTAAAAAGAAGCTGACATGAAGTTTCCGAATGGATGTTACAATGATAAACTAATTAATTCTTCACAATTTTCCTTAAAGCTTTACGAACTGGACAACGACCCAAAACGGAAGGAGTTCCTCGACGACCTTTTTGCATACATGCAGAAAAGAGGTAGGACTGGCTCTATTAATCCTATTTCAAACATTAATTTCCTCCCAAAGGGACCTACATCTTGTCTTTTATAGGACAAGTGTCTGTAGGAATAATTGAATCCACTTTAGCATTGCTCTTTGGCGATGACCGATTTAATTGGACACCTTCACCTAGCGTGGAGACGGCCCCCTTAGTTAAGTGGAATCATATGTCCCCGGTCTCAGATTAGCATACTGTGACAGAAAGATGGGCCTGATGGCGTCATCCGACTAAGACTAAGCTCTCAGCGACACAGCTTGACTGGGCTATTAACCCCATACCACGGGTTTAAACTCAACCAGATGGAGAGCTGTTTGTGTTGGTCTACCATCAAACCCCCGTGCCACCTACTAGTGTGCGTAAGTAGGGTTGTCAGCTGAGACTTCATAATGGGTGGGGGATGGGAAATAGTGTGATCTTGCCAAATGTCCATCACGGAGGTCCTCTCAGCCATGATTAATGATGTTTTTTTTGACTGATGGAGTGTGTGAAAATGACTTCTGTGGGTGACGGTTGGGTGTTTTTCGAGTGCTGAAAGTGTTTCAGCGTGCGACTTGACTCAATCGGGATGAGTAGCTGGTTTTGTGTAGATTGCAGTCAGTTTATACTCAGGAACCAGACGTTTGTTTTGTTTTTTCGGTTGTCTGGTGTTGGTCTGAAGTCTCTGGAGGCATGTTATCAGTGACTAGCTAACTAGCATCTCTCGTTCTACTTCACTTTATTCTAGTGGTCGACTAATATGGATGTTTTTATGACTGATGCCAGTTCTAATATCTTAGAGAGCACAGTAGACAAGTATATACCACACCATTTAATCGTAAGATAAAATACCAGTAAATAACAGTTGCGGCAATAAAATGGTAAAAAAAATTGTAATTTATGAATTAGAGAATTCTTTGAAAAATTAACCAATATGAATGAATAACGTAATTAAATCTGTGAAATAAACTTAAATGTATACTTTAAGTCAGCTACTTTTTGTTTCTTTGTTTAACATTTTGTTTGATAATTTATTAAACCGAACTGTTAAACAAAAAGTAATATAAATGGAGAGCGGGAAATTCTGTCAAAAAAGCTCTGGTGCTGTCAAAATAAGTAAATTTCCAACACTTAACAGCCAAACTGAAAAAATATTAAAGGCCAATGCGGATCATTTAAAAAAAAAAAAAAAAGGCAAATATTGCAAACATGCAATGTGGTGCCTTTATTTGCTTTAGATGCATTTCTTGGTATTTGACGTGCAAAATAAATGAGTTGGTGGCCTTTTTATGGTATGTTTAAATGTAATATTCCAGGTTCAATACAAGTTAAGCACTTATCCCTTTTCTTCCATTGTAAGTGTTTCACTGTAATCTTTTTTTTTTTATTAGGAAAATGAGGTCAAATTTATTTTTGTGGTAATCAACTGGGCTTCACTTGCATTAAACCCGGAATATTCCATAACATGCCTCATACATGTATATATTTTCTCTTTGATCTTTCTAACTTTACACACACACCTATTAAAGTCGGCCCCTGCCCTGTGTATTGTCCACATCAGAGCCCTTGAAACTTGATAAGATGGGAGAAGGACAGGAGCAGTGGCTGCAGGGGAGTTTTGTGAGGGGATGTTCGGTGTGTGTGTGTGTGCGTGTTGATTGGGGGCTGCGAGGGGGAGTCTTGCTTTGGGCCTGGGGGGATCAGATAGAGGGTGGCTGAGGTGGATTAAGGGGCCCCTGTTCCTCTTCTGAAGATTGAGACCCTAAAACTCAGGGCCCCACCTTTGATAATAAGGCATAATAAGTCACAGGAATACAGAAAACCGGCTAGTAAAGTTCTGTGTCAACACAAGTTTAAAAAGGGAGAATATGAAGAGTTTATTTGCAAAAACTAGGGTTGCACCGATACCACTTTTTCCAGTACTCGCCCAATACTGATACTTTTATTTTTCGGTACTTGCCGATATTTTTTTTGAGTACCGATATTTTCAATGCATTTGTACATTTTTCAAATATTGGGTACAGAAACCAAAAGAGTATTGTGACGAGTCGGCTGCCTCCCCCCTGTCCATCATCACCACCCCGTCCCGTATTCGCCGCACTTCACCAGGCTCCCGACGGGAGTGGGTGTGTGAGAGAGGAGGGGCGCTGAACACGCAGGGCTGGCGGCGTGTGATGAGGCGCACCTGACGTGAATAGAGCCTCATCACCGCCGCTGTTTAAACGCCGAGCGCGCCTCTCCTCGGGAGACCGGTCTTTTCCCCGTGCATGCACGCTGGTGTCCTCGTGGGTCCAGGAAGGGTGCGTCGAGCAGGACTACCGCACCCGTAAGGCGGCTGACGGGCCAGGATGCCGGGCCGCCAAAACCCCCAGAAGCGCCGGGAACCCAGGAGATGGACGAAGCCGCGCAAGAGACGCCGCCGCCACTCGCTCCCGGCCCCGAGAGGGGAGCGCGTGCGGCCACCGGACTCCGCCCCTTCCCTGGACCCTTCCCTGACGAACACTACCCTCCTGCACAAGCCCCGCGGCACAACGAGGACACCAGATTCCCCGTTTATTTGGACACTTTGCCCATTTGGACACTTTATTTTACCTTTTTATTGTTTAATAAAAACCTCTCCGAGGCTTGACGCCACACCCACTGTGTCTGTCGTTTGCTCCTCCCGCCACAGTATGTATAATGTTAGTTGGTTAACTTCATTTATCAAATAGATAATCAAACAAAAATTTATAAAGACACCTTCAACATTTCTCACATTATCACAGTTTATTCGCTATAGTTTAGAAAATGGTAATAAAATAGGACAAGAACTCAAGAGTTAAACTGTGACCGAACAAATTCAGCTTGATAATGTCAGATACCTTTGATAGAAAGGTATGTAATGGATCAACCAAAAATTATTCAGACAGCTGTTAGTATGACAATATTTACACAACTATCAATACTTTGTCGGGCAACCCTTAGTCTTAATGACAGCCTGTGGTCTCCTGGGCATGCTGTCAACCAGGTTCATGCAAACCTGAACTTCAATTTTTTCCCAGACTCGGACTGAATAATTCTTGGTCCCAAATTTGTATAATTTTTACTGGTAGTCCACTGTATGAAGAATTTTTGGTTCTAATAGGTCACAGTTTACTTTATTTTGATATCCTCACTTACTTAATTGAACTATAATGTCCTGCACCCACTAGTAAAAAAAAAATCATAAATTGTATCTGGTGTCTAAATTATATTTGGTTTAACTGTATATCATTCGGTTTTCACACTTAATTATGCCCATTAAAATGTATTTTGCAAGTTTTTGTTACATTCACTGTTCATTTTTTTTGCTCTATCATCTTTTGTAATAGCATTAGAGCTGCTCCATTGCAGCGGCTCAGTACTGTAATCACGCGTTTTGCTGTAATAATGCAGGGAACCACTCGTTATAAATCTCCAAAATGTGATCTTTTCAGAAATAAGTCTGAGTTTTTTTATATTGTCTTATATTTACGATTTAGTTTTAAGCCAAATGATGTCTGTGTTAAGTGAGCAAACATCAATAAAGATCACACAACAGACGTGCGCGCACGCTCCCTCTCTCTCCCTCCTTCCCTACCGTTAAGTAACTTGTGCATTGTTTACTTAATTGTTTTTGACTCATCCGACCGAACTACAAACTATCCAGTGATGTCTGTGATAAAGGGCTATTCACTCGACAAGCTCACACATCTGGGCCGCCGCGCGCTCAATCCACTCAGTGTGCTTTGCTTGGCCCATCAGCTGGCGCACATCAGCTATACAGGCATTAATACTGAATGTTTAACATTAAATTCATTGCATACATATACTTCGTAGACATCCTTAATCTAATAATTCCATTCTGCTGTCTGTTGTTCTGTTGTCAGTGTTTCTTTGTCTGAATATGGCACTTATCACATGCTGTGTGGTATCGGCGTTTGGTATCGGGGCATTTTAACAAGCACAGGAGCTCAGTATCGGGCCAGATACCGATACCAGTATCGGTGCATCCCTAGCAAAAACCGATAAACGCCACTTTAAAAAAATGATCCACATATAGCACGATCTGAACCCTAAACATGTTTTGTAAAAAAAAAAAAAGCCCTTGTCCACTTTTAAGACATTGCAAGTTCACGTTTTACTGCAGAAGCTGACAAGGGCCCTTGTTGTTTTTGAACATTTAATTAATCATAAGTCTATAAATGAACTCTTCATGTATAAGCCAGAGTTGATTAAGTTTTGATGTAGGCCTACTTGTTGTTTATAGAACAATGTAAGAATGCTTGCGCTGTAGATGCTCTAGATTAATTAATCTTACTAAAACATTAAGGGAATTGATAAAACCATGATAAAAATCAGTACAATACAACCTAAATGTGACTTATTTACTTACTTATCAGCAATATGAACAGAAATGTCATCAATCATAAACATCATTATAAATAAATAAAAACTATTCTTATGACAAGTCATAGTTATTTAGCCTAACAAAAACATTTTTTAATTTGTATGCGAATTCAGTATTTTCGAATATGACTGATCAGATCTTACAGTCAGAACTATTTTTTTATCAGTAAAGACCATCTTGTCATTAGGGATGTGCAATATATTGGTGCTTTATCAGTTATTGGTTAATATCATGATTATTATACGGAGATGAAACTTTAAATATTATATTTATATTAAAAATAATTTCAGCTAGTTGCCAGGGTGACATTACAACTTCTTGCATTAACTAAAACTGAAATAAACATTAATGAAAACTATATAGATATATGTTAAAAAAAAGACAAACACACACGAAATGAAAATGGAAAACTAAAACTGATTCAATATATTAATAAAAACTATAATAGTTTATCATATCATATTAATTGGATAATATCAGCTGATTCAGAAAGTGTCGTTATATTTAATTAATCATATTGCTCCATATTTTAGATATTTTAATACTGTACATTTATAACGTAGCATTTATTTCTATTTAATTTATTGTTTTTGTTCATAACATGACAATAATCAGTTTCTGTATTGATTTTTAATATCAAAGTTTTAATATTTAAACTTTTTTAATATTAAATAATTGAATTAGTAGTTTGTTTTTGTTTGTTTTTTAATGACATTTTTTTTTTTTTTAATAATGACATTTATGGATGCAAAAAAGTACCTGTTACTGTACCAAATATGTAAAAATAGCCATGAGTTTTCAAAAGAAGCATATAATAGTTTCGTAAACGCATCTGTCAAACATGTTTCCAAAGTCATCGCATGACCCTTTGTTGAATTATTTAACTGGCTCATTTTGTTGCCGTTTTAATGTTTGTAACTTCTCAGTGTAACAAAGAACAGTTTTGAATTATGACTAAGAGCATGTGTCGTTCAGTTGAATTTATCGTTGACATAGCGAACAGCTGCGATAGAAGTGCTGCTGGGTTTCCTATAGTCAGCAGGGACGAGGTTATATGTGAGCACGGCCTCTATTGTGTGACTTCATAATAAGTGTGGCATGTCCTGTTTGGAGCGTTTGTCTCGTCACTCCTGAGGCTTGTTACTCTCCTCAAGCATGTTTATGACATCCTGGGCTTGAAGTGAGCTGTTCTTTTCCTACCAGAGTGCCTCCGTCCTTTTATGACCACCGACTACAGATTTATCTAGGGGAGTCAGGAAGATCCCCAAAAAAACTCTTTCCTGATCCCTTTCTCTTTGCGTCAATGTTCACTGTCCTCCAGAGGAACGCAGTCTTGCACTGAGCCCTCGATCCGTTTGTTTTTATGGCTCAGCGGTAAAGAGACGTGGCCCTCCTAAACCAGTAAACATGTTGAAGTCTTAATCAAATGCACTAAATCAAGCATGACAGCAAATTCCTTGTGCAGCGTTAAATTCAGCTGAATTACTGCGCAGTGGCTTGTTGGATAGACAAGCTATATATAATATAATAAATATTGTATTTATATTCACGAAAATAAGAGTCAATGTGATTAGTTGCATATAGGCTACAGTGTTTTTTAGAGTTGCGGAGCGGTAGATGGTTGTCTGAGGAAACATCAATATTTCATACAAGAATGGAAAGTGCTTCTTGCCAAGGAAAATGAAAAATGACTCTCGGACTCCCTGTTTGTTATGATTTGGCTGTTGTCAAGGATGTTGTGGATGAACATATTATATAGTTAAATATGTACATACTTTATATGATACTTGCATATAAAATTATACATTATGTAAATATACATTCACTCATAAACATAGGGCTGTATATAATATAAAATCCCCCCAAAAAATCTGTTTTTAGGATTTTCTTGACAATTAAGCACAATGCAGGGTTATTATAGTTAACTAAAACTGTAAAACATTTGTTACTTTTGTAAATGAAATGTTAAGTGAGAATTTTTTTTTTTTCAGTTATTTGCAAAAGAAACACTCATATTCATTTTAATTTCATTTTATATACTGAAATAGCTAAACCTAAAACTGAAATAAAAAATAATAAACTATAAAGGCCTTTAGAAAATACAAAATGACAAACACAACAAAATTACTAAAACTAGTTATTACAAAGAAACTATTGAAGTTAAAAAGAAAATGGAAATGTATAAACTAATTCAAAATATAAATAAAACTATAAAAGTTTCTCGATTACAAAAATAACACTTGCACAATTCAGTTTAATTTGATGCAAAAAAAAAAGATTAATTTAAAATATAAATTTACAGGTATAAATCGCCAATATTTATATGTAAATTTAAACATTAAATATATTTTGTAAAATAAATGTGTGGTGGTAGCATTTATTTTTAAATTAAGAAAAAAATATTAAATTGTCAGTAAAATTTGTGTAATGAGAATCTAATGTAACCATTTGAATTTATATTAATGAATTAATTTGTTTTTATTTTTGTCATTATTCATAAATCTGTGCGGACACTTTGCAGTAATGAGAATTTGCGCTTAAATTTCATATAAATAATGTGCAGAAGACTTTGAATGGTACTCAAATATTCTTTCTTTTTACAAAATGCAATTTCTTGTTTTTTCTTTTGACTGGTGTGAAACACGATCTGGCATTACTGAAACGTTTTTCAGGTTATCTAAACAAAAGATCTAGCCACGCAGCATCATCCAGGGTCTTTCGTCGGATGTTAGACCATGTACTTCCTGTATGCCCCCTCACTTCCTCTCTACAGCTGCATTACAGTAAGAATGGCAATCATTGTTTAGGTCAGAGAGTGGAATTTCCTTCACCAGCCCGGCGTCTCAGGGTGCCTTATTGGTTCATTGCAGAACGCTGACTTCTTAATGTGGGCAGCTGTTTCCTCCTATATTTAGGGCAGTGGTCAGATTCACTGGCCTCTTTTTTTTTTTTTTTTTTTTTTTTTCTTGTGAACAAATGGGGGAGGGGATGAAATTAGATGGTGTGATTAAAAAGTAAATTAGTTTATTAGAATTAGAAAATTGCTTCCACTTCCTGTCAGCAGACAGATTAGATTCCTTGATGAAATCAGAATCTACATGCAAAACAATGACAGCATTTTATTAGTTTATAGTAGATAACTAGTAAAGTGACTAAAGCAACAATGCTAGTAATGTTTCCGTCATCTTCTGGAATCGAGTGTGCAACTGTCTTGTTTTTGTTTCCATACGTTTTTGTTTTATTTTAGTTGATAAGTTGAATTTGCGTCTAAATACACTCTTCGTAGATATTTTCAACATTTATACGTTTGCATACCCTGCAACCTCATGCTTTTATTTCCTTAACACCATCTGACGTGTCTCGTTGCCTATTACTTGAGACGTATGAAGGGAGACTACATGTCAATTAGGAGTGCAATGCTTCAGCATTAAGCCGTAGCACTGCTCACGTCAATCAATAATGAAGCCTCTTTAGCAGGAAAAGGCTTCCAATGACTTGAGATTCTTGAGTTTGAGCTAAATTGGTTTTGCAGTTATGAAGCGTATCACAAGGTTGCTCTCTAGACGCCGCTGCTCCACACGATTTCCTGTGGACCTGTACCTGAATCTCCAGCTCGGTGACCTAGCACTAACCTTTCGCTCAAATCTGAGCAGCGATTGTTTGATGAATGAGTAATGTCATTCCCAGCATTAAATAACTGCCTTTCAAAGGCAGCGCTTGCTCCGGACTCTCCGGGGGGTGCTGGGCCTTGTCTTGGAGGCCTGGGCTTCTAAATTACAGCGGGTAAATGAATGCTTTATGGCTGTTTGAGAAAAGAACATTCTGATCCTGATCATTCGAGAGCAAGCACACAAACAACCACGGTACAGATATTTAGTGTTTGCTTGGAACTAGCGACTATATTTCATATGTGACCATCGAGACCACTGAACAAGTGTTTTCTGAACTTAAAGTGATATATATTAGAATAATGTTAATATTTAGCATTTGAATATGTAGAGTGGATATATATTTACATGATGTATAATTTTATATATAATTATTATAGAGTATGTATATTTTTAACTATATATAATTTATATTTGATAAATTAAATTTGTTATAATTTTTTGATAAAACAACATGCAGAATCATACATAAAATTATTCTCACACACGTATGTGTAAATATATTACTAACATAATTTTATACATAACTATCATATATGTATATTTTAACAAATTATATATATATATATATATATCTCTATATATCTCTATATCTATATCTATCTATAGATATATATAGATCTATATCTATCTCTATCTATAGATATATATAGATCTATATATCTATAGATATATATAGATGTTCGTTTGTTTAAGCCACAGAATTTGTGTTACTCGTTGATATTTATTTTGTGCACAGGTGTCCATCTATGTGCATGTGATTCCATGTTAATGAGAACGGAGTGGCTAAATTAGGGCATAATCTTGACCTTAAATCACCAGGACTATTTAAACCCCCCTCTTCTCACAAAGCGCGCACACACATACATTAATTGGTTTTATTCTAGAATAGGCCCAGCATGGTATGTGGGGGGAGGATTTGAGCATGGTATTATGGGGGGGGGTCAAAGCCCCTCCCTTCCTGTTCCGTACACACTTTTGTAGCTGCGCTAACAAAGCGTGTGCGTGCGCGTGTGTGTGTAGTTTTAGTTGCCGCAATCCCTCCAAATGAGCTTCATTGCACTGGCCTACCCACACCAGCTCATTGCTCAAAGATTAAAAACTCAATCACTTCAGTCCCTGTTTTTCTGGAAGGGGTGGACGACACAGATGCATATGCACTTTTAATGCTACAGCTCTGTTTCCTCAGCTGGTTTCATGCGATCCATCACACAAAATAGCTAAACTCAGCTGTTCCTGTCTGTTCTGTCTCCTCCAGGTACTCCTGTGAATCGAATCCCCATCATGGCCAAGCAGGTGTTGGATCTGTACATGCTTTATAAGCTGGTGACCGAGAAGGGAGGTCTGGTGGAGGTGATAAACAAGAAGATCTGGAGGGAGATCACCAAAGGCCTAAACCTGCCAACATCCATCACCAGCGCCGCCTTCACCTTGCGCACACAGTAAGATCATGTCTCTGAAAAGTAGACCATTTACCTTCAGTCACATTGTAAGCTGACAGTTGTTGGTCTTGTCATAGGTATATGAAGTACCTGTACCCATACGAATGTGAGAAGAAGGGTCTGAGTTCCCCTGGAGAGCTGCAGGCAGCCATTGACAGCAACCGCAGAGAGGGCCGCCGCCCCGGATACAGCAACAGCCTGTACCGCTTCTCCCCTTCTCCCAGTTCTTCAGCCCCTCACCTCCTCTCTCCTCCCAAAATGCACCTGCCTGCCACGGGACATAACGGACTGCAGGCCACCCCAAGTCCTGCCCTGAAGAAAGCCTCAGGTGTGCAGTCTTTTTAACTAGATTATCGTTCTTGCTTGAGAGAATATAAGCCACATTTAATTCCCTTCATTTCCCTGAATAATTTGCTTAGGCAAAAGAAAAACATTGCATGTCATCTTAAGCACTTGGTGTATTTGTACACCCTAGTGGTGAGACAGAAAGCCACATTCTTATAGCTACATTTCGTTAATTTATTGATGGCTCAATGCCTCAATCCATCAGAATGAGTTTGAACCAAAAGCATTTTCGATGAGAGTTGTGTAGAACTGAAATTATCTGATTAGTAGGAAAAAATGAGCATGTAACACTTGAATCTGAAACCACTTTGAATTGTTTTTAAAAACTAATGTCCTGTAATGCTAATGTTTACGTGCATTGTGCATCTTATGAACATGCGTATGTTTATTTACTATTTGCTAAATTCTTCTGGCATGTGAAAGTGACGTAACATGTGGCCAAATATTGTAACCCATACTCGGAATTTGTGCTCTGCATTTATCCCATCCAAAGTGCACACACACACACCGTGAGCACACACCCGGAGCAGTATGTAAACATACCTACTAACAATATTCTAGCCATGCAGTAAAATTGACATTTAATTGGTTATATGTAAATTTCACTGTATGGTTAGAATGAAATAAATACATTTAATTACATTTTAAATCATTAAATCGTCACTCTTTACATAAATCAACTTTGATGTGGAATAGAATCAAACCAAAACCAGGCAAGAAGTGTGTGTAGGAAATTCAAGTTTCCTGGTGTGATTGGGGCAACTCTTGAGCGTAAAAGCCATTAAGAGACTGCATTTTCCTGTGAGGGTCTACTGTCAGTGACAAACCTCAGGGACGAATAAACGAATCGCTTATTCAGATGTGTAATACAGGGAACTATGTTCATGTCAAAATATCTTGCTTCATAACTTTCAGTTGACTGATAAAAAGTTCCCTAAAACGTAACAAATTGCTAATCTCCAAGTTAACTTTGCTTTTCTGCTGTCACCAATAGCGAAGTTTTGGTATACTGACCCATTTTGGCATACTAGCAAGTAGCATTTTAGCAAACTAGCATTCAGGTCTGGCCCAATAGACGTCAACAATCATGTTCCAGAAGTAAAAATCAGATTCATTTCCCCCATAGGAATTATTATTTTTTTAACTCTAACGTAACCTTTAATGACAGACCTAATAACAGCTACAAGGTTATTAAAGGGTTAGTTCACCCAAAAATGAAAATTGTGTCATTAATTACTCACGCTCATGTTGTTCCAAACCCATAAGATTTTCGTTCATCTTCGGAACACAAATTAAGATATTTTTGATGAAATCCGAGAGTTTTCTGACTCTGCATAGACAGCAATGCAACTGACACGTTCAAGACCAAAAAAGGTAGCAAGGACATTGTTAAAATAATCCATGTGACGTCAGTGGTTCAACCGTAATTTTATGCAGCTACAAGAATACTTTTTGTGCCAGAGAAAATCTTTGGGTGAACTAATCAATGGTATATGCCTCAGTTTAAGGTATCCGTCTTTATTAATTTAGCTAAATTACCCATGATTCTGAAGCGAAATCTCTACCAATCAAAGAATCAAAACCAGAAATCTATCTACCAACAACTGTGAGTTTTATGTTTCTTCATAATGTTTAATTTGATTGTCATTCACATTGCTTCATGAGATTGTAGTTTTTCCTCTCTCTCTTTAATGAAGACTTTTTAAATTCCTATGGGAGAAATAATAATACTACTATAAAATTATTTCTGGCATGAAAACGCCTCCTTTTCATGAGCCGATAAATCACATCCCTACATTTTTTTATTTATTTATTTTTTTATTAAATAACCTGTTTAAATACAAATATGAAAGTGCAATATGTTTCAAGTTCATATGAATCAACAGAATAGAATGTGAGGGATAGTACTATCATGAATAGCATTATGGATGTGATATAGTAACAGATAGAGTACTAAATTTCAAGGGTTTTGTTTCCACTCCTCAGTCCCAGAGGACGGTCCAGTCTCCATGTTGCCAGGTCGACTCCCCTTAGCACTGGCTCTCGGGCATCAGCAGCAGCTGGCACGCGCCGCCACCCTGGAGCAGCTGAGGGAGAGGCTGGAGACCGGCATGGGCGCCGGAGTGGTGAACGCTGGGGCTGGCGCGCTGGAGGGGCCTGAGAGGAAGATGGCTCGTCTGGCGGAGGAGCAGCAGAGGCTACTGCAGCAGGCTTTCCAACAAAACCTGCTGGCCATGGCATCACAGGTGAACCCGGCCAACCTACGGATGAACAACAACACCACCAACACCCGTGGTGAGTACTGTGACGTTTTTATCCAAACATGTTCAGTGACTTAGAAAGTGAGACGTGTGTCAGTGACATTTGGATTTTGTTTTCAGAGGAAAAACAGGACATGTCTCTCAGCATTTCTTCTAATGGCTCTGCTAGCATTACTGTGTCTGTGGAGGTCAACGGGATTATTTACTCAGGTGTGTATTATTGTATTTGTCCACACGTGGGATTGTCCAATATTGTTTAACGTACTTAACCTCAGGTTAGTCCAAGACCCCCTTTCCATTTCTTTGAAACCATTCTATTCTTAAAGGAAAAACTGCCTCTGCATCTGCTCCTAAAACCTGTCAGGCTTATAAAAAAATCCTTTTTATTTCTAGAAAAAAATTTATCTTAATGTCGTTTAAATTTTATGCAAGCATACTCCGTTTACGAATTAAATATTTCAGCACTGGTAAACTTAATACATTTTAATTGAGATATATATTAGGGCTGTCAGCTTAACGCGTTAATTAGTTATGAAAAAACGTGATTTTAAAAATATTAAGTTAACACACTGGCCCTGCCCCAGACCTGTACGTCGTCTTACATTTCATACAGTTGACTGTTGACAAATATGATGCAGGGTTACAACTCCATAAATGCAGTTATGTCCTAAAATTCAAGATACGGGGTAAGAAATGCCCCTGTATGAGTTTTTATCTCATATTTATATCATATGATAAGCGATACCATATGAGCAGCGAGAGCAATATCACACGAGTGCTGTTTTGTCACGAATGTCACAAGTTTAAATGTAATTTTATACAACAGTTCAGTAAATAATCGGTTTTGCTCAATTTTGCTGAGAAAATATTACAACACAGCGTTGTTTAGTTTCTGAATTAAATGAATAGCCTAATCATAAACTGAGCCTGAAAACACTTTTGAGAAGCTTCGGTTCTCAAAAAACTGTAATATTGTGGGATATTACTTTTGAAATACTCTTTTGCATGTTAATATATTTTCAAATGTAATTTATTGTTGTGATGACAAACTAAATTTTCAGCATCATTACTCCAATCTTCAGTGTCACGTGATCCTTCAGAAATCATTAAAATGCGCTTATTTGCTACTGAAAACGTGACATTGTGGAAAATATGAATAAAAAGTTGCACTGCTTAATATTTTTTGTAGAAACCATGATAAAAATGCTTTCAGGATTCTTTTGACTTTCTAAAAAAAATTATTTATTTGAAACATTTTTGTAACATTATATTTTAATACTTTTATTCAGCAAGTTTACATTAAATTGATCAATTTCTTAAAAAAACAATACTGTAATATTTTGGTGTGAAGGAAATTAATGAATGCATTTTTTTTAATACCGTTTACAGGATCCCTATATGCTCAGAAATCTGGAGCTGTTCCCACCGCTGTCACAGCCATGTTCCCAGGCCAGACCTCCACCCTCAGTCCCGGTATCCCCTCTTCCTCCTCCTCTTCCTCCTCAAAGGGCCCTGACTCTGTGGAGCCGACCACAGGAGTATCACCCTAACGGTCACCAGCTCCCTGAACCAAACAGCCAGTCAGTCCAACCCAAACTACAGTCTTGCCCTCTAGAGGCGACATAGCAAATCCCAGTCTGCCTCCCGCACAAACCACAGCTGTGTTTTCCTTCCAGTGAAGGGAGGACCACACACATACACTTTTACAAACTCATCAGCTGTTGAAGCTCATCACGGACCCCACCTGCTCTTTTCTCAGGACTGAGAAGGTTTTTAGAGATGTTTGATTCAACAGAATACCTCAGCTGTCTTAATCTCTGTGCTATCGTGAGTGTAAACACTTCGGTGATCGTGTAATCATGCCTTTCCACACTCACAATCATTCACTCACAGAGATGTGCGAAGCAATCGTGGCATGATCAAATCTACTTCTGCCAAAGTCACATTTGTGAGGTTGTGGTGGACACTTTTTTTCTTTTTTTTTTTTTTCTCTCTCTCTCTCTTGCTTTCTGTTAATTCTCTTATTTAAAGTTTGCTGAATTTACCTCATCTGCAGTGAATTTAAAAGACTCGATTATGATACTGCTGTGTTGCTCTTTGTCTAATTTGATGGATTTTGAAACACGCTACAATCCCCATCAAGTGTTGCAATGTTTGTTTGGTAAGAAAAGGGGTCACAGATATTTTTCCTTTTTAAAAAATTATTTACTTGATTTTATTGTTTTCTATTTCCCTTGTTTTTTAGCTTCTAGATACAGAAATATTAATATGATTTGAAAAGAGTTTTGAGTTTGAAACTGCATTTTACACAGCTGAGAGGTTTTGTTTTTTTTGTTCTTTAGATATATTTACAGGCAACGGTTTGGTTGAAAGATTTTTCTCTACCTCAGACACAAGACAATGTATGATTGAAAAGAAATTATGTGGGCACGCACGGTTTGTCGCACATGTCAATAATTTCTGTGCATTGGACGATCATGTACAGGCTCGTAAATATAAGAGCCTCGATTAATGTACTATTCTTCTACTCTGCTGCGCATACGAGTTCTTTAAAACAAACCAGGTCACGGAAAAGCAGGATAACATTCAAATCAAAGGAAGATTGGATGTTTTTTTATTTTGTATTTTTAATTGTTGAACTTCAGACCTCACGTATCTTTCCATATTGGAAAGCGAATTTCTCAGGAATTTTAGTTTTTTCTTCATAACATTTTAACTTCAGAACCTACATGCAGTCTCACTTCTGAAGCGAATGACACTAGATATAACTCGGTCAGTGTGGGACTGAAATGGCTACCTCAGTCAGGATTTACCTCGGATGTAGTTCAACTGCCTGCAGTACGTCACTGAAGTACTGCTGTCTTTTAATGCAAAAAGTCTCTCAGGTAATGAATTAGCGTAATACCTCAGTGAAAGGCAGAACAACGTTAATACAAGTGCGAGATGAGATTATTGTTTGAAGAGTTAGATGCAGTTTCTCATATCCATGAAGTATTGATTATCGCATGTCTTCCTGTACTTCCAATACACTTCCAGTAGCAATCGAGGCTTGTTGGCTGGTTATGTTCACATACTCGTGCTGATTTAGCCTCGTCAGCAATTAGCTTAACATTTTAGCCGTTTAGAATCCTGCATTTGCTTGACCCTGGGACCTGCTGGGATACAGACACTTTTAATTTCTATATTCTTCAGATAACGGCATAGCTGAAAACCAAAGACCATGTGTTTGTTATCCTCTTTGATGACCTCACTGTATAGACACATGCAACTTTACACAAAGAAATTAAAGTCTGATCTGATGCAAGATTTCTTTCGTTTAGTGTTTTTCTTCATGTGTGTGAGAAATGTCTCTTTTTGACTTAACTAGTTGATTGCATTCCTTTTGAATTGTTTATTTAAATGTAAAATTTAATTTTATATATTATATATTTATGAAGAGTTCATTTGCAAAAACGGATTACTCTGTTTTTAACAATTTTCAAAAATAAAGTTTTTTTCATTGTGCATTCAATCAAACTGCAGTTGGGTCATTTTGACTAGGTTAAAAATAACTTAAAATACAGCTAACTAACACAAAAACATATAATAAAAAACATGATTTTTGAAAATGAAACAAAAACCTAAAAGTAATAATTTGCAAATAAACTCTTCATATATACACACACTTATATCAGTTGCCACAGAAATGTTCTCATTTTCATTTAGCTACTTTAATAAAATAACTAAAACTTGCATTAAATTTAAGAACACATTTAAAAAAATGTACTTCGTTAAAAAACTAATATAGTAAAAACTTTTTTTTTTTTACAAAAATAACTACTTCAAAATAATAATAATAAAAAAACTGTAAAGTCCAACAAAAAAACAAAACTATTTTAAGGAAAGATGCAGTTCATGTTTTAAAACACCAAGAGGCAGTACATCAATCATTTGCTTTCGAAATCAGACAATTATGTCCACACCTCAATCTAATTTGAATCTGATTTTGTAAATCTGCCTTCACAATCCTTATTAAAGCCTTTGATGAGTGGAAGTGCATGTAATATTGAAATGCATGCTTCTGTGTCTGCTTAAAACAGCGATTCACATTCATGGACTAGAGATTTTGATTACGTGCAGAACTCGCAGTGGATGTGACAGATGCTGTTTTGTGGGGGATGGGATTGTTCTGTTGATGCCCTTTTGACAGGCACAGTATAGGATACATGGCATAGTTGTCCTTGACCAGTAGTGTCTCTTCTCACAATCTCTGGTGTCCCGCCCCTATCCTGAGCAGGACCACCCTCTAAACTCATCTCAGTCTCGCACCAAGGGAGTCAGTGGAGAGGATTACTACCCTGGACATAATCAAAAGACAGATGTAGTAGAGGAACGACCACAAGAGGAGAATTGGTTGGTTTTTTTTTAGACTTGACTATTTGGATTTTAATTTTATAGAAAAATTCTTCTGACAACTTGATGAATGATATTACACAGCTGGTCTTGCTGCTTTGCTTTGGGAAACTGGTTGAGGTTCATCGTAAAGCATTTTGATGAAAGAAAGACTCAAAACCAGTTGTGACAGCTAAGAAAGCACACAAGTGTCCAGTAGAACATTTGAAAGAAACCAGTTGTTCAACCCTAGAGATGCATACTGACAAGAGATCCTGCTTCAACTAATGGAGTTCAGCTTCACAGTTCTGAAGTTACCTCTTTGGAAATACATGATGTTACTTCAGAAGTTAAAGATGAAGTGAGAGCTGTGGTGTTACTTGGTCATCATGCCTACTGAGGAGGAGGAGAACTCTGGGCAACCTGTGTGGCAGTCCGTCCTGCTGTTTGGCTGTAAGGGAATGATCGAGGGAATCATTGTCCTCTTGTTTCTCTGGCTGCTGGTACAGGTGCTCTTCACAAAACAGCATGAAGGTAAGGTAGATCTAACATGCACACTTGAAAAGTGTTTGTCAGGCACGTAGTAGACAAGTTGTCCATTCAGTCTGAGACAGTCTGAGATTTCAGATACAAGTACTGCAGTTCATGTCTGGTTTTTACTGTTCTGTTACTGAACACTGAGTTTATGCGGATTAAATGGTTTCCTTTGTTTGAGGATTACGAACAGTTGTTATGACATTTGGAATGATAGTTACAGATTAAAATGCTGTTCTAACCCTCCTCTGTCTCTTCAGTCCACTTGCAGATTCTGCTGAGTGTGGGTTTGGTGGTCCTGTGTTTTTCCCTTATCCTGGGCTGCATCATTTGTTGGTTGAAGACCAGACACAAACCACCCGAAGACAAAAAGACTGTGAGGACACCCCCTCCTCCTGATTCTGTGGATCATGTGACTGTGGCTTTGAGTCCTGCTCCTTTATCTGGAACCACATTTACCAAATTGCAGTACGAGGAGCTGGAAGGAGCTGTTCAAGACCATCCATCTGCTTTAGAGAGCTCTACACCATCAGATGACGAGCTGACTGCTGTCTCTGAGGTTAACAAGTCATGCTTCCAAATGAGACGACTCAGTTCACCATCAGTCTCCTCTTCTCTGTATAAGCCCATGGCCAGTGGCCGCTCCTCTCTCCCCTCTATCCCAAGACTTGGTCTTCTCACAAAGACCCGGAAGGTTCTGGAACGGCACTGTACTGTGGCTGGAGATAGTTACTCATTTAGCGAACACAGAAGGCTCACTATTCCCAACCCACGATCACCCTGTGCCCTTTCTCCACTTCAAACCCAAGGTCTACTACAGGACAAACCTTTATTTCCTAACTATGGTTCAAATTCTTGCAACGAGACCCCAGATACCTTCTTGCACTTTACCCTGACCTTCTCTTCAACACAGAACACACTCACTGTATCTTTAGTGGGTATGCAGTCCAATGCAGTCCATCGTCTAGAAGAAGTGACTGTCCAGGCCAAGCTGCCCCCACTTTGCCCTGGACCTCTGGATATATCTGCCCAGGATTACAACCTTAGCTCAGGACTCTATAAAAGGAATTTGGTGATCAATGTCGGATCTCTAGAGGGGCTTAAGGGTTGCATGCTCAGACTGGCTATCTTCATGCAGGATAATCCAAAGACATCCCTATTTGAGGAGCTGGAAGTTTGCTGTGGTAGTCTGGACTGGACACCAGACAGGCCTGTAAACTGCGTTAGAGAACTAAGGCAAGTCGTTGGCAAGTCCAAGAACGAGACTTCATAGCTCTTGCTACTAGACTATACTGTCATAAACATTAACCCAAACATTTCTAAAACCTACACCTCGTGTTCTCTTTCAAAAGACAAGAGGGGCTCATTTTTTATTCAACAAGCTCAACTTTAAATGGATATGGACATTGATGTCCCTTTTGGAATATGACCTCCCAAGAATCAGAAAGAGGTCACAAGGTCTTTGGTCAGCTCTTCATCTTGTTGCAGTGCCAGACTGTGGTTCATTGGCTGAAAGTCGTCATCCTGAAAGCAGACAATCTTACCAACCAGACTCCAGGTGAGATTGCAATACACTGTTCTCACGCTCTCCCAAATGGTACCCTTGCCCTAATATCAGTTGGACTAATAGCTATACAAGTTTATAGATCATCTTGACCACTCTGAAGTCCAGAACAGTGGAACTCTCAAAAGGGGCATTGAGAACACTCAAAAGCACCATTCTGAACCCTAAAGCAGGGCTCATCAACTCCAACCCAGGAGGCCCAGAGCTTAGCTTAAACCCTAACCAAACACTCCCAAAAAAGTTAATGAAAGTATTGAAAACTACTTGCAAATAACAACAGGGAGTTAAACTGGGATTGATACTAAAGTCTGCAAAACAGACTGCAGTGGAAGAGTCTTCTCTCTGAAGAGTCTTCCCTAAAATTTTAAACAGGATACCCTACTACTGGGGTAGCCAACCATGTAACAGAAGCCAGCTGGTAAGAGCTGTGCAGGTAAACCTCACTCCCCTAAACTCGAGAGGCGCATTAGAGGCTGTAATCTTTAGCATCCATGTCAGTTCGCTTGCCTCCCATGCCGGCGACTTGGGTTTGAGTCCCGCCCGGTGTGGGGAGGTTAGGCCAGAGGGGTTGCTCCTCCTACCATCCTGCAGAGTTTAACTACAACCCCAATGAAACACCCCTAAATCAGTTAATTAAGGTGTTCGGGATTACTTGAAAATAACAGGTAGGTGTGTTTGAACAGGGTTGGAACTGAAGTCTGCAGAAGGTAGCCCTCAAGGAGCTGGATTGTTTACCTCTGCCCAGACTCGCAGTCACTCTCTTCTGCCCCCAAATGGGTTCAAAATCATTTTATTATTCAGAATGGTGCTCACAAGCTAGTATATACCATCAGTGTCCCCTTTCTCCAAGGCCATACTGGTGTGGACTTCACAGTAGACTTATACCTGGTGTTTTTTGTGAATCATATCACCCAAATGTGGGCTTGGAGGAAAATGTTAGAAATGAGGGTGGCATTTAGGACAGGACAATTAATAGGCAAAGTTCCATTTCTATGATTGAGTGGGGCCAAAAAGATGACAAGGTGAGCACATCTGTGTTTCATGACTTGACAGAGGTGGCATGAATTTGTTGTGTGATTGGAGCTTAGAGTTCATAATTGATCTCCATCTCACAAAACACACTGTATTCCTCTTCCTGTCTTAAATTCTGCATTAACCAAATTACACACAATTACACAACACTTAAATGTCAAGAGGTGCCATATTGTCCACGTACAATGCAAAATAGTTCCCAGAAAACTGTTTAATGTCCTTGGAGGTCAGGAAAGCATATTGCACCACAAATCCCTCCTATCAGATAAATGAATACTTTGTCATGATATGACAGTACGTCTGCCATATGGATATGGCAGGTCCAGCTTACATGACTGTTATGTAAAAGCAAGAGGATTATCCATCATAAACTAAGCCTAAATGTTTGCTTTTAATGTTCGGGATTAATCGCTTGTCTTACGAGAGCCAAGATCCACAGGAGATCAGCCTATTTTAATGACATTGTAGTTTAATCCCCCTCCCTCTTCAATCCTTCAGACGACAGCCCGATCCCTTTCATTTCAGACCTGCTCAAACCTCAGCAATGGGAGGTCACGGCCATGAGGTCAATTACTTGTAAAGCATTCATCTCCATAGATAACACATATGAAATCTCATAGTGTTACGTCTTGTATGACTACACATTAACCCTGGTTTTGATATCTAAGTACAGAGAATCATCAGTCTATTAATCATTTTAATAGACTACATGTTGCCATACTAATCTTTCTTTATAATGCATATTTTATTCAATTTTTTATATTTTTCTTTTGGCAAAGATGCACCTGCTCAATGTCACTGAGGCAGGTTCTTGTTGGTTTTGAGGCCAATGAAGAGGGATAGATTCACTGTGTAGTCAAACAGAAACTGTTGCAACAAAGTTTTTCAACCATAAGTACAAAATGAAAAGCTGACAAGACCTCAAGTCTGACCCAACCATGAACAGATATTAATGACCTTTATTATACTGGCATTCTGTATCCTAAGACATTTTTGAGTGAATATCTTTAAATATCTAGAAGTAAATATATTTAATTATTATAATGTTACTGTTGTATAAACTCAGTACAAATGTATGTATTAGTGAAATCAAATATCTCTAAACAAACTCTTTAGAAAATAACCTGTAGCTGGCATTCAAGACAATAAAAAGTCTGTATTTATGGAAAAATTTGATAATTTCAAAGATGAATAAATATAGTCTGTTTCATATGACATGTTGGTTTTGTTTGTGTGTGTAATTTAAATTTACCTCAAAGTCCTGTTGCACTCACCCCCATCATTGCCAAGTGTTTTGAGAAACTGGTTGCATCCCACCTAAAATCCTGTCTCCCTGCTACACTGGACCCATTCCAATTTGCCTATCGCCACAATAGGTCAACAGAGGACGCCATCTCAACAGCGCTTCACTCTGCCCTCACCCACCTGGACAGTCAAAACACACATGTGAGAATGCTGTTCATGGACTTCAGTTCTGCATTTAATACAGTAATCCCCTCCAAGCTGATCTCCAAGCTCAGCCAGCTTGGAATCAGCACACCCATCTGTAATTGGATTCTAGATTTTCTGACTAACAGACCTCAGTCCGTCAAGTTAGATAACCTCTCCTCCTCCATCATCACCCTGAACACCGGCGTGCCACAGGGCTGCGTACTGAGCCCTCTCCTGTACTCCCTCTTCACCCATGACTGTGTTCCTGTTTATGGCTCCAACACCATAATCAAATTTGCAGATGACACCACGGTGGTAGGTCTGATCAAGGATGACGATGAATCAGCCTACAGGGATGAGGTGCAGCACCTGGCTGTATGGTGTGCCACCAATAATCTACAGCTAAACACCCAGAAGACAAAGGAGATCATTGTGGACTTCAGGCGGACTAGGAGTCATGCACACACACCCATCTACATCAACGGAGCTGAAGTGGAGCGTGTGTCGAGTTTCAAGTTCCTTGGCATCCACATCTCTGATGACCTCACCTGGTCCCATAACACCTCTACTCTGGTCAAAAAGGCACAGCAGCGCCTTTACTTCTTAAGGAGCCTTAAGAAAGTTCACCTGAATCCCAGGATCCTTGTGGAATTCTACCGCTGTACCATTGAGAGCATACTCACGAACTGCATCTCAGTATGGTACAGCAATTGCTCCGCATCTGACCGCAAAGCACTCCAGCGGGTGGTGAAAACTGCTCAACGGATCACCGGCACCCAGTTAACTTCCATTGAGAACATTTATTATAAGCGCTGTCTGGGCAGGGCAAGAAACATCATCAAGGATGCCTCTCACCCTAACCATGGACTTTTCACCCTCCTTCCATCCGGCAGGCGTTACAGGTGCCTACGCTCTCGCACCAGTAGGCTCAGGAAGAGCTTCTTCCCCGAGGCTGTGACACTTCTGAACGCCACACCACCAATCTAACCTGCACCTGCTTATTACTGCACTGGTCACAGTACTTTAAACACATGCATTTGCACTACTCATATTTTGCACAGACTGCACATCGTTCAAGTCATTACACTATAAACTGTTTAAAGTTGTTACTGTACAAGCACAGTAAACTATTTCTATAAAATATTGCACTACTGCTATTTTGCATAGAATACATTGTTCTATCAATACTTTGCACACTCATCCAGCTGTATTTATTTATTACCACTGTTCTCACGTTTCTGCTGTTCATAATGTGTATATATAATCTGTAATCTATATAATCTACATTGCTCTGTTCATAATGTACATACAATCCCTACATTGCATTCCTATTTTATATTCTGTATATACTCTGCTCAATACTGTATATAGCAATTCCACTGTATATTCTGTAAATCATATCTTCACTTACTCTGCACTTATATGTATATAAAACACTATATTCTTGCACTTCTGGTTAGATGCTAACTGCATTTCATTAGCTCTGTACTTGTACTCTGCATAAATGACAATAAAGTTGAATCTAATCTAATCTAATCTAAGCTGTTTCAAACACGTAAAAGCTAAACAACAACGCTGAAAATTTGGCAACATGCTTATGAAAATTAGTTTCATTTTTAATAGCTGTACTGTGTAATTCATAATAAATGGCAATTAATAAAGAAACTGTCAGTGCAGTATGGATTTTTACAATTGATTCTCATCACTCCAGACGCTGACTCCCCTCTCCTCTTCAAATGGACCCTTCCATATCTTCCCAATCTGAGTCCCAAACCTCAACCTGCCTTGCAAGGAATGTTCCATCACTGCAGCCCAGGGGAAATTTGTCCTGTTGTAAGTTTGGTTGAGGAGATGTTACTTTGGCTGGACCAGCAAGACAGAAAAGAAACACAATTACACCACAATAAAAGACTGCTAACATTCTGAGAAACTAAAATAGTAGACCCCAAAAAATGTCCAAAAGTTGAACAATCAAATTGGCCTGATTTTTCCATATATTGATTGGATTGGTCACACTTTTCACCTTCAAGCAGATTTTCATTTCTCTCTTTTAGATTTTCCATTGCATCTCTCATTGCTGACATCTGCGAGGGGAGTAAGTGTAGGACATTTCAATGTTTTTTTTTACCACGTATTAGACAGGGTTCACTGATTTTAATAATATCGCACCACAGCACTAAAGCTGTTTATCCCATTGTACTTCTATTTTAAGTGCTGTAATCATAAAACAACTACACAACATTAGGAATTTCATTCAATACAGGGTTTCTGATGTGTTTTATCCCTGCTTCTGACCACATCTCCGCAGACGGCCTCCTGCAACCCTAAAAGCTGCTTATGTGCCCCTTCATCCCAGCATGCTCTTCGATTAAGACAAAATGTGAGATCAGGACACTCCAATTAGAGTCTAAGACCTGATGTGCTTATGCATGGAGTTGTTTTGTTAGTAAAGCTTCCCTCTCTGAGATATCACAGATTTAGAAACAGACCAGCAATTCTATCAAGTATATTATCAAAATATGACTGGTAGGACAGGTTTATATGTATGTTTTTACCGTAATCATCATCATAACATACCTGGGTTGTCTTGCTGTTGTTCTTCAGATTGGTGGGCTGTTTCTGCTCCTCCCCTTTCTGCGACCTAGTTGATTCCCCCTGAGAGACTGAGGTCTGGGATGAAGACCTCTTTGCTGCCCCCTGCTGGAGTTCTTACTCCAGTTTCTGTGTTTTTCTTCCCTGATGGTTTAAGGTGTCAACAGCGTTCCTGTTCTGAATGTGTCACACAGCGCTTATGAATTTCTGTATTAAAAGGCCAAAAAGTATTCACTACTTGAAAATGATGTAACTATACGAGATGTTTACCTTAGTGCTTGTAGCATTTTGGACCCTGCTGTCGACCAAACCAGATCTTCTCGGGAATACTGGAGACCTAGTACACATATCAAAATACGTAAAAATGTTTTGTCAAATGTCAATAAAATCTGATTTATGGCCTCTTCTCCAAGGTGTGTTAATGTCCGCTTCTGTCAAATGTGAATTATGACACTGGGAAAATTCTAGCGTTCCCACCCCCACTCCTCTTCCTGAGCCAGGATTCATGCAGATCTATTGAGTAAGAGTTAGGAGCAGGGTTATCGTAGTTAATTAAAACTAAAACCATAGAAAATAACAAATCTGTTACTTGAAATAAAGTATTCAGCAACTCAAAATTCAGCAAATTGCAGAGGAAAAATTTTTCATTATAAAAAATATAAAACTAATGAAAAAAATAATGACAAAATTATTCAAACTTATATATAATATAAAATATATATAATATAAGAATAAAACTAATTTAAAATATTAATAAAAACTATAATAGAATCCAAATGATAATAAATGAATAATAAACCAAATGAAATAAACTAAATAACTAAAGCTAAATAAATAAATTTATTTAATTTTTTGTTTTCGGTACTAGAACTACTGGTTTCCAGTACGTAAGTAACCATTACAAAAATTAACCATGGTTTTACTACAAATAAAACAAACAAAAAAAGTTACTATAGTTAAACCACGGTAGCTACAAATTAACCATGGTTTTGCTGCACTAACGGTATTTGTAGTAAAACTGTAGTCATACAAATGGTAATCAATACACCAAAAATCACTACACTTTTACTATAATAAAACCATGATTAATTTTTGTAATGGAAATAAATAAATAAAAACAATATTGGTGTAATATGATTTTCGTTAAGTGGTCTTTCAAATATCTTTTTTTTTTTTGTACCAGAATTGCTGGTTACCAGAGAAACACAAACAAATTAATAAATATATTATTGGTGTCACAGAAACAGTATTTTTTTGTAAATGCAACATTCTCAAATGTCTTTTCCTTTTTGATTTCAAAAACCAGTGGTTGAAGGATTTGCTTCAATTTGATATAAGGAATGATCAATAAAAAAAGTCAGATAAACCTTGACAGATCTTGATTAATAATGTGCCCATTCAGTGTGTCTGACCATCCATTTCATGGGCTCACTTACTGATTTCTCCACAGATTTTCAGTGGGGAACAGGAGGAGGGGGAGGGGAGAATGATGGAGCCTCTGAGTCTGGAATTTCCCCACAGTCTCATTTTTATATAAGAAGAAGTGGAAATAAACCCGCCTTTGGGGGAAGATAATGAATCAAACTGACTGACAACTGACAGTGTTTATGCTGCTCTACTGACCTCTCTCCACGCTGCTCTCTCTCTCTGAACAGACTTTTCAGCTGTAGCATAGAAAGGAGACACAAACAAGCACAGACAGGAACTAAATACTAGAACACTTTTTCTGATGAAGTGTTTAGGAGTTTTACTATGGACGTGGTGCAGCACCTGCTCGGTGACCAGCCTCCTCTGTTGGTTTGGATCTACAAGGTCTAAACCCGCGGGTTTCTGTTTTTTAGTCTCAAATGGAGATTCTTTCTCTGTTTTGCCCTATGGAATGAAATATCAATGAATAAACACACTAACACACAGGTGCAAACAAACGTCAGTCAGTACCTGCTGGGAAAGTTCAAGATCCTGCAGTTTTTGTAAAGCTCGGCCCCTCTCCTGCTCAAGCGTTTCTGCTCGCCTTCCGATTTCTGGAGCCAAAACATAAAAACTAAGTAAGTTGCAGGTAGATACTCATGAACGCTTAGCTAACACATTCCTGTTGTACAAAATGTGCATTCTTCAGTTATTTTTGGCAGGAACGTTTCTCCAGTCCACAAGTGGATGATAGTGTCACTTACAAACTGATGTGCTTTTAAGCAGTATTCAGGTAGCTAGCTATACACAGGTCAACAGTTTCAATTTATTTTAGTTTCAAACTACTCCGCCACCTTTGCAGCAGATGCTAATGCTAATACGCTATATAGAGCCCCTTCTAGTGTAAATGCTACACCTACTTGCACTGTGTTTTAAATTCTGACACATTTCAGACCACAACAACATGTAAAATCGAGCTTGTATATCTAGGAGCTTTTGAGTTCTATTAATTATGATACATTTTTGGCATGAGGAAATACCTTCTAGCAGGGCCTTCAGTGACTCTAAGTCCTCAGGACTGCATTCACTAACCACTTCCTTTCTCGACAGCAGACCTTTATGTCCAAAAATCTGCCCAAGGTAAGAGACACAAAAACGCGTGATACTGAAACCTAGTCAGATTAATCTGTTCTGCCGTGAGAGAGTTTTAATGTCATGGCTGTCATAGTACCTCCTGCTCCAGGGCAGATATCATGATCTGAGCCTCTGCTTTCTCTGCTATCCTCTGTATCGCCAGGTTCTTCAGATCTTGATCCCTGTGGTAGAAAGAAAAAAGAGCTGATGACATGAAACCTGTCATATAGTTTATTGTTCCATAAAGGAACAATAAGCGGCTGCTTCCTGTTTTACTAGTTTTTGATAGCACTGGATTCCATGACCGTTAAACCCCCAACTGGAAATAAATGGTGTCCTTTGTCCTGATGGACTGATCTGAATTGTGCATCTTAAGGTCTTTAAACAGTCACATGCATAATTCATTCAAATATGGCCATAACTATTCATTTATATTAATAACACTGGTTATGTGGATATAATATATATATATATATATATATATATATATATATATATATATATATATATATATATATATATACTGCTAATATATTTTAAAATATGTTTACAAAATACATCAGTATCGGCACCCTTGGTAAATATGATCAAAGAAGGTTGTGAAAATTAATCTGCACTGTTAATCCTTTTGATCTTTTATTTTTTTAAAAATCACAAAAATCTAACCTTTCATTGGATAATAAGAATTTAAAATGGGGGGAAATATCATTATGAAATAAATGTTTTTCTTAAATACACATTGGACACGATTATTGGCATCCCTAGAAATTCTTATGAGTAAAATATCTCTGAAGTATATTCCCATTCATATTCACAACTTTGAGCTTCCTGGCTTCCTGTTTCACAGAAATAAAAATAGGAGGGAAAACAAAGCCCAAATTCCCTTAATCATCCATCACAATGAGAAAAACCAAAGAATATATTTCTGATGTGAAGCAAAAGATAATTGAGCTTCACAAATTAGTGAAGTGGCTTTAAGAAAAGATCTAGAGCAGAGAAAATCCCCATTTCCACCATCAGGGCAATAATTAAGAATTTCCAATCAACAGAAACTGTTACGAAACTGCCTGGAAGAGGACGTGTGTCTATATCGTCCTAATGCACGGTGAGGAGGAGAGTTTGAGTGGCTAAAGACTCTCCAAGGACTACAGCTGGAGAATTGCAGAAAATAGTTGAGTCTCTGGGTCAGAAAACCTTTAAAAAAAAATTGTCAAACCATACCTACGTCACCACATGTTGTTTGGGAGAGTTTCAAGAAAAATTCTCCTAGCTCATCCAAAAACAAACTCCAGCATATTCAGTTATCAGACACGACTGGAACTTCAAATGGGACTGGCTTCTATGGTCAGATGAAACTAAAAAATGAGCTTTTTAGCAGCAAACACTCAAGATGGGTTTGGTGAACACAGGGATAAAAAGTACCCCATGTGTACAATGAAATACACTGCTGTATTTTTTATGTTGTGGGCCTATATTTCTGCTGGAGGTCCTGGACATCTTGTTTAGACACATGGCATCATGGATTCTATCAAATACCAACAGATAAAAAATCAATAAGTGTCTGACTCTGTTAGAAATCTTATAATGGGCCATGTTTGGATCTTCCAACCAGACAATAATCCAAACACAAACCTCAAAAACAACACAAAAATTAGTCACTGAGCATGAAAGCAAGCTTCTGCTATGACCATTCCAGTCCTCTGACCTGAACCCTGTAGAAAATGAGTGAGGTGAACTGAAGAGAAGAAGCACCGTCATGGAGCTGTGAATCTGAAGGATCTGGAGTGATTCTGGATGAAGGAATGGTCTCTGATCTCTTGTCAGGTGTTCTCTAATCTCATCAGGCATTATAGGAGAAAATTTAGAGCATTTAAACTAGCAAACGGAGGTTTCAAAAAGTATTGAATAAAAGGGTGCCGTTAATTGTGTTCAATGTGTTTTAGAGAAAAACATTTATTTCATAATGATATTTCCCCCCATTTTAAATTCTTATTATCCAATGTGTCAGACTTTGTTTCCCTGTGTCTTGTGTTTCCACGTGCTCCCTGTGTTTCCATGCCCTTAATTGGTCTTCCCGTCCCGGTCCTCGTTTCATGTCTTCATTAGTTTATTAGTCCCCAGCCCTGTGTTATTAATTATGTAGTTTAGTCTGCCCTTTTTAAGCCCTGCGTTTCCCTGTGTCTGTGTCCAGTCTGATCGTCTTCATGTGCTTTCGTCATTCAGTGTGAATTCAATGTCTCCAGCGATTCCTGAGTTTGATCATTAAAAGTCTATGTTTGAAAGAAGTTCCTCGCCTCCGCGTTTCCCTGCTCCAGTGTGTGTTGTGACAGAAGACCGGACCTAGACCGTTATCTCTGCACCATGTTCCCCTGTTTATTTTTCCCGTTTTTTGTTTCCTTTTTTTTTTGTCCGTGGCGATGGAAACCGCCACGCGGTTCATCGCCCTTTCCCGCAGAAATCTCCCGTTCCCTGAATACTCCTGGGAGTTCTGCAGGCTCGCCGCAGCGAAGGCCCTCGATGATGCCACCATTCTCTCGCTGTTCTGGCACGGGGCCAATCCCATCATCCTGTGGACCTCCCAGACACCACAGGACTAAAATGGAGGGAAGGGATCCTCCGGTGTCTGGAAAGTGTCCTGCCCCGTGCCAGAACCAGCCCACCGCCGTTTGTGGCTCTCCCGAGCCCGCCGCCGCCCGTGGCCAACGCAAGACAGCCGCCGTCAGTGGCCAACGCAAGTCTGCCGCCCGCGGCTCTCCGAAGCCCACTGCCGTTCGTGGCCAACGCAAGCCCGCCGTCCGTGGCTTTCCCAAGCTCGCCATCCGTGGAGAAGTTAACTCCGGCAGAGAGTGTGGCAAGCCCTCCGGCAGAGACTCTGGCAAGCCCTCCGGATGAAACTCTCTCCAAACCAGTGCCTGCTCCTCGCAAGTACCCTCCAGTGCCTGCTCCTCGCAAGTGCCCTCCAGTGCCTGCTCCTGACAAGCGCCATCCAGTGCCAGCTCCTTGCATGAGCCCTCTTATGACCCCCTGGTCCTGTCCACTGCCTGAGCGCCCCCAAGATTTTGCGCTGCCCGAGCGCCCCCAAGAGCCCACGCTTCCCGAGCGCCCCCAAGTGTCTGCGCTTCAAGAGCACCCCCAAGTACCAGATCGAGGGGGATTACGATGGGGGGGGGGGGGGGGGCCCGCCATGGCCGCCCAAGCTCCCTGCACTGCCATGGCCGCCCAAGCTCCCTGCACTGCCATGGCTGCCCAAGCTTCCTGTCTCGCCATGGATCATTTTGAATTGTAAATTATATTATTGACAGCAATTAGAGCAAAATAATAAATAAAAATTAGCATTAATTTCCTTGTTCCTGATCTCCAGTCTGATTTGAGTTGATCCAAATAGCATCTTATGCTTCAGTGGATTCAAGAATATCTGATCATCTCTACAAAGGTGTCACATGATCAATAGCACAAATGTGTGACTTAGAAATAGTGCAAAATTCTCAATATTTATTTGCATTAAACAGTGTTTGTTTTAAATCCTTCCAAATCTTAAAAAATGTGTTTATTTTCAAGGGTAAATTTTATTTTTAAGGGGAAAGAAATAGAGTAATCTTAGACTTTTGGACCCCACTGTATGATACCATTCAAAGATTTGGGGTCAGTAATATTTTTTCTTAAAGAAATTAACTTTTGTCTTGCAAAGACGCATTCAACAGCTCAAAGTAACACTATTTATAATTTTACAAAATAGATCTATTTTAAATAAATGCTGTTCTTTTGAATTTTTTTTTCATCAAAGAATCTTGAAAAAAAAAAAGTGTCATGGTTTCCACAGAAAATATGAAGCAGCATTGGTGAGCATAAGAGACTTTTTCAAATACAAAACATTTTACAGAACCCAAACTTTAGAATGGTAATGCATGCATGCATAAATTAAATTTAAAGTTCTAAGTAGCAGTGTGCCCTTGCAAAAAATTAAATATTGCATGTTCATTAATGTAGTCACATAGTCACATAGGAGTATGGATTCCATATAACACCAAAATAACTCACTTGTCATGTAATTCCCCTCGATGGCGGCTTTCCTCAAATCGGCTCAGCTCTGCAGCTTCCTTGTCTTGTTCAAGAGCACTCACTGCTTCAGACAGCTGCTGTGGGGGAGGAAGATCAACAGCGATGAGGGTTCCTTGTAAACAACAGCACACTTTTATATCCCTTTCCTGTTTACTGTCCCATCAAACCAACATCAAACTAAACCAATTGTAAAATTCAGTGTCTGTAGATCTCAAACTGCTTCAACCATACCTTGTGCTTCATCTCCAGGACGTTTGAGATGCTCCTGGCTTTGTTGAAGCTGAGATCCTTTGGTTTTCAGAAGGTCTGTCTGAGCATCCAGGTGACCTCTGACCTCTCGGAGCCTCTGAATAAGCTCTGCCCTCCTCATGCTGCTTTCCTCCAAAGCAGCTCTGAGCTCAAAGTCTTCAGCAGAAGAGTGTGATCGCAGAGCTCCTTCTGGAGCCAGACGGGATGTAGATGACCATCTCATTATGCCCGGGGAGCCCCTGAGTTTCTGGCTGCCAAGAGTGCTGGTTTAGAGAGATGACAATGTTTTTATCATTCATCAGCTGGAAAAAATCATTTTGAAAGTGATTCATCATTCCAATGATATTGTTCCCTCTGTGATATTGTGGTGTGTGGACTTCACTGTTCTCATAGAATTAGAATGATTATTAAAACTTTATATTGTTATAATTTCCTTGAAATTCCTTACCTTCAGGCCATCCAAGATGTAGATGATTTTGTTTCGTCATCAGAACAGATTTAGCATTACATCACTTGTTCACCAATGGAGTGAATGGGTGCCGTCAGAATGAGAGTCCAAACAGCTAATAAAAACATCACAATAATCCACAAGTAATCCACACGACTCCAGTCCATCAATTAACATCTTGTAAAGTTAAAAGATGCATGTTTGCAAAAAAACAAAATGTCGCTTCTGGCCAAAATACCAGTCCATAATCCATAATAACACTTCCTCCGGTGAAAAGGTCAATCCTCTGTTGTCCTCTCACATCAAAATCCACCCACATTTTTGTTTAGAACTGTTTTCACTTGTAAACATCTAATGATCTGTGCATATTTCTCTCCTGCTTCAGACAAAATAATTTTTCACTGGAGAAATTAATGTTATGAATAGAGGACTTGTATTTTGGGCTAAAGTTAAAAAGGTCTTAATGGTGGATTTGTTTCTTACAAACATGCACCTTTTCAATTCAAGACATTAACTGATGGACTGGCGTCATGTGAATTACTTTTGGAAAAAGCACTAACCTAGTGCTGATTTTTGAGCGGCCAGTCAATCCAGATAAGCCTACACAACTCCATGCTGGAGATTTCTGAAAAGAAGCGTCATATTTGTTAAAATTTTGTAAAGATTATTTAAAAAAATTATTTGTTTTGATCCTCAGAGCTTCACTTTGTACTTACCCGAGCTTTAAGAAGAGATCTACTATCCCACAAGTCAAGATCCGAGAGAGTGAGGGGACTTTGAGACCTAAGAGTGCGCCAGAAAGATGTACAGCCCGGGTCAGCGTCCCATCCCTGCCCACTCCAGAATCCTGAAGGTGAAAGGCTTCTTCTTTCTCCTCTCCATTTGGCCATATCCAAAAGTGAGTTGAGATACTGTGTACTCAACAGCAGATTGTCCTGCCCTTATACAAAACTATTTCACACGAACCAGACAGTTTGAACCTAGCATGCCAGAGTGGCGCAACAACATGGAAACAATGTCTAATGTTTATTTGTTGCTAGAATCTTTTTAAACTTAGTTACTTGACAGTCAAGCAGTATCTGTGACAGAGGGCGCTTTCTAGCATTTGCTCTTTTATAATATGCATAATATTGATATTATTGCATAATAATAATACTGTCTATTATTAATTTACAAATACATAATTACCAAAACAATATAACGTACCTTTTGTCTCCTTGGTGATGGTTGTTTTTCCTCGTGTTTTGATTTCACACACACTCTGTACTTGACACTCAGTCAGTTTCCTTATTGAGCAGGCAGTGCTGTTGAAAGAAAAGCCTTGGCAGCAGGTATCTATGGTGACTGTCATATACAGGACGCAGCCCACCTCTTCATTTTGTGAGCTCATGGGACTATTTCTGGATGGTATGATAACAATGCTGAAGATTTAACATGTACCTGCCAGAACACTGTAACCAGTCAATAACAACAATGGAATATATTGTTACGTGCAAATTAATTTAATCTATTTATTCATAATTGTTTAATTATTCTAAACATTATTAAAGTAATTATTTAAAATAATAAAATTGACCTTAAAATACTATTTTAATATTTTTTTTTTTTACTGTAAATGAATTAAACTGACAAAGTGAAGTGAGTAGTGAAGTGACATACTGCCAAGTGACCCATACTCGGAATTCGTGCTCTGCATTTAACCCATCCAACGTGCACACACACAGCAGTGAATACACACACACCGTGAACACACACACACCGTGAACACACACCCAGAGCAGTGGATGTAATACATCTGGATGTATTCCAGAACAGGACTTCACTGTGGCTTTCTTATCACTTAAACATAATTTTATATACTACCTGGTTAAGGCATCACTTAAAACATCCTACATTCTAAATACTCACACTAAGCATATGAAACTAAACCCTAGTGACCTGTTTACAGGGTAAGATTATACATCAAAAGATTACAAAACTATCATTGGTTCCAATAACACAGCAAGCTTATAAATGACAATAAAATAAAACCTGAATATATATATATATTGTCTCTGGAGTATATTGCTTTAATAGCAGCAGATTATTACTTGTCCTTTTGAAATACTTTATAAAGGTTTGATTTTCTTTGTTCTGCCAAAGAGAAAAGGCACGTTTCTTGGTATGCTGGAGAGAAACAGGAGGTCATGGGAATGTCACTTTTGGGTGTGTGTCTGTAAAACTTCAAGCTCAGAGTCTCATCGTAAAAAGGTCTTCCTGGTTGATAGCATCATTGAATTTATGCGTTAACGGTCAGGAGGTTGTGTCCAGATCCAGAGGTCTTTGTCCTGTTTCTGGTTGAATTATGTTTAAGTGATAAGAAAGCCACAGTGAAGTCCTGTTCTGGAATACATCCAGATGTTTCCCTCAAATTTCTCCTGGTTTTTAGAGGTCTCTTGAGATGAGGAGATTTAGGGCAGGAAATCGGCCAGCCAGTCAAATGCAGATGCTGGGAAGGGAAGTCTTAACTCCTGCTAAGGATCGTGCTGTCTTGAAATTATTTTGTGTATAGTTTGATAAAGCCCTACAACGATTTCCTCCTAGAGCTCTCTCTCTGCATCTAACTACAAAGATAGACATTCACACACATACGCAGAGAACACTTATCTGTACTTCAAGGTTGCCGGGCTCTGCCCTGAATATTATCAAATATGGTTAACCCACACACACAATGAGATCAGCTTCTTAGAGAATAAAAAGGTAGACTAAAGCCATATTCAACTTTTTTTCTAACATGCATAAATGTAACTTTGATAAAGTGAAGTGACATTCAGCCAAGTATGGTGACCCATACTCGGAATTCGTGCTCTGCATTTAACCCATCCAAAGTGCACACACACAGCAGTGAACACACACACACCGTGAACACACACCCGGAGCAGTGGGCAGTCATTTATGCTGCGGCGCCCGTGGAGCAGTTGGGGGTTCGGTGCCTTGCTCAAGGGCACCTCAGTCGTGGTATTGAGGGTGGAGAGAGCGCTGGACATTCACTCCCCCCACCTACAATTCCTGCCGGCCGGAGACTCGAACCCGCAACCTTTGGATTACAAGTCCAGCTCTCTAACCATTAGGCCACGACTTCCCACCAATAAATAATTATTCAAGAAATATTATAATTAACATTATAATGAGGGCCATTGTAGATCTTGGAAGAAAAAGTGAAGAGGACTTTGAAGATCTTGATGAAGAAGTTTATTGCAGCATAGCAGTGACAAAGTACATGTAGTACCTTGGGTTCAACGGAGTCGGAATGAATGCATCGAATGAATACATCCTAAGTTAAAACATTTTATACTGTATTACATTCATCTTCCCGCTCGACATGTAAATGAAGTTTCGTTTTAAATGTAAATTGCGGATACCATGAAAGTGATAGCCTTCCGTTCCCACATCTCTAGTAGACGTTCAGGTGGGAACGACCAAATGTTAAGGTGATAAGATCAAATAGAATCCCTATCAATTGTTTCCTGTACCCTTTTGGTCAGCAGATGGTTCTCGATGGCCTACTGCCGTCCCCATGCTATAAGTGACGAATTATCACTCCGGAGATACTATTTACATATTATTTAAACGGAAAGAACTACCCCTAAGATAATTAAGCTCTTTGTAGGGAAAGGAGTATGGTTTACACCATTTGCAGTGGAAGCTGGGTCGAGGCAGACTATAATTTCTTACAATCTTCAATCCACTCCTTCACTGCAGTGAGTCAGAAGGAAATATCAGTTTACATTTTCAAACATTCATTTTGCCATTAATTGTGATGATCCAGTGAGATTTTTATCTGACAACAGCCAGTGCTCCACACAGAGATCTGATCTGATCATCATCCAGTCCGTCTGGAATGATATAAAGAAACAGAACAAACAGAGACAGACTAAATCCAGAAGAACTGTGGCAACGTCTCCAAGATGTGTCAAGAAACCTCCCTGCAAAGATTCCTGAAAAACTAGGCGCAAGTACACCTAGGGCAAAAGCTGCTTTAAACACAAAGGATGCTCACTAATGTTAATTTGATTTAGTTAATAGAAGTTAATTGATAAAGAAAATCTATTTATGACAATATCTTTTGACAGCATCCTCATTTACAGCATTTTTACACAAGTGCCTAAAACTTTTAATAGTGCTGTAGCTTTGCAGGGAGGTTTCTTGCAGCATCTTGGAGACGTTTCCACAGTTCTTCTGGATTTAGTCTGTCTCAGTTTGTTCTGTTTCTTCATGCCATTCCAGACGGACTGGATGATGATCAAATCTCTGTGTGAAGACTGGCTGTTGTCAGACTCCTTGTGCAAACAAAAATGTCACTGGATTATTACAATTAATGGCTAAATGAATGTTTGGAAATGTAAACTGATATTTCCTACTGACTCACTACAGCAAAATATAGAAATAACTGACTTAAAACCATTTTTTAGCTGGTCAAAATATTCACATTGATTATTTATAATCAATTTAATGTTTTTAACATAAATAATTAATTTAATCATTGATTTAATAGAAAACTGTCCATTAAGGTGTATCCATTAAGTAAAAAAAAATAAAATAAAATAATACTTTTACTTTGAACACACATAAATGATGTGCCACTTAGTCATAACATTTTCAGACACACAAATAATAATAATATGAAAATAAAAATTTTAAATAACATTTGCATGGTTATTATAAGGGTCTAAAGCAGGGTTATTATAGTTAACTAAATCGAAATCCATACATTTAAAAAAAATAAATAAAATGTTAACTGAAATCAAATCAAAATGTATAAAACCTTTTTATTTAAAATTTGATTTCTCCACAGATTTTCAGTGGGGAACAGGAGGAGGGGGAGGGGAGAATGATGGAGCCTCTGAGTCTGGAATTTCCCCACAGTCTCATTTTTATATAAGAAGAAGTGGAAATAAACCCGCCTTTGGGGGAAGATAATGAATCAAACTGACTGACAACTGACAGTGTTTATGCTGCTCTACTGACCTCTCTCCACGCTGCTCTCTCTCTCTGAACAGACTTTTCAGCTGTAGCATAGAAAGGAGACACAAACAAGCACAGACAGGAACTAAATACTATAACACTTTTTCTGATGAAGTGTTTAGGAGTTTTACTATGGACGTGGTGCAGCACCTGCTCGGTGACCAGCCTCCTCTGTTGGTTTGGATCTACAAGGTCTAAACCCGCGGGTTTCTGTTTTTTAGTCTCAAATGGAGATTCTTTCTCTGTTTTGCCCTATGGAATGAAATATCAATGAATAAACACACTAACACACAGGTGCAAACAAACGTCAGTCAGTACCTGCTGGGAAAGTTCAAGATCCTGCAGTTTTTGTAAAGCTCGGCCCCTCTCCTGCTCAAGCGTTTCTGCTCGCCTTCCGATTTCTGGAGCCAAAACATAAAAACTAAGTAAGTTGCAGGTAGATACTCATGAACGCTTAGCTAACACATTCCTGTTGTACAAAATGTGCATTCTTCAGTTATTTTTGGCAGGAACGTTGCCAGTCCACAAGTGGATGATAGTGTCACTTACAAACTGATGTGCTTTTAAGCAGTATTCAGGTAGCTAGCTATACACAGGTCAACAGTTTCAATTTATTTTAGTTTCAAACTACTCCGCCACCTTTGCAGCAGATGCTAATGCTAATACGCTATATAGAGCCCCTTCTAGTGTAAATGCTACACCTACTTGCACTGTGTTTTAAATTCTGACACATTTCAGACCACAACAACATGTAAAATCGAGCTTGTATATCTAGGAGCTTTTGAGTTCTATTAATTATGATACATTTTTGGCATGAGGAAATACCTTCTAGCAGGGCCTTCAGTGACTCTAAGTCCTCAGGACTGCATTCACTAACCACTTCCTTTCTCGACAGCAGACCTTTATGTCCAAAAATCTGCCCAAGGTAAGAGACACAAAAACGCGTGATACTGAAACCTAGTCAGATTAATCTGTTCTGCCGTGAGAGAGTTTTAATGTCATGGCTGTCATAGTACCTCCTGCTCCAGGGCAGATATCATGATCTGAGCCTCTGCTTTCTCTGCTATCCTCTGTATCGCCAGGTTCTTCAGATCTTGATCCCTGTGGTAGAAAGAAAAAAGAGCTGATGACATGAAACCTGTCATATAGTTTATTGTTCCATAAAGGAACAATAAGCGGCTGCTTCCTGTTTTACTAGTTTTTGATAGCACTGGATTCCATGACCGTTAAACCCCCAACTGGAAATAAATGGTGTCCTTTGTCCTGATGGACTGATCTGAATTGTGCATCTTAAGGTCTTTAAACAGTCACATGCATAATTCATTCAAATATGGCCATAACTATTCATTTATATTAATAACACTGGTTATGTGGATATAATATATATATATATATATATATATATATATATATATATATATATATATATATATATATATATATATATATATATATATATATATACTGCTAATATATTTTAAAATATGTTTACAAAATACATCAGTATCGGCACCCTTGGTAAATATGATCAAAGAAGGTTGTGAAAATTAATCTGCACTGTTAATCCTTTTGATCTTTTATTTTTTTTAAAATCACAAAAATCTAACCTTTCATTGGATAATAAGAATTTAAAATGGGGGGAAATATCATTATGAAATAAATGTTTTTCTCAAATACACATTGGACACGATTATTGGCATCCCTAGAAATTCTTATGAGTAAAATATCTCTGAAGTATATTCCCATTCATATTCACAACTTTGAGCTTCCTGGCTTCCTGTTTCACAGAAATAAAAATAGGAGGGAAAACAAAGCCCAAATTCCCTTAATCATCCATCACAATGAGAAAAACCAAAGAATATATTTCTGATGTGAAGCAAAAGATAATTGAGCTTCACAAATTAGTGAAGTGGCTTTAAGAAAAGATCTAGAGCAGAGAAAATCCCCATTTCCACCATCAGGGCAATAATTAAGAATTTCCAATCAACAGAAACTGTTATGAAACTGCCTGGAAGAGGACGTGTGTCTATATCGTCTTAATGCACGGTGAGGAGGAGAATTTGAGTGGCTAAAGACTCTCCAAGGACTACAGCTGGAGAATTGCAGAAAATAGTTGAGTCTCTGGGTCAGAAAACCTTTAAAAAAAATTGTCAAACCATACCTACGTCACCACATATTGTTTGGGAGAGTTTCAAGAAAAATTCTCCTAGCTCATCCAAAAACAAACTCCAGCATATTCAGTTATCAGACACGACTGGAACTTCAAATGGGACTGGCTTCTATGGTCAGATGAAACTAAAAAATGAGCTTTTTAGCAGCAAACACTCAAGATGGGTTTGGTGAACACAGGGATAAAAAGTACCCCATGTGTACAATGAAATACACTGCTGTATTTTTTATGTTGTGGGCCTATATTTCTGCTGGAGGTCCTGGACATCTTGTTTAGACACATGGCATCATGGATTCTATCAAATACCAACAGATAAAAAATCAATAAGTGTCTGACTCTGTTAGAAATCTTATAATGGGCCATGTTTGGATCTTCCAACCAGACAATAATCCAAACACAAACCTCAAAAACAACACAAAAATGAGTCACTGAGCATGAAAGCAAGCTTCTGCTATGACCATTCCAGTCCTCTGACCTGAACCCTGTAGAAAATGAGTGAGGTGAACTGAAGAGAAGAAGCACCGTCATGGAGCTGTGAATCTAAAGGATCTGGAGTGATTCTGGATGAAGGAATGGTCTCTGATCTCTTGTCAGGTGTTCTCTAATCTCATCAGGCATTATAGGAGAAAATTTAGAGCATTTAAACTGGCAAACGGAGGTTTCAAAAAGTATTGAATAAAAGGGTGCCGTTAATTGTGTTCAATGTGTTTTAGAGAAAAACATTTATTTCATAATGATATTTCCCCCCATTTTAAATTCTTATTATCCAATGTGTCAGACTTTGTTTCCCTGTGTCTTGTGTTTCCACGTGTTTCCACGTGCTCCCTGTGTTTCCATGCCCTTAATTGGTCTTCCCGTCCCGGTCCTCGTTTCATGTCTTCATTAGTTTATTAGTCCCCAGCCCTGTGTTAATAATTATGTAGTTTAGTCTGCCCTTTTTAAGCCCTGCGTTTCCCTGTGTCTGTGTCCAGTCTGATCGTCTTCATGTGCTTTCGTCATTCAGTGTGAATTCAATGTCTCCAGCGATTCCTGAGTTTGATCATTAAAAGTCTATGTTTGAAAGAAGTTCCTCGCCTCCGCGTTTCCCTGCTCCAGTGTGTGTTGTGACAGAAGACCGGACCTAGACCGTTATCTCTGCACCATGTTCCCCTGTTTATTTTTCCCGTTTTTTGTTTCCTTTTTTTTTTGTCCGTGGCGATGGAAACCGCCACGCGGTTCATCGCCCTTTCCCGCAGAAATCTCCCGTTCCCTGAATACTCCTGGGAGTTCTGCAGGCTCGCCGGAGCGAAGGCCCTCGATGATGCCACCATTCTCTCGCTGTTCTGGCACGGGGCCAATCCCATCATCCTGTGGACCTCCCAGACACCACAGGACTAAAATGGAGGGAAGGGATCCTCCGGTGTCTGGAAAGTGTCCTGCCCCGTGCCAGAACCAGCCCACCGCCGTTTGTGGCTCTCCCGAGCCCACCGCCGCCCGTGGCCAACGCAAGACAGCCGCCGTCAGTGGCCAACGCAAGTCTGCCGCCCGTGGCTCTCCGAAGCCAACTGCCGTTCGTGGCCAACGCAAGCCCGCCGTCCGTGGCTTTCCCAAGCTCGCCATCCGTGGAGAAGTTAACTCTGGCAGAGAGTGTGGCAAGCCCTCCGGCAGAGACTCTGGCAAGCCCTCCGGATGAAACTCTCTCCAAACCAGTGCCTGCTCCTCGCAAGTACCCTCCAGTGCCTGCTCCTCGCAAGTGCCCTCCAGTGCCTGCTCCTGACAAGCGCCATCCAGTGCCAGCTCCTTGCATGAGCCCTCTTATGAACCCGCTGGTCCTGTCCACTGCCCGAGCGCCCCCAAGATTTTGCGCTGCCCGAGCACCCCCAAGAGCCCACGCTTCCCGAGCGCCCCCAAGTGTCAGCGCTTCAAGAGCACCCCCAAGTACCAGATCGAGGGGGATTACGATGGGGGGGGGGGGGGGGGGGGGGGTAGTAGGGCTCCTGCCGAAGAGGCGGGGGCTGGGGCCGCGGTCTCGGAGGCGGACCCGCCATGGCCGCCCAAGCTCCCTGCACTGCCATGGCTGCCCAAGCTTCCTGTCTCGCCATGGATCATTTTGAATTGTAAATTATATTATTGACAGCAATTAGAGCAAAATAATAAATAAAAATTAGCATTAATTTCCTTGTTCCTGATCTCCAGTCTGATTTGAGTTGATCCAAATAGCATCTTATGCTTCAGTGGATTCAAGAATATCTGATCATCTCTACAAAGGTGTCACATGATCAATAGCACAAATGTGTGACTTAGAAATAGTGCAAAATTCTCAATATTTATTTGCATTAAACAGTGTTTGTTTTAAATCCTTCCAAATCTTAAAAAATGTGTTTATTTTCAAGGGTAAATTTTATTTTTAAGGGGAAAGAAATAGAGTAATCTTAGACTTTTGGACCCCACTGTATGATACCATTCAAAGATTTGGGGTCAGTAATATTTTTTCTTAAAGAAATTAACTTTTGTCTTGCAAAGACGCATTCAACAGCTCAAAGTAACACTATTTATAATTTTACAAAATAGATCTATTTTAAATAAATGCTGTTCTTTTGAAAAAAATTTTCATCAAAGAATCTTGAAAAAAAAAAAGTGTCATGGTTTCCACAGAAAATATGAAGCAGCATTGGTGAGCATAAGAGACTTTTTCAAATACAAAACATTTTACAGAACCCAAACTTTAGAATGGTAATGCATGCATGCATAAATTAAATTTAAAGTTCTAAGTAGCAGTGTGCCCTTGCAAAAAATTAAATATTGCATGTTCATTAATGTAGTCACATAGTCACATAGGAGTATGGATTCCATATAACACCAAAATAACTCACTTGTCATGTAATTCCCCTCGATGGCGGCTTTCCTCAAATCGGCTCAGCTCTGCAGCTTCCTTGTCTTGTTCAAGAGCACTCACTGCTTCAGACAGCTGCTGTGGGGGAGGAAGATCAACAGCGATGAGGGTTCCTTGTAAACAACAGCACACTTTTATATCCCTTTCCTGTTTACTGTCCCATCAAACCAACATCAAACTAAACCAATTGTAAAATTCAGTGTCTGTAGATCTCAAACTGCTTCAACCATACCTTGTGCTTCATCTCCAGGACGTTTGAGATGCTCCTGGCTTTGTTGAAGCTGAGATCCTTTGGTTTTCAGAAGGTCTGTCTGAGCATCCAGGTGACCTCTGACCTCTCGGAGCCTCTGAATAAGCTCTGCCCTCCTCATGCTGCTTTCCTCCAAAGCAGCTCTGAGCTCTAAGTCTTCAGCAGAAGAGTGTGATCGCAGAGCTCCTTCTGGAGCCAGACGGGATGTAGATGACCATCTCATTATGCCCGGGGAGCCCCTGAGTTTCTGGCTGCCAAGAGTGCTGGTTTAGAGAGATGACAATGTTTTTATCATTCATCAGCTGGAAAAAATCATTTTGAAAGTGATTCATCATTCCAATGATATTGTTCCCTCTGTGATATTGTGGTGTGTGGACTTCACTGTTCTCATAGAATTAGAATGATTATTAAAACTTTATATTGTTATAATTTCCTTGAAATTCCTTACCTTCAGGCCATCCAAGATGTAGATGATTTTGTTTCGTCATCAGAACAGATTTAGCATTACATCACTTGTTCACCAATGGAGTGAATGGGTGCCGTCAGAATGAGAGTCCAAACAGCTAATAAAAACATCACAATAATCCACAAGTAATCCACACGACTCCAGTCCATCAATTAACATCTTGTAAAGTTAAAAGATGCATGTTTGCAAAAAAACAAAATGTCGCTTCTGGCCAAAATACCAGTCCATAATCCATAATAACACTTCCTCCGGTGAAAAGGTCAATCCTCTGTTGTCCTCTCACATCAAAATCCACCCACATTTTTTAGAACTGTTTTCACTTGTAAACATCTAATGATCTGTGCATATTTCTCTCCTGCTTCAGACAAAATAATTTTTCACTGGAGAAATTAATGTTATGAATAGAGGACTTGTATTTTGGGCTAAAGTTAAAAAGGTCTTAATGGTGGATTTGTTTCTTACAAACATGCACCTTTTCAATTCAAGACATTAACTGATGGACTGGCGTCATGTGAATTACTTTTGGATTATTGTGATGTTTTTATTAGCTGTTTGGACTCTCATTCTGACGGCACCCATTCACTGCAGAGGATCCATTAGTGAACAAGTGATGTAATGCTAAATTTCTCCAAATCTGTGAAGAAACAAACTCTACATTTTGGATGGCCTGAGGGTGAGTACATTTTTAGTAAATTTAAATTTTTTGGGTGAACTATTCCTTAAAAGCACTAACCTAGTGCTGATTTTTGAGCGGCCAGTCAATCCAGATATGCCTACACAACTCCATGCTGGAGATTTCTGAAAAGAAGCGTCATATTTGTTAAAATTTTGTAAAGATTATTTAAAAAAATTATTTGTTTTGATCCTCAGAGCTTCACTTTGTACTTACCCGAGCTTTAAGAAGAGATCTACTATCCCACAAGTCAAGATCCGAGAGAGTGAGGGGACTTTGAGACCTAAGAGTGCGCCAGAAAGATGTACAGCCCGGGTCAGCGTCCCATCCCTGCCCACTCCAGAATCCTGAAGGTGAAAGGCTTCTTCTTTCTCCTCTCCATTTGGCCATATCCAAAAGTGAGTTGAGATACTGTGTACTCAACAGCAGATTGTCCTGCCCTTATACAAAACTATTTCACACGAACCAGACAGTTTGAACCTAGCATGCCAGAGTGGCGCAACAACATGGAAACAATGTCTAATGTTTATTTGTTGCTAGAATCTTTTTAAACTTAGTTACTTGACAGTCAAGCAGTATCTGTGACAGAGGGCGCTTTCTAGCATTTGCTCTTTTATAATATGCATAATATTGATATTATTGCATAATAATAATACTGTCTATTATTAATTTACAAATACATAATTACCAAAACAATATAACGTACCTTTTGTCTCCTTGGTGATGGTTGTTTTTCCTCGTGTTTTGATTTCACACACACTCTGTACTTGACACTCAGTCAGTTTCCTTATTGAGCAGGCAGTGCTGTTGAAAGAAAAGCCTTGGCAGCAGGTATCTATGGTGACTGTCATATACAGGACGCAGCCCACCTCTTCATTTTGTGAGCTCATGGGACTATTTCTGGATGGTATGATAACAATGCTGAAGATTTAACATGTACTTGCCAGAACACTGTAACCAGTCAATAACAATGGAATATATTGTTACGTGCAAATTAATTTAATCTATTTATTCATAATTGTTTAATTATTCTAAACATTATTAAAGTAATTATTTAAAATAATAAAATTGACCTTAAAATACTATTTTAATTTTTTTTTTTTTTACTGTAAATGAATTAAACTGACAAAGTGAAGTGAGTAGTGAAGTGACATACTGCCAAGTGACCCATACTCGGAATTCGTGCTCTGCATTTAACCCATCCAACGTGCACACACACAGCAGTGAATACACACACACCGTGAACACACACACACCGTGAACACACACCCAGAGCAGTGGATGTAATACATCTGGATGTATTCCAGAACAGGACTTCACTGTGGCTTTCTTATCACTTAAACATAATTTTATATACTACCTGGTTAAGGCATCACTTAAAACATCCTACATTCTAAATACTCACACTAAGCATATGAAACTAAACCCTAGTGACCTGTTTACAGGGTAAGATTATACATCAAAAGATTACAAAACTATCATTGGTTCCAATAACACAGCAAGCTTATAAATGACAATAAAATAAAACCTGAATATATATATATATATATATATATATATATATATATATATATATATATATATATATATATATATATATATATATATATATATATATATATATATATATATATATATATATATATATATATATATATATATATTGTCTCTGGAGTATATTGCTTTAATAGCAGCAGATTATTACTTGTCCTTTTGAAATACTTTATAAAGGTTTGATTTTCTTTGTTCTGCCAAAGAGAAAAGGCACGTTTCTTGGTATGCTGGAGAGAAACAGGAGGTCATGGGAATGTCACTTTTGGGTGTGTGTCTGTAAAACTTCAAGCTCAGAGTCTCATCGTAAAAAGGTCTTCCTGGTTGATAGCATCATTGAATTTATGCGTTAACGGTCAGGAGGTTGTGTCCAGATCCAGAGGTCTTTGTCCTGTTTCTGGTTGAATTATGTTTAAGTGATAAGAAAGCCACAGTGAAGTCCTGTTCTGGAATACATCCAGATGTTTCCCTCAAATTTCTCCTGGTTTTTAGAGGTCTCTTGAGATGAGGAGATTTAGGGCAGGAAATCGGCCAGCCAGTCAAATGCAGATGCTGGGAAGGGAAGTCTTAACTCCTGCTAAGGATCGTGCTGTCTTGAAATTATTTTGTGTATAGTTTGATAAAGCCCTACAACGATTTCCTCCTAGAGCTCTCTCTCTGCATCTAACTACAAAGATAGACATTCACACACATACGCAGAGAACACTTATCTGTACTTCAAGGTTGCCGGGCTCTGCCCTGAATATTATCAAATATGGTTAACCCACACACACAATGAGATCAGCTTCTTAGAGAATAAAAAGGTAGACTAAAGCCATATTCAACTTTTTTTCTAACATGCATAAATGTAACTTTGATAAAGTGAAGTGACATTCAGCCAAGTATGGTGACCCATACTCGGAATTCGTGCTCTGCATTTAACCCATCCAAAGTGCACACACACAGCAGTGAACACACACACACCGTGAACACACACCCGGAGCAGTGGGCAGTCATTTATGCTGCGGCGCCCGTGGAGCAGTTGGGGGTTCGGTGCCTTGCTCAAGGGCACCTCAGTCGTGGTATTGAGGGTGGAGAGAGCGCTGGACATTCACTCCCCCCACCTACAATTCCTGCCGGCCGGAGACTCGAACCCGCAACCTTTGGATTACAAGTCCAGCTCTCTAACCATTAGGCCACGACTTCCCACCAATAAATAATTATTCAAGAAATATTATAATTAACATTATAATGAGGGCCATTGTAGATCTTGGAAGAAAAAGTGAAGAGGACTTTGAAGATCTTGATGAAGAAGTTTATTGCAGCATAGCAGTGACAAAGTACATGTAGTACCTTGGGTTCAACGGAGTCGGAATGAATGCATCGAATGAATACATCCTAAGTTAAAACATTTTATACTGTATTACATTCATCTTCCCGCTCGACATGTAAATGAAGTTTCGTTTTAAATGTAAATTGCGGATACCATGAAAGTGATAGCCTTCCGTTCCCACATCTCTAGTAGACGTTCAGGTGGGAACGACCAAATGTTAAGGTGATAAGATCAAATAGAATCCCTATCAATTGTTTCCTGTACCCTTTTGGTCAGCAGATGGTTCTCGATGGCCTACTGCCGTCCCCATGCTATAAGTGACGAATTATCACTCCGGAGATACTATTTACATATTATTTAAACGGAAAGAACTACCCCTAAGATAATTAAGCTCTTTGTAGGGAAAGGAGTATGGTTTACACCATTTGCAGTGGAAGCTGGGTCGAGGCAGACTATAATTTCTTACAATCTTCAATCCACTCCTTCACTGCAGTGAGTCAGAAGGAAATATCAGTTTACATTTTCAAACATTCATTTTGCCATTAATTGTGATGATCCAGTGAGATTTTTATCTGACAACAGCCAGTGCTCCACACAGAGATCTGATCTGATCATCATCCAGTCCGTCTGGAATGATATAAAGAAACAGAACAAACAAAGACAGACTAAATCCAGAAGAACTGTGGCAACGTCTCCAAGATGTGTCAAGAAACCTCCCTGCAAAGATTCCTGAAAAACTAGGCGCAAGTACACCTAGGGCAAAAGCTGCTTTAAACACAAAGGATGCTCACTAATGTTAATTTGATTTAGTTAATAGAAGTTAATTGATAAAGAAAATCTATTTATGACAATATTTTTTGACAGCATCCTCATTTACAGCATTTTTACACAAGTGCCTAAAACTTTTAATAGTGCTGTAGCTTTGCAGGGAGGTTTCTTGCAGCATCTTGGAGACGTTTCCACAGTTCTTCTGGATTTAGTCTGTCTCAGTTTGTTCTGTTTCTTCATGCCATTCCAGACGGACTGGATGATGATCAAATCTCTGTGTGAAGACTGGCTGTTGTCAGACTCCTTGTGCAAACAAAAATGTCACTGGATTATTACAATTAATGGCTAAATGAATGTTTGGAAATGTAAACTGATATTTCCTACTGACTCACTACAGCAAAATATAGAAATAACTGACTTAAAACCATTTTTTAGCTGGTCAAAATATTCACATTGATTATTTATAATCAATTTAATGTTTTTAACATAAATAATTAATTTAATCATTGATTTAATAGAAAACTGTCCATTAAGGTGTATCCATTAAGTAAAAAAAATAAAATAAAATAATACTTTTACTTTGAACACACATAAATGATGTGCCACTTAGTCATAACATTTTCAGACACACAAATAATAATAATATGAAAATAAAAATTTTAAATAATAACATTTGCATGGTTATTATAAGGGTCTAAAGCAGGGTTATTATAGTTAACTAAATCGAAATCCATACATTTAAAAAAAAAAAAAAAATGTTAACTGAAATCAAATCAAAATGTATAAAACCTTTTTATTTAAAATACTTTGATGTACTAAACTGCAGCAAGAATAAATAAAAACTATTTAGACACTTATATAAAGAAACAAAAACTACCAAAATGCAACTAAATGACTGAAACGAACTAAAATGAAAATATAAAATAAAAACTGATTTCATGTTGGTTACACCACACTGACTGACTAACAAATGTTTTATAATATTAAACATAAGTGCTTTGTTTTGTTTTTACAGTTGCTGCCGTTGCCACAAAAATGAACTGTGAACTGAAGAATCTGGACCCTTTACCTTGTGTCACAGACAACATGATCGGCTCAAAACCTGATGACTGGGACCTCATTCTTCTTGGAGACATGTTCTATGATGAAGATCTGGGTGATCGTCTGCATAAGTGGCTCCAGACATGCAAAACCACACATGGAACACAAGTGCTTATTGGTGACCCTGGACGGGCTCAATTTGAAAGCCATGAGATCAGAAAATTATTACAAAAACTGTCTCACTTTGAGCTGCCCGACTCAGTCAAAGAGGAGAATATGGACTAACAAATAGGAGAATGTCGTGCTACAACTACAAACCCGATCTATAACAGCTAAAGCATTCATGTGCAAGTATAGTATGGATGTCAATAAAACATTATTCATGAAAATGCAAATATGTATTTTATCTGTCTATCCATCTATAATCGATGCTGTTTTCTGTAAGCAAACATGTTCAATGGAACATATTCTGAAGCAGATTACTGTTATTTCATACATATATTTTTATTTATTATGTATTATTGTACAGTTGAAATGTTGAAAATGAAAAGTAGGTAAAGAATATTTTACATAAATATATTCTTAAATATTAAATAACATTACAATGCAAGCGCTGTAAATGCTGTAAAAAATTAATTGATTGTTATCATTTTTTCCATCAAACATTGATTTTTTTTTATAAATTTGACAAGGATGATGCATATCTTCTTTGAGGAGCGCATTACATTTACGATAATAAAGTTGATGTGCTGTAGTTGATGTACCATAGATGATAATAAATCACATCAGTACACAGTCCAAGACACTTGTTGGATCTTGTTGGGACCGATAAAGTTTTGGAGCGCCTCCCTTGATTTATCTAAAAGAGACACATAGATGCACTGAAACGTCATTTTTGGACAACAAAATATGTGTTGCATTTGATGTCCATGTGACTACCTGTAATCAGGGGACATCCATGGAAATTGAAAATTCTGATGTTGGCGCAGTTTGCAAGAACAGCAGTCACAGCCACATCAGTCAAATTGCGACATCGTATCATCTGTAACTCCTGTAACAGTAAATAATTTATGAAAAGTAATAATACAATATTAAAATGGTCTTAATGAAACATTTTAAATCAGTATGCAATACCTTTAGACTGTGTGAACAAACTCCAGTTGCAAGTCCAATGACCCCTTGATCAGTTACCTTTAAATAGTGTGAATGTACAAGTAGTAAGTATTTGGTCAAAATAATAATCATCAGTGTGCACAAAATGTTCAAAAGGATTTAGAACAGCACTATGATTTTGGTATATACACTACCGGACAAAAGTTTGGAATAATTAAGATTTGTAATGTTTTTGAAATAACTCTAATGCTCATCAAGGTGGCATTTATTTGATCAAAAATACAATAAAAACAGAAATATTGTAAAATATTATTACAATTTAAAATAACTGATTTATATTTGAACATATATTAAAATGTAATTTATTCCTATGATGCAAAGCTGAATTTGCAGCATCATTACTCCAGTTTTCAGTGTCACGTGATCCTTCAGAAATCACTCTAATATGCTGATTAGGAGAGATTAGTTTTTTTTAAACATTTGAAAAATCCTAATTATTCCAGATGTTTGACTGGAAACCCAGCAACGGTGTAAATGACCTCTGTCCCAGAGAAGTAAATGCTGTGCAGCATCCTGCAGTTCTCTCCCAGCTCCAGCAGGGCTCTGTCACTGAGAGCAGCGCAGCCACGCAGGGAAATCACTTCCAAACATTTGCAGTGTCGCGCCAGAGCCAGAACCCCTGAGTCTGTCACAGCCGTGCAGCCCGTGAGATCAACGACCTGAAGATAAGGGCACCGGGATGCCAGCACCTCTACACCTAAGAGAAAGAGAAAGAGAGTTTGGGTGTTACATTACAAAATAATGGGAAAATTGATAATAAAGAGGACCTGACATTCGCTTTCTGAGTTATTAGTCGTGTAATAAGTGCAATTTCATTTAAGTATATAAAGTTTAGAAAGGTTTTTTAATACTTTTGAAAGAAGTCTCTTATGTTCAACAAGACTACATTTAGTTAGACAAAAATACAGTAAAACAGCAGTACTGTGGAATATAATTACTATTTCAAATGAATGTGTTCAGTTTTATTATATGTAATTTATTTCTGTGATGCAAAGCTGATTTTCAGCATCATTACTCCGGTGTCAGGTGATCCCTCAGAAATCAATCTAATATGCTGATTTGGTACTCTATAAACATTTAAACATTATTATCAATGTTGACAGTTGTGCTCCTTAATATTTTTGTAATATTTTATCAATTTAATGCAATTAAAAAAAAAAAACAAATTATTGTAGTTATTAATATACTAAATATACATGTATTTAGCTCTAGATGGATTTATTTCCAATTAAGTGACATTTTCTAGTTGATTATGATTAATAAAGTTTCATTATTATTAGTGCTGTCAAACAATTAATCGCGATTAATCGCATCCAAAATAAAAGTTATTGTTTACATAATATGTGTGTGTGCTGTGTATATTTATTATACAAACACATGCATGCATATATTCATGAAAAATATTTTATATGTTAAATATATTTATATATAATATAAAATGTAAGAATATAAATATATGCATGTAAATATTTAATTTATGTGTGTATATTTATATATACACATAATAAATATACACAGTACACATACATATATTACGTAAACATAAACCTTTATTTTGGATGTGAATAATTATTATTAATAATATTTATAATTAATCCCATAATATTTTCAGGTTTAACCATGGGGACACTGTTATTATTTACCCCATTTACCAATTTATACATTTCTAAATTAACTTATTAATAATTGACTGTTGATTGTTTAGTTAATTTCAGTGTTATTTTAGTACTATTTAAATTCTAATATAGTATACATTGATTTAATGCATGTTTTTATATTTTCCTGACATTTTCCTGACAAATGACATCGCACAAGTCTTCATACCCTTAACTCAAAACTTTTGGCAACAATTACAGCCTTAGGTCTTTTTGGGTATGATGCAACAAGCTTTGCACATCCGCATTTTTTTTTTTTTTTGCTATTCTTCTCTTTAGATCATCTCAGGTTGGCTGGGGAACATCGGTCCATCGGTGGACAGCCATTTATAGGTTTCTCCAAAGATGTCTGATTGGTTCCAAGTCCCAGCTCTGTCTGGGCCACTCGAGGACGTTCATAGAGTCGTCCCTAAGCCTTTCCTGCATTGTCTTGGCTGTGTGCGTAGGGTGATTGTCATGTTGGAAGGTGAACTTTCAGCTCAATCTGAGGTTCTGAGTGTTCTGAACCAGGTTTTCATTAAGGATATCTCTGTATTTGGCTGCATTCAGCTTTCCGTCTTCTCTGATCACTTCCCCAGTCCCTGCCATTGAAAAACACCCCCAGTGCATGATGCTGCCACCACCATGCTTCACCGTGGGATGGTATTATACATGAATAAGGAATTGAGGTTTATCAGACCAGAGAAATAGAGTATAGAAACATCTCAAAGATGATCCAGTGAAACTGGAATGCTCCTGATCTAAATTTCAAGTGTCAAAGCAAAGGGTATGAAGACTGGTGCAATGTCATTTTATCAGTGTTTCCTTTTTAATACATTTGCAAAGTTGTGATAAATCCAGTTTTTGCTTTGCCATTATGGTGAATGCAGTGTATATTTATGTGAAAAAAAGTAATTTAAAGCAGTTTAACATAATGTACCATAACAAAATGTGAAAAAAGAAAGGGGTATGAAGATTTTCTATAGTCACTGTATATATATTTCTTTTTTCAGCTTTATTTTAAATACCCAAAAACATTTTTTATAGCTTTAGTTAACAATAACAACACTAAATAATTAATCAATCAACTAATGACTGCCTATCACAAATGAACCCCCATGAACAGAACTGATTTGTGAAAAGAATACCCTCAGAGGTGATCTCTGCACAGCCTCTTAACAGTATTGTCCTCAGCTGCAGGCACTGGATTTGTTGAAGTGCAGAGTCTGACACCTTGCAGTTCTGCAGATCCAGTGTGTGGGTTCCGTTGTGCACGAGCTGAAACACAAATCACACACATGAGCGCGATATATAGTATCATCACAAATGCTCTTGTGATGGGGACGCATTACCTGGCTGATGTTGGAGTCGGTGACCGTGCCGTAAGACATCATTATTCGCAATAATCTGTCTTTCACGGCAGCAGGCAACATCCTGATCTCCTCATACCTCTCAGCGCGCTGAGCAACACTGAAAGCGCACCTGCATGCGGGGAAAACACTCAAAGAGCTGGAATTCATGCTATTAAATGAACGGAATTAGTGCTGTCAATAGCTTAATAAAAAACGATGTTACTCACAAGCTCATAAGAGAATCTATGGTAGCCATGATTTGGTCGTTTTTAGTGCTGTTTATATACCTTTATATGACTAACTGAGAAGATATCATATGTAATATACGTTCGTTATGTTTTATAATTTAATCACATCGTTAACTTACTATCTAGCATCTTCGTCGCCACATTGTTTTGTTTTTCTCTCCTTCGCGAGTCTCGGAGTGGGCGGGTCTCATTTATAGTGTTACGTCATTCATAAGCGACAAACATAAGCGTTCGATGAATTTAGAATATTTTTCAGTTTTGAATTATTTTATTTTTATGCATTCTTTTTACACGTATTTTCTATTTTAAATTGTTTTGCGTTAATGCGAATGTTTAATATTTAATGTTGTTGCAGATCTACAGAAGCTGTATAAATATGCCACAGCCTCAAAATAAATATTTTACGTTTATTACGTTTACTAGGTTATAATATTGCCTGTGTCTGGGAATCTATCTTGCCTAAGGTGTTTCTTGAAATGTTTTATGCACCTCTCCTTCCACAGGTTTACTTGTGTTCTCTGAAATTGCTATTATTAAAATAATGTTGTTTAATCACTGACCTCGGTGTATCATGGTTTAGCAGAGCTTAAAAACCAGGAGCAAAATTAAATGGATTTGTAACCAAATGTTTTTATTTAAAAAGGTCTTATAAAAGCTTACAAAAATAGATTGTCAAGTTTCTACAAACCAGTGGAATCCAAATAAAAACACAATATACGGAATAAAAAAAATAAAAATGACACTTTCATGACAAACATGTTTCTAGGAAATGTAACGTATAAAACTGGTACACATATACTGGATGACTAGCAGCTGTTGATCTGGATGAACAGTGTGCAAATGATGCATTTATAATATAATACAAATAATTAAGTTCAAGTAAACAGTAAATGTATTTGAACACTTGCAGTTTGCAATCGGTTTAGGTTTATCATTCACAGAAAGTAAACGCATGACAAAATAAGCCCATTTGCTTTCATTTTAATAGAAAAATCAAACTCTTTCAATGAAATTCAAGTTCTGCTTGGAGGTAATGTCTTTCATTTCTTGATATTTCTTTTTGAACTCTTGGAAGAGGCTACATGAACCGGAGACGTCAGTGTCCTGGATGGGTTGAGGGCACTTTTTCTTCAAGGGACTGAAACTCCAGACACCTGCAGATAGACAAGCACAAAGACATTTAGATGAGTGGTAAACTACCTGCCAGACAATGTTATACGATTCAGTTCAATAATCGTTATTCAAAGTGGTGAATTGCACTTTTACTTTATAAGAGGCTAATAAGTTACATTTCAAATTAACAATATGAATCTTGTGTCCAATACCTTGGGTTGGCACATTGCTAGTTTTCATCATATTAGCTTTTTCTTCTGGGCCTGACATCTCTTAAGAAAAAGGAACAAGAATTTAGAAGTATACTTTTGGTACAGCGCAAATAATAGTATATTTTCAGAAGTTACCATTTTGCATGCTCTGTGATGTGTTGGGTTGAGCGCAATTAAGTTCAGCTCCATCTTCAAAGTTAAAAGTCTCTGGCAATACTTTGAACTCCAAAGTAGGACCCTCATCCAATGGCATCAAAGCAGGGTTCCCCAACTCATATTTACTTTTCTTCCCATTCTCGGGTGAAGGCAATAATTTGGATGGCACAGTCTTTCCTCTAATGATATATTTATTCATTGACATTTGTTGCGTTGTGTGCTTATGCAGTCTCTTTCGCTTATTTCCTTCAGACAAATCGATGTCACTCTTCACATTAGCACTTTGATGGAGCGGTGTTCTGACGGAGGTAGATGAAAGTCCATTTTTGCTGAGTCCAGAAACAGGATGCAAGGGCAAGGATTTACGCTGAACCAGATCTTGCAAGGATGCTCTTATTTGCGCTCTCCTGTTAGCAACAACATCTTCTGATTCCACACATTTGCGCTTCTTTGACTCACTCTTGTTTTTAACCTTCAGGTGAGAGCTTATAGTTACTTGTAGAGTTTTTGGGGGTTCTTCACAACTTGATTTCTCTTTGTTTCTTTTAGTTAGCTTTAGTCGTTTTTCTTTTTCAGAAGACGACCCATACAGTGCAAGACATACTGTATTAGCCTTCTTCAAATCAGGAGCTGAGGTGTCTTGCTCCGTCTCATTCATAAGAGTCATGTTTGTTGCACATTTTGTGGACGATTCATTTCTTTTCTGCTCTGAAGTTTCATTCACTGCCTTAGACGCCTCTTCAGAAATTGATATGTCCTTCTTTGTCTTGTCCGTAGCAGGATCGTGCAGCAATGGGTTTTCGTCCTCAGAATCATCTGTGGCTTCAGAATCATCAGTAGTTTCATCTGTTCTTTCAAGAGCAGCAGCATCCATTTCCACCCAGTCGCATTCACCTGGACTGTCTTTTTCAGCCTGCACCTCTAAACTTGTGCTGTGGGCCTTAATTTTAATCTCCTTCTCTCTCAACTCAGCTTTTATCTGGCACATGCACAATGAGCCATTTCCATATTCTAAAGTTTGAAACCATTTAGCAAGACAACAGTAAGACTCCAACAGTTCACCACCAGAATTTCGATATTTCTCCACTTTTGGCTTCACATCTTCTATGAGCACTTCTTTTTCCTGGACTTGAACTTTCACCTGGTCCTCAGTGGAATTATGAACTGTAATGTCTTTCTGCAAGTCCTTATCCTCTGGCTCGCCAGCAAACCATAGTTCAGCCATTTCATGAGGGAGAACACTGATCCTAATAGTGTCTAAACGGTCAATCTTCTCAGTCTCCTCTTCATTCATGTTAACAGGAAGTTCTTGATTAAGTTTTGGATCAGTCTCACATCTCACACGCTCACCTGTGAGCACACAGCCAATTTCAGGCATTTCTTCACTGGATTTACTTTGCACTTGAGATGGTTCTTTAATCACAAAATCAAGTTTTGGTGGACTTGCACAAGTACTTTGGCTCGTTGATCCCCCAGTCAACAGTGGACTTTTAGCTCCATCAGTCCCTTCCAACCTCCACATGTTTATCTGTTCTTTTGTTGATACAGTGTCTGTGGGTGAATTCAACAAACAGGCCTTGTGCATCGTCTCTGGTGGTGCAGCAACGTCTTTATCTTCCATCATCTGATCAGCAAAGCATTGCATAGCCACTTCATGAGGGAGAACGTCAATCTTAATACAAGCCGAAGTGTCCAACCCTCCAATCTCCTCTTCATTCATTTCCACAGGAAATTCTTGACCAGGTTTTGGATCAGTGTGACATCTCACACTCTTATCTGCGAGTACACAGTCAATTTCAGGCATTTCTTCATCTGATTGCACTTGAGATGATTCTGCAAGCACAGGATGAAGCGTTGGTGGACTTGCGTTGGCAACTGGGCTATCTGATCCAGTCAACACTGGACTTTTGGCTCCATAAAAATGCTCATTAAGCCCTGATGTTGCAGTTGAGGTTTGATGCTTGTTTTTCAAAATGTCATGTTTTCCAGTTTGGTGTTGATGTTTTCCTACTGCCCTAGCCAGATGTGTCATTGCGTTCAGTGGATGTTCTGTATTTGATTGGGAAACTCGTGGTGCAGCTGTGTCTTTATCTTGCACTAACTGACCAGCAAAGCACTGCTTAGCCACTTTGTGAGGGAGTACATTAATCTTAATAGAAGCTGAAGCATCCATCTCGACAAACTTATCATTGATTTGTACAGAAAGTTCTTGACAAGGTTTTGGATCAGTCTCACATCTTAGGGTCTTAGCAAGTTTACGGTTAAGCATAATTTCACTGGATTCGTTTTGCACTTGGATTAATGGAACAAACTCCCGTTTTTCAACCACAGGACTAAGCGTCAATGCTTCGATTGTGCAGTCACTTTGGCTGGATGATTCATCAATCAACATGGGACTTTGGGCTCCAACACGATTACCAAAACTATTGTCCAGTTTTGATGTTGTAGATGACCGTTTATGCTTTTTGAAACCACCATGTTTTTCAATGAAGTTTGTATACTTTAATGAAACATTTCGTTTTTCCAGTGTCCTCACCAGATATCTCATGCCCTTCAGAGGATTAACAGTATTTGTTTGTTGTTCATTAAGCTTCGGAGAAACGTTATCAATCACTGGTGGAGACTGAGCATTCGAGGGAACAGGAGATTTTTCACGCATCTCATCGTACATATTTTTCTCCGAGGAGATTTGTTCTTGTTGTTGTACCTTGTCTGTAATCTGATTATGTTCAGCTAAAGATGATTTATATTGGACTGATAGCAATGCTAGAACTCCGGATGCTGAATATTTGGCCTTCTCCTCTAGCTTCTGCCTGTTTAGTGGTTCTTCTGTTGATAGTGTGTCAAGTACTTGGGGTGTGTTCAACAAAGGCACCTCGTGCTTGTCTGGAAATGCAGCAATAACTTTATGTCCTTTCATCTCATTAGCAAAGCACTGTCTAGCCATTTCGTGAGGGAGAACATTCATCTTAGTGGCTGAAGCATCCATCTTGTCAGTCTCCACTTCATTCACGTGCACAGGAGGTTCTTGACTAGGTTTTGCCATGGTCTCACATCTCACGTTCTTATAAAGAACTGCACAGTTATTGTTAAACATTTTTTGACTGGATCCAACTTGCAATTGAGAAGATAACAAAATCTCCTGTTGTTCTGCAACCGCATGAATGGGCTTTGGCGAGTTTGTGTAGTCACTTTGGTCAGTTGATTTGGGCGACACAACACTCTTGGTTCCAAATTGGTTATCCAAACTTGACTTTCCAGTCAGGACACCTTTTTCATTCAAATCCACCATGGCCTCCAGAGAATTTGTAATAATTGGTTGACTGTTGGTTAGTTCTGTAACCTGACAATTATGCTTAGGTGAGCAGTTGATGTTAGTCACAGGTGGAGATTGACCATTAAATGAAACAGGCACGTTTTCATGTAGACTCTCTTGGTTTGATGTTGGTTCGTCTGCTGGTACTTTGTTCTCCACCTCTGATGGTAATTTAGTCCTAATCAATAATGGCTTTTCAGTGGCATCTTGCAATTTGCTTGGTGCTTCACATGCCAAGTTTTGTGCTTCATGTTCAGGGACATTTTGAAAAGAATTATAGAACCAAGAATAACCACATTCCTGGTCGATGTCATCAACGTTTTCATTAAGATTTAACCAGGACGACGTGTACATCATCTTCGGTGGTGCTTCGTTGTGTTTTAAAACGTGAAAATCCTTGATGACTTTGTTACGTGCATCACTTACAATTTGCCTCAGTACCACAGGCTCGTTCATTGGAGAGCAAATATAAACTTCTTCCATTATGCTTTGATATATGCCACTTTCTACAGCTTCAGAAAACTTGCGAGTATCCCCGTTCCAGTAAAGCTTTAAGATCTCCTTCCCAGGGTCAGTTTTGTGAATGTTCGTTTGATCCCCATTTTCCATTTGCTGAATCACGTCTATTAAGGTCTTCAATCGATCTAATGGCCATTCAATAAAAGGAACAGTGTCCGGGTCAATTGCCTTCTTGTCTGTGATGGTACAGTTTTTATTTGTCTTTTCATCTTGTTCACTTTGCATGCGAGCTGGAACAGACTTGTTTTGTTCGGCGACCGCACATTTCAGGTTCGGCGAACTTGCACGGAGACTTTGGTCAGTTGATTCATTAGCGAAAACTGGACTCTTGGCTCCAACTATCTTGCAAAAGCAATCATTCAGCCTTGTCTCTCCTGACTGTGGTCGTTGACGCTGGCTTGTTAGGTCATTTGGTTCTCGTGTTTGGTTCATCAGATTAGTGTTGGTCATCAGAGGATGTGGAATATTTGGTTGATGTTGTACGGTCTCTTGCACAGGGCTTACATTCATTTTCACATTAGCAGATTTGTCTAACACATTAACAGGTGCTGTTCCTATTGGAGACAATGGCGTGACAACGGCAACAGCTCTCTGAGTAGCATTATTCGGTTGCAGGTTCTGTGCACATGTAGAAAGCATTTGCACGTTAGCATTATTTGATTTCTCAGCAAACAACAACTGATAAAGGTATCCACCAAACAAACTACTTGGGCCATGATGTGCATTTTCTGTTGGGGGGCAATAATTTTGGTCAGATGGCAAGCTTGCACTTGTTTTTGAGGAGTCTACTGGCAAATTAGTAGGAGCATTTGTATAGTGCTGCCTGCTATGCAAGTTGCTTGTGTTGACATTTATTCTAGCTTCATTAAGACTTTGAGTGTCTATCGTTTTAAACTGTTGCAAATTATTTGGGCCAACTGCTGAGGAAGTAGTTTGCTGTTGCAAATATAAACTGTTAGCGGAGTTAAAGGCGCAATGTGACATGTTTGGCCCATTATTGTTGAGAGCACCTTGTAGATTTGTGTTGTTAACAGGTAGGAATATATGGCAATTAGAGGGCATGTTGCACAGAATAATTTGGGAGTCCTGTTTTTCTGTCAGCAACGTATGATTTGAATTAAGCTGATTTTCTTGTGCAAGTTGTGTGCCTTTTGTAGCTTGAACACCACTAGCCAAAATCTGGTCACTGGTTGCTGGTTGAACTGTGCAGGTGAAGTAATTTCCAGTGGCAGTTTGTCCAGAATATGAGGGACTTGCAGTGTGAGGTGGTAAACATAGTTGGTAAAAGTTCTGGCTCGTGCCGTTTCCAGGAGTAGTTTCTGGTCCATGCAAATTTTGCTGTTGTCCTGAATGTTGTGAGTTGGCTTGCATGCTACTGAATGCTCAATTGTATTTCCAGACAGAATGTAGGAGTGAAATCATCACATCCCTGGAAAAAAAATAAAGCAGATTATTAGGGAATCAAAATACTTTCAAACTAAATAACATTAGTATTACAAGATCATTCACTGGTGTTAGATTAACTCTTTGGAAGTTTATTATATCTGTTATTTATTCTATCAGCAAATCCCTGTGGTTTTCCACTGCAACGCAGGCCTGGGAAAATGAATGAGCAGAAACAGAGAGTGCATTACCAAAGCATTGTCAACTTTAAGGACGGTGGATCATATTTCCTATATGAACAATGAGTCCAGCTGTCCTGGACATTAGGGGTGTGCGATATGACGATTTTTGATCGTGGACGATAAAAATGTCTCCACGATCTGCTTTTGAAGAAATATCGTAGTATCGTGCTGCAGCACACATTGTCAAATACAGTTCTGGCGCCGCCGTCTCTATGTACTGTACAACACGACATACAGCAGTAGAGTTACTCAGACAGGACACTGCACTTATTCGCGATCGCAAAAGTACATTATTTGCATACAAGCCTTGCTGGTTAAATGTTTAATTCGCGCGCTGGTCTGACGTGCGCTTGTTCTGAGCGCATACACCTGAAGCACGCGCACTAAAACGCCTGTCTAACAGCGCCTGATTACTCAACTAAGTTATATTTTGCGCTAATACTGTCAAAACACACAAGGTTTACATACAGACTGAGTTGGTTATCTCTAAAATGAAAGTAAATAGTTAAGAGAGAAACGGATGCGTGCCTGTACTGTATATTAGATGCGTGCAGCTCTTAAAGGTACAGTACTAAACATGCTGTCGACTGTCATTAAAGGGATAGTTCACCCTAAAATTGAATTTCTGTCATTATTTACTCAGTGGAAAACCAAACAGTTGCTGGTCTACATTGACTTTGATAGTAGGAAAGAAAAATCCTATGGAAGTCACTGAGGACCAGCAACTGTTTGGTTTTCCACCTTCTTCAAAATGGCATTTATAAATGTTCAGCAGAAGAAAGAAACTCATTCCGGTTTAAAACAACTTTTGAGTAAATGATGATATAAAAATACAACATTATGACAGAATTGACAGACAGATGACAGAATATTAATTTGTGGGGGAACTATTCATTTAACGTTAACAAAACAACAAAACACAAAGAGAAAAATCACTCCCTATTCTTGACTGAAAAACTTTAATACAGTTGCTTTAGGAATCAGTCTATCTAGTGTTTTATTTTTATATTTGTTCATTCAATTTCATTGAATGCTCTGCTAAATACACCTATTGTACCTGGAAATAAAGCACTGTTTGTTTTATTTGTATATTATGTGTATTTGTAATGTGTATCTTTGTTCTTATTTTTTAATAAGAAAGAGAAAATGATGACAAAGATTTTTTATCTTCACCCACTTTGGCCTAAATATCTGCCATGCATCTTTGTCTTTCTAGTTTGGCTGTAATGCTCAGACAACTTGTAAAACCAAAATAGTAAAACTAACAAAGAATCGGGATAAAAATCGTGAATCGTGATATTTCTATAAAAAATCGTGATATGATATTTTTCCCATATCGCCCACCCCTACTGGACATCCAAACCAAAGTATTCAGAACTTACATTACCATATACGCATAGAAAGTAATAATTCTTAGCTATAAGATACAAGTGAGGTGTTCATGCAAGTACGTGTTTCTTTAGAGAGAGTTCCTCACGCTAAATAGCTCAACACAATGTGAGAAAAAGTGAGAGCACATTAAGAAACAAACAGAACAGAGAGTGAAGCCTTGAAATTATATTAACAGGAAATTGGGGAGTAAAATAAAAAGGCTCCAAATGAGGACCCTTCCACACAAAAGCAAATTCTGTTCAAGAAAGATTTAAGGATTTCTCTCGCCTCTACCCCTGCTGGATCCACCATCAGTAATCTACAGTTCACAGCACCATTCCCCCTTATCCCCTTCACTAAGTCCACTCTGTATTTAAAACAAAAGGAACCATCTTGCCGTAATGGTCCTCACAAACGACACTTGAGGTTTATTCACACTAAAAGGCAAAACACAAAACCAAAAAGACAATCCAACAATTTTTGAACCACAACCCTAATAACCACAATTTTGAAACATAATACAAAGGGAATAGTATAAATTTCATGCAGACTTTCACAAGAAATCCAGTAAACAACTAAAACGGGGTAAGAGAAAAAAATAAAACAGTATTGCTATTTTGAGATGTAAACTCAATTCTGATTTAAAAAAAAATTAAAAAAACAATTGTGAGAAGTCAGAATTCTGAGTTTAGTGGCCAGAGCTTATTGTATAATTTTGTTTACTCACTATAGCATTATCTTATTCAAAATGTTAGACATGTTTAAAAATGTAATCCATGTACTATTTTATGCAAAGTGTGATATCCTAATATTAATTACTATTATACTGGATGTCTAACTACTGATTATGGGTCTTGGAGTGCCATCCACTGGCCATACTGATTATAAGTCTTTAAGGGCCATGCACTGGTCGGATGCAGGTGTGTGAACTTAGAATAACCCGAGGAACTTTGGGTGACTTCCAGAATATGACAGATACATGTAAACAACTATGATGTATGTCTTCTGGGATCACTGCCAACCAATGGGAGTGATGGAATAAAGAACTTTTTACTTTTTAAAAAATGGCGGATCTGGCCAGACGCCACCATTAAAATTGGACCAGGTGGGCTAGTAATTAATTGTGGTAAATCAGACAGACATAACCAATAAGAAAAACAGGAACTACCAAATTTGGGCAATAAAAAGTGTATATATGAAGATGTACCAACACTGAGAGCTCAGAGACAGTTGATGTGGCGGCTGTGTTCTCGGCTTTGTTATTTTGCTATAATAAAGTCTTTTCTTTCACATTTGAAACTCTGCTGTTTTGAGCCTTTCTAATTGCACCAACTGAGATCCAGACGAGAACTACTCCGGCGTGCCACGACAAGCTCAGGTCGGTTGCACCAGCTGTACGCAAGTTACAACTTAGCCTAGTTTTGACGTAAATGGGCACCAAGTTACAACTTGCGCAGTACTCAATATTTGTTCGTTGCACCATTACACTTAGTTGAAGTGTAACTCTACGCATAAACTAAATATTTACGGAAGCGTCTGGTCAGGAGTAACGGTTGGAATAAAATAGCAGACGGAGTGAATTGCATCAATATGCTCTTTTACCCGACAACCTTCAATCCTTTAGGCATATATGATGCTGCTGACATTTACACTCACGTACATATTAATAGCAAGAACAATGTGTGAATAAACCTACTTTGTTTTTATTAGCACGTTTTCAACACCCCATCTACAGCACGCGCCTCTGTGTGCTTCAGTCCGTGTTGCACATGTCAGATGAAATAAACAAATGGCATTTCGTATGTTTTTTTTTCTTTCAGTATTTATTGATCCTTATTTCAATTACAGTTTCTGAATGTTATTTACATATAAAATAGCTTACATATAGACTAATGTTATAACTTATGTATCGTTTTTAATGGAAACTTGTTTTTACCGTTAGTATACGGGAGGCAAAAGTTAGAATGAAGGATAAATTAAAATTCATAGCATTTAATCAAGTTCTGCTCGTGTATTTGAAGGTTTCGATTGGATGATTTAGGGTAAACGTCATATGCCACTACGCATTACTTTACGGAGAGCTGCCTTACGAACAACTGGTGCAACCAAATAACGTATAGATTTAGTTACAAAGTTACTAAGCCTCTAGTGTGGACTTAACGTTCTAATTTAAGAAAGAAATGAAAGACAGAGACTCATCAAAATCAAGTCATTGCCAATTATGTTCTCCTTTCAACAGCATCAAACACTGTATTTTATCTATTCATTCCCTATCAATATACATGCTGCAGCAGCAAATATCACAATTCTGCTCTAAACACACCAAGTCCTTATACATGCGAGACACATCTGAAGGCATGCTTGTTCATCACCCATTGGAAAAGTGTGGTTATATTTAATGAACAGCAAACAGCAACAGTATAGCACAGTCTTACTTTAACCTGACAAAACCTCATTTCATTTGAAATACAATACAGTGTTCCCCATTAAATTACCTACTCTGATGGCTGCCACAGTTTCATAATGAACTTAAAATATTACTACTAATATAAATAAAGTATAATTAAACTATACTATTATATTTTAGTTGCTTAGCTTAGCTATTGCTAAAAACAAAAGACTTGGCCCTTAAGGACTCATGAACATGTCTGGTCAAAACTTGTTACCTAAATACAAGTGTACAAGTGGAGATGGTAGCATTTGAATCCGAGAAATGAGACCAATTGGTTAACTGCTGGGCTAGCTGGTCAGACCAAGTTAGTTCTTACACAGTCTTAACACAGAAGTGACACAGAACTCAGAATTGCGAGAAAATAGTCAGAATTTAATTTGTGGGATAAAAAGCTGCAATTTTCTTGGTTTGTTTTTAACTCGTTGGCGGAAACGGGCTATTGTCCTCGACTAACGTTAGATGGGTGTCATAAATTACTATGAATTAACGTTACATCGCTTTATCAGTGACCGTCAAGAATTAAATGCAACACTTAATTCGGTCACATCACATCAGCACGCTGTTATAACACAAGGTACATTCGCCTTATGAAGCAGGTCATCTTTTATCGATTTTTTTTAAATGCACAGACTTGCATTTGTTTGGCTTTACAAAGGTTATCGTTTTTACGCAAAAACGGAGCTGTAAAACTCTCTAACCCAAGAAGTCACGCTCAGAGCCAAATTTTAAACGACGGAAACACAAATCGTTCACTACAATGAAATACTGAACTACTTACTGAACATTTGTGTAAGAAACGCTCCTCTGTCTGCGATGACTGTATTTCTTTCAGCTGTTTTCTGTAACAACTAACTGCTAGCCAGCTCCACGGGATTCTTATCAGGCCTCTGATCTGAGCGAGGAGGGGTGGGACCACAGCCCATGTTGCCATGTCCTTTCTTTTTAAGTACATTTGTGTGTGTGTTTTATTGTACATTTACAAGGAAAACGTTGTATCCTTTAAAAAAAAATCATAATTCTTCAATTTGTGTATTTTATACTTAGCCTGCAGTTATTCCGCAATTGATCCAAATGATTCCGTTTTTGACAAATTAGGTGTGATCTGGCAACATAGTGTGACTTTGATGCAAGCCGGAGGCTATAGACTTTACAGTCCATGGCCTGTAGTCACGCATCTGGCTTCTATTAGCAGCGTCAAATAATTTCCCCTGATACTTCACGTTCTTTTTGTAAATAAGCAGAGGAGAAATTAACACATCTGCTTTTTGATTGCTTTATATCCAAGCAATTTTGTTCTCATATTTGATTTTGTCAATGTTGTACACTCCTTTAGTTTCAATACATTATTCTTTATTATACTAATATTAGAAATAAACCCCTGAATATACTAGTATTTTTTAATATATGGTTAATATTTCATTGACAAACAACAATTTACAAATCCCATCTTTTTAAAACTGAATTAAACTCACTTTTGAAACCTCTTTACCTTATAAAGAATAATAATTACAAAAACGCTAGGTTTCCTGAAATACAGAGAAGTATTTAAAGAAAATCCATGCATTTAGATGCTTTCCTTGTTTATGATTGTTTTATTCTCATTGTATTGTCTCATAATGTCATTTGCAATCAAAGTTGTTGTTTTTTTGTGTGTGTGTGAGTAACTTTTAGATTCTGTTGGCCTTTATTTCATTGTATTGCCAGTTGTTTGTTTGTTTTTTGTAGTTGTTTATTTGTGACCTTTTTTAATTTATTATAAGGCGTGAATGAGTGTTTACTAATTATGTTTACTTTATCTAATATTGGACATTGTTTTATGTAATTATGTGTATCAATATTAATTTTATACTGACTGATTAAGCATTAAAAAATTACGTAATAAAAAAAATGTATGTAACTAATGTATTATCAATCAAACAGTGTAATTCACTCAAATTAAGCTTTTTTTCAAGGTATGATGCTATTTGAGTTTTAATAATAAAAATGAAAATAAATCAAATCATTATTGTCAAAATCTTACTGTTTATGCATTTGCATATGGCTTCTTAAATAATAATAAACTACAATAACGACTACAATTTATTTGTGCCATAAAAAGCAAGGCAGTAAAATATACAGATCACTTGACATAACAACAAACGTAAAATCAAATAAGCATAAAATACATACTACCAGTAAAATAAACATATTTAACAATGATTAACACACTTTGTCATCAACACATGATTAATAGGAGGGGATTTATGCATTCATATGACAATTTGATTTATTAGGCCCTATCCTCCCTGTCAAACTATCTGTCAAAATCTGATTGATTGATGGCATTTGTTAATCTTCTTTTCTAGTCAATTTTTTTTTCACAGCTCAAGAAGTTTCAAAAAGTGATTAAAGGCCTCGTGTCAGATATGATCAGTTTTGCCATGTCTTTCTCCCTTGCTGTTTTATGGAAAATGAAAACGAAGTCAAGACAATAAGCAAACATCTTCATATAAGAAATCATATTGAAAACAGTTAACGCATTTGATGGAAATTTCTATATTTGTCTTTATGTTCTATTTTCTATGCTGTATTCTCTATATTTATGCATGTTTTCTTTGCACAGGTGTTGGGCTTCAGATTTTTCTCTGCGTATGCAGCTAAAACATCTGTCAGCCTTCCAGGGTAATGGCTGATTTGAGATTTATTAATATAAGAAAACATATAGAAACAGTAAACATATAATCAGCTGGTTCAGACTGTCAGTGTTCTGCAGGAGACTGAAAAATCTGGATTCTGACAGACACTGAATTTTATGAAACCAACCATGCTATGAATCTATGATACAGTTGAACAAAACATTGTTAAAAATAAACACCAAAAACAGATTTGACAGCCATTCTGGAATATAGAGAGGTTGTAAATAAGATTAAACTTGGAGAATGCAGAAGATGCAAAAACAAACATATTCCATGTGAGGAAGGGAGATAAATCATTCGGACAAAAATGATTGACAGGACACCCTCAAATACAAGTCACAGTGGGCTGTGTGAAAGGAATTTTTATTATTCAATATTGTTATTATTATTACATTCAATATTAATACTATTCCATATTTTCAGTACAATATTATTTTATATCACGAGTAACCATATAACATTATATAACGCACAGGACCTATGAGGCCTGCTTCTGCCTTGCACAAGAATACGTCACGACGACTTGCTTGTTCTTGCTTGCTGAGGAAAAAAAGGATATCATGAGGATTTTGGGAAGAGGCTACATAAGGAATGAAACATATCAAATGTGTTTATGGCACTTAGTAAGTACAAGGCCGCTGTTGGGAAAAACAACCCCGGGAAGGGCACTGCAGTGAGACGCTCTTGTGTCCCCCCCCCCCCCCCCCCCCCCTTCCACAGACACCTGCCGATTGTTGACTCTGTCTGGGTCCTGATCAAGGCTGTCTCCATGGCAATTTTGTTGTGTCGCTATCACAATCTGCAGCCTGAGACAACTTGATTTGAATGCCAGCGTGGCAGCTCTCCAGGCCTACAAATACACGAACTACATACATACACACACATATAAGCACAAATATACAGATATGCATTCACCTCCCCACCCCCGATCCATCGCCTTCGCCGCTTTGTACCGCCAGTCTGACAAGCGAAGCGGGTCTGTGACCAGCGCCGAGAATGGCTGCAGGACCGGATGGCTGCCTGCCGGAGCTGGATTAATTCCCCTGTTACAAAGTCGTGTGTCTATGCTGTATTGATTATGTGCTTTTGTTGCTGGGGTGTTTTTCCTGTTCTCACACTGTACTCCCGAAGGATCATAGTCTGGGTTTTTTTTTTTTTTTTTTTTCCCTTCCTCATGTTATGCTGTATTTCTTCCTCAATTCTCTGTCTTCCTATCCTGTCTACCCCCTTGTCATATTGTATGTATGTTGTGTATGTATGGACAGGTTGATGGCTAATTTCGCTGGTACTTGTGACTAGTGACAATAAAGGCTACTACTACTACTATTACTTAGCTATATATTGGGAGACAGCCATTAAAAACAATGGGTCAAAAGGGTATAAAGCTGAGGAGTAGGCACACTTAGTCTTGTCACACATATTGCAGAGCTCACTGCTTTATTGTCTGACCTTCTTGCAAGAATAAATTCTCAAAAGACTCTGTCTCTGGCCGTGGTTTTATTAATAGAGGGAAATTTCTACAAAAGGTGGAATAAAATATGATTGACAGATAAATACAATTTTGACAAAATTCAACCGCTTCTTTGATATATCACTGCATTTGCTTCATTATCATTCTCTCCTCACTGTCAGAAGAGAGGTATGAGGCTACAGAAACCCCCCGCTCCTCTCCTGAGTCAGGACAGGAACTTGTGCTGGAGGTGTGATGCCATTCAGACTGTGTCTTTGTCATGTGGCTGCTCTCAGCAGGATGAGAGACAACACTCGCTGTCAGGCATCCCATTCAATCTTCTTTTAGATCAGGGTTCCTCAAATCTTTCCCTGGAGGTCCAGTCTGCTGCAGAGTTTAGCTCCAACCCTGATCAAACTCACCAGAGAGGATATTAGGCACCTTGTGTCAAAAAATTGATTTATTACCCCATCATAAAATGTCTGTGGGGAGACTCTCGCCTTGCAGAGAGACGGTCATAAAACCGGTTTCACCAGCCATTAGAATATCTTGCAAAAAGATATTATACGCAGCATAATCATCCTTGTCAATTTCGCAGAGATTTAAAGTTCTACGAATTTCTAAACCATTAAATCTCGGTCTTGGAATAATTATAAAATCACCCACACGACCTCCTTCATTTATTAGACTATCTATACCATATCTGCTGCTGACGGACCATAACCTGAGCCGTCATCATTAGACGGCCCCGCGCCAATCTGTTCACCATCATTTATAGACATACCCAACCATTCATGCTGTAGCTACATCTACCAGTTTGTGTAATCTTTCGATCATGTTAAGCGAATCTGGTTGTATCATCTGCAACTGATTATTAATCAGATCATGTAACTGACTGGTATTATTTTGAAAATCGTGTCTAGGTCTCGATGTTCTCTGGTCATCTTCTGATCCATGCTTATGTAAATCGGTGTGACATCTTTTACTGCTAATTTTGAAAATTTATTTTAAAAATCAGAAATACAAAAACCTTTGAAAACAACACTGCGGTTCACAATGTAACATAAACCGTTATGTCAAAACAAACGCTTACAATATAAAACCAAAAATCATGTTTTGTCAACAGTGTGTAAAATCGAATCAATACATATATGAAATACTAATGATATAAATCAATCAATCAATCAATCAATCAATCAATCAATCAATCAATCAATCAATCAATCAATCAAAGGGTAGCAGGAATATGAATACTAATAATGATACACATAAAACAATAATAAACACTTGTCAATGACAAACATTAATAACTGTATGAAAAACTTGTTACCTAGGTAACATACAAAAAAAGAAAAAAAAAACTTGATACACGGAATTATCCTCTCGATATCATAATATCATACAAATCTGCTAGCGTTCTTTGTAAAAGATTCAAACGTTCAGACATCAATGATAATGCGATTTATTAAAAATAACTTAAAAGCGTTACTTTGTTTAATTCTTTTAACTTTTAAATGTCAGTGTCGGTCTCTCCTTCCAGCGTTAGGGGCGGTGATGTAGGTGTGGCCTGACAGCGCTCGTAAGCTCATTCTGAGTGTGACACAGAAGTGAGAGGTTATCTGACCGACGGTGCGTAAAATAGTCTGCTCTTTTCATTTTCTAAATTGGGACAAAAGCTAGCTTTTAAATTGTAATGTTACAAGATTTTTACAAGTATCTTATACTATTGTTTTAACGGTCTGATATTTTTATTTCACACCATGGTAAGATAAAACAATTCTATATTATTTAACTTTGTATCTGTTATAAATTCATTTTTTTAAAAAAAAGAACTACATAGATTTTGATAAATATATCTTATTGTTTTAACAAACACGTCCGATTTATTTTTGTTATAGATAAACGAACGCACTCACCTCTTCTTCTTTTTAACTTTGTCAAACTAACTAGTTTTAAATTCTAATGATAGATAAACTAGCGTATCTAATGCTTTTTTTTGTTTCAGTTTCTACGTTTTTCCTAAAACTGTTTTAACAACACTAGCACATCTTGACTTGTAGGGGAAAAAAACAGGTGTTGTACGTTTTACGCACATGTTTGATCTTTTTTCTTGATATGTATGTGAAAACACTTTAATAAAAATCTCCCTTTATCCCATTTAACACAATTTCACCATTTAAAGTTTAAACCACATAACATTGGCCCCAAACACACGTTGTCATAAATTCCTTAAGATCACCGGGGTGGATGAAACAGATGGCCACTTAGACAGGTGGGGGTGTAAAAAACAGGTGTCCAGTTATGGGAGGGTGGGGGGTATTTTATGATAGGGCAATAAATATTTTTTTTGACACAAGGTGCTTAATATCCTCTCTCTCTCACCTACCTGTGATTTTCTAATGATCTTGAAGACTCTGATTAGCATGCTCAGGTGTTTGATTAGGGTTAGTGCTAAACTCTGCAGGAGTGGGCCTGATTTGAGGATGCCTCTTTTAGATTATATAATTATATATTAATTTATTAATCTTCTTTTTCTTCTCTACTCTGAACCTGTGCTTTTTAGTATCTACTTACTATTAATTATTAATAAGTCAGGCTGTATTTGTCTGTTGGTATTTTTGTCATACATTAGATATTCAAGAAGTCCCATATATAATACCTAATTCGATAATATAACATTTTCTTTTATTAATAAAATGAAATAATTTAAAATATAGTTTTTCCATCATAATGTCCAGTTAAATATCCACATAATCCTTTGTACTAAACCTGATATTTTGTCTGTCATTTAGAGAAGATTATTTCACTGGCCATAAACACACATTCATAATGCTCAAAAAATATACAAATAAGCATGATACTGGAGAAACAAACGACACAACTAGGGACAAATATTTTTAATAAATTAAGTGTTTTGTTCCTCTTTTCATTTTTAAATGTCACTTTTTATGTGCTCTTGTGGTAACTGATGTCCTTATTAAAGCACGGTTTTACAACAAAAAAATGAAAATAATAAACAAAATGAAATTCAGCAAGAATTGAATGTAAAATCATCCAAAGAAGCCACTGTCCTAAAATGGGCCACACTGAAGAATTTATTGACATTTATTTTTGGATTTGACTGATAAATGCAGATTGCTTTAAAATTAGTTCTTCAGGTTGAATGAAATGCATCAATGCAAATTCACGTAAACATTGAGAAAAAAAATAAAACTTACACAAAAATATGAACTATTTACAAAAATTCCACATTTTACTTTGTGTTAACATCTGATGAAACTGAAATTACACATGCAACATGATTTTTAATCTATATAAAAAAATGAGCAAAGCCCTCGTTCCACTAAGTTGCAGGAAAATTCACATTTGTTCTATTTTATTGCTTTGATAGACGGGCGAGTTAGTTTTGAACCCCCTCAGGACCCCTTTTACCCCAAACAAACAAAACAAACAAAATAACACCCAACAGACTAGTCACATATAATCATAATGTGTGTGCACAGACACACACAGAGCACACACAAAAACAAGCTAAACAAACATAGAAGTCCAGCTCTGTGACCCGTGAGAGTCCACTGAAGACCTCCATAACGGACCCCACCGCTCATGACCTGTGGAAGTGTGGAGGTCTGATTCGTGATGATTAGGTGTTGGTTTCTGCACATCTTCAGGAGAACTGAAGCTGTTGCACACCTGGGATCTGCATCAGATGAAACACAGTTAAAATCATCACTCAAATTGCTTGAAAGTGAAGTCAGAAGTGTGCGATCTTGTTTTGATTCTGACCTGCTGATAGGAGGTGGTGTACACCATCACATTTTGTTGCTGTCCATCCGCTGTTATGATTCCTGCAGGTAGTGGATTTGCTGAGAGAGGAAAAGATTTCATTGTGCTGGATTGGTCAACATTTACACTACATATGTTTGTGTTGTGTAAACATAAATGTTGTGTAAATGAAATCTTTTTCTGCTGTGTTGTAAAGATTAACTTCTAAACCAACCTTGAGTACTTGAGCAAGGCACAATACACTCACACACAATAATTACTGGAAGCACTAATATATATATATATATATATATATATATACAGTGCCTTCCAAAAGTACTGGAACAGTAAATACAAAATTGCTCTGTTGGCTGTGGAGTCAAGACATTTGCAAATATGATTAAAAGATGAATATGAGACAAAACTACAGAATGTCACATTTTATTATTGGGTGATTCAACACATACATGTTTTACCAAATAAAAAGAACAGCACTTTTAGAGTTCATGCCACTCATTGATGTGAGCATAAGTATTGGGACAGTTGAACATAAGGCAGATATAAAAGATTAAAGATTTATTTAGTTGCAGATCCCTTGCGCACAATCACAGCAGTGAGTCTGTGACCCATAGACATCACCAGACTCTTGGTCTCATCCTTTGAAATGCTTTTCTCAGCCTTTAATGCAGCCAATTCCAATTGTTGCTTGTTTTGAGGAGTTTCTGCCTTTTACTCTCCTCTTCAGCTGGTGAAATTCATGTTCAGTCAGATTTAAATCTGGAGATTGACTTGGGCAATCTAAGGCTTTCCATTTCTTTGCCCTTATAAATTCCTTGACTGAACTGCAGGGTGTTTTGGGTCATTGTCCTGATGCAATATGAAGAACTTCCCAATTAATCTGGTGGCATTTTCTTGAATATTGGTAGGCAAGGTGGTTTTGTACCCTTCCAAATTCATTCTGCTACTGTCATCATACATTAAGTCATCAGTAAAGTTGAGAGGGCCTGTTCCAGAGGCAGCCATGCATGCCCCTGCCATGACACCACCTCCACCATGCTTTACAGATGAGGCTGTATGCTTGGGATCATTTGCAGTTCCCTTTTTATCCACATTTTTGCTTTCCTATCGCTTAGATAAAGGTTCATCTTTGTCTCATTGGTCCATAAACACAGTTCCAAAACTCTTCTGGCTCACCTTTGTGCTTTTTTGCAAACTCTAATCTTGACTTTCTATTTTTGGTGCTGGTCAGAGGTTTGCATCTTGCTGTGTAGCATCTGTAATTCTGTGTCAAAGTCTCCTGAGGACAGTAGATTGTCAGAGCATCACCCAGCTTTCTGGAAGTTGTTAGTGAATTTACAGACACGTCTTTTAGGATTCATTTTCACAGCTCTTATGATTTGTCTGTCATCAACTACTGTTGTTTTCTCAGCCGATCAGGTCGTTGTTGGTTGCTTCTGGTTTCCAAACTCTTGATTTCTCCATGCCCTTTGTTTTTGCTAGAGCTCTAACTGACTTCCTCTTTTCTTTTAGCATCCAAATCACTTGCCTTTCTCTCAAAGTCAGCTCCCTCGTCTTCATCCTGGTTTGTGTGTGTCATCATCAAATGCAAGATTCAGAATACAGAAGTAATGGATATAAGTGATACGACACATTCCCTGCTTTTAATATCTGAAGAATTAATGCAACAGGACACAGCTGATCACTTAGAAAGACCTGTGAGGCAACTGTTCCAATACTTATGCTCACATCAGATAGAGGGATGAAACTCTAAAAGTGCTGAACTTCTTAGCTGGTAAAACATCTATGTGTTGAATCACCCAATAATAAAATGTGACATTCTGTCGTCTCATATTCATCTTTTAATCATATTTGTAAATGTCTTGACTCCACAGCCAACAGAACAATTTTGTCTTTACTGTTGTAGAACTTTGTCGAAACAAGAACACACACACCTATTAACAGAACAGCACATTCCGGAGAAATTTGCTCTTTTCACTATCTGTGGCCGTAAAATTAATTAACGACCAGCACCGCGCCCAAGCATCCTGCTCTGCTCTCCTTAACGTCTCACGAGACCCCTAAAACAAAGGATATATGTGAGGAAAAATCTGGAATGTAGTTAAAACAGGACTTCACGGTTGTTTCTTATCACTTAAACATAATTCAACCAGAAACAGGACAAAGACCTCTGGATCTGGACATGACCTCCTGACTGCTTAACATGGAGAGACGTTTTTATAATGAGACTGGGCGTTGAAGTCTCACAGACACATGCCCAACGGGACACTCATGACCCCCAGACAGCTCCCCCTTTCGTCCTCCCTACATTCCAAAGGAATGCGTTTGTTTTTCTTGTGCAAAGAACACCCAAACTTTTATTGACTTTTTGCCCACAGATATTCCTTTATTCCTATTTCTATTAAAACAATATACTCAATAGACAATACATACTAACGTTGTATCTTATGTCTTTCATATACTTGGTGTGATTATTTAGAAGGTAGCATGTTAATCGATGCATTAACCCATGTAGTATATAGAATTAAGGTATGCACTTTGTGTATGCTAAATACCTGTTGTTTGATTTTGAATGAAAGCTAGTTGCGTCAGCAATAATTCGGTGTGGATGAAAGTTGACTTTTCTCATCATAATGTATGATTAAAACACTTATAGGGATCTGCTAGGACATATTCTTCATTTACACACGGAAAACTGAGCTGTGCGGGGCGGGGCTCCACCCTACAGCAACACTTGTGATTGGATCAAACAGCAAAAGGGGCAGACTGAAATCAGCCCAATAAAGACAGACACCCAACTTTGGTGTGTGTCTCTCTTTGCTTGCTCGCACGCTGACCTGGTGAAACTTCGGCTCCTGCTCTGATCGTGCTGTTAAGCGCTCCCAGCCATTAACATCTGGCCGAGCATTGAATAACTATCAATACTTAGTCAAACTTCTAAAGAAACTTTAACATCTGAAGCCGTAAGAACTGAAACAAACTTCCTAAGAGCGTCAACCCTCGACCAGGAAAGGAACGGAAACTCAATTTAAAGCAAGTAATATCAAACAAATCTCCTTAATTCTGCTGGAAACTGGTTAAAGTCATTTAAGAGCAAAGACAGACAAGTTTTCTGTTTGAAATTCCCTCAGGGCAAAGTTTTCAGTAACTAGCAAAAGAGTGCTGGTTAATCCATCTATATCATAAACAGATGGCAAAGCACATCTGGAGATCATTAAAAGCCAATGTAAAAAATTTCATATTTCATGCCGAGGGCTCAGATTAATTGAAGTAATCCAGATATATTACAAAACAGATGGCATAGCACATCTGGAGATCATTAAAAGGTCATAGGTTAATCCCAAAGGGAGGGGGGAGAGGTCAAAGGTCATCCATCAAATATTTTGACATTTGCTACAGACCTAATTACCACTAAATTTGTAATAATATAATTTATTACTATTAACAAAACGGTTCAGATATTTTCAAACTAATATTTCAGACATTCACTTGAATTAAAGGTGGGGTATGCAATTTTTAAAAAACATTTTAGAAAACTGAGTACCAAAATAAACTTGTAGCCAATCAGCAGTAAGGGGTGTGTCTACTCATGATGTGGAGGAGAGAGCATTCAGTGCACAGGACGGACTTTAGCCGAGCCGAGCGACAGAAAGATAGAGATGGTGGAAAAAACAACAACACGTCTGTGGAACGATAAGGCAAGAAGTAGGACCCGTGTAAATATCGGATCAGCTTTCCAGCTGAGAACTCAAGAAACGGAAGGCCTGAGATTCTTCTCGATAGGTTAGTAACACCGTGTCTACACTGGACGTGGCACGCCGCAACAGCTAAAGTCTGCCTACACTGGATGTGATAAAGTGACCATTGAAAATCATCTGAAATTTGTGTCAGCAAGTCATAAATAGAACGTGGCAGCAGTTTTCTGTCGGGGATTTGTTGCGCCGCGCAGCATCCAGTGTAGACAGCATCACTGATTATAATGACTTCTATAGTATTTTGTCGCGCCGCTCGCGTCCACTGTAGACACGGTGTAACATTGGTTTTACTTTGTTTCACAGAACTAATCGTTGCCTAGGTTGCGTAGTGTATGTGTGGGGCGGAGCTATCAAAATAGGGGTGAGACCCTTTTGGGGTAGGGGAATGTTTGTTTCAAATATCAACATTGGCTTCCAGAAATCGCTTACCCCACCTTTAAAGACAAATAACACAGTGTACATACAGTTCATAAAAGAGAAAAGCTGCTTTGGCAACTACCTGAAATAAAATAGGTTTGTTGAAATAGAATATGTTGTTGGAGTAAAACAAAACAAAACAAAACAAAACAAAAAATACTAAAATTAAATAAAATAAAGTGAACATTAAAACATTAAAATTACACTAAAATATTAAAAGACAAAAAAAAAAGACAAAATTACTGAAATTTAAAATATAAGAAGATATAATATAATATAAGAATATACAAATACTACAACAGTACATAAACAATAATTAAAGGTGCAGTATGTAAGATTGACAGCTAGCGGTTGAAATGGATACTGCAAAAACAAAGGCATTCCGCCCCGGAACGCACATTTCAGAGTAGAATTACTGGCTATAGCATTATTTTTCAGAGAAACAGCTAACATGTTTTCTAAATATCTACAAACATATTATGTTATTTTTTGGCTTTAGAAGAGTCAAAAACTTACATACAGCGCCTTTAATAATACATTAAATTTGAGTTTGGTTGTAACTAGTGGTCGACTAATATTGTTTTTTTGACAGCCGATGCCGATATTTTGGAAAGCAGGGTGGCCGATGGCCGATATAATTGTATTTATTTGAATTAATATTTAAGAAATTTGAAATCATTTGAAAATGTATTAAAAAAAGAAATGTGTAAAATAAACATACTCATACTTCAGATGACAAAGTGTTTTTCACAAATAAATAAATATGTAATACAAATATAATTAAAAAGGAAGTAAACACTGTGACCAACAGGGCACTCAGTATTCTAGGAAGTTTGTGTGCATTGGGAATCATATATATATATATATATATATATATATATTTTTTTTAAATAAAGCCAAGGTAACACTCATTTTATATACAGCACATAGTGAAAATGACATGAATATGGCAGTGGGCAAATGCATAAAGCGCAGCATAATTTGAAATCACGAGTGTAATGTTTGTCGATCGCGTGTCTCCAGTGAAGCTGAAATCTCCTCCTGTCCGCATTCAATTCACACGGACCGACCGTCACAGAGAACATGTGGTCATGCAGGATACAAATGCACACTTTATAAGATCTCACAACTGGATTCCACTAAGTTTGCAAGGTTTGTGAAATTAAATGTTCATTAGACGTTCAAAGATTTGTTTAAATCATATACATGCGTATTTGCTGAATGCTGACGGCAAACGAGAAAGTATTAGGCTATAATGTTTGCCTTTCTATTACTATAATAATATAAAGCAATCGTTATAATACTTTTATATACATTTTAATTCCTTTGTTTAATCGTTCTATCTGATTATTTGACAGACTTCTATCCGTATGTAGACAACAGTTAAGGACGACAGCGAACAAGAGGGAGAATGTGAGTTCTGTTCTCAGCGCCGTCAAAAATAAAGTTCGTTGCACCGTCAAAATAAACTCCCACCTCGAATGCATTGGCCATACAGGAAAACTTATCGGCCGATGCCGATATTTGGAAAAATGACAAATATCGGCCGATATATATCGGTCGACCACTGGTTGTAACCACTAATAACTTACCCACCTGTACTAATAATTAACTTACTGAAAGTCTCGTCGGTCAGCTCCTCTCCCATGCCTTCAGATACTGTTACGGTGCTTATGCCTTTCTCTCCTTTCATGGCCTGAGAACATTCACACAAATATAATGTAAATGAAAAGAGCACAACCAGTCAAGAGGAAGAAACCACATCTGACAGCTGTGCAAAGTGTGTTACTGCTTATTACACAAGACAGGAAGTTAATAAGCCTTTTTACTTCAATGATGTATGATGATGCCATTAAAATGTTACCTCTCTGAACTTCTGCAGATAGAGCTTCAGAGGCTCTACATACATGTCGAAACCCAGTGTGGACATTGCAAACAGGATGTCTTCGCCGTTTATCGTCTTGCGTTTCTCCTGATGGCATCTCTCGCTGGCTTCTGAAGTGATGAAGCTGGTGAACTCGCTCACACACTCCTGCACACACTCCTTGGCATCCTTTGCTATCTGAGGTGATGGAGAGAAAGGTTTTCTTTTGAATAACGTGTGTAAAACTTGACTTCATGCTAAATTTTAGAGAAAGTTTCACTTTCTTTTAGCAAAATAAATGGTATTAATTAAGAAGCTCTGAACAAATAAATTGAGAGGTGATCAAAGTGCATCTTTTTATACATAAACCAAATAATACATAAACCAGTAAATAACAAAAATAAAAAGGGTTTTATTTTTCCTTCTCCACACCAAAAATGACTTACTTTTCCAGTTTGTGGGATTGCATTCTTCATGATTCGAGCTACGTTAGCGATGGGGAGATAGATGTCTTGTTCACGTAGGTTATCTTTGCTTCCATTGCCATCCTCGTGGTCGTTGAGACCCTCATCACCTTCATCTTTACCAAAAATAATTAAATAAATAAATAAGAAATGTTTCTTGAGCAGCCATATAGTAAATTAGAATGATTTCTTAAGGATCATGTGACACTGAAGACTTGAGTAATGACTGATGAAAATTCAGCCTCAACAGGAAGATAGTAAAAAAAAAAAACATAATTTTAAATAGTACTAATATTTCACAATATTACTGTTTTTACTGTATATTTGATCAAATAAATGCAACCTTGCATTTATTCAGCTTCTTAAAAACAATTAAACATCTTAACCATTCCAAACTTTTTATCGGAAGAGTAAATATAATTTAATAAGAAATAAATAATTTAGAATAATTTAAATTAGACATTTAATAAAGATAATATATGATTACATATGTTTAGTATATAAAATTTAAACACTTAGGTCAAATGATGTATTATAAATTAATTTATATAAATTTTACATAATAATTGCATCATATTTCTAATAATGCATTAATCAGTTAATTAATAATTAATTTGTAATAATTTAAATATGACTTTAGCGTCACTTACCTTCTGGAGCTTGAGCTAGAACAAAGTGACTACCAGCCATATATTCTCCTGTTATGCCAAGTTGGGAGGCATCTGTAGTTGAACTGTCTCCGTCCATCTGAAACATAAATTAAATTGTATTGCAGCTGCAATTTATTGGTTGTGTTTCAAAACCAAGTGATCTGCCTACCAAGACAGCATTTTTGGCCATAGTGCACTATTATTCTTACATAAACGGATGTTTCATCAACATAGTGTACAACTACTAAGCCACTAACATAAATTTGACCTTTCTTTTATTCCGTAATAAACGTTCATAATTATCATCTATCAGTGAATCACATAAACATACAGTTTTCACTTAATGGGGATTAAAAAACAAATTCCCCTCACAGACCATCACAGGATTGATTATAATACAAATATATATAATATATAATAAAAATGATTTTATAATAAAAATATAAATGCATATGGATAATAAAAATTCTGATATTTTTCCATACAAATATTTCAGACATTCTTTTGAATTAAAGACAAATAATAACACATACAGTTCATAAATGAGAAAAGGTGCTTTGGCAACTACCTGAAATAAAATTGGTTTGAATATGTTGTTGAAGTAAAAAAAAAAAAAAAAAAAAATATATATATATATATATATATACATTTTATTAAAATAAAGTTAATTCTTTCAAGCTACATAGAAATATAGAAATACAAAAAAAAAAAAAAAAACTAAAAATGACAAAAAGTTACTGAAATTAAAATGTTAAAATACTACATTCAAACAACAATTAATAATCAATTAATTTAGAGTAAATTCGAGAAATTAAAGTTAGGATGTAACCACCAGTAACTTACCCATCTGTACTAATAATTTACTGATTAAAAGTCTCGTCAGCTATAACTATATTGTCAATTATACAATGAAGGCAGTGTAGTCTAAATATGATATTTAATAAATAAAAAGCGAATTAAAAATAATAGGGCGCATTATATCAAAACATTATATTGACTAAAGAGCTCGCCGGTTACACGCAATAAATAAAACAAACCACACTTTCCCACTGAATCATTCTGATAAACTGGTCAGATGAGTTATTATAACTGATGGATGCATTAAACAGCATTAGAGGGCAGAGAACAAGGCAGACGAGCTAAATCCGCTAAAATTGATCGTAGTAAACAAAGGGGCCGAGCACGAGCACAAGCTTTTAACAATTATAAGCAACAGCGAGCTGCTTTCCATAAAGCGCCAAGTAATAATAAAAGACTCGCGCGCGGAGATTTCCATTCGATGTAACAAAGCCATCATTGGCCGGAGCCGCTCACTAACCTGTGATGAAGCCCTGGTTGGTTCTCGTCTCAGCTCGGCCGTGTGGTTGGACAGAAAAGGTGGACTCTAGCTCGGACACAAGGTGGCGCTTGAGCTCTTCTGTTTAAACAGAAAAACTAAATGTTGTCGAAATAGCGCCTTCTATTGGTAGTGGTTGGCATATAGCACTGAAATCCTTTGAGAAGCATCCCGAGGAGATCTGGGGCCAGTTGCATGAAAGGTTTAGACTGGTCTTCATAAGATAGCCATCAAACACTGGTCATAATTTTTTTAAATTCAGTTACATAAGTCTAAGTTATTGGCTATGCTAGTTGGTCAAATTCGTACTTATGTCTTAAATATAGAGTCTAAGTTTATGCAACTGGCCCCAGATTCGCTCACATGTTAGTTTCCCTTATGAAACATTATTACGGTTACCATAGTTCTAGGGAACATTAATAGTTAATGTTATTATTGCTAGGGTACATAATTCATGTATGTGGAGCAGTGTTGGGAGTAACGCGTTACAAAAGTAATGCATTACAGTAACATATTACTTTTTGCTGTAAGGAGTAGTGTAAGGCATTACTAATCAATTTTCAGTAATATTTTACTCGGTACATGCTCAGTAACGCTTGCGTTACAACATAATTTTAGCCCCCAATTAAAAAAAAAAAAATAATAATAATTACATTTTTTTTTTTTTCTAAATTGGTGGAAATAACATGAGTCCGTGCTGCCGCGATTGTGAAAAGCGACTCGAGGTGTTTAGTGAAGACGTGTAGGTGTAGACGCGCCTTTAGAGAGAAGTGCATCTTCACAGATAACGATTATATTAAATAGTTTTTGTTTTCGTTTTTATTTATTTCGTTAAGTAGTAATTTAAAGCTTTCTATAGATATATTCATCATGTCTGTGAGGCATGTATTCACTGACTTTAGGTTCATTTTTGTGAAGTGCTCCTGTTCAAGATAAAAGCACAACGTTTTGTTGATATTGTGAGTGCACACAAATAAAAGTAGATCCTTTACAGTTACGAATTATGTATTACTCTTACCTTTATGTGCAAAAATTATAGTAAGTTGTTTCCATTGAAAAAAAAACGGTAATTGATTGCTGGTGCCTCCATGTCCTGTGCTTTAGCTTCTACTCTCCGCACAAACTACTGATGCAGCGCACATTTATCTAGGTTTAACGTTTAAACATTGTTATATGCTTGACCTGTTTTCGTATATAGATTTTATTTTAGGCAAGTCATGATGATTTGAGAAGTCTAAATTGATCAAGCATAAGCTATGATCAGCCTGCCGGCTTGGCCGTTACTTTAAGAAAGAAAAAACTTGTTTAATGAACAAAATTTGCTCCAAACGTTTTTTCTAAATTAACTTAATAAAAAGCCTGAACGAAATATAAACACTTTGCCATTAGGGCAGGGCTCTAGTACATTTGGTCATTTTATAATGTTAAGTTCTACTTCTGTAGATATTTTGGTGAAAGTAACTCAAAAGTAATACAGGAGTCATGTAAAGCATTACAATTCTGAGACAATAATATTGTAAGGTAAGGCATTACTCTTAAATAACAGTAACAAGTAACCTGTAATGTATTACAGTTTGGAAGTAACTTGCACAACACTGAAAATGAAACGCATTTGTCTAAAAATAAACTATAAAATGTGTTTCCAACAAACTCACCAATCTGAGATGCTAAATAAATATAGCATACAGAATATTGTTGAAATAAATAAATGTAGATAAAATACAGCATGTCACAGTGTATGCACAATAAATACAAATAAATGCAATTATTTAAAATTTAATTAGATATATTTTGTCTCATGTACACAGGAATGGGGTCAGATTTTAAATTTAAACTTCAATTGTAATTAACTTCAATTGAGAAGCCAGTGTTTACAAAAATGTACCTTACCTCAAAGCAGCAAAGCCAACAAGCTGAATATGTGGTGGTTGTCGAGCACTTTTCAATTCAATTGACTGGTATATAATAATGCATTCATTTGCACAATTAGTTGAGGAAAAAATGTCATAACTTGGGAAGTCGCTGTGCTTTATGCAAGTCAAAAGTCATGAGAAAATACATTCGTTTTATTAGCAATATTTCTATTTTTTAATTCATCAGAGATGATACATTCACTCAAATGCAATATTTCTCTTCTCTTTAATTTATTTCATCAAAATTAGGACATTGCTTTATCATTCTTCCAAAACCCCCTGTCCTCAGAACATTACTCAAAAGTTCATATACTCATATATATTGCAGCATGTATATCTTAAAAATATATATGTAACAACATAAAACGTAGACGTTGGACTATATAGATATCCCGTCATTTTCGACGTGCTTTTATTATGAAATTCGTCCTGTAACCGGAAGTTCGCTTTCCTGTGCCAATCATGTGATTCCCAGCACAGCAGCCCCTCCCCTCACTGTGCAGTAACCCCCAAACAGACTGAGCTAATGGCAGCTCTCTGAAGTCTGTGTCGTTTCTATCAGGATGGCTGTGGATTCATTATCTCCTGATTGGGAGTTTGATCGCTTTGATGATGGATCACAAAGTAAGTAACGCGTCTGACCGGAATGATACTGGTAATTTCTTGTGTAAAATATGCATAAATGGTAATTTGTTGTGTAAAATATGCATAAATCCTGCAGCTAGCTGAGTAATGTTAGCTATCTGTCAGATGACCAGGGAAAGTGGTCAAGTTCAAGCACTCTCTCTCTCTCTCTCTCTCTCTCTCTCTCTCTCTCTCTCTCTCTCTCTCTCTCTCTCTCTCTCTCTCTCTCTCTCTCTCTCTCTCTCTCTCTGTGTGTGTGTGTGTGCGCGCGCGCGTGCGCGGTGGTTTATGAGGACACAAATTTGTATAATGACATGGGTATGACAGAGGTATTACAATATGAAGGTGGTTTATGAGGACACTGCCTATGTCTCCGTAATTCAAAAGGCTTAAAAAACATACTAAATGGTGTTTTTTTGAAAATCTAAAAATGCACAAAGTCTCCTGTGAGGGCTAAGTTTAGGTGTAGGGTTGGTGTAGGGCAATAGCACACACAGTTTGTTCAGTATAAAAACCATTACGCCTATGGAGAGTCCCCATAAACCACAAAAACCAACGTGTGTGTGTGTGTGGTCTTGATTTCACAAAAAATGTGCTAAGGAAGTCTTTCCACATCATTGCACTGGAAGATTGAATTTCTTTTAATGCAAAAGTAGATAATTGTTTGACCAGTGAATTCAATGTTCAGAATCATATTAATCATTTCAATTATTCTCTTTATAGTATTACATTTTGATATTGATGTAATAGATTTACGTGCCATATATAAATACGTACACACATTAAAATTTTTTTTATTAAAAATAGTTATTATTATTATTGATAAAAATTCAAAAATTTAGTTGATCTGTAGCATTTGGTTCCTTCCTGTGCAGAAATTCACACAGAAGTGCAGGTTAAAAACTATGAGAAGTTCTTAGAGGAATATACCGCTCAGCTCCAGGGTATTGAAGAAGCGTTGGACGACTCTGTCGGAGATGTATGGGACTTCACTCTGGACCCCATCGCTTTGAAGGTGTTGTGTCATGACTTATAGCTTAATAACAGTGTTTATTTTTTAATGAATTGTTTTTATGCCATATCACTCTCCTTGCTCTGTCACACCAGCTCCTGCCGTATGAACAGTCTTCATTGTTGGAGCTCATCAAGACTGATAATAAGGTAAGAGCATGAGATGTTGAACAGTTTGCTGTTTTAGACGCTGCAGTTTACATGTGATGTGAATACTGAATGAGAATTGTGTATTATGAGTTTACCTATTACTTTTTTTCTCTTCTTCTTCACCAGGTGCTTAATAAAGTTATCACAGTGTATGCAGCTCTTTGCTGTGAAGTTAAAAAGCTGAAATATGAGGTAAGTGGTAATGTGTGACGAGACATGTCTAATGTTCCAGAAGATTTCTGTTTCAAATAAATGCTGTTCTTTTGAACTTTCTGTTTCTAAAAGAATCCTGAAAAAATGTATCCCGGTTTCCAAAAAAAAATATTAAGCAGCACAACTATTTTCAATAATAATAATAATAATAATAATAATTGTTTCATCAGCATATTAGAATGACTTCTGAAGGATCATGTGACACTGAAGACTGGAGTAATGATGCTGGAAATTCAACTTTGCATTAAAGGAATAAATTACATTTGAAAACATATTAAAGTAGAAAAAGGATATCTTAAATATTAATGATATTTCACAATATTGCTGACCCCCTTCCCCCCACCCCCATTATTTCAGATAAAGTAAATGCAGACTTGGTGTGCAAGTCTCTTACTTAATTCAAAACCATTTTCTTTAAAAACACATACTCACCCCAAACCATTGAGTGGATGTTTATAAAGTCAATTAATATGAATTAAACTGAGCAAAATTGTTAATTGTCTCATTTTAACGGTTTTGTGCTTTCTACTTTTAGGCTGAAACCAAGTTTTACAATGGCTTGTTGTATTATGGTGAAGGAGGTAAAAACTACTGTTTTGGTTTTTGCTGTTCAGTTTACATCCTGTCTACACAAGAACCTATTCAATGCAAATCTTATTTCTATAAATGTATATCTGAGTGGATATTAAACACAAATTTGTGCTTCCTTTGTTTTGTTTTGTTTTTTGTTTGAAATTGCATGCATGTATTAAACTTAAGCTTTCAGTTTTGCTATTCAACTTTAATTTCATTTAACCTGTAGCTTTTATCAATGATTTAAAAAAGTATTGCGTTTGAATTATTATTTTTTTTGCAGTGTCAGACACTAGTGTGGTGGAGGGAGAGTCTCAGATTCAGATGGGCCACTTCATTTCCTTCTTACAGGTTTGATATAATGATTTTTTTGAATTCTTACTGAAAATATATATATTTCTGACCATTGTTTTATTTGGTTGAATGGTACAGGAGCTGTCTTGCTTTGTGTCGCGTTGCTTTGAAGTGGTGGTTAACATGGTTCACCAGCTGGCTGCTTTGTACAACAGCAACAAGTGAGAAATTAAAAATATTCTCATATTATGTGGCTGGTTATGTGACTGCAGTGTTGCTAATTTTTTTTTGTTTTTAGGAGTGCAACAAAAATTATTGAGTCCACTGGTGTACACTTTCAGGTAATTTTCATTTTCTCTGTCCTCTTCATATGGTTCTTCACTGCAACCGTCTTGTGTTGATGGTTTCTCTTTGTCTACAATCAGACAGTGTACGAGCATCTGGGAGAACTTCTGGTGCTCCTCATCACCCTGGATGAGATCATGGAGAACCACGCCACACTGAAAGATCACTGGAAGATGTACAAAAGGTGAAGTGGGACCTTTTAGATGTTGAACTGCTGTGTAAAATTTAATGTTGGTAACTGAACACAAAATTAAGGCTTTTACAGTATGAATGTGTTAAATTGTGGTTTTTGATTTCTGACTACAAATTTTTTGTTGTTGTTTGAAGGTTACTGAAATCTGTCCATCATAACCCAGCTAAGTTTGCCATTCCAGAGGAGAAACTAAAACCCTTTGAGAAGCTTTTACTGAAGCTAGAGGGGCAACTGTTGGACAGCATGATTTTTCAGGTCTGAAGCATCCCCAGACTTCCTCATTTTCTGTTTTTGTATTTTAAAACCTATTTCTGTTATGAGAAACATAGTAGTGTGGGCATTGAGGAGATTTGAAGCCAGGTCAACTTTATGGTAGATTCCAGAGAACGCAGTCCTATAAACTTTGGTTCCGACCATATAGGTTCCCAAGCATTTTTGTGCTAGAACACTTGTTTTTCAGCACAAATACAATTCATATGCTCAAAAACGACACCGATTTGACCAATTGCATTAAGGCTACATTTCAACCAAGGCTGCGTTTCCCAAAAGCATCGTAAGCCTATGTTGATCGTAGCTCCATTGGTGGCAATGGGTCTACAATGCACTTAGGCTTATGATGCTTTTGGAAAACGTAGCCCAGGATAGTTTGTAATGTAGGCTGCACATAAATGAAAGGGTTAGTCCCAAAAATTAAAATTCTGTCTGCTCATCCTCATGTCGTTCCAAACCCGCAAGACCTTTGTTCATCTTCAGATCACAAATTAAGATATTTTTGATCAAATCTAAGAGCTCTCTGACCCTCCATAGATAGCAATGCAACTGTAATGTTCCCAGGTCTAGGGTTGCAAAAAAGTTGGAAAATTTCCAGTAAATTTTGGAAACTTTCTGGGATTTTTTTGGAATCTTCTTGGGATTTTTGGAAAGTTTCAGGAAATTTACCGGAAATTCTTCACCCCTTTGTAACCCTACCCAGGTCCAGAAACGTAGCAAGGACATCGGTAAAATAGTCCATGTGACATCAGTGGTTCATCCGTAATTTTACGAAACTATGAGAATACCTTTTGTGCGCAAAGAAAACAATAATAACAATTTTTCTCCCCGAGTTACTGTCTTCCGCCATTTTGAAGAGTACCCCAGAACGTAATCAGTGTTGTTTACGTTCAGCATGCGCATGCATTCTACTGAATGTAAAGATGTCCTTGCTACGTTTCTGGACCTGGGAGCATGTCAGTTGCGTTGCTGTCTACGGAGGGTCAGAAGAGCTCTCAGATTTTATCAAAAATATCTTGAATTGTGTTCTGAAGATGAACAGAGGTCTAATGGGTTTGGAAGGACATGAGGGTGAGTAATTTATGACAAAATCTTCATTTTTGGGTGAACTAACCCTATAATGTTAATGTTAAATAAAGACCAAGACTACTAAACATCTCCTATAAACTGTATGTTGAAATTAGACTAGCACTTAACCATGAGCTCAAAAGCCACACCACACAAATGGCTTTTAATTGGTTTATTTCGTTAGCAAACGTAACTATAATTAAGTTCTTTTCATCAATCAATTTCTTATTTTCACATTTAAAATATTTCATGAGGTTAACTCATACCCAACTTGTGGTCAGTCTGCACAAGATCAACATGCTTATTTGCTTTGTGGCCCCTTAAATACAAGACCATACAAGACCCCCTGCTATATAAAGTGCTTTGAGTACCCAGAAAAACGCTATATAAATGTAACAAATTATTATTATTATTAAGACCAAGCATTCGATCGTCAGAGCATCCACGAATCGTTCTACAGCGTTGTTGGCAGGCCTGCCAGAGCTAATTCTGACGCTCACCCAAAAATGAAAATTCTGTCATTAATTACTCACCTTCATGTTGTTCCAAGACCTTCGTTAATCTTCTGAACACGAATTAAGATATTTTTGATGAAATCCGAGAGCTTTCTGACCCTGCATAGGCAGCAAAGCAACTGACACGTTCAAGGCCCAGAAAGGTAGTAAGGACATCGTTAAAATAGTCCACGTGACATCAGTGACTCAACCTTAATTTTATAAAGCTACGAGAATACTTTTTGTGCGCAAAGAAAACTTTGTTATAATGCATAATTCTTCAGTGTATGTTGTTGTTAGGAGAAAATATTTATTTTCTACTGAAGTTTTACTGCATTATTGATCATTGAAATATGTCACTTAAACAAATAAAACAAAAGTTTTTCTTTTTCATGCAGGCTTGTGTGGAGCAGAGGTTTGATGACCCAGGAGAAGGTGTATCGGTTTCAAAAAACAGTGCCTTTGCAGAGGAATTTGCTTACAATATCAGAACCATTTTTGCCAATGTTGAATCAAAGCTTGGTTTGTATTTGTAATTAACCTAAATGAATTCCAAATACCGTTAATGAGACATCTTGGCTGTAGACAACAACATCCATTTGACTTGCAGGAGAGCCGTCAGAGATTGATCAGCGGGATAAATATACAGGTATATGTGGCCTCTTTGTTCTGCACTTCCATATCTTCAGGACTGTGGACAAGAAGATCTACAAATCCCTTCTGGATGTGTGTAAAAAGGTGAATACACAAACTAGTGGGAACAAGTGGGATATATAAATCTGCTCTTTCAGTCATTATGAAATTTCCCTTCTCTCTCCTCCAGGTCCCTGCAGTGACATTAGCAGCTAATATAATCTGGTTTCCAGACACATTTCTGACAAGCAAAGTGCCTGCGGCAGCTAAACTGATGGACAAGAAGAGCATCCAGAGCATCCGCAGCAGCAGAGATGCATTCCTTCAGCAAAAGGCGCAGACACTAATGAAGTAAGACATACACGCTTCTGATATGATTCATAAATAAATTATGATTTAGCTTAGTAAAGTTTAATGGTCATTGTATTTTACATCATTATAAATATATCATTTAGAGTTCCATGTATGTGTTTCTATGCAGGGATATGCAGTCCTACTATATATTTGTCACCTCCTGGATGATGAAGATGGAGTCTATATTATCAAAAGAACCGAAACCAGACAAACTGTCTGAGGATTTGAGCAACAGGTGTAATATCTTTGTGCAGGTAGAGACTAACGTTTTCTTCTTTTCTGTTGTTTAGATTAAATTGTTCTTTATAGAGTTGCAAATTCATTAATGTTTGAATTACATTACATTTCCAGTGCAGTGACTGCTTCATAATCAGATGTTTGTGTTTCTGTAGGGAGTCCTGTATGCTTACAGCATCAGCACCATCATCAAGACCACTATGAACATGTACATGTCCATGCAGAGGCCCATGACCAAGACCTCGGTGAAAGCCCTGTGCCGATTGGTGGAGCTGTTAAAAGTAGGTCGATGAGTCATAATATTATATTCAACAGCAAATACTTTAGTATTTATACACACATTTTTTCAGATTTTTATTTGTGTCTTTTATATGTATTCAAAACGCACAATTTTGGTTCATATTAACAATTTATGTGAAAAATGTACTATGTAGTGTACATTACCTCTATTTAAGGCTTGCACTATTTATATAGCACTAGACAGTGTTCACTACAAATGTAGTATATGATAATGTGCACAATAATTTAAACACTATAAATTTAGTACATAATTTTAGACACTAATAGTAGTGTTCACTACATATCTAGTATATTGGTTGTAGTGTGCACAAAAATGTTGACGCAAATAATAGTGTGCACTATACTGTATATCTAGAACTGGGTAGTAGTAGTTTGCACTACAGTTTTAGTTTTTTCTTTGTAGTGCTCACAATGTAAACACTAATGTGTGCACTACAAACTTAGTACATGAATTGTAGTGTGTACTATAATTTGGACACTAATAATGATGTGCTACAAATAGTATGTTCACTACATATAGTATGTTTGGTTTAATCTGCACAAAAGTCTTTAAAACATTAATAGTAATCATTAATATCAGTGTGCGCTATACATCTAGTATATTTAAGTGTACACAATTTAGGCATTAAAAGTAGTCTGCACTGCAGATTTAGTGCATTAGTTCTAGTTCTCAGTGTTTAAACAGTAATAGTGTGCACTACAAATCCAGTACATTACTTGTAGCGTGCACAATTTCAAAACTGCACTACAAACTTAGTAAATAATTTTACACATTAATAGTAATATTCACTACATTTCTAGTAAGTTGGTTGTAGTGTGCAAAATAATTCAACACTAATTTTAGTGTGCACTGCAATTTAGTGTATTGTTGTAGTGGTAATGGTGTGCACTACAAATGTAATACATTAGTTGTAGAGTGCACATTAATTTGAAAACTGATAGTAGTATTCACTACTAGCATATCTAGTATATTGGTTGTAGTGTGGACAAAAATGTTGACACTAATAGTAGTGTGCACTATAAATCTAGTACATTATGCTGTAGGTATTGCACACTGTATTGGTTATTTACAGGCTGTCCTAGACACTGTATATTTAGTTCTAGTGTACATTATGCAGTATGCACAAGTGCTAATGTAATGTGTGCTAGTTCTAGTGTTATAGTTACTAATGTGGTGTGCACTAGTTCTAGTTCACTAGGCAGTGTCCACCATAAATCCAATACTTTAGTTAGTACACAAACTGTATTGTACTAGGTAGTGTGTGAAGTGTGCAGTGTTTATGTCAGTGTTTGTCATTCACAGGCTGTGGAGCACACGTTCCACCGGCGCTCACTGGTTGTTGCAGATTCTGTGTCTCACATCACGCAGCAGCTGCAGTCTCAGGCTCTGGCCTCCATCTCTACTGCTAAGGTACAGATGCACCACCGTTACCCAAGCACCAGCTCCACAGAGCAGATATTCTAATGACAGATTATTGTCCTCCTTCAGAAACGCGTGATCTCTGATAAGAAGTACAGTGAGCAGAGGCTGGATGTGCTGTCGGCTCTGGTTCTGGCTGAGAACACTCTGAATGGGCCCAGCACCAAAGAGAGGAGACTGATCGTGTGTCTGGCTCTCAGTGTTGGCACTCAAATGGTGAGTATGGATAAACAGTGTAAATCAAATTTATGGCCATTTCACGACATTTGTAGATAGAGTATTAAAATAAATGCTGTCAATAAGGAATTCAACACATTGAACAAGCTTTGAGTTTCCAGTCCATTTGACTTCGTTGCAAATTGCCCAGGGTGTTTATTTTTTTAAATAAATATTTTATTTGTTTGTTTTGTTTTGTGTATTATTGTTTTTGTTTTGTCTTGTGTTTTTTCTTTGTTTTGTGTTTTCCTTGTTTTGTTTTTCTTGTGGTGTTTTTGTTGTTTTTATGTTTTTTGTTTTGTTGATTTTATCGTCTTTTTTTCTGTTTTAATTCTGTTGTTTTTTGATGTTTTGTTTTTTGTTTTGTACAGAAAACCTTCAAGGACGAGGAGCTCTTGCCTTTACAGCTTGTGCTGAAAAAGCTGGACTTAATCAGTGAATTAAGAGAGCGGTAAGCCCTGAATTAGTTCAACTAATTACGATTAGCAATAGCAGATTTTGATTCTGTGACTTCTTTGACTTTGTTGTAATTGTAAGATGGGATAACCTCTCTCCTCAGAGTCAGAGTGCAATGCGACTGCAGTTTCCTGTACTGGCATCGTACTGTTTTTCCTATCTACCTGGATGATTTGTACGAAAACGCTGTGGATGCCTCCAGAATTCATGTAAAACTCTTAACACTATTCTTAAAATTCACTTAACATTTTTTGAAATAACTGATTACATGTTATTTAAAGATGTATATATTTTCTCTAGTACATGTTCAGTGCGCTCAGAGACTGTGTGCCCACCATGTTGCACGCCAAACACATGGAGTCATGCGATCAGCTGCTGGAGTGTTATGACACTGAGATCATGGAAATCCTCAATGTGGTAAAGCAGAGTGCTGGCTGCATATCTTTTTGTAGTAATTTTGCATTTTAGTTCATTTGCATGTTTTTCTGATCGTTAGCACCTGCTAGACAAGCTGTGTAAGGAGATCGAGAAGGACCTGCGCTTGTCTGTGCACACACACCTCAAACTGGATGATCGAAACCCTTTCAAAGTGGGCATGAAGGATCTGGCTCACTTTTTCTCTCTCAAGCCCATTCGCTTCTTCAACCGTTTCATTGACATCAAAGGTAGGGCAGATAAAAGACTGAATGCATGAGTTACACTATATATAGTGGACATAATCAATACTTTAAAGGGGACGCGTTCTACATATTTGTCTGTGAAGTTCACTTAGAATTTTAGTCAATGTTCATTTCCAATGAAATCATAAACAAGCAGTTTTGGCTCTGGTGTAAAACTAATGACTACAAATCAAGTTTTTTTGTTGTTGAAAATTTTTGGGGAAAAAGTTTCAAAATGTATTTTAAGCACTGCCAATGTCAACTCATTAAAATATAATTTTTTAACTGTTTTAAGACATTATTAAATCTGATATCATTAATATATCATAACCATGTCTGGTTGGAAACTATGAGATAAAAAAATAAAAAAAAATTTTTTTTTTTTTTTTTTTTTTTTGTGAATGTATCATAAATGTAATATATAACTATAACAGTATATATAATTGAAATATTATATATATGATTTGTACATATATGTGCGTATAATTATTTTATTTATCATACAAGGACTTCAATCATACAATGACTTTATACATGAAAATAAATAGTTGCCTTGATATTTTAAGAATGGAGTCTTTTGCTGGAGAGCATCATAACCTTGAGCTTTATATCTGTCTTCTAATCGATATGTATGACATTAAGAATAAATCCTCCATTTCCTGCAGCCTATGTGACTCACTATCTAGACAAGACGTTTTACAACTTGACGACTGTGGCTCTTCATGACTGGGCCACGTACAGCGAGATGAGGAACCTCGCCACTCAGCGCTATGGTTTGGTGATGACTGAGGCGCATCTCCCCAGCCAAACTCTGGAACAGGTGTGTAGCTCACCAAATCATCTCAGAAAAGATCTACTGCATTCAGCCTGATATCATTGTATGTCTTCTAGGGCCTGGACGTCCTGGAGATCATGAGGAACATTCACGTCTTTGTCTCGCGCTACCTCTACAACCTAAACAACCAGGCAGGATTTGACTTCTGACATTATTATTGGCCCACAAATGTAGTACTTCACTTGATGTGTTTGTGTAAAACACCTTCTCTATTGTGTGTAGATCTTCATTGAGAGGACCAGCAACAACAAGCACTTAAACACCATTAACATCTGCCACATTGCCAACTCCATTCGCACTCATGGAACCGGTATCATGAACACAACAGTATGTACAGATCTTGTCAGGATGGTCCCAGCTAACAAAAATACAAACATTTTGCTAAGATTCTCATTAAAGGGACTGTTCACCCAAAAATGATTTTGTCATCATTTACTCACCCTCATGTCATTCCAAACCTGTTTGAGTTTTTCTTATGTTGAACACATAAGAAGATATTTTGAAGAATGCTGGTAATCGAGCAGTTGTTGGTCCCCATTGACTTCCATAGTATTTCTTTCCATACCGCGGAAGTCAATGGGGACCAACAACTGTTTGGTTCTTCAAAATATCTTCTTTTGTGTTCAACATAAGAGAAACTTTTACAGGTTTGTAATGACATAAGGGTGAGTAAATGATGACAATTTTCATTTTGTGGTGAACTATCCCTTTTAAGTAATGAAGTTATCTTTGAATGTTGTCTGAATATTCAAAATGTCCAGTTTTCAAATGTTTAAAAATGTTTTTTCTTGGTTATATGAACATTGGAGAAAACATTAATTAAACGTTCAATTTTAATGATGATAAAAACATAATAATGATAATTAAATAATAAATAAATAATTAGTAGTAATAATAATAATAAAACAAAACAACAGTGACAACAATATTAAATGAACACAACAACAACAAAGAGTTAGTTGTTGTTGTTGTTGTTATTAATAAATAAATATAAAATGATTATTATAAATTAATAATAATAATAATTAAATAATAAAACAAAACTTATGATAATTAAAACACACCAATAATAATAATGTTAATAATATTCTCTGACATTCAAAACAATGTTTTTCAAAATGAAAAGATTTTTTTTTTATGTTTAAACATTGGCAAAAACATTTAGTGGAAATTTCCATTTGAATTATGGTAAACAAACATATTAATTATAATTAAAACATACCAATAATGATAATAATAACAATAAAACAATTAGTAATTATAAAACATTAATAGTAGTAGTCATAGTAATAGTATAGTAGATATAACTAATAGTTACTGTTATATATATTATTATTATTATTATTATTATTAATAATAATAATAACAGTAACAATAAAACAAATAGTGATTGTACAGTAGTTAAAACTAATAATTATGATCAAATATACTACCACTACTACTACTACTAATAATAATAATAATACATCTCTGAACATTAAAAATGTCCAGTTTTTTTATGTTTTGTCTTGTTATGTGAAAGTTGGAAAAAACATGAAGGAAACATTACATTTGATCATTTTGTAAACATGAGAATGTTAATTTTAATGTTCTGTGAAACATCTGAAACTATTAAATACTTGCCAAAATGTTTCTGAAAAAACATTCCATGAATGATGTATAATGTTTTTGTTTAATGTTTTGAGACTGTTATTAACGACTCTGAACAAACGTTATTATTGTTACTGGAGGAATGTTTGTTCATAAGTTTGAGAAAACTTTCCCAGAACGTTCTCTGTTAGCTGCATCTGTATTATGTGACCAGTAACATCTCATCATACTGATGGCCTGAAGTGTCTCTCTGCAGGTGAACTTCACGTATCAGTTCCTCCGCAAGAAGTTCTACATTTTCAGTCAGTTCATGTATGACGAGCACATCAAATCCAGACTCATCAAAGACATCCGCTTCTTCAGGGAAACCAAGGATCAGACCGACCAGAAGGTGCGCTGGTCTCCATTCGCACATCGTTATGTCATGAAGCAATGTCATTTTATGAAGACATAATCTTCTTTTGGTTTCTGCTGTATGTAGTACCCTTTTGAGCGAGCAGAGAAGTTCAACCGTGGCATCAGGAAGTTGGGTCTTACTCCAGATGGTCAGAGCTACCTGGATCAGTACAGACAGCTCATCAGTCAGATCGGTAAAGTTTGCCTGTAGGTTTTTAGATGCATCTGGGAACTCTTTCCTTTTGTAATGTTCTCAACTTCATAATGTGCACGCTGGGATGCTCTAAACATAATGTCAAGGAAAAGACACCGAAATGCAAATGTCTTCACAACAAAGCAGCAAATTTAAAGTTGAAAAAAATATATAGTTGTATTTAAGAATTTAATTAATAAATGTTAACTCTTTTTTTTTTTCTTTCTCCTTCTCTTCCATTCTTTTTCTTTCTTGCAGGCAATGCGATGGGTTATGTGCGCATGATTCGGTCCGGAGGGCTGCATTGCTGCAGCAGCGCTATCAGGTTAAGCATCATCTACTACTATTACATACAAAGATTATTTGACTGAGACATTCAGATCGTGGTAAAACTGGTAATACTAGATAAATAATTATAGTCGCACAACACTTAAGCTAAATGAGACGCATATGGTATGAACATTATAAAAATCATCCTACAGAAGTCTTCCGAACAACCAAGATATTAGCAAGCTACTTGCATTCAAACATGTTGCAGGTTTGTTCCTGATCTAGAGGACATCGTTAACTTTGAGGAGCTTGTGAAAGAGGAAGGCCTTTCTGAAGAGACGCAGAGAGCCGCCAGGTACTGTACTTCATAATGTCAGTCAATCAGCGTCTTTGCTGTCAGCCAGGGAATTAATAATAATAATAATGTGAATTAAACAACAATAAATACTGCAAATACTAAAATAATAATAATAATGTGAATAAATAAAACAACAATAATTAATAAATACTGCAAATACTAAAACAACAATAATATTGTGAATAAATAAAACATTATTTAATAAATACTGCAAATACTAAAACATAATACTAAAAACAACAATTATAATAAATAAATAGACATTATTAATAATAAATGAAACATAACCACCACAACAATAATATGCACAACAACATTAAACAATTAGTAATTATTATTGCTAGTTATTATTATTAATATGAAAGCATTGTTAATAAAAACAATAATAATAATTATTATTATTATTAAAACATACCAAAAATAACAATGAACAATTAGTAATTAATTATTACTATTAGGTTTATTAGCTATTATTAATAAACAAACAAACATTAATAGTAACAGTAGTAGTAGTAATTTTAATACATAAATGTAAAAAACAATACAACAAAAATTTATGATGATTCTAATATCAATAACAATAATAATTTGTATTATTATTATAAATGGATATTAAATAATTCTAAAATCTAAAATGTTATTATTGTTGTTGTTAATACACACACATAACAATAAACAATTCGTAATTATTACTATTAGGTTTAATATTTATTTGTTATTAATAAATTAATAATAAAACATTAATAGTATTACTAATAGTAGTAGTAATATTAATACATAAATGTTAAATAATAAATACCACAAAAATGGATTGATACTTATATTAATAATAATTTGTATTATTGTTATAAATACTTAATTTTAAAATATTATAATAATAATAATTATTGTTATAAATTATTACTTAATTTTTTTATTTCAGCCAACTGGACTGTGTGCTTAGTGACCTGACCAGTAACTCGGCTGAAGGAACGGAGTACTTCAAGATGCTGGTGGGGGTTTTCGCACCGGAGTTTCGCAGCGTCAAGAACATGCACTTGAGGAACTTCTACATGATAGTTCCTCCTCTGGTGGGTCTTCAGAATCGGATCTTGGATGTGGAAGTATCTTGCCAATTGTAGCGTGATCTCTTGCATAACGTTCCTCTTTCTTCTCCCTCGCAGACGGTAAATTTCGTGGAGCATTCCATCAGCTGCAAAGAAAAACTAAACAAGAAGAACAAAGTGGGAGCTGCGTTTACAGACGATGGTTTCGCCATGGGTACATGTTTAATACACTTATAAAGGTGATATACTTTCTTTCCATGGGCTAAATACTCAAGGACCTTTTCTGTGTTTTCCAGGAGTCGCCTACATCCTGAAGCTTCTGGACCAGTATCAGGAGTTTGACTCCCTCCATTGGTTCCAGGCTGTGAGGGAAAAGTATGTGAAGGAAATGAACGCGGTGGTGAAGGAGCAGAACGTTCAGTCCACCAGCCAAGACGAGAAGCTCATGCAGACCATGAACCTGACGCAGAAGAGACTGGACGTATATCTGCAGGTATGGGAGCATCTTTGTGGTCTTCAACAATGATGGCCAATGGCTTTGTTTAATCGCATCTTCTTTCCATTTGTAGGAGTTCGAGCTGCTCTATTTCTCTCTGAGCAGCGCTCGGATCTTCTTCAGAGCTGATAAAACGGCAGCCGAGGAGACCCAGGAGAAGAAAGACAGAGGTTGGTCGATGGATGCATGATCTCTAGAATATTTCATGGTGACTTTTAGCACCACAAACACTCATTTAATCTCTCTTTTCAGAGGAAGTTGCCAAAACTGGTCCAGGTTCCTCAACGATCGAGGCTTCTCCTGGGGAAAGCAGTGCCAAGTGAAACTACAAAGGATCTTGAACGATATAAATCACTTGAACAGCATAGACTCGTTCCAAAGGAGGTTATAAACATTGACCCTCCAGCCACCATACTTCTGTTGGAGTCTGTACAGCTGCTTAAACTCATTTTGGCACTACGCCACCTGCACTCATTCAATTGGAACTGACTATGGATTTGGACCAACGCTTCGGTTTTAGATTATGATTGTTTTATGTATTGACAACGATGTTCAACAACTGTTTTGTCAAGCATTATGCGGTCATGTAAATTCAAGAAATGTGATTGGTAGATGAATGTGTCTGTAGTTTTTTTTTCTTCTTAAAGGGATAGTTCACCCAAAAAATTAAAATTGTCATTAATTACTCTCCCTCATGTCGTTCCAAATCCACAAGACCTTCGTTCATTTTCTGAACACAAATTAAGATATTTTTGATGAAATCCGAGAGCTTTCTGACCCTGCATAGACAACAACGCATGATGAACAAAGGTCTTATGCGTTTGGAAAGACAAGTGAGTAATGACAGAATTTAAATTTTTGGGTGAACTAACCCTTTAATGTCCTATTGATTGTTAGGAACAAATATTTTTTAAAGGATAAAACTGGCTTTTAGGATACTTTTTTTTTTTTTAGCTAAAGAAATTTAAAAAGAAATTCAAAGACCTAATTATATTTCACCCAACAAATGGAAATTATAACCAGTATTCAAACCTGTATTTTGCCGGACACAAGATATAGAGAAATATATATGAGATTATATATATATACATACACGTTTTTACAATCAACCAATAGGGAACAATAGGGTTATTTTGGACCCCACTGACCATTTTGTCCCACAGACAAATATGGTTCTTCAAAATATCTTCTTTTGCTCAGAAGGAAAGTTGTACATGTTTTGAATGACAAGAGGGTGAGTAAACAATGTCAGACTTTCCATTTTTGGGTGAACTTTCCTTTTAAAGTTGAATTATGTAAACTAGAATTTTTTTTTCTGTCAAGAGTACTAATTTACTTTAATAATTTTCTGCCCAAAAATTATTCAATGCCATACTTTTTGATATGTGAAATATGTATAATATAAAATGTAGCACACTAACATACTCTGTTTAGTCTGTTTGTGCTGCATAAAATATATTGCAATGTGTCCGACAGTAAAATAACAAAACATCAATTGTCCTTGAGCTGTGATGAAGTTGAATTGCACTTGCCTTAAAGCTGCTGCTGTTACAGTATTCATAATGATCGCGCACTACACAGCAGTTTCTTCACGTCAGTGGCATTCCATCTGATTTTCTTAACTATACTGACCTTTTGGAAGTAATTTGTGTGTTAACCATTAACCTCATGTCATCTTTATTAAAAGACTTGGAAGAAAAGCATGTCTGTTCACGTGAACAGGAAAAAGCACAGCTTCAGGATTAGTCAAGCATTACAGGCACACACACAACATGCTCATACCGAACACCCCCTTCCCATACAGAGTCCAAACACTGGTTCAGGAAAGCCGTTCTGCTTTATTACAAAGAAAGGGAGCTTTAAAGGTGGTCAGAAAATACAAGATTGGTCTGTTTTTCATACTATGGGTTTTCCCTTTCCTACGAAATGCTTCTATTCAAATAGCTGCAGCTGAAATGTCTCCACCCCCTCGTTTTGTTTTTTTCGCAATACAGATGTCCTCGCTCTGGCCTTCCGTGTCGCTTTTATTCGTTTAGTTGAATTGGTCTTTAAGTGCACAGGGTAACAAACGTGATTCCCTGTCTGGCAGCTCAACATACTGTTCACTAATTTTTTTTTTTGTCTTTTGCGGGTTTTTTTGCTTCTACCACATAATGCCATTTCTGTTCACCTCCTAAAAACGAGGTCAAGCATAGGTACTTCTTCCAAAATAGACGCCATGTATATATATATATAGATACATCTATCTATATATATCATATATATACACATTCATACATACATATCTTTATTCATGTGATGTCAAAAAATTAAAAAAAATGTACACGTTTATTACAAAATCGTAACAAAGACTGAAAAGGGTTCGTATTCATTCTGGAACAATGTTTCTCGGTAAGCGCACAACCGCCTGGTCCACGGGTTGTGCCCAACAACGGTCAATGAAACAGTCTGATTGGGATTTATTGACGCCAAGCAGAAAACACCTCGCCGGATGAGCAACGCGGGTGAATGGAGCAAAAGAAACGGGAAATGAAAGAAAACGGGGGAAAAGGAAAAAAAACAACACCTCGATGTTAATGAGAGGGCCGCACGTCCTTCCAGACGACGACAGGAGCGCAGCAAGTTTTCCCACATTAAAAAAAAAGCAGAAAACAATTTTTGTGTTCTTTTATTACTAAATAGTGCAACAATGAACATTGCATTTTCTTTTGCCCTTGTGTATTCACATGTATTGGATTTGTCTTTGTGTCTGTCCTCTTTGTTAGCGCAGTGCACTTCGGAAAACAAAGCTCAAACTGCGTTTTTCTCTTGAATACCAATGGATGTGTTTGTGATCTGTACTGCAACTTCAAAGACTCCAGGCAAACACCAAAAGGGGCTTTCCATCAGCGGAGTAAACAAAACATTGACCCTGCTCAAAATGAAATGGAGGGAGAAGAAGAAAAAAAAATGTAAGAGGGGAATTTAAAAACAGAATGAAAATATATAGAAGTTTTGTGTTCGGGCAGCACATAATTTGTAAGGGAGGGCCCCTCCCCCCAGTTCTCAAGGTGGAGACCCCCGCCACCCCCTCCCCCTCCCGCAGTCCAAGTCCAGAAGTTGAGGAATAAAACCAGGTTTTTTGTGGTCAGGCAGGTCGGTTGGCTGTCTGTTGCCGATCGCTCCGAGAGCTCATGGGCGCTGACGGACTCCGCTTCAGAAGGCCTGCTGGGCCGGATTGTAATTGAAGGTGGTTGGCACGTGAGGCCGCTCCTCTAGCTTGTCATATTCCAAGTGAAACTCCTGAGAGAGCAGAGAAAAGCACAAAGCTGAAGTTTACTTGCATGTATACATAAACATACACTTCACTTGAATATTCAGTACAGTGATGACATGATATATTTACATTATCAGCATCAGTAGCTAAGTGGGGCTGATTGGCCAATTAAGTACGTGCAGATTACTGGTTTTCAAATATATTCTAATAAATATTTCATTTTTATGCAATTTTTCAGCAATTTTCCCGCTGCACCTGACCTCATTTTTTGTTGTGAACCTGTTAAAAAAATAGTAACTGACAAAGACCCTCTAAATTCTGTTTAAAAGTACCCCAAGGCATAAAAATTTGCAATTAAATTCAAGCAAATATTTATATTTATTTAAAAAAAATAAAATTAACTAGAATTGTATTGTATTATATAAAATCTAATTTAATATAAATATTTTAAATATAATTTTATGATAATAAATTTCTAATATAAATTAAACATTTGACATTTTTATAATTTTTGGAACATATACATAAGTATAATAAATCTCCAAAACGTTCTAAAGTTCTAAAGTCTAAATACATAATACTTAAGATAATCTCTCAAAGAAAACGTCTAAATTATAATAATAAATACTAATAATATTTTAACATTTATTTTATATTTAAAATGTGTTTTAGATAAGAATTACACATTTTTCATATTTTCAAAATTAATATGTTACAAATTACGTTTTGAGAGATTTTGTGCATGTTGTGTGCTATTAATTTGTATTATGTTGATTTTTAAGCATTAAATCAACCATCTTGCTCTCAAGATATTGTATGATATTGCAGAGATTATCATATTTAAAAATTCACATTGGTCACCATTATTACTGACATTGTGTGTCATTCTGCTGCTCTAGGATACTGACATTGGTTTGAGATACTGACATCAGAAAAAAAAACAACAACACACAATGGCACAAACCAGATGTAAGATTTAATCACTCAAGTCCGAGTGACTATCAGCAAGTGTCTGTAGCTGTAGAAAAGAAAGGGGAAGAGGACCCTGAAGTCAGTATCTTTACCTTAGCAACCTTCCTCCAGTTATGACAATCAAAGAAGTAGTATGTTCCTCTCTCGTAGGTGTTGGTCTTTAGCGTGGGCTCCATGCCAGGTGCTCTTGTGATCCAAACCCTTTCTTCTTTATGGTACCGCCAGTCCCGGTTGAAGCTGCAAACAACAAAATGTTCCATTTAAAGTCTCAACTTCCACCGGTGGTTGGTTATCAGCAAAAAAGAGTCCTAGAATGACGTAATCAGCAGGACGTACAGCTCAACAGCAGCGAGGAGTTGTAAGAGGTCTCCTCCGTTCATGTAGTAGAGGTAAAACAGCAGGTCTTCACCGTATCGTCCCAGTTTTATTGCAGCCAGCTGTACAGAGCACATTATAAGGTTAGCATCATCCACATATTACAATTTCAATGCGGTTTTACTGAAGCGTTTATCACCTCACCTTGTCCCTTATGTGAATGTTGGTTAAGTACTCTGAGGGAACATGGAAGTCTAAAAAAACAATTGCATTTATTACTGAAGATCCAAAATGAATTGGTCATCTCTAACCTGTAGAGTCAAATGAACTCTCACCAATGTCTTGTGGTCGACATGGAGCTGAAGCCCAGGGAGATGCAAACTTAGGATACAGATTCCTATAAACCGAAATAAAATTAATGTGTACAAAAAGAGAACATTGACTAGAAATCAATATCTGGCACACGAAAGTATCTTACTCCGGAGAGTTGAGGTTGAGTCCTAGCGTTGTTAGGTCGCTTCCTAAAGCCAGGTGAACCATCCCAGGGTCCGTCTCAGCTGCCCGGATGAACGTCAGGAGTCCAATCATCCCAAACTGATCCGTCACCATTCCTGAGGGAATGTTTGTTACCTTGCCTATAAAAGATTTGAATAAATGTCAAGCTTGATTGAGTGTCCAATGGACGGGGTTGCGACATTTCAATTAATTTTTATGAATTTTCCAGCAGATTTTTTTTTAGCAAAGAGCAAATTCTAGTCAGGGTTATTATAGTTAACTAAAACCATAAAACAAAAAAGTTGTGTTACTTGAAATAAAATAAAGTTTAACTGAAATGATGAAAAACAAAACAAAACCCATTTTATTTCAGCTATATTTTATTTTTAAACATTCATTTAGTTGATCTTGATGTACTAAGATAATTAAACTGAAATAAAATGAATGAAAACCATACAGATGGGGGTGCACATAAGTTTTTTCAGCCTGGTTCTCATACGAGTACCTGGAGATTTGGCTTGGTGCTCACACGGCCACAGCATGTAGTGTGACCCATAAAATATAACTAATATAACTAAAAAACTGATTAATAATAGTGATAATATTACAGCACTTTATTTTTTATAAAATAATAAACAAAATAATCAATTGTGATAATACTATTTTATTTTAAAATAAAAACGGAGTATTACATACAAATACTATTTTTTATAGTAAACTTAAAAATAAAATGCTAATATTTTAGCACATTATTATTATTTAAATTTTCAAATAATTTTATCAAATGTAAAATCAGCACTTATGTGCACCCCTGCATATAGACATATTAAACTATTAACATTGACAAAAACAACTAAATTGCTAATACTTTAACTACAATAATAAACCCTCAAAACATTAAAATAAAAAATGTTAATAAAAATATAGCATCCCAATAATAAAACAATAACCCTGTTTCTAGTCAGATTAAATATAACTACACTAGAATTTTTTATATTTTAGTTACTCTGAACATAGCTATGTGTTATATATATGTGTGTGTGTGTGTATATATATGTATGTGTATATATATATATATATATATATATATATATATATATATATATATATATTTGATGATGTATTGAATTATTTTCAAAAAACACAAAAATAAACAAATAAATACCAAGAGAAATACAATAGATACAATTAAGCATTAACATTATCTATAAATTATTTTCTATCTTCATATCAAAATTCTAGTGTAGTTATATTTTAATTACTCTGAACATAGCTACAAGTATATATATATATATATATATATATATATATATATATATTTTTTGTGATGTATTGAGTTATTTTACAATTTATTAACATTTAAATTTAAATTATTTTACATCAAAATGTATATATTTTTATTTTTTAATAATATGACAAATGTCGTAAATCATTTTAATTTATAATAAAAATGTCCATAATTTAATCAAGATTTGAGATGTTAATGACGTCTATGGGTTTTTATGGGCTTGGAATTATTATTATTAAATATTTTTAAATACACCCTGAACTGGGAACCCTGCCTGTAGCACTGAAACCTTCTGAAACAGATTCTTGAAGAAAATGCATGCACATGATTTGTTTTATTCAACACGTTTTCAAGCTCAGGACACTTTGGCAGTTGTTTGAAATACAGTGGTGCATGTTGCTAGAGAGCCTCACCATCAGGCAACACCTGGATCCCCTTCTTTTGCTGGTTGTTGTTCTGTGCTGATGATGTCTTGTCGCCGGGAAACTTGGGTCCATCTACACTTGAGCTGCCCTTTCCTGAAGAGTTCAAGCTCTGTGGAGACAGCAGAGGCCACAACAATCAGTTAAAGCTCAAGCAATCACAGTCACAGCACTGGATGCCATCACTTAAATCAGGGGTCTCCAACCTTTTTTACACCGCGGACCGGTTATGGTTTGAGAAAAATCTTGCGGACCGGGGGGTGGGGTGTTGTTGTGGATGATCAAACAGGTCTATTCGTTTATACTGTTATCAGCACAAGTTGAAGTATATTCGTCTCTTGTCTCTTGAGAATATGCGTTGTTAATGCAGCATTAGAAAACTCCATCAGTTTTGTTTTACTTTCACTTTATGACTGAAGACGTTCATCGGCATAACTATTGTGCAAAGTTTGCACGTTGCTTTTGTCATTTCCATTGGCTCGCTTCCATGGTTTAAAATAGAAATATTTCCAGTATTGCGACGTAACTGCAACCCCACATGCATCTGTATCTTAAACGCAGATATACATGAAAGAGGAATCAAATCGGTATGCCGAGCAGTCTGAAACACGTCTCTATGCTTGTGCTCGCTTCGGGTGTGTGCCAGTACAGCGCGCAAGTAACGAATTGAGTTGTGTTGTGTTTCATTTCTTCTTGTGGTTTTAAATAGCTTGAACATGTAAATCGGCATGTGATTCGCAGATTAATTTGCCAAACGGTGGGGTCTGGACCTGGTCCGTATATGACGGATCAACTGCGATCCGTTTAAGCCCTAATAGCCTATATGACAGAGCAGAGCAATCTTTTATTTACTAATTTAACATGAAATCGTCAAATTGCTACTCGATATCAAATCGCATACAACGAAAATACAGAATAATTAGAAAAATCATTTACGCACAATAAATAACAGAGCGTCATTATCTTTACACATTTTCCCCAGAACTTTCTTGTGACCCGGTAGGAATTCTTCCACGGCACGGTAGTGGGTCGTGACCCGGTGGTTGGGGACCTGACTTAAATGATCTGAGATGACCGAACACCTGAGAAGAGATGATGCCAACCCCTCAGAGGATGCCAACGCTCAGACAACATACAGAATTACCAAATTTTGCCACAAGTTAAATATATTAAGGTTCTGCAATATATAAATATATTGTGGAAACTTAATTTCCTGTAGAGCTGCTTTGCAATGATTTGTACCGTAAAAAGCGCTATACAAATAAACTTGAACTTCAATTTTAATAGCCACGCATCCTTACCCATCCTGCACAACAATGACATGTTATTTATGCAATCTCTCCCTGAAGCTTATGAAAGATCAAATTCAGGCAATACTGACTGATTTGCTTTCATCCGTGCTCAATGTCGGGTCCTTGTAGTTGGGCCCGGGCAGGGCTGGGAAGTCTTCGTTGTGAATGGAAAAGTCCTGCGACTGTTCGTTAGATGGCTTTGTGACCATTCCAACTATGGAGAAAAACATTTTAATTAAGATTTGAGGGTTATTGTGAGGAAATTAAAATAAACCCCATGACCTTGTCATGCATTCACAACACATCATCCATTGAAGGAGAAGCGTGCTTAGTCATAAATACTAAGAGGGTTTCAGTTTCAGCCAAGTAAAGCGACTGTGTAAAGTGAACTCGTACCATAGGGTGCCCTTCCAGACAGCGGATTATGCAACGGTGTTGGGTTGCCGTTTCCTTCCCTCCGACTTCTGTCTGCAAGTGCTGGGAATTCTGAGAGGTCTATTCCTGTCACATTTTCACTCCCATCTGCCACGATAACAGAAAGGATAATATGAGAATGAGCTATTTTCTTTCCAGAGCACAATTCAAGCTTCACGGTTCCTGACGTGGTGTATCATCACGAAGAACGCTCCTTACAGCACTTACCTGTCCCGTTGAAGATGTTATTGGATAAGGAGTTCATGCCAAACCCCTGGCTCCGGCCCATTCCAAATCCTGACATACTACAATGACACACATGAGGATTTGACCCTTTTGTTAAGGTCAGTCTTAATCAGTCTTGATTGGCCTTATCTTGGCCTAAGGTGAAAGTTAATTAAAATACACATATATATGCATTTAAGATTATGAGAAGCCACTTTTTAACATCATTTTTAATTTCTGCAATAAACAGAAAAGTGTATTAATGACAGGAGATTCGAACAAGCTTTCAATGTGCATATATGTAACCATATGTTGCCAACAAATAAAAAAAGCCTTATAAAATAGCACTTAAAAAAACATTTTAAAATGTCTTCAAACAGAAAACAAAAATATTAAAAATCTGCCACTACAGGTTAAAGTTTGGGGTTGATATCTTACTTTTATTTTTAAATCACATACATGCATTTTAATTCTTTGCAAACATACACATTTGGTTTTCTATAACATTTGTTGCTGACACAGAATGACTTGTGATAGTCTTGGTTGTCTCATGTGCTGAATACACAAACCAATCAGTATGTATTTATTTTTTTTTTTTAATTGTTTTATTTTTGTCTTTGAGTTTCCTGTATAATTATAATAAGGGATGCCACAACTCTCAATATATTGATCCGTTCGGTACAACATCCACGGTTCAACACGTGCTTGTGAAGCAAAAGAGAACATTATATAATGTTTTTACTCCACAACATCAGCTGAGTGTTTGAATTAACTCCCTTTTGTGATCTGATGTGGCTTCTTATCACAGAATAAGGCAGAAAATATTTTTATACTGTAAAAAAGGCTATGTCGAATTAGCTATAAATACACTTTATTATGAAAATACTCAAGTTGGCTTGAAGAACACAGATAAACTATACATTGTTTATTGTCTTCATGTCTCATCATTCAAATGTTTCTATTTTCTTTTTATTTAGTTACAGTGGCTATGTTTACATGCACACTTTGTTTCAATCAGACTGAATTGATTCCAGTTTATGAATCTGAATGTAATGTTTACATGAACGCTAAATAAAGTGATTGGTCTGATGTGCACGTTGTCACAAGCTTCAAATCAGAATAGATTTTTTTTAACATGCGCACACTGCACAAAAATAGAGTTTCTCACTGTTTGCACATAATACCCACTCTCCTACACGGTTTCTTTAGTGGTTTTAAACAGCAGAATTTATATTTATCCATTTCTCAAACAGATCGATTAAGGCGTTTACATGAAGGCTTTTCAATCCGATTGAGTCGTCAATCCGATTACAAACGGATTATTTGGTCGCATGTAAACAAAGCCACTGATGGCTGAATGCCTTTTGTCCATATTAAGGATTTAAATTCTATTACTTCTATTACTATTACTTAGTTTCTGTGCGAGGGTGCCCCCCGGCTTCCAGTATGAATGAAACAGACATTCATCAAGTTTCCATGCAGTTTTTGCTCTGTTTTGTTATCGACAGAGAATATGCATTAAAAAAAACTTTGCGAAATGTGCTGTCTATAGCGTGTTTCCATCCAACTGGCCTTTTACCGATAAAATGGTGTGTGTGATGTCATCCCTAAAAAAAAATTAATTGTCGCATAAGTTTTGGTGTATCGCAAAAAAACATTGCCCTTGAGCTGTTTCCATACATAATTTCTCCTATTTCGTAAATTATAGGCTATTAGCCTGTTCTTCATCCATTTGAAACTAAACAGCCTATTATTAAATTGTATAGGCCTACATAAAATTATTTTTTATTAACAAGTGTCATGAGTTTTTTTTTTTGTACTTTGTTATAGACTATTAGATAGATAGGCTACTTGATAATCAAGTAATAATCATAAAACAGGTGCAGTTGTATTATTTTTCTGATTAACGTTTATAGGAAATAGGAATGTTCATTTCACTTATTTTATTTCTCCTGACCGACGGTCGTTAAGCCATATTAACCGTTAAACCAACAAGATTGTTAAATTACAATTAAATTGATATGTGGCTGTGACCCATTAAAAATACCTAAATTTGTTTTCCAGGGATTTTTCTAAATAATTAATGAATTAACAAAATGAAAAAAAAAAAAAAAAACTGTGCAACAATTAGCAGCCTATATGCAGAATTTCGGTTCATTTTTGTGTTGCGCTCGAGAAAGCAGCATCCTGTTTGTTTCCTTTATTCCACAAAAGCACATGTTTTGTTTTTATTGTGAACGTACACAAATAAAATAAATATTTTGAATAGTTTTGAAAAATGTCTTACTCTTATATGGCCACAAATGAAGGAGTTGGCTATTGTAAGTTGTTTAAAAGAAAAAAAAAATCAAGTGATTGTGCCGGTGCCTCATGCGCGCAGTTAAGTATAGCCTACTGACTCGACAACGCAGCCTGTTCACTGTCATAATAAAATACAGTCAGCCAAACATATTGAAAAAAAAAATGCCATTATATTTCCCTTCACAACAAATCCTTTAAATTTAACGGTAGAAAGAACTCAGAACAAAACAAGAATAAAATATAAGAAGCTAACAAGCCAAAACGAATTAATTTAAACTTTTGTACTTGGCGTTCCAGTATCAATGTAAAACAAAATGTGCTTGGCATAATATCACGGGGGTATGGTGGTCAAGCTGAAAGGCACGGACTGCAGGCTATTTAAACTGAACAGTGCACTGTAAAAAAAGAAAATAACGTAAACGCAGGCTAGCCTACTAAAGGAACATCAAATTAAGATAAGTATGTTTGAGAGGTAACTCGTCTTTTTCTTACTATGCATAAAATAATTTTAGATGCAATTTAATAATATGAATATGATTTAATGGGCTTTTGAAACGGTACAGGGAAACGGTGCTTTAACGAGAGCAACACCATGAACACGGGTGCTGCCTATAGGGTAATTCTATCATGCGACACCACATTTATTTGCGTTAAAGCCCCTTTTCTCGACAAAAAGTGTTTCCAAACAAATTTTTGCGACATTTGAAGTATCGATATAGAATTTATGCGTTAAAGTTAAACGGAAAAAGATTGTGTCGACACATGAGAAATTTAATCGATAATTGGCATTTCCATCAGCTATATCGTAAATATTTTAAAGCGCTTAATATTTTTTCGAAAACAATCCTTGGATGGAAACCTGGTTATTGTTTATAGCGCTCACTAATGGCCAATCTATCCTATTTTGGGTAAAGATAGGAAAAATAATACTTCTCTCAAAAGAAATTTGAAGTGTCGGCACCAATAGCCTCACGGTAAGTGCGCTGACATACCATGCAACTGCACTCACGGCGACCAGAGTTCGAATCCAGGCTTGTGGTCCTTTGCCGATCCTGCTCCCCCCGCTCTCTTCACCCCTGTCAATTCTACACTGTCCTGTCCAATTAAAGGCTTAAAAAGCCCATAAATAAATATAAAAAAAAAAAAAAAATGAAAAAAAAAATGAAATGTTCCTTTAAAAAAAAGTTTTAAAAGGTGACATACCATGAAAATCTGACTTTTTCCTGTGTTTAAGTGCTATAATCGGGTCCCCTGAAAACGTGAAGGACAACCCAGGAACTTTGTTTTGGTAGGCCTTTTTCTGCAAGCCTCTGAAAAAAGGAGCGCGTCAGATTTCGCTCCCTCCGTGACGTGGTAAGGGGGATCTTATTATGATATTACGCCCCTTAATCTGCACGTTTCCTTCCACGGCACCGTCATTGTGTTTTCACAAGCAACAACGGTGAACCAGTTCTAACGCCATGGCAAAAGCTCAAGCTAAGCATGCTAACTGTTCTGTCTTTGGCTTCACTGATGAGCACAGAACACTGTTTAGAGTCCCAGCATCAGAGGAGACAAGAAAGCAGTGGATTTATTGATTTATTTACTGTATATTACACTGCTGCCACACAGATCTAATATAAACATGCAATTTCTTTCCCAGCTGTTTACCTTCACAGACATAACCGACTATTTTTGTAACTTTTAACAAACTTGTGTGTATTTGACAGTTTAAGGCACAAGAAGAGAACTTAGTTTAGCACTCACATGCCGTGTGACAGCAGCTTTTTGTGCGTGTGCTTCGGATGTGTGCGCTCAGAAAACCGTATACAAGAAGTTTAAACTAATATGGTTTAAAATGCATGATTTCAGCATGACAGATATGATAATCAAAACCAAACATGTTTTTAGCAGAGTTTCTGAGGACGGAGCTGTAAAGGCACAGTCCTATTCTAGGAAAGGGGGGGGGGGGGGGGGGGTTGTCAGCAGCTCATTTGCATTTAAAGAGCTATGCACTTTAACGGCTCGTTTCTGCTTCCACGAAAAATAGGCATTTTCAATAATGATATAAGAAATTATCTGTGGGGTATTTTTAGCTGAAACTTCACAGACACATTCTGGGGACACTTGAGACTTATTCAATATTTTAAAAAGGGTCTCCTTTTAAAAAAACGTGCATTTTAAAGCACAAAAAACACTCCAAGCCAAACCAAAAAACGTGGTTAAAAAATGTTTTATGTATTGAACCGTGGGCTAACTGTATTGTTGCATCCCTAATAATAGTAGCATAATTTTCTGCAAATAAAAACTGATCAATTTTTAAAATACATAGTATACATTTAAAATATACATTTAAAATTAGATATGAAAACATACAATATAATTGTAATATTATATTATATATTTTATTATATTTTTAAAAATATTTTATAATAGAATCTCGTCTCAACAGTAAAACTTTACATTACAATTCACGACTTCAGAAATCACTTTAATTTGTTTCATTCCCATATCATTGAGCACAATCTGACCACTGTCCTGGCACCAGTAATTCTGTACAGGTAATTTCTTTTTAAATAATAAACCTGTTCAATTGAAAAGCCTTACCAAAGCAAGTTGTTTGCTATCGCTATCTCTCGTGTAACCATTCTTACCTGTTGATGGTGAATGGCTGGCGTGCTGGCTGCTGCTTGGGCATGCAGATAATGCTGGGAGAGCTGCGGTTAGGGCTACCCAGGCCAGAGCTGCCCATGCTGTTGGTCCTGCCGCTCATGCCCATGCCCTGCCCTACCTGCGAACTCATCATGTTCCTGGTGTTCATAGGCAGGATGCCCCTGCGGAACACCAGCAAGGCCGGGATTTAACAGATCACATCTTAAATCAACATAAATCAAGCAGAGGAGATGGCGTACCTGTTCGGCGAAGGTGGTGTGTGGAGGGACATTGTTGGGACGCCGGTTGTTGGGGTGCTATGGCTCGGTAACTGAGTGCCTTGTGTTAAACTCCGGTTCAATTGAGGGTTGTTGTTGCTCATGCCCCTTATTGAGAAACCTAGTGCACCTACAAAATGAGCCCGGAAAGAAACACTGATCAATTGGTACTCAGAATCAGAGCACATGGTGTTTCTATTAGCATCAAAATTATTTTTCAGTACTATAAGCCGTAATGAAGAATTGCACTTACTTTGCGGACCATACAAACTCGCACCAAGCTGTGACAATTGACCTGACGATGACGGCGAGGAAGATGGCAGCATCTGAAAACCGAGAGAAGTCAGAACATCTCATTTGAATTTGCATATTTAACATTACGTGCCAACAAATTAGACACAGAAATGAGAAACATTTATATTTCCATAAACATATTTACATACTACTACAGTTCAGAAGTTTGTGGTCGGTAAGAGCTTTTCATGTTTTTGAAAAACATCTTTTATGCTCATTATTTGATCAAAAATACAGTACTATTATTAAATATTACAATTTAAAAGAAACATTTTCTATTTGAATATATTTTAAAATGTAATTTTTTCCTGAAATGGCAAAGCTACATTTTCTTCGCTGTCACATGATCCTCCAGAAATCATTCTAATAGGCTGATTTGTTGCTCAAGAAACACTTCTTATTTTTATAAATCTTGAAAACAGTTGTGCTGCTTAATATTTTCATAGAAACTGTGATACAATTTTTTCTGGATTATTTTATGAATAAAAAGTTTCAAAGAACAATTTATTTGAAATAATCTTTTGTAACCTTATAAAGGTCTTTACAGATAGTTTGAATCAATTTAATGCATTCTTGCTGAATAAAAATATAAAAATCTTTTGATCAGTAGTGTATATTTCTTACACATTTCTCTCAATTTCAAATTAAATTGACAAATTAAAGACGTTTTTTTGAGCTAATGCAACTATGAAGAACATATGACATGCATTAGATGTGTATTTGCTTGATCTGTGTATTTTAATCACTGTAATAATGCCATTTAGAATGACAGGAAATGCAGTTCGTCACAACTTGCAGTTCAGTTCTCCTCATAAAACGGCTAAAGTGTAGTGTTTTCAGTACACAAAATGCCATCTGCACAATCAACATTCATAATTACGTCATAATTTGTTTCCACCATTATTCTTGGACACACTCCCAACTTCAAGAGTCTGGAAATTATGACTTTATGCTGGTGTTCATGTGTGCTCAACTCATAAATATGACCATTCTGACTTGACTTCACTTGAATGTAATTAATCAGAAATGTTTAGAATCACATGTGTTCATGAAGGTACAGATTACTTGAGTCACTTAAAGTGAAAGTTAAAAAAAAAATTATTTTGGCAAAAAAAGGGTAATTCATTTTTATTTTGACAAATGTGTTAAAAATATTATTAAATACATTTTACAATATATTTTTATATACACTACCAGACAAAAGTTTTTGAACAGTAAGATTTTTTATGTTTTTTTAAAGAATTCTCTTCTGCTCACCAAGCCTGCGTTTATTTGAACCAAAATACAGCAAAAGCATAAATATTGTGAAATATTTTTCTATTTAAAATAATTGCTTTCTATTTGAATATATTTTAAAATGTTATTTATTCCTGTGATTTCAAAGCAGAATTTTTAGCATCATTACTCCAGTGACATGATCCTTCAGAAATCATTCAAATATTATGATTTGCTGCTCAAAAATTTAATATTTTTAAAATATTTTCAAAAACATTTAATATTATTATGATGTTGAAAACAACCGAGTAGGATTTTTTCAAGTTTCTTTGATGAATAGAAAGTTAAGAACAGCATTTATCTGAAATAGAAATCTTGTGTAACATTATAAATGTCTTTACCATCACTTTTGATTTTATTAAAGCATCCTTGCTAAATAAAAGTACTAATGTCTATAATCCCCCCACTCCCCCCAAAAAACCTCAACTGTTTTAAATATTGATAATAATAATAATAATAATGTTTCTTGAACAGCAAATCAGCATATTAGAATGATTTGTGAAGGATCATGTGACACTGAAGACTGGAGTAATGATGCTGAAAATACAGCTTTGTTCACAGAAATAAATTACATTTGAAAATATATTCAAATAGAAATCAGTCATTTTAAATAGTAAAAATATTTCATAATTGGATCAAATAAATGCAAGCTTGGTGAGCAGAAGAGAATTCTTTAAAAAAAACATTAAAAATCTTACTGTTCAAAAACTTTTGACTGATAGCGTACCGGTTTAAAATATATTTTTTGTTGGTCAGGTCAGTGAACATGTTGACAGTGCAGCTGAAATATATAATATTAAGCTAATAATTTAATTTCATCATTATATCAGACCTTCAGTCAACAAAAGGATTTGACAGAATGAACATAACCATCAGAATTAACTAGTATTGACATACGTCTTTCTCCGACCGATGCGGGAACATTGACTGCTGGCCATAGTATATACTCTCATCAGGGTAGTCACTTTCGACCCCCTCCGGAAACTTCTTTCTCGTTGCACTGAACATTCCGTTTGTCACCTACAGAAGAGAGGAGACGGTTAAAACCAAGATAATTCATTCCTGAACCAAAATCATACCAGATTATCTTTCTGCACGTCTAGTGGACATATCATTAACTTCTATACAGCACATCTGAGAACTTGTAATAAATAATGAATTACCACTGCAGAACAAGACCCAAGGCTATATGTTGATTTAAGTGCATTATTAAAAAGGTACAGGCTATTTTATCAACTCACTTTACACCTAAATCATACAATTAGGATTAGTAAGATTAAACTTAATTGTACTTTAGCCGAGAGTCTAATGCTATAAGAACATTTAGACCTAACTTACCATAGCGGTACGTTGTTAAATAAATAATTTATTCATCTTTTCAAAACAAAGCAGGTATTCGCCGTATGGTTGGAAAACAAATAAATATCACTTTGCAAACTGACACCTGACAACAAACACAGAAACAGCTTAATTCACCAGCTAAATCCATGAAAAACATCCATTACTAGCCAGATACTTCAACATACTCACATTTCCACATACCGCAACATTATTAATACTATTCAAACTGATTCCCACATGTTATGATGTTACGAACACAATTACAGAGAGAAATAAATTAAACAAATAATTGCATGTCGCGAAATGTTCTCATTTATATAAGCTAGTTAACGTTAGCTGTCACGTTAGCTGTTTAGCTGCTAACTACAAATAAGACATTTGACAGAAACCAAAACACACTGGACCATTTAATCTATATTAGTCGTGGTGCTTTAGTTTTATAGCAGATGTCTAGACGCGCATAATACATGTATCTATCTGTTTAATGGTTTAGGCCTGTGTTTCGGCTGTCTGTTTTTGTTAGCGCTCAGCGCTAGTCGGCTAACTCCGGCCTCGAACAAAAACAGAAACCAGTAAAGCCGTGCAAACGTGTCAATGCATTCATTCAGCGACTAAATAACTGCTTGGTTATGTGCACAAAGCTGCAAATGTTCATTTGGCCCTATATATGCGATGCAAACCCTGCTGTGCAATGTATTTTTGGTGAAGAAGGAATTGACTAACCGCATTAATTTACCCTCTCCTCGCAGATCCAAGATGGCTGTGTTTCCTACAGGCGAGAATGCTGGGGAATAGCCTTTACCCTCTGACCCCTTGACCTGCAGTTTATTTAATACAAGACTGAAAATTGTGCTGGACACTGTCTGCTGGATATTACACACTCTACAGGACACTTATGAGATTTTATGATGGGATGAAACTCTAGCCACTCTTTTTATACCTGGAACATCATTGGCACACAGTTTCATTAGCTGATGTTTTGCAATTTTAATATTTTATAATAATATTGTGCAATCTGCCATTTAACAAACTCTGCTTGGAGTACAGATTATTTTATAATCGTTTAGAATATTTATAATATTTTACATCTGTAGCCAAATGCAGGTAACACGTTGATTAAGAATTGATAATTTGAGCTGTCGGACACAAAGGGGGTTTAAGAGTAAATTGTAAAAGAGTTGTAAAACTTTTCACTATAAAACCATTCGCTGATAAGTCTATAAGGTCTGTTTCTTGTCAGCAGCTTGTAAATAACAAATAACACACATATATATAGAGAGAGAGAGAGCAATTATTGTAAAAAACAAAAAAAACAGGAGGGGGGATCTTGCATCCCATTAAAGGGGTTTCCTTAAATAATGTTAATCTAAGACAATATTTTACTCATAAATCCAAAGCCACTAGCTTACTATGTAACGTAAATGCTATTAGATACATTAAAATACGTCAAAATACATTATCATCCTATTTTTATTTCATAGTGTTTTGTAAAATATGCTTTTATGTAGCAACATACAAATCTAGAGTGAACTATATCTATTGTTTGCAGGAAGCTAAACTTTATTTTATGATGATCAAGTTTGTTCTGCTGAGAACGCAAAGCTCACTGTTAAATGATGAGGCAAGCAAAACCTGTAGGTCTGAAACTCTTACTTTGTACATTTCACATCTGCAGCCAAGTTCAGGTGAAAAAAAATCTTATTTTGCTGCAAGAATGATTACAAATTGTCTAATGATGGCTGCACTTTATTTATTTGTTTATTTTTTGATGTATATATAAATCTCTGTATTTTATGTATATTTAAATGCATTCCCGTCATCTACTTAGAACAGCCTAAAAGAAGTGGTTAAGCAGTCCTTGGAGGATTATGTTGAAAGTTTACATTTTAAATGACATTTAGTTGTGATCTTTTAACTGGCGTAATCCTATTTCTCACTTTCCGTCTGTTCCCTCCACTGTGAAGTGGTACTCAGGCCTTTCAGACAGCACTTGAGGGTTCTCAATCACAGTCTAAATCACTGGAGACCTTTGATAGACCACTAAATAGCTAAGCCTTGAGTTATGAGAAGAATGACTGGGAGTGCAATATCATCCAGTGTTGCATTTACTCATAGAAGTGATTTAATACTTTTGGATTAAGGATCAACATTCATTTTTGATAGGGAGGGCAATGATATCTTACGTGTAGAAAACACTCATAAAACAATTTTGGGCAAGTCTAGTCGGATCTAAAAGGGGAACCTATTAAAATCTAATAAATGAAGTAATAGTAAAAAGCTCAGTAACATAAAGCTCATTTTTGATTTTGTTTGGATCTTTTAATTTATTAAAAATACATTTAAATGGATTTCATACATACAATGCCTTTATAACGAGCAAGTTTTTCATTTAATATTTTTTCATGTTTATTTATTCTTTGTTTCATTTATTACAAATATATTCATTCATTTTTTATTCATTTATACATTTTGTTTGTTTTGACATGATAGCATGATAAAGCTAGAACAATTGAAATGCATATAGAAAATTATAATATATTATAAGACAAATATATATTTTAACTTTCACTACAAATAATATATTAATATATACAATAAATATATATAATTCAGAAATTGTATATATATTATTATATTTTCATATTATATTTTTTAATTTCCTATCCCTATAGCTTTCTAGAACTAAATACTGTGGTATGCCATGTGATGTCGACAGCCTCTGTTGGTTGTCCATAACTGGGCAAGTCTTATCTTTGGGGTGGTGCACTCAAGTGGTCTCTGTTATGTAGAGGGTCCTGACTGAGAAAAGCGCTTAAATAGAAGGTCTCAGATGACCCTCAATTTCCTTAATCACACAATAACTTTAGGCTTATCACAGCTCCCGGATAGCTCCACCTTCCAGCGCTGGAAGAAATCATTTATCTGGAATGGGGAGGAGCGTGTGGGATGTCATCTCTGGTGGTCTCTGCAACTGGTAGGGCAGAGGTGTCAGCAGAACACAGGAGCATGAAACACCACACTGCTGCCCATCGTCTCATTCCTTGTGACAAAAAGCTTGATGGTAAATGAAGATCTACGTTTTCGGCAACCTGGTAAGACGAAAGGAACATTCAAGTTTTTATCTTGTCTTTTTATTGTGACTGGTCTACACTTTTAAAAATACGGGTTCTTTATTGGCCATTTATGGTTCTGTGAAGAACCTTCAACGTTCATGGAATCTTTCTATACCACAAAAGGTTCTTTATAGTGGAAAAAAGTTCTTTAGATTTTTATGTTCTTCACACTAAGAAAAAAGGTTCTATTAAGAACTGGTCACTGGAATGTTCTTTGGAGAACCAAAATGTTTTTACCAATGGCATTGCTGTGAAAACTTTCTGTTGGAGTCTTTGTGTTTAAGAGTGTACCCTTATTTTGTTTCTGAAGAGACCATGAATGTGGACCGAGAAGATGGGAAATGTTGTGAGAGGTGCTGTCGCCTTTGTGCCCTCCGAGAGATGTCAACGTTTCTTAGTAGGCGACTTGAAGGAGATGCCCCTTGATCGTACTCTAGACCTGAGTAGCCGGCAGTTACGTCACCTTCCAGTCAGAGCTTCTGCCTTCAATGAACTGGTCAAACTCTACCTGAGCGACAACCACCTGAGCAACCTGCCGCCAGAACTGCGAAACCTGCAGAAGCTCCAGCTTCTAGCCTTGGACTTCAACTGTTTAGAGGAGCTTCCTCTGGTCGTATGCAGCCTTGTTCAGCTAAACATCCTCTATCTTGGTAATAACCGACTGTACAGGCTGCCGAAGGAACTGCGGCAACTCACCGAGCTTAAAACCTTGTGGCTGGAGACCAACTGCTTCACCAAGTTCCCTCGAGTAATATATGAGCTTCCCAACATCAAGACCCTCCATTTGGGATACAACCAGCTGCGTAGCTTACCAACAGAGCTTGAGCGACTGGAGGAGCTACGCAGCATCTGGCTAGCAGGGAACTTGCTAAATGATTTCCCTCCCGTGCTGCTGAAGATGCATTATTTGGAGGTGATCGATGTGGACCGCAATCACATTCGCCAGTTTCCGTCGCTCACTTGCTTGAGAGGCTTGAAACTTGTCATCTACGATCACAATCCTTGCGTTAATGCGCCAGTGGTGGCAGACGGTGTGAGACGGGTAGGCCGCTGGGCCGACAGCTCTGATGATGAGGAGGATGGAGGTGACAGAAAGGTTGCCAAAGCAGGTGTGAAGGCACAGGGATCACTGGAAGAGAGCGAGTGAAGAAGATCAGTGAGGAATCATAGATCAATCAGCTATAAAGAGCATGATGATACTTATGAGTTGTTGAAACTGCAGAAGAAGGCTGATGAAATACTGAGGACACTGCTCTACAAATGTAGTGTCTTTTATATTTTTATATTAAATATAGTGTTTTGTAGATTTTTGAAGTAGAATAGAAATGATTTAAAATTAAATATTGTAATTATATACTTAATGATATTCATAATAAACATTTAGAACATTAGAATTGAAATATTAATATTTAAGAATTAAAATATGAAATATTAATAGCAATTTATTTTTCATTTTTTTATTTTTTTGTCTGTCTATTTGTAACAGATGCTTATGTAATTAAAGGGAACCAATTTTCTTAATATGCAGCAAGCCAAAGTGCTTTCTTTCTTTTTCTTATTGTGACATTATTTATGGTACTCCATGAAATCGCAACATAAAATGTATCTGTAGAAAGTATTTTCAGATCTCAGTCAGGGATTTATTAATTCAATCAGATTTCTAAGTTTTCCATGTCCGTTCGGTGAATCTGTTCAGTGAGGTTGGCAGTGTCAGTGATAAATGGTGGAATTCTAACAATGTACCTCTGTTCATAAATAATGCAGGTTTCCTGTAACAGATTTGGGTCTCCATTTTGAGACTCTTAATAGGTTTTAATCATACTCTAGTGCTCCTGCTTTCTGTTCACTGGATTCACAGGTTCAAAATGTGTGAACAAGTCAACAAAGGATGACAAATAATTATAAGCAATCAAATTTTGCTTACAATTATGTTAATTTTGCTAGCCTATTTACAAAATAGAATCAGTCCCAAAATCAAGTGTGGGAGGTGATCATATTTTGGTATGACATTTTCAATCTTGTGAATTAAAGATATACAGTATAAACCTCACAAATACACGATCTGCACTTAACAGTATAAGTTCAACATAAAACATTAAATGTGACCCTGGATGACAAAACCAATCATAAGGGTCCAATTTTGAAATACACGTCTGAAAGCTGAATAAGTAAGCTTTCCATTGATGTATGGTTTGCTATGATAGGACAATATTTGGCCGATATACAACTATTTGAAAATCTAGAATCTGAGGGTGCAAAAAAAATCAAAATATTGAGAAAATCGCCTTTAAAGATATGCAAATGAAGTTCTTAGCAATGCGTATTACTAATAAAAATGTTATTATGTATATACTGTAAGAAATTTACAAAATATCTTCATGGAACATGATCTTAATATCCTAATGATTTTTGGTATAAAAGAAAAATAGATAATTTTGACCCATTCAATGTATTGTTGGCTATTGCTACAAATATACCTACTGGTTTTGTGCTCCAGGGTCACAAATAATATTAAATGTGCAAATGTGAAAATAATTTCAATATATCCTACAAACTATAATAAAAATAAAAACTTTGAAAATGTATAATTATAATTGAAACATAATTTGTTTTTTAATTTTAAGTCACTGACAAGTTATAATAATAAAAAATATTATTATTGCAAACAAAATAATATTAGTATAAAACAATGATTTTAAAAAAATATAAAAGATCAAATCAAATCACTGAAATATATAATAATAATAATGTGGAAAAATGACTATCAAAGACAAATTTTATAAATTATTATTAGCATTGTTGTAATTATTAAGAAAATAGGCCTAATAGTATACGACTATAGTAAAATCATTTTTAAATATATCATATCATGTCAAAACACTGATGTATAACAACAACAACAATAATAATAATTTGCATAACTTTTTATAATATCTGGCCTACTATTTTTACACAGCAGATTATTTTCCTTTAAATACGTCGTAATTATGCAACAATAAGATATAAACGAATAGGGTTAAATACATTTTTACCGTATCCCACCGTTACAACATTTATAAAAATATATTTGTTTTGAAGAAAGACAGAACGCTGACGTTACGTAAGGACTTTTATTTTGAAGGACAAGAAGTCCATCAGCCATTTGGAAAGCAAGTACCGATCAGTTCCACGCAGGGCTGTGATTCAGAGCGGAGCTCCGATATTAACGGTCGCGATGGGGAAGAAGACTCGCGCAGGCACCGGCAGGAGAACCATATTACAGCTCTCCCCGCCGGGACTGAACCGCAGCGCGACGGGAGCGGCCAGAGAGGACGGGGTCGGCTCGGGATCCGAAGGTGTGCGAGAAAGACATCAGTAGACGTCCAACCGTAAAATATGGAGCAAGACCAACCATTTTAAGAGAAACGCGCGCTTTATAGCGAGTCGAAAACGAGTTTATTTAGTAAACTTACTCGCCTTTTGTGATATTTGGCATATCATAATAAAAATTCCGTTCCGTTGTTGCTATAAATGAACTTTGTGTGATTCAGTTCTTCCCTTTTGAATAGCCGTCTGTCAGGTTTAGCGTTAGCCACTGGGACAGATTAACATTAACCGATAAATGTGCGTGCTGATGTAGCTTGTCAAACTGGTTATGATGTAAACAACATAAAATGACAAGTAACGATTTATTTAGATATATTTAAGGGAATTGTTTGCTATTTAAGTAATTTATAAGCCACAGTTTCGAGTTAGCATCGCAGCTGCACTGGGCTTCAGACAAAGCGTTAGCCAAACATGCTAACGTTAATTCACCCGCACCGGAACAACAAGGATAACTTTGTTATAAAATGTTTTAAAAACGTTATAAACTCTTTTTCCTGTTGTAGACGAACCTGAGGGTAACACAGATGGTCAGCGAGAAGTTAATGTAGTAATGAAGACACCAGCTGTGAAGGCCACACGTAAGTTGATTGTTATATACATAATGTGTACTGTATGTAAGTAATGAGTAATAAATGAGTATGCATATATAAATTCTTACTTTTATTTATCGTTAAATTTTTATGAAGTTATTTATTATTTTTGTGGAATCTGACATAAATGTATTTATTTTATATTATACTTGTGTGTTTATTTATATATATATATATATATATATATATATATATATATATATACATACACGCATATACACGTCTGCTTTGCTATCCTTGAGGGGATTCTCCATAGGCGTAATGCTTTTTCTACTGTACAGACCGTATTTTCTATTGCCCTGCCCCAACCCTACACCGAAACTTAGCCCTCACAGGAAACTTTCTGCATTTTTAGATTTTCAAAAAACGACATTCTGTGTGATTTATTAGCATGTTCACCCATGGGGACCTCAGATTAGGTCCCCACCGTGACATGAGTCCCCATGAGTCTGTGTGTATTCAGGTTTAAGTCCGCACCTGAATAGAAAAACAGGTACACACACACACACGGGTTAAAGATGAGCCATTCCATTTCGGTGGCCGCATCAAATTAAGTTGACAAGTGATTTTATGTACATTATATGTCATCATCATTCAGTGAGATATTTATGCAAAATAAAAGAACTACCTGTTCGTAAAAGTGATCATATATTGGTAAATATTTAAAACTACAATTAATTATTTTGGGGGCTGCACTTATATAGATTCTTAAATGGAATCTTTTAATGTCATCTAATGATTAAATATGCCTCAATATTTTTTGGTGTATAAGCTATTGTTACACTCAATGACGTTTGTGTAATATTTTTGTTATTTATTTATTTTTTAGATATGCTGTTGTATAGTTTAAAAAAATGTCATTGTACTACATTTGATTCCATTTTACCTTTATTTGCTCTGTAGAGGGTTTATCTCTGCTTGGAGCATATGAAGACAGTGAAGACGAAGATGCAGCTGAAAACACCTCGATTGCCACGAAGGCAAAGCATAACCAGTCTGCAGACATTGACAGCACACTTGCCAATTTTATGGCCGTGAGTGAAGTCATGGGCTAATTAAGACCAGACGTATCGATTTGTGCATAGTTTATCTGTCTGTAATTTTGGCACTGTCTTTCCTAAAGGAAATTGATGCCATTACGACCCAACCAACCCAGACAAGTGAATCTGGGACAGAGCCGAGTGCACCAGCCCCGACTCCTCCTCGCCCCAAACCCAAACCAGACCAGCAGACTCCTGTTCAGAATGGACCCGCACAAGAATTTCAATACAACACACAGTACTCTCTCGCAGGAGGTGGGCTTTCTAGTTGACTGGTTCTGTTTTGTGTATGTAGTATAATTCTAATTCTAAAACTAAATAGATAGAATGTGGAAGTTAATATTTGTCTTCTTGTGTTATAGTTGGGTTAGAGATGGGTGATTGGCAGGAAGTGTGGGATGAAAATACTGGCTGTTATTACTATTGGAATACTCAGACCAATGAGGTGGCCTGGGAGCTCCCGCATTACCTGGCAAACCAGATGCAGAGTCTACATTACACGGGCAGGTGAGTTGTGAAAATGAGATCAACAAACTAGTTGCAAATTGTCATTGTATAAAATATTATGAAATTTTATTTAACACAAAGATATTTTACGGAAATATTATTATGTGATATATTATGTGTGTGTGTTTGTATATAAACTGTATACATACACGTATATAAAAATACATTTTACTTTGAATATTATTTTCCCCAGTTTGTCTGTAAACGGCAATGGTGTGGCACATCAAAGTGGTTATACTGAACAGCAGTCTGCTGCTGCTGCTGCTGCTCCTGCATCTAAGAGAGAAACCAAAAAGAAGGCAAGTATTTTTTTTTACTTCTCCCTAAATTCCATGAGATGGGTAAACTTCTTGAAATCAACTTTGGTCTTTAGTAAAATTCTGCATCCTCTGTCCACACAGGAAGTAATCGAGAGTGTTGTGGCTTTGACCAGCGAGGAAGAAGAGAGGCGAGGTGTGGCAGCTACACTCCTTGCTCCTCTTATCCCAGAGGAAGTGAAGGAGGCAGAGGAGAAGTGGAGAAAGAAGGTGCTGGCCATAGAGGAGACTGTAGAAATGGCCCAGGAGGTAGAAGGCGAAGGCACTCCATCTTTGGACTCCCCAGCTCTCCGAGATACAGACAGCCAGAGTAACCAGCGCAGCAGGAACCACTCCGCAGAATCTTCTGACAGAGAGGAGGAGGCAGAAGAGGACACAATAGAACTAGAACTAGCACTAGAGAGGAAAAAAGTGAGTTGCTTCATTACTCATTAGTCTCTATATTATATTAATAGTTCTATATCCTGATTATGCAGTCATTATCTTTGTCTGATTTCATGCCCAATTAAGCCAATATTGTCAATGAATGAATCTCTCTGTACAGTTTCTTTTGTGAAATAATGGTATTGAAAGTGTTTGTTGTCCTGCAGGCTGAGCTTCGTGCCTTGGAGGAAGGTGACGGCAGTGCCGGTGGTTCGAGCCCCTGTTCCGAAATAAGTCAGGATGGGCCTCGTAATTTGCTTTTGAAGAAGAACAAATGGAAGACTACTTTCCTCCGTGCGCCAAGTCCTGATTCGAGCAGCCGGGGCTCAGACAAGGCAGGATGGGCCACTCCAGAGCACTCAGACAATGGTAAAGATTGTCAGTAATAATAGAAGTGCTTAGAAATGTAATTAATTTGACAGAAATTAGGTTTCGTACATCATGAATGAATGAATGACTTGCTGAACATTTTGTGTTTCAAGCACATTCCAAAACAGCTGAGAAGCAAGGAGAGGAAGATGAAAAGGAGAAGCCTGTATCCAAAGTTCTTCAAAAGGAAGAAGAGGACCTCAAGGTAATTTAAATTAATTGAAGTCAATGGAATCAAAATTGACAATTTTTTCTTTAATACACATTTCTGCTTTTATTGCATTTGTACTGCTCTCATGCTCTCAAAGGCTGCATTTATTTGAATAAAAATACAGTAAAAACTGTAATATTGTGAAATATTATTGTAACCAAAATATTATTGTAACCAATAAATAATTGTTCTCTTTTAATGTATCTAATTTATTTCTGTGATGCAAAGTCAAGTCACATTTATTTCTTTAGCACTTTATTAAATACAAATCATTTCAAAGCCGCGTTACAGTAAAAAAAAAGTATCAGTTGTGGAAACTTCTTCAAATATAAGGCTTCATCCTTCAGAAATCAGTTGGTGCTCAAGAAACATTTCTTATCAATGTTGAAAACAGTTGTGCTGTTTAAAATGTTTGGAAACAGTGGTACTTTTTTTTTTTTTTTTAACAGGATTCTTTGATAAATAGAAAGTTCAAAAGAACTATTTATTTGAAATAAAAGTATTTTGTAACATAAATGTCTTTACTGTCACTTTTGATCATTTTAATGAATGCATTTTTGTTGAACAATAGTAATAACTTCCTAAAATCAAATCTGGTTTTAGCTGTTTTTATTTCAGTGCAAAAAAAGTCACAACTGCAGAAATAAAATAAGCAGCAAAGAGCGTTTTTCATATTCTATTTATATTACTTAAGGTTATACCCCTTAGTTAGACTTACTTTGAGGAATATTTAGAGGAAATGAGCTGCAAGTTACAGTTACTGGTAATTTGAAATGTCATAGACTTCATTAAGAGTTGTTGGTCTTGCCTCCTTTAGTTTCAGATCGGAGAGCTTGCTAACACACTCACCAGCAAAATGGAGTTTTTGGGAATTGACAAGAAAGTCATCTCGAACTTTCAACTGCTGCTGCTGCAAACGGAGGTTAGAGCATAACATAAGTGATTTGTGCTATATAAATAAAACCAGATTTTAATATATATAATACAAATTGATAACTGTGGTTAAGTGACCAATTCTTACTATTAACTATTTGCATATTGGCATGCCTATTATTAAACAAATTTTTAAATATACATTTTTTTTAATTATATGTATTTTTGTTTATGTATAGACACATTTAAACTAAATAAATATATGTACAAGTGTTTATATTTATTCTGCCCATATGCATATTGAAATGGCCTTTTGACTCCTTTTCCTCCTTCCAGACGCGGATCGCAGACTGGAGAGAGGGTGCCCTGAACGGAAACTATCTCCGGCGCAGGCTGCAGGAAGCTGCTGAGCACATAAAACATTACGAACTTAACGCCACTCCCAAAGGCTGGTCCTGCCACTGGGACAGGTACGCGCTCCTTACCTTTCACATCCTTATCACTCCCCCTCCCTAAAAGTCTCCCTCCTCATGTGACGATTGACACTGCCGCCGCTGCTATGACAAACGCGCGACTGTTTTGCACTTGGTTGTATTACTGGGGAGTGTTTACAAGCACGGAAAAAGACAGAAGGTAATCCTGATAAGGGAGCGTCTCTAAAGAGCCAGCCTGACCGCCAAAGATTTGGGCCCCATCTCCTCCCCTCAAAGTCAGTCTAAAGGGTTAGGAAGGTGGTTGCGCGTGCGAGAGCTTTGAACTTTACAGGACTGCCCTCAAAATGATGGGAGAAATGAGTGACCACGTGGAAGCAGCGTGTCACAAGCATCAGTAAAGGAAGACGATGCCTTGCCCTCGGAGCCTGAAGGTCAGACCAATCTATTTAATTGTTTTACTGGATTTCTTTTCCATGCACACTATTGATGACTGTTCAATAAAAATGTTGTCTTTTACCCTCTGTTGAAGATGCCTGCCTTAAGGCATCTAGCGGAGGGGTTTTGTCAGTGAGTATTGCCATGACAATTGAGACGAAGTGATTTGTAATAATGTCTGTAAGCTTTTCAGGTTTGGACATTTCTCTTTTGTTTGCCTTTTTCTTAGAGAATAAGGTGGGTTCTTTATCAGTGCACCCCTTCCAATCTGGCTTCTCCTCTGGGCTCCCAGTGAAGCCCAGTTCAACATTCCCTCATTAGGGAACTAGAGCCCCACTTTCCTTTGACTCTCCAAGGGTCTCATGACCTTGAAATCAGTTGAGGGAACAGTTGCTAAGACGCTTCTGTGTGTTTGTTTCTCCACCTCTAGAGAGCACAGACGGTACTTCTATGTGAACGAGAGGACCAACGCTTCCCAGTGGGAGTTTCCAGACGTGGAGGAGAATGAGGAAGCCAAGCCGCCCCTGCCGCCCACTTCTGGCCTCGGAGACACTAGTCAACCATCTGCAGAAACCACTGGTGCTATAACAGGTAAAGGTTGGGGGTTGTGATATCTTTTAAATATTAATAAAAATTTTAATTGATGCATACAGTGACTTGAATACACCTTTTCCATGGTGAATGTGATTTAAATTTAAAGGGTGTTTTGACTTTTTTATAAATTTTGTTCTAGGCTTGATTGTGTTTGTAGTGTGCAGTCTAACAAGTGTTAATACTTCGGTGTCCACCCCCCCCCACACTATTTTTCACATAATTTACCTTTATTCTATACTGCTCTGTCCCTACTCCAATAAACACTCTGATGATTTCCTGCTTTTATGAAGCCCCTCCCTCAGAAATACGTGATGGGATCAGATTGGTTAGCTGGCCCAGTGTGTTGTGATTCGCTAAACCGCCAGCGCGTGTCTAAATGTCACGCCCCTCACCTCAGTGGCATGTGCTCCGGTTGTATTGTAAACAAAAACGTCGTCAATATTGCTTATCAATTTGAGCGTGATTGAGATGCAGAGAATATTAGTGAAGAGGATCTTAATGGTATGTTTTGTGTGTGTTGTCTCATACATTTAGATACGCTGTTATTTGTGAATGCTACTGCTTCTTTTAACTTCTAATGTACAGTTTTATTCTGATTAAAGCTTTAATACAGCAGAATACATGATTGCATCGTAGCATTTTTGTAACAGTAAGAAGTGTTTGCCAGCAAGTATTGCTCTTGCTCCAGTATTACCACGGCAACCGCGTGCGTGTCCATGTTTAACACTTCTTGTAACAAATCTGCCATAAACATTAATGACATAAGCATTATAATGAGAACTTTATAGAATGTGAATTCTGTCCTTGCCCCGGTTTCAGCGCGCTGTTGAAAGCGCATCACGGCAGGAGCTCTGTCTCTCAGGCAGCTATTCTTAGATGCTGCTTTTTTTAATAACATTGCTGCATCATAATCAAACATCTAATCATGTTTTCATAGACATGTTTTCATGTCATATTTAGTTTTAACATTCACTTTCATAACAGTCTTCAGATATTTTCATTATCTCCATTACTGCCATGCCCCGCCCCCCGCACGTGCCCCACCGCCCGAGTACTCGATTAATCGTTTTTGAAACCTACATATGATCGAATAAGAAATTGCCAAAAATGCCCATCCCTAAAAGCCAAAGAAAGTTAACTAATTAATCACACATTTTTTTCTGAAATTAATCGTGATTAATCCTACCTAATATTCAAGTTTTTAAATATACTTTTATTTTACAATAATTTCACATTCAATCTTCAAATTAATGTAAAAACAACAAAGACGGTATATATTTAATATTTGTTTAATGGCATCTTTTTTTATGACTGAAGGGAAGTATCATTGATTCCAATACTACTGATGTCTCTAGGAAATAGTAATTATTTCCCTAATATTTAACCATTAACTATAGCCATTCAACATTACAGTATAATTGAGAGCTATCAATTTGAACATTTATTAGACTTTAAAAAATAACAACTTCTAATTTAAGTGAACTTAAAACAATCTTCATAAATCCATTATAATATATATCATATTTAGCTACCTGTGCCCTTCAGCAAGTAGGAAATATACCAAAATTTTATAAAGTTATCAAACACTAAATACTAAATTAAATATAGATAAATCCTTAAAGCTATAAAAGTTATTGATTACCTCTTTTTTTTTTTTTTTTTTTTTTTTTTTTTTTGTTCTTTGATTAGCAGACATCACAGCAGCTGGTTATTAGGTTATGTGGCTGCTATTACTTTAAGAGCTGACATGACACGGATCTGACGCTCATGCTCGTAGTTTCATTGGCACTTTATTATGAAATGATACAGGCTACAGCGCTTGCCGCTGTATTTGTGCGTGCAATTGAAGAGCATGTGCTACGGGCACAGTATAACAGCTGATAGGACAGGAAGATTTTTACTGACATATGGCCTGACAACATCTCTTCTGACCGAAGTTCACTGATGTTCTACCGAAGCTCCTCGTCACCTGTACTGTTTCCGCGCTCGTTTGACTAGCGCCTGGAGCGTATCTGAAAAGTCTCGTCGCCTCGTTTTGTTTAAATGAACACACTTCTAAGCAAGAAAAAAGACAAGCAGCAGTTGTGATTTGGAGTGGCCTACCCTAGCCCTGCCCCGCATTAGCTGCATTAAATATTTTTAACGCCGTAATACTGTTAAAATTAATCGCATAACGTGCTAATTTTGACAGCACTAATTATTTTATTTATTTTTTCAATAGGAACTTCGTTAGGAGATGTGCAGTCTTGTTGGTTGGTTCCCCAGCCTCCTCAGCCACCATTGCCTCCACTTCCTCCAGAGGATCCACCCCCTCCACCTACAGAGCAACCGCCGCCACCCCCCTCCACCACCTGAATCTCCTCCTCCGCCCCCTCCACCACCCCTCGAGGATGACGGAGAGATTGAGGAAGTGGAGATGGAGGATGAGGAGTCAGAGCCTCCGGCTCCTGGAACAGAAGAGTTCAAGGTCACTTTTTGGTCTTGAGAGTTAAGATTTAGTTTATTATGCTTTAGTGCATAGTGAAGCTATATGTTTTGATGTCTTTTCCTCAGGCGGCTGAGGCAGCGGCATCTTTGGGACTTACAGCTAAAGCCCAGAAACGCAAGGCCCCAGGCTCAGTCCCACTGCCCAAAACGGCCACCATCGGCAGCAGCCCCATTCTTTACACTCAACCCATTGTCACAGCTGGTGAGAATAAACTGCTTTTACACACATCAGTATTTTCAAAGAGCATCCTTTCTTGTGGAAAGGTGGTGTTCCTCATGTTCCTCTTGTTCATTCACAGCCCCACTTCTAGTTGGAAATGCTTACTGGGGGATGACAACTGCAGTTGCTCCTCCTCTGCCTACAGAGAGCATAGTCCCACCAATGCCAGTCCTGCCGCCCCAACCACCTCCTCCTGCTCCACAACCTCCCAGCGCCCTGGAACCGATGAGCAAAGCACTCACAGACAAAACAAAGAAACAAAAGAAAGAGAAGGTGGGTGCTATTTTTTGTTTTGTTTTTGTTTTTTTGTTTGGGGTTGTTTTTTGTCTTGTGGTTTTGTTGTTGCTTTTGTTTTTTGTTTGGCTGTTTGTGTGTGTGGTTTATTTATTTATTTTGTTTTGGTGTTCTTTCATTTGTCTTTTTTGCTTTGGGGTTTGTTTAGCATTTGTGTTTGTTTGGTTTGTTTCTTGGGTTTGTATTGGTTTAGATTTTTTATGTTCTTTTCCTTTTTTTTTTTTTGTTTTTTTTTTTTAGAAAGAATTGATTTAGACAGAAAATAACTTAAATACTGTCATTTTATTTCTTAAAGACAAAGAAGAGCAAGACAAAGATGCCGTCCCTGGTAAAGAAGTGGCAGAGCATTCAGAAGGAGCTAGATGAAGAAGAGAAGTCGAGCTCCAGTGATGAAGATAGAGACCAGCTCAACAGCAGACGCATTGAGGAATGGAAACAACAACAGTTTTCATCGTAAGTTTGAAGAAGCTATTACAAAGATTGTCAGCATACATTTGAGAAAAATACAGATTTTTCAAATGCTTGCCATTTTTGTCTCTACTTGCAGAGGGAAGGCTGGGAAGAATGCTAACTTTGAAGCACTTCCTGAAGACTGGAAGCAAAGACTGTTAAAGAAAAGAAAGATGATGGAGAGTTCATAACATCGCTCCTGAAAACACTAAGAAAAGAGCCTCTGGCAGAGGTGGACTGAACTGTGCTATTGTGTTGTGTTCCACTTGCTAAGCTTCAGTGGATTTAGTCGGGCAAACTTGAATGAATGTTTCTTTTATATAAGTGCACATTCAACTCTGTGCTGTTAAATTCAAATGCATCATCTTGTGTCTAAAGGTATACCTTGTTATGGGTCGTTGTAAAATAATAAAACAGTCTCTAATGTCCAGAAGTTATTTTAAAGATGCAGTGAAGGTTAAATGTACAGAAATTTTTGTTCTACTTTTTTTCTTACTCCAACCATGAAAACTGTGCACGATTTTTCTGTAAATTTAAAATGTAATGAAATCAATATTAAAGGACTGTTCCATTTCTTTAGTTTCTCAGAGCTGTTCATTTTTTTTGTACGTCAGGGGTGCAAACCATCAGCTGTACAGTGAGCTTTGCACTGTCATGGGTGACATTAAACAGTGCTTTATCTGTGTGTCCAGCTAACAGGGTTTTAAATGCTAAGCTTCAAAATCAGTTTATCTTTTATACATACAGAAAGATCAGTCTTGGATCAGACCAACAGATTGTTAGCAAGAGTTTCAGCCATGCTTCCAAAATCACAGTAGAGACTTCTATGTTGTCCACTCCTCTGCACTTTAAAGTATGCTTCATATGTGAACTAACTATATCTTTTTTTTTCCATTGATGACGTTGTGATGAAAAGTCAACTCATGTGCCAACTTCTTTTTTCTCTCTCTATATTATTAATGAACATTGTTCCCAAAATGTCTTTCTTTTATATTGAAACATGGGTGTAAATGTTGCCTGAACTGGGGCTGTTGAGCCATCAAACCTTTTCTACATTGTAAATAATAATAAAAAAAATTCCACATTTTGTCTTTTTCAACTTCTTCTCTATTTTTTTTTTTTTCAGTTAGCTGTTACTATCATCGAAGGAGCTATTAAAACATGAAATAAAGTGTGTAATTCAAATAAGAGATATAATGTTAACATATAGAAATATTTCAGTTAACATTTCTAATGTATGTTTAGTTTAAGTACTGAATTATTAATACTTGAACTGGAAATAAGCAGATACCGAAATAAAAACTAAATACTTAATAAAAAAAATGAATAAAGCTGACACCCAACGAAATCTAAATAAAAATGTGAAAAATACAAATAGAAGGAAATTCGAAGTAAATAATATGGAATAAATTGTATTACTGTATATTAATGTGTTATGTAATAATATATTATATATAATAAAGTGTATGGAAAATAAAGCAGCAAATAGACGTTTTGATCCATTAGCATTTACTTATATCTATATACGTGCACACACATTTTTTTTTTCATTTTTGTTTAAACATTAAAGCAAATTTTTAAGAAAAAGGGTATTAACGTAACGAAAATGTGTTCATTCCTTCTCTACATGCATTCTTCTGCAGCGTGCTTCAAGCAGGAAGCGTGCGTCGTGTCCATGGTAACAGTGACACAAATGGCGTCAGGGGCGCCTCAACAATAACTGTAACGAGGATATTTCCATTAAAAAGTATAACTGTTTACCTCTCTGCTAAACCCGTTTTAATTTTAAAACACTAACCACTATGCAGTTTTCCTCAGGGGTTTAAAGCAAGATGGTTCTTTAGTAACCAGCGGTGTTATTTGATATCCAGTCAGGCGCTTTTAAATGAAGTTATTTGTTGTTTATTGTTATTTATTGTTTACTATGCCTTAATGAGCTGCGTGCTATCGGGAATGCAGGTGAGTAGTGATGGCTTTGCGCTCTACGGTTACAGTCTAATATTACCCAGTTGGTTAACATGCCAACTCACTGATACTCAATGCCTCTTAACCTTCTGCCCCTTTGCTTGTACTTAACTCACTTTGTGTTCTCCTATCATGTTGAACCAAAGAAATCAGATGATCCATACGAGAGATTCATTTTGCTTCATCTTCAGCATTATGGATTCCTCTCAGGTAGGTTATTCGACTTCGTTATTTAATGGGGTGTGTATGTCCTCTGATATAGCATTTTGTTTCTGTATATACATAGACAATACCTTTTCTGTGCATGCTGGAGTCCCCATCAAAAGAGAGTGGGAAGGCAACCGAGATTCTACTGCTTCTGACATGATCAACTCACCTTCTGAGAGCAATGACTCCAACTTCGAAGAGGAGCAGGAGGAACCCAAGCCATGTCAAAGTAAATAAGTAAAACTCTTGGATCTGGGTCTGTTTCTCATTAATATGATTTTTTCGTCATCTTTTATTTTTATTGCATAATTTTGAAAGTATGTCATAATTTCAATATTGTTTTTATCTCATAATTAGGTCTTATAATTGTAACTTTTCTCTGGTCAATATATTTTTTACTCATTATTATAATTATTTTTCTTTTTGTCATTATTTGGCTTACCTTTTATCTAATAATTATGACTTACTGTAGTTTTTTATAATTTAGACTTCTTATGTCTAAATTATGATTTAATGTCATAATTTAGAATTTTTGCTTATAAATATAACTTTTTATAACATTTGGTTTTCTTATGTGGTGGATATGGGCTTCCATATTGAAGCATGATATGATATGTCAATTAAAATATCGTAGTTTACGAGACCTAGAGTTGATCCCATCTAAAGATACTATACTTTATCTTGCAACAAATCACCACCATTGCCACCTAAATAATGATAATTTTGTATTATCTCTCAAGTTCATTCAAGTTTTCACACAATACGCAACACTTGAGTATAAGCAGCTAGTTCCCATTTGAAATTCATGGCCTTTATAAAAGATTCAGACACTAAGAACACATAATTATTTTAGGGAGTTTGTACCAATGAATTGTACGTCTTGGTTTCATGGGTAATTCTGATAATCACTGCTAGTAACAAATGCTTCTCACGTGTCTTTTAACTACAGCATGTCTGTTGGGTAATAAACTCAATTTTGTAATGTCTGTGTTTCATTACTTTGCAAGATTTTTTCAGTTTAGACAAAGTTCTTAGAACCCGACAGCTTGTGTTTGATTTTGACGGTGAGCGGCCCATTCCACGCCTAAGGGAGCCTTTGGACCTCTTCACAATCCCATCTACCTCCTGTCCATTTCAGGGCGTCCGCTGGCCCATTGAATGTGAAGTGATCCGTGACAAAATCCAGCATATAGGTATCAGTGCTTTACTTAAAAAAATAGAAACTATTAATACAATCAGTAGGGATTTGTGTGGAGACACTTTCTTTGAACCCAGAATTTGTGAATTTATTCATATAATACAATAAAAAATGCACTTTATCCATGCAGTGATTTAACTCTCTTTGAAAACTTATTAAAAAATGTGAATATATAAAAAATAAAAAGTAATACTATACACTATCTGTCAAACGTTTTTGAACAGTAAGATTTTTAATGTTTTTTAAAGAAGACTCTTCTGCTCACCAATTCTGCATTTATTTGATCCAGAGTACAGCAAAAACACTAAAAGTTTGTTTTTAAAATAACTGTTTTCGATCTGAATGAATGAATTTTAAAATGTAATTTATTCCTGTGATTTTCAGCATCATTACTCCAGTCTTCAGTGTCACATGATCCTTCAGAAATCATTCTAATATACTGATTTGGTGCTTATTTTTTTATGTATTAATTAAAATTAAATTAATACATAAAAAAATATACATGCAAAATACATTTTAAAACTTTTTATTGTAAAATAATTAGGTTTCACCTTTTTGAATGTGTAAATAATTCTGTAAACCTTTCATTTCCTCTATATCTTGAATTATTAATATTTGAATGTCTGAAAACCCAGAATGGGACCCTTCAGAGCCGGAGCCATTCTATCAACCAACAGGTGATGAACAGGCTCCCATGCCTGTTAGAGGGGTGAGAGGAAACACTGTCTACCACATAGACCCAGGTAAGAAAATTATATATACTGTATGTCTTAATTTGTCATTTTTCCTCTGTGTAAAAATCTATAGCTACTTCCAGACTTTGGTTTTATATCCTTACCTTTTGTTTCACCACACCATTTAGCCACAAAAACCTCCTACTTCACCTACTCTCGTGTGGGTGGGAGCAGAGGACCCATTAAAAGTGCCACGTCCTGTGCCAACCATCAGGAGGAGCCTACGCTAGCTTTCGAGTCCCGTTTTGAGAGTGGAAACCTACAAAAAGCATTGCAAGTGTGAGTCACACAGCTTCATTAATATTCCCACAAATCGTTTTGTCTCTTCTGACAAGATGTAAAGCCTGTATATCTTGATATAATTTAAACTACTCTCTGATCTTGGCCTTCCAGTGGTCAGTATGACTATGAGCTGACTTTGCGCACTGACTTGTACACCACTAAGCACACTCAGTGGTTCTACTTCCGGGTGAGGAACATGAGTGCAGGCGTCACCTACCGCTTCACCATCATCAACCTGATGAAGGCAAGCAGTCTGTATAGTGCTGGAATGCGCCCACTGCTCTACTCTGAACATGCTGCCTGGCTGAAGGGGGAAGGATGGCAGCGAACAGGAGCAAATATTAGGTAATAAACAGTGATTTCTCATCATGAACACAAAATTGTGGTTCAGTTATCTTATTTGTTAACTCGATCAATGACACATAAGTGTCCATGATGAATAAAGAAACATCTTTTAAAAATAGGCAATAGTTGTAAGCTATGTAAGCCCATTTCTACCACATACGAAAAAAATCATGTTTAGGTACCGTAAATCATAATTGTGACATAAGAAATCATAAATATGAAATGTCATAAATGTGTCGATATTGACAAAAAGTCAAAATTATGACGTACTAAGTCATTATGTACGGTGGCCCAGTAGTGCACAACACAACGAAATCTCCACAACACTTAAGTGTCTTAATTTAAGTGTGTTGCCGCTTGTTTCCGTTGTGTTGTGGCTTGTTTTCATTGAATTGTGCTGCTGCTCGTTTCCGTTGTGTTGTGCTAAATTTGTTGTGTTGTGGCTTGTTTCCATTGTGTTGTGCTAATTTCGTTGTGTTGCAAATTTTTTCCATTGTGTTGTGCTAATTTAATTGTGTTGCCGCTTGTTTCCGTTGTGTTGTGGCTTGTTTTCATTGAGTTTTGCTAAAATATTTGTGTCGCAGCATGTTTCCATTGAGTTGTGATAATTTTGTTGTGTTGCGGCTTGTTTCCATTGTGTTGTGCTAATTTCGTGGTGTGTGCACTACTGGGCCAGCGTAATTTTGAGAAAAGAAGAAATAATGAAATAAAGGTCAAAATTATGTGCCTTTTGTCATATTTTTTGTTTTTATCGCATAATTATGGCTTGCTATGCCATAATTTCTCAAAATTTACTTAGTATGTCATATGTTACGGGGTTGACAAGACGTGAGACGTGCGGATCCATTTGCAAAGCTTTATTACAAAACATGGTCTAGACAGGTATGGCTTAGGTGAAACACAAGAGCAATCCGAAGGGCAGCGTGGGTCGACGATCAGCATACAGTATCCAGAGGGCTAGGCAGAGAGAATAATCCAGGAGAACGAGCAATAATCCAAATGAGCAGCAAACAGAGTCCAAACAGGGCAAGGCAGAGAGAATAATCCAGGAGACCGGGCAGGAATCAGAACATAGGAAATCTAACCAGGAAAACTATGAACAGAGAACGCTTCGTAGAGTAGCAGGGCTAAACAATACTCGGCCAAGAGCAAGAGAATGTCCCAAGCTTATGTAGTGTGTGTGATTGGGTGATGGTGATTGAGATGGTTCTCAGGTGCAAGCGTGATCAGTGTGAACAGCTGTGTCAATGCAGTGGGTGATGGGAAATGTAGTTCAATGTAATGTGCCTGTGGTGTGGTGTATGAGTCAGTGTGGTGAACGAGTGACCTCTGGTGGCAAGTGAACGGAAGTGCATGGCCAGGATTCGTGACACATAAATTCCTAATTTTATGTAATAATTATGGTTTATGTCAATTATGATTTATCAAAGCACGTTTTTTTCCTTATATGGTGGAAATGGTCTTCATAGAAAACATGCGCAAAATGGTTAGAAATGTGCTTTGTTGATTTGATATGGTTTGAACATTTTTTATAACATTTTAAAGAAAAGTTTAAATAAAAAAAAATAAAAAACGTGTGATGTAACCATCAAGTAAAAACATATTTTACATACACCTTGATTACAGTGTTTACACATCAAAATTATCATTTTAAAAAGTTTATTTTATTAAATTTTGTTTATTAATACATAAATATCAACATCAATTTTGGGGAGAATGAAATTTTACAACTTGCCATAGGTCAGATTATCTGTTTAGCAGAATCATTCTGATTCTGAAATTATCTGCTATTTTAAGAGATTTATTGATGTTTATGATTTCTCTCTGATAAAATAATGATATGATTTTTCCTTTATGTTTCTACAAGTTGGTTACACCACATGACTTTGATTTATTAATGAGCAGTAAAGCAATTTTTAATAATAAAAAAGTGCTGAAATAAATACAATTACCAAAAAAGAAAACAAAAAAGAAAAAAAAGAATGAGGCTTTTTCTTCGTTATGATATCAAGAAACTAGGGTTGTAACGATATACCGGTATGACGGTTTATCGCGGTTTGAACGTACACGTTATCATACCGTAAACATTTGCATATCTACGGTTTAAAAAAAATATATATATAATAATCTCACCCGCGCATATGCAATTTATTTCAGCTGCTTCACTCTGCTGAAATGACAGAGACTGTATCTAATCTCCATCCCCCGCCGAAAAACAGTTAAAATTTGCAGTATGGAAATACTTTGGATATTAAAAAAAAAAAAAAAACAGGAACTTGGGGTTGTCCTTGAGGATGAATCCAATTTGCAAAAAATGTGGACGCAAAGTGGCTGCAAAAGCAGGCAATACATCCAACATGTTCGCTCATATTCGCGGACATCATCCCTCCGTGCAGATAAAGGTATGTCGCATTTATAACAAGTTATAAGACCGTATAATTTCCGTGATGCAGAGGGAATCCCGGTGCAGTCGTGAACATGTGATTTACAGTATAACGTTAACGAGGTTGTCACTTAAAACGCGCAATCTGATGGATGGATAAATCAAAAGTAGATACGAGTGGCGCCGTTTTATCTACTACATACTGAAGTATGCATGCATGACACTAATGGTGTTTTCAGCATCTACATAAACATGAACATCAGCAGAGCTGCTCTGAGAGAAAAAAACATGGTCAAATACACTAAACTCAAAGGTTTGCTACGACCCGTCAAAATACAAGTTCAATTTAACTTGAAGTCCTGACCGAAATAAATTAGCATTGTACAGCGTACTTAAGAGTTATGACAACAATAATAATATTTTTTATAATAATTAATTTAAACATTATTTTTAAGCAATATCATGTTTGTCCATGTTTTAACTTAGAAAACCTCTGTTGTGCAGCACTTTGCCAAAAATAAAAGTTGTTAAATTTTCATTTGATAATATTTTAAAACATTAATTAAAATGTTAAAGTGTGATATAGATATATACATAAGGCTTATGACTTTATTTTGTAATTGTTTTTTTTCCTCAGATGGGAGGCTTACTTTCATTAAAATGATTTCAAGTTTGTTGCACTAAAGGATTTGTTCACTCAAATAACTTGTTCTTATTATTTTAAGTCATTGTTACTGATAATAATTATTGTTTAATATATACCGTGAAACCGTGATATTTGACCGTGAGACAATTATCATAATGTGAAAATCTCATACCGTCACAACCCTACAGGGAACTTGTGCCACTTGACATGTTTGGCTTTATGCCAACCCCTAAAAATATTACAAATTATTTTTGAATAAATGACCATTGAGACAGCCCACCTGCTGTCTCAATGTCTTCTATAGGTACTACAGAAACAACACTGAACAGAATGGTAAAGTGCTTTACTCCCTCACCTGGACTCTGGAGTTCCCTTTCGACGGTGACACCTGCTACCTGGCCCACTGCTACCCTTATACATATTCAAACCTTCAGCATTACCTGCGTGAGGTCATCTCAGACCCTGTCTGTGCAGCTTACTGTAAGCTGCGGGTGCTCTGTCGTAGTCTGGCGGGAAATGCTGTGTATGTATTGACTGTAACAGCTCCGTCCAACAGCTTAGCAGAACGCAAAGCCAAGCGGGCAGTTGTTGTGACGGGACGGGTGCATCCAGGAGAAACCAACGGTTCTTGGATGATGCAGGGTTTTCTGGAGTTCCTGCTGAGCGACTTGCCTGATGCGCGTTTGTTGAGGGAAATTTTCATCTTTAAGGTGAGAGTGCAGGGCACAGACAGAGAACGGGTTTTGGCCAAAATTTCTATATACCCATGTCAATTGCTTTACGAGATGTAAACAGTTTACTACAGTAAACTAATAGATGTTCTGGCTGCAGGTTATACCGATGTTAAACCCTGATGGCGTGGTGGTGGGAAACTACCGGTGTTCACTCACAGGCCGCGATTTGAACCGAAACTACTGCAGTCTGCTGCGTGACGCTTTCCCATCCATTTGGTACACTCGCAGCATGGTGAAACGGTGAGTAATAATTGTGCCATTGTGACAATATTTGTCATATTAGGTACAATCAAACCAAACATTTCTTACATTATATCACAGTTTATTTGCTATAGTTTAGAAAATGGGGATAAAATATGACAAGAACTGAACAAATATCAGAACAAATATCAAATCTTGATAATGTCAAATAACTTTGTTAGAAAGGTATGTAATGGATAACAATCAACCAAAAATTACACAGCTGTTAAATTTAAAGGTGGGGTAAGCGATTTCTGGAAGCCAATGTTGATATTTGAAATCACCAAAACAAACACACCTCTACCCCAAAAGGGTCTCGCCGCTATTTTGATAGCTCTGCCCCACACAAACGTAGCCTACACAATGATTAGTTCTGTGAAACAAAGCAAAACCAATGTTACACCGTGTCTACATCGGACGTGAGCGTCGCAAAAAAATATAGACTATAGAAGTCATTATAATCATTGATGCTGTCTACACTGGATGCTGTGCGGCGCGACAAATCCCCAACAGAAAACTGCTGCCGCGTTCTATTTATGACGTGCTGACACAAATTTCAGATGATTTTCAATGGTCGCTTTATTGCGTCCAGTGTAGGCAGACTTTAGCTGTTGCGGCGTGCCGCGTCTGGTGTAGACGTTTCCTGTCCTCTCTACATTGTCCTATCAAATTAAAGGCAAAAATGCCAAAAAATAAAATCTAAAAAAATAAAAACGGTAAATGTGACTGCACCTATACACCCGGTTAATTTGATCCCACAGGTTGCTTGCTGAAAGAGAGGTGGTGGTCTACTGTGATTTTCATGGTCATAGCAGGAAAAACAACGTGTTCATGTATGGATGCAGTGATCGGAAAGATGCCGTGCAGTGTCTTCAAGAACGTGTTTTCCCTCTCATGATGAGCAAGAATGCTACAGACAAGGTTAGCAGTGGTTGTCATAGTCATAATCTCAAGCAAAATATGAGTGTTCAAATTTTGAATGCATGCTTTTGTCTTCTCATAGTTTTCTTTTAGGAGTTGCAAGTTCAAAATGCACAAGAGCAAAGAGGGCACCGGCCGCATCGTCATGTGGAGACTAGGCATTAGGAACAGCTACACAATGGAGTCAACCTTCGGAGGCTCCACACTGGGTACTTACATGCTTAGATATCAAAAGTTTGTAAAAATGTATTATACTATTATATAGTGTATTATTTATACACTATTATAGTTTTTCAATATTTTAATTAGGTTTTATTTTTGTATTTTAATTCATTTAAATCTTTAGTTAAATTTTTTGGTAATTTCATAGTGCAATTTGTTTTTTTAGGTTATATTTTAGTAATTCATTTCAGTTATTTCCAAGACAAGAATAGATATTTTCTGTAAATGAGAAGAGTTTTTTTTATTCGTAGGCGACAGGAAGGGAACACACTTCAGCACACGGGACCTTAAATCAATGGGCTATTACTTTTGTGACACTCTTCTTGACTTTTGTGACCCCGACCCAGCCAAGGTGGCCTGTCTTTGGACTTTACTTCTTTTGTAATACAGTTTTAATCAGATTTAAAAGAGCATTATTGATTGAAATACATTTTAAACAGACCAAACACTGTCTGGAGGAGTTAGGGCTGTTATTGAGACAAGAGGTCAGTAGGAAGCTGGGAAGAGAAGTTGACTCATTAGAGGATCTGTCTGACATTGACATTGAGACTAGGTAAGAATACAGTCAAATAAAAACATTCCATTCGAATATGTTTGTAAAAACATCCTGTGAACATTTGATAACTACATGTCAGATTATTTCACAATGTTGATGTTCTGTACAGCACAAGTGGATCAAACAGTACTGAATCAGATGGACTTCCTGTTCATCTTCTAAATGCCACAAACCAGGTGCAGTATGAAGCAAAACCCTCTCAGTGACATTCTAAAGAAGATTTCTGTTCATTTTCTTTAATGTTCTGTGGTTTCTATAACAAATGTAGAGCAAGAAAAAACACCTTAGAAGCCGCAAAGAAAGGAACCGACTCCGACAAGAACGAGTACAGAGCACAGGACCCAAAATTATTCAAAGGAACATCAAACATTTGGTAGGTCTTACTAAATATGCATTTTTATAGGTTATTCCTTATAGATCATGATCTTAAATCTGCAAAATACTAAAAAATGTTTAGGTACAAGTATTCAGTTATTTTAAACAAATAAAAAATGAAATGTACTTTTAAATTAAGTTTAATATAAGTAAAATGCTATTTAAAATATAATTAAAAGTAAGGGTAAGGTTTAATTTAGAAGCGTATTCATTATAACTATGTATATTTCTGAAGGATCCTGTGCCCTCAAATGAAGATGTGGTTAAAGTGAGAATCCAAGAGAAAACTATGTGCTTTGTGAAGGACACTAAGAAACAAAAGGTAATTCTTTATGTGAGTTCGGTCCAAAATGTATTATACAACGTAAAAGACCAAAGAAATAATATTTAACTTCGTAAAATGGATAGTGAAAAGTTTTATTTTCTATGCTATGTAGATGCCATATCCGGTAAGGGCGAATCAGACTGTGAGGTCTTGGATCCCTCATCCCACCACTCACATTGGTGTTGTAGAAAATGTTTCAGATCTATGGGGGAACAAACCAGAAAAGGTAACTGATCTGGATCGATATTTTGGATAATTGATTTTGTCAGGCAGTGACCATCAAATAATTTTTAAGATATGGCAGAATACTTTTTTTTTTTTGCAAACAAAAGCAAACCCTGTTTATTCCAGATTGTGCCTGCCACCAGTCTGCACAATGGTGATTCATTTTACCGTCACTCTGTCTCAGGTAGATATACTTAAATATATAAAAATAAAACACGTACTTGTATATTCAATCCTTTCTATCAAGGGAAAATATAAATGAAATCAATTAAAGCTAATGTGTAATTTTTCAGTTGATACTGGGTATAAAACATATCAGCACGCTACCTCATCAGCCCCCCAGGGGCAATTACAACGACTGACCCACCTAGTTATTGGAGGTCAGAAAAGATATCCGTCAGTACCAGCCTCCAGAGAACGATCTCTGACTATACCAGTCCAACCGTACACAATGCCCTTGTACCGTGATTACAGACTTCAGCCAGAAATGAAAGGCATGTCTTCTGACTTCTTATGTGCAAATTTTCTACAAAATTCTGACCACATAGTTGACATATTTATAATTTTGCTGCGTCTCACAGAAACACCCCATATTTCGAACATTACACAGAGGAGGTAAGCTGGCTACATCACATGACAACAAAGTACATTTCACAGTAGAAGTGGCATAATAGCAGAATGCATTGGAAACTGAATAGCAGGGCCATATATATATATATATATATATATATATATATACATATACACACACACACAAATTTGAAATGTTAAGATAATTGTGTATATGTATGTATATATATATATATATATATATATAATTATAGTGAAATAACCATACATATGTAATTGTATATGCATAAAATATATATAATTAATTTATATATAAATAATTAAATTGTATAAATCGTACATATTTATTTAAACGCATAAACGCTTTTGAAATATTAAGATGTTAATTTAAGATAAAAATAAATGTACATATCACATAATATATTATGTAATATTATGCAAATATCTATGAATACAAGGTAAATAATATACCATATAAAAAAACCATATAAATGGTGTATATACATACATCTACATCTATACAACCCGAATTCTGGAAATGTTGGGATTATTTTTTAAATTTGAATAAAATGAAAACTAAATGACTTTCAAATCATGCAAGCCAATATTTTATTCACAATAGAACATAGAGAACATAAATGTTTAAACTGAGAAATTTTACACTTTTTCCACAAAATGAGCTCATTTCAAATTTGATGCCTGCTATAGGTCTTTAAAAAGTTGGCATGGGGACAACAGAAGGCTGAAAAAGCAAGATAGTTTGAAAAGATTCAGCTGGGAGCACATCTAGAAACTAATTAAGTTAATTGACATCAGGTCTGTTACATGATTAGCTATAAAAGGGATGTCTTAGAGAGGCAGAGTCTCTCCAATTTGTGAAAGAGTGTGTAAAAAGATTGTGGAATACTTTAAAAACAACGTTCCTCAATGTCAAATTGTAAAGGCTTTGCAAATCTCATCATCTACAGTGCATAACATCATCAAAAGATTCAAAGAAACTGAAGAAATCTCTGTGCGTAAGGGACAAGGCTGACGACCTTTGTTGGATGCCCGGGGTCTTTGGGCCCTCAGAAGACACTGCATCACTCAGCGGCATGATTCTGTTATTAACATTACTAAATGGGCCCAGGAATACTTCCAGAAACCACTGTCGGTAAACACAATCTGCCATGCCATCTGCAGATGCCAACTAAAGCTCTATCATGCAAAAAGGAAGCCATTTGTGAACATGGTCCAGAAGCGCCGTCATGTCCTGTGGGCCAAGGCTCATTTAAAATGGACTTTCAAAGTGGAAAAGTGTTCTATGGTCAGATGAGTCCAAATTTGACATTCTTGTTGGAAAATCACGGACGCCGTGTCCTCCGGGATAAAGAGGAGGGTGACCTTCCAGCGTGTTATCAGCATTCAGTTCCAAAGCCAACATCTCTGATGGTATGGGGGTGCCTAAGTGCATACGGTATGGGCAGCTTGCATGTTTTGGAAGGCACTATGAATGCTGAAATGTGTATTTCAGCAGGACAATGCAAAACCACATACTGCAGCTATTACAACAGCATGGCTTCGTAGTAGAAGAGTCTGAGTGCTGAATTGGCCTGCCTGCAGTCCAGATCTTTCACCTATAGAGAACATTTGGCGCATCATTAAATTAAAAATGTCAAAAGACGACCACAAACTCTTCAGCAGCTGGAAACATGTATAAGGCAAGAATGGGACCAAATTCCAACACCAAAACTCCAGAAACTCATAACATCGATGCCCAGACGTCTTCAAACTGTTTTGAAAAGAAGAAGAGATGCTACACCATGGTAAACATGCCCCCATCCCAACTATTTTGAGACCAGTAGCAGGCATCAAATTTGAAATGAGCTAATTTTGTGCATAAAATTGTAAAATTTCTCAGTTTAAACATTTGTTTTGTTATCTATGTTCTATTGTGAATAAAATATTGGCTCATGTGATTTGAAATTCTTTTAGTTTTCAATTTATTCAAATTTAGAAAACGTCCCAACATTTCCGGGAATTCGGGTTGTGTACACACACACACACACACACAATTATAATAATATTAAACAAATAAAAAGACTTTTCTCCCACAGTCAACAGAAACTCAGGCAGGAAAGTCAGATACAAGTGACCCACATTCCCGTCAAACATTTAATGCCACTAGACAACATGGGAACCCTGAGGATCAGTCATAAGTCAGATGGACGAGGTAAACATTTGCTATTTCTTTAAATACTGGTATGGCCGATATGCTGGGGAAAAAAGTTAATAAACTTGTTGTGCATTAAATGTGCACTACACTATTTGAAATTCAATATCAGACTTAAATTCATAGTATCCAAATATTTTTAGCCTGCAACCTGATTCATTTCCCATGTTAGCAGGTGCTGTGGCTAGCCTTGCATCACCAGATACAGAGAAGTCCAGAAGGGCCAACCAAATCAGTAAACAAGATGCTTCCTGTTTCCTCCCTGACCTACACAGGTTTATTTTTCTGGCAGTTTGCTTGACACTTGTCACATACAGTGCAGACTGTCATCATCTGTTCTTACTGCTGTCATTGTGTGCTCCTCCTTAGTCACGGTCAGTTGTTTGGGAATCAGGCTGCAATCGGAAGTCTGAAGTTTGGGAGGCTGCCCAAAGGAAGCAAAACTCAGGTTTTCAGGAAAAATGCTGCTTCTACAGACAGCCTGAGCAGTGAGGACAAGTATGTCGCAGAAAGAACATCAACACATTTTCCTCAGTCATAGCATGTTAGAGGGATAGTTCACCCAAAAATGAAAATTCTGTCATTAATTACTCACCCTCATGTTGTTCCAAACCTGTAAGACCTTCATTCATCTTCGGAACACAAATTAAGATTTAGATTAAAATTGAATTAATAGATAAAATTGAATTTAGATAAAAATTAATTTACATATGTGATACTCTCCAAAATGGTGCTATATGAGGTGACGTTGAGGAGACGAATTGTTGAATAAGGTTATTTGTTTTCTTTGTGCACAAAAAGTATTCTCGTAGCTTCATAAAATTACAGTTGAACCACTGATGTCACATGGATTATTTTAACAATCTCCTTGCTACGTTTCTAAGTCTTGATTGTGTTAGGATCCTTGCTGTCTATGGAGGGTCAGAAAGCTCTCAGAATGCATCAAAAATATCTTAATTTGTGTTCCGAAGATGAACAAAGGTCTTACAGGTTTGGAACAATATGAGGGTGAGTAATTAATGACAGAATTTTCATTTTTGGGTGAACTGGTCCTTTAACTCAGCTGCTGATTTCCTTGACAAGGTTCCATCTGCGGTTGACTCAAGAGTCCATGCAAGTGGAGGACAAGTCCACAGATGTTTGGCCTCAAACATCTCACATGCTGCAGTTTTATGAAAGCACATGGAGCAGGTCATTTTCTGTGAAGCCAAGTGCCTGAATATGCAGTTGTATGTAATTCAATTGTGCAATCCTTAACTAGGGTTTAAAAAAAAAAAGAAAAAAAAAAAGTAATAAAAGATACATAAACACTGGAAAACAGACTTTCCCCCCAATTGTTTTAAAAGCTATATTCTGAAATGTTGTACACTAAAGTTATTTTAATATATACTTTTCTATTGAAAAGATGTAATTTCTTATTGAAAAGTTTCCATGTGTGATCTTTTCTTTCTTTTTTTTGGAAATAACTTCTAATCACTTAATGTGTGGAACTGATTTTTAATTATTTGATTTATCTAATAAATTCAATTTGTAATTTTGTTAAATTCAAAGTCAATAAATAATATTATTTAGTGGTTTTATAACAATGGAGTGTGTTTTAATCTTTTATCCAAGTCTGTAAATGTTTTTATTTATTTTTGTATGTTTATTTTACATACAAAATATAATACAAGGCAAGATTTGTTAGTATAAAATAAGGCACCAAGACATCCACAGTAACAATTCAACTCAACGACTGAAAGTGTTTGCCACTGATAATGGATGTAATGTAAAGTCTTTCCATTTTTCAAATAAATCTTTGTAGTGTTTTTTTTTTTAATAGTCCATTAGTGCAGGTCTCATCACGTCCTTAATTCCTGAATCCCATCAAATTGTCGCAAATGGAAGCGACTTTCAGTGTGTCGAACCATTGCACGCAAGGCAACAAATCCAAAAAGAGCCTGAAAAAAACCCCCACAATAGTTAGTCTTTCAGTATTAAAATAAATTCCTATAAAAAATATTTAAATAATTATAATCTCATATCGATACGGAAATATATAGATTCATACCTCTGCAAAAATAAATAAGGCCAGTATTATATGAACTCCTCTCTCCAGAGGTTGAATGAGAATAGCCTCATTGAAGAGCTGGAACAGAATCAGGGGAAACTGAAGCAGAAGAGTCAGAAGCCAAAATCCAGCCAATTCTGGAACCTATGTACAAAAATTATGAGATGATTAGGGGGAAACAATCATTATATTATATTAAAATGTATTATATACTTTAGGTAAATAAGGTTTACCTTCTCTTGCAGATTTCCAACATTTCCCAGATAGAGTCTGATGGCCTCAATCAGGGTCATTAAAATAAGAATTGTGATCAGGATGAACTTGTAATAATCTGCAAGGGCTGGGTACTAGATGAAAAGAGCATAATTATTTATTATTAGCCGTAATATCCCAGAACATTAATATGATTAAGCAGCAATAGTCAGTGATTCCAGAAAGAATTGTTTAAAAATATTAGGTAGAGGAGAATCACCTTTAGTTGTAGCATCACAACCTCACTGACCCACCAGAAAGGAAAGAACCACATGTTAAAGTAAAGTGACATCTGAAGAGGGAGACTTGATACTACATCCTTATCTGGCGAATAAAAAACATACAGTGATGGGAAATTCCAGCTGAAAAAATTAAAGCGAGTTTTAATTAAATGCTACTTATTAAAACACTTGCTTTGATTCATTAAAAAATCCGACTCAAAACAACAACATTCGCTGCTGTTTAGGTAACGTTAGGCAGCTCAATCTGTCTGGGACACAGAAAATGAATGTAACCAACACGGTTTAACAGTGATAAAAACATTACTGTCTCTGCAAATCAGGTAAGCAAAATGTGATGTTTACTAACAGAAGCTACACTAACGTTACTCGGCTAACCAGATGAATTAGCCCAGCAGCTAGCACCTCAAAACAAAGTCACCATTTCGCCAACTCAAACACACTTACTCTGGTTCAGAAAGTCGGCGTGCTCCTCAGCAGAGGGTTGTGTTCGGCTTTGGTCCACAAACACGGTTCTGGAGAAATCTCCAAGCCGTCGACGAATTGGTTCAGGCAGGTCCATGTTGTGAGGAACAGACGCGAGTCCGTAGCAACGAAGGCGGATCTCATCTCATCCAGCTGAGACGACGTTCGCAAGTCAAAAGCACATTACAACAATTTACACTTGACTAAGAATAATGGTCAAATTTATATCTGTTAATATTCTAAAATAACAATATGCAGCCTACAAATGCGACCTCTGGAGGATGCAGCCATCAGTTTGAGAAACGGCCAGTATAATTTTCTATTTTGCAATTAAGATATGTAAAATTATAGAAGTTTATTTCCGCCACGGAATTACATTTGGAGTTTAGGCCTAACGTTATGTCTCACAATTTGGTTTCTTTTCAGATTTGCGAGTTAATTCTGACATTCTTCTCAAAATTTCGAGTTTATATCTCTAATACATAACGAATACACAAGTTTGTATCTCGTATTCAGAGTTTTATCTTACAATTTTTTTTGCATTTCTGAGAAAAACGTTGGAAAAAGTCAGAATGAGATATAAACTCAGGATTGCGAGAGAAAAGTCAGAATTGTGAGATTAAAAAGTCACAAAATAAACTTCCATGTAACAAAGAAAATCTTCATTAACAAACCAAAAAGTATCATCACAACAAATTTTTCATGTTGTGAAAGGTTGTGATAATATTTTTCACATTTAAAATTATTTTTTCACAATGTTCCAGCAGTGACGGTTCTAGACCATTTCAACTGGGGGGGGGCAGGCTGGGGCCAGGATACTGTTAGAGGGGCCAGTTACATTTAGACCTTATTGTTGTCATATCATTTTCTGCACTGCAGGCATTAACAGGCAAAATACCATGGATATAATCATTCCATGGATATAATCATTCAACAATGAATTTGCATTTACATTTTATTTTTTACATTCGCATTACATTCAGTATTAGTCACAGTAACTGTAATTGCATTTCCATTATATATTTACATTTGCATTACATATTCAGTATGTCACAGTAACTTGCATTTTAATTATTTTTACATTTGCATTACATATTCAATATCACTGATATTATATCAGTCACATTAACTGTATTCTACGATTTTTGTGTTTTTTTGCAAAAAGATCAGCAAATTCGTCTAGATTTAAGGCCTTTGCCCTCCTTGACTCAATACTTAGAACACCTAAATTGCTTAATCTGTCATCTGACATTGTGGACCTGAGATAGGTTTTCACCAGCTTTAGTGCAGAAAAACTCCGTTCACAAGATGCAGTACTAACAGGGATTGAAACCGCTATCTTGCATAGTTTAAAGAGCTCAAAGAAAACTTCTTTATAAGGTTCAATGAATAATGCCAGTTCTACTACACTGGAGGGTTTCTGCATGCCACTCTGTATTTTCCTTTCTAAAATTCTTCTGAACTGATGTAGTTCATGCCCCAAGTCCTCAATATTTGATTCATACATTCTAGCAAATGGAAACAGGGACTTTTCTTTGAGAAACGCATCACTTGTAGGGTTTAGAGTTTGGATGCCTGTCATTATTTCACAGTTTTTGCTAGAAAACCTTCTGTTAAGCTCATTGAGCATCTGATCTAAAACAGGGTAGAAAAGGGTTGTACGAAAACTATCTTTTTCTCGTTCTGAATCTGACCTCTGACCCACTGTACTGAGTACACAGTCTGCATTAAATTGAGAGCTCAGCTTTTTTGGTCGTTTTGCAGGGGGCTGTATTGCAGTATCACATTGCTCAGCTGTGTTCAACACTTCATTCCATAGGTCATCAAAAAATGACTCATCCCTGTAGTCTGAACTAAGGCTTCAACTAAATCAACAGCCTTTGATAGGTCAAGTGATGAAGACTGTAGCATATCTGATAGAAATTTTGCTTCTCCAAACACTTTATGGAGGGTAACAAGGCACACAATGAACTGTAAATCTATCTGTGCAAGCAGACCTCTAGCCTCAACAGATCTGTCACCACTGTGTTCCAGAAACACAGTTATAACGTTTATCACATCAGCAACATCTTACGCAATTTTACTCAGCAGGCACACAACGCCATACGATGTTATTTGGTTAAATTGACGTCGAGCTACCAAAAATCAACGTCAATTCGATGCCTAATGTCAATGTTAATTGGATGTCCAATACCGACCTCAGCTGACATTGATAGTTGTTGTTTTTAGGTTGTATAACCAAAATTCAACGTCAAAAACCCCCAACTGCTCCACGGGCGCCGCAGCATAAATGGCTGCCCACTGCTCCGGGTGTGTGATCACGGTGTGTGTGTGTTCACTGCTGTGTGTGTGCACTTTGGATGGGTTAAATGCAGAACACAAATTCCGAGTATGGGTCACCTGGCTGTATGTCACGTCACTTTCACTTTCAAATTGGTGTCCAATACTGATGTCAATGCTATTTTCATTCTCAACCAAAATGCAACGTCTGTCCAACGTCCACCTGACGTTATATTGATGTCCTGTGCCTGCTGGGTGGAAACATACTTCATATGCTACAACCATGTTTTTGTTTTGTAACATGGTTTTTGTAGTCATCAAAACAGTAACTCATATATAAATATATATATATATCATAAAATAGCTTTATTTTTTGAATACATTTAAATTGCATTATTTACAGCTATTGCTCTAGTTCCAAACAATGAAAATCAGTCTGTTCAAAGTCTCTTGTGTAATGCCAGCATTACAGGGTTTATATGTACGATGAATTCACAAGACAGTTTCCATGGATGTCAGGGTGTCCGAACGATCCAATGTATCATAAAAACGCAGACAGGTCTTGTACTGCAGGAGTTTCTCGTACAGGTGACTGTCTCCTACCCCACTACTCAGCTCCACGCTCAGATCTGCGTACCTGCCCAAAAACATTATGAAGATTCATCTGTAAACTTGTCATATTCAAAGCTTGAATCTTACCTTTGTGATATTCTCCAAAACACCAGTGTGTTTATAGCCATTAATGTGGCCAGAGTAAAGAAAAAACTCTCCATGTTGCCACTGCCGAGGTTATTAGGATAGAAGTTTCCTGTAAAACACAATATTGAGTTCATGTTCTATTGCACCCCAATAACAAGTTCAACACTTTCAAGAGTGAAATAGTTTTACCTCCCGACACAAAATAAAGAATGTGAATGAGGAAAGCCCCTAGAAAGCAGCCACCTCCATATGAGAGAGTTAGGAAGTGCAAGGAGACGCCTCTAAGGTTGCTGGGAGTCAGACAGAAGGATATGAGAGAGCCTGATCAGAGGAACAGGAGAGATGCAGATCTAAGCAAAAACAAAACAACTGGATTGATGTTGTCTAATGAGCACTTTAGCATCATGGAAATTATATTTTAGAAAGTGAATTGAGAATACGTACATGCTGGTGTCACAAAAGCCTCCGCCACTCCCAGTAAAATGTACTGGGGCGTAAGCTGGAAACAGGTCATAGAGGACACATGCAAGACCTTTCCTGATAATGTCTGCTCCACTTGCGGATAATCCTTCCTGTGGATTTCGGAGATCCCTGCCAGTAGTGCTGAGAGAGCTGCACAGGCATGACCCATAGCTGCAGGGAAATGTAGTTTATACAGCCTAATAGTAAAGATGCACTAGGTTTTATTTTATTTTTATATAAAATTAACAGATGAGCTGTTATTATTGCATTTCAAAAGTAGCATGCCTTTCGGTGTCAGTATAAGTTCCAAGGCCACAGCTGAATCAATCAAACAACATGCACAGAAATGACTTAAAGGTAAAGTAGGTGATTTCGGAGAGCCTAGCAATAGTAAACTAGCTTTGAAAGCATAAGATCTCACCCTCCCTGCAAATCACTCTCCAAAGCCACGCCTCCTCCAAAACACATGGCCGCACACAGGCAGACCAGAGGCTAACTACTGTAGAGACATGATGAGAGACGGCGTTGGTGAAATCTCATGTCTCATTCACCAGTGAGAAAATATTACAGTACAAAGCACATAATACTGCAATAATAACGCCTTCCATTCTTGTTCTGTCTCCAGTAGCATAATGGAACGCGCTGATGACGTATCATGTCTGTGCAAACAGGGTGCAGGTATGTAAATATATATGCTGACAGGCAGGTAGGGCAACCTATCCAAAGCCACTGGAAGGCAAGCCTGCAGCCTTAAGCCAAAAAAGCATAACGGCTAATGCTAATGCTGCGGTGCAGGGAAGAAGACCAGACACCATTTTTTTGAATGGATGTCAATGGAGGAGGAGCTGAATAAACAGCTTTTTTTTGAGGAAACAGCTTATTATTTAATGAATCGACAGCCTATCGGCTAACCTTCAACATGTTTTACACTAAACAATAGTTTGGATTCAACTATTTTTTAGAGTTTCCTACGAAAAAAATTTCATTTTATAAGAGAAGCCACAGACTTTTTGCAACAGGTGGGATTGGTTTACGGCATTCATTCCTATGGTATCTGTAAATGGCGATTGAGTGTCGCACAACTCTATAATCTATAATGTATCATGTCTATAATGTGATTGGTTGTCAAGGCTTATGTGATCCAAGCTGACCATTATGCTTTCTCCAATAGTAAGTCATACAAACCCTCTCATCTCTCAACAATAAGACAATCTCTGGCCTATCGTAGGCTCTCAGACCAAGAGAAATGATTAGGCAAACATTTTATGGTCCCACGCTTTCCACAGATGATAAATACTTAAAATTATTATGATTGCAATAGTTATTGATTGCAATCGGAGTGTGAAGAGACTTTCAACCAGCATAAGTGGGACATTTCCAATTGCACATGACGGCAGCATGAGTTGCACAAGTTAAGTTCATTAATTGTAGTTTGGATGCTCACTTATAAATGTGGCTGGTGAGGGCAGTATTTTCTTTGGAGACTGGTAGTAGGTGTTGAGAAGCTCCAGCAGTGGTGCTAAGATCAACACCGGCAGTATACTGATGACCTTCATTACTGCCACAGGCAGGAGAAAACCGTTGAGCTTTAAGTTGGAATGCATCGTTTGCAGATAATAGCCTGATGGGATCTGTTAAAAAATGAAATAAAGATATTACAGAAGCTAATTGATGAACAAAAGTATAGGTTTAGCTAAGCATACTCACCTGGGTAATGCAAGCTCGATATAAAAGCTGAAGTCCAAAGAGAGGGAAAAGTCTGACTAGGATCTTGACGTTTTCCACACTGGTCTCACTGTAACAACCCCCGTTGTTTTCCTTGGCACGGTCTAACCAGTTGGCAACATCTCCGCTTAAATGGCGATAATGGAGGCAGCACATTTTGAGAGAATTGAGGAACACTCCCAGCGTAGTTAGCAAGGAGCTGCCTGTTAGTCCACAGATGAAAATTCAAAGTTGTTAAGGAACAGAAATCAGAACAATTGAACAACTGGTAGTTATTTTAAAGAGAATTTCTCTGTGAAATTATCGGACAAGAGATATATATATTTCTGTTTATATGTATTATGAATGGCATTGTTACCTTTTTTTGGACGGAAAGTGAGCTTGTTGCGCACCATGTGAATGGCGATGAGAGCGAGGAGAACAGAGGTGAAAGGGATGAGAAAACACAGGTTTTTGGCAACTGACTGCTGAATGTAGGCAATCCCCAAAAAAACAACTGTTGAATTCAGGTTGACCAGCCAGTAAAACCTGTGGATTGTAAACAGCTGCATATGTTAATGTAAAAAATATTGTGTAATATAACTTGTGTGTGTTTGTTTGCTCGTTTTTATTGTATTTTTATACTTCTATTTTCTTAATTGTTTTTGCCATGAAAATAGCCTAAGATGTTGACATTGCATTAAATAAATATATAGATACTCCTACTACTACTACTACTACTACCATTGTAAACAACTGCAGCATTTGCACCTACAGGTACATCTCAAAAAATTTGAATATCATGAAAAAGTGAATTTTTTCTTGTAACTTATTTCAAAGAGTGAAACTTTCATGTATTTTAGATTCATTACATGTAAAGTAAAACATTTCAAAAGTTTTTTTAATTTTAATTTTGATGATTAGAGCTTACAGCTCATGAAAGTCAAAAATCAATATCTCAAAATATTAGAATATTTACATTTGAGTTTCAATTAATGAACGTCCCTACAGTTCTGGGTATCTCTTGTTCTTTGAAACCACAATAATGGGGAAGACTGTGTGGCTGTTTACAGAGTGCTGTATCAAAGCATATTAAATGCAAAATTGACTGGAAGGAAGAATTTGGGTAGGAAAAGGTGCACCAGCAACAGGGATGACCGCAAGCTTGAGAATACTGTCAAGCAAAGCTGATTCAAACACTTGCGAGAGCTTCACAAGGAGTGAACTGAAGCTGGAGTCAGTGGATCACTACGCTCAGACGTCTTCAGGAAAAGGGCTACCAAGCCACTTCTGAACCAGAGACAACGTCAGAAGCGTCTTACCTGGGCTGTGGAGAAAAAGAACTGGACTGTTGCTCAGTGGTCCAAAGTCCTCTTTTCAGATGAAAGTAAATTTTGCATTTCATTTGGAAATCAAGGTCCCAGAGTCTGGAGAAATGGAGAGGCACAGAATCCATGTTGCTTGAAGTCCAGTGTGAAGTTTCCACAATCAGTGATGATTTGGGCTGCCATGTCATCTGCTGGTGTTGGTCCACTGTGTTTTCTGAAGTCCACAGTCAACGCAGCCATCTACCAGGAAATTTTAGAGCACTTCATGCTTCCTTCTGCTGACAAGCTTTATGGAGATACTGATTTCATTTTCCAGCAGGACTTGGCACCTGCCCACACTGCCAAAGGTACCAAAAGCTGGTTCAGTGACCATGGTGTTACTGTGCTTGATTGGCCAGCAAACTCACCTGACCTGAACCCCATATCTATGGGGTATTGTCAAGAGTAAGACGAGAGACACCAGACCCAACAATGCAGATGACCTGGAGGCCACTATCAAAGCAACCTGGGCTTCCATTACACCTGAGCAGTGCCACAGGCTGATTAACTCCATGCCACGCCGCATTGATGCAGTAATTCATGCAAAAGGAGGCCCAAGCAAGTATTGAGTGCATAGAAATGAACATAATTTTCAGAAACCTGACATATCTGTTTAAAATATCTTTAAATATATATATATTTTTATTGATCTTATGTAATATTCAAATTTTCTGAGACACTGAATTTTGGGTTTTCATTATCTGTAAGCCATAATCATCCAAATTTCAAGAAATAAAGGCTTGAAATATTTCACTCTATGTGTAATGAATCTATATAATATATGGGTTTCACTTTCTGAAATGAGTGACAAAAAATATTGACATTTTTCATGATATTCAAATTTTTTGAGATGTACCTGTATTGTACAATGTATTTTAAAAGTGCACTCAGTAATTTCTTCCTCATTTAAAACCTTTTAATTTCTCAAGAAATACAAAGGCTTTCTAGCATTAATATTATGCTACTATAGCAACAATTTAGGACAGTCCATTTCACAAACTCATTTTAATTACAACATTTAACATTTGACACACAAACTTCCCACGCAACTAAGAATGCAGCTCTACTGAGTAAGCTAAAGGTGTGATGAAAGAATTAATTTTATGTTTAGTAGAGGGCTAGATGACCGTAGTTACAGTAGTTGATTATTTCACTGTAGCTATAGTCACGTGGCCGGCTCGACAACTTGGAGGGCAAAACATCCATAGACCTGCAGCACGAGCCTCTCAATTTTCCATCTGTTTCACAGCCGCAAATATTTAGATCACCTCTCAAAAGAATAAAATAAAGGTATGTGAACAAATTGCAAGTTTTGGCCATTTGCAATCCATATTAAGCACCCGCGGCAATATTTCAATCATTAAACAGTGTGACAAAATGTTGTAAAAACACTTAAGGTGCCTTAATATATTTAAAGCAGTAATATTAAAAGATCACATTCAGTAATCACCATATTAATGATGCATAGTTTACATAGGCAAACAGATGAGGTGGGAATATGAACGCAATCTGCTTAATGGTTCAGTGTTTTCCTTGTAATGGTTTTCTATTGGAAACAATTTAAAGTGAAACTTTGCACATTGTGTTTATATTCTGGGTTCATATGCTTGCCTGTACAAAATATACAAAATCATTAAGGTGTTTACTGAATTTCGCCTTTTAATATCTGCGTTTTACTACATTATTACTTAATGCAAACCACGTAAAAATAACTGGCGGTCAGTGAAGCAAAGCTTGGTTTTGCCCTCCAGGTGGCTAAATGCTGGCACTTTATCTCAGTAAACCTGTTTCTAGACACTTTTCCTTTCAAAATGAATAAATCATGGTGAATAGCACATTTCTACAATATAAAATCATTTGCTTTTTACATCCACACAACTAGGTGTCAGTATAAATACAAGACAACTGCATTTTCTACCAGTGCAACAAAATGCTGTATTGGCATGTAGAGAAAAATCTTTGTTCTGATTATAATGAATAATGGCCTTTTAGCATCTTACCAGTTGAAGAAGGACAGGAGCTGGTGTTGATCACAGCCTTGAAGGTGATAGGCTGCCATTGGGCAGAGGATGGCACGGATGCCGCCAATGCCAAGAGCCACAGCAACAAGCCCCGTGTAAAATAGTATGTGTTGCTCATGAGGCTCAAGTCGATACACGATATTATGTGTGTTTATGTAGAAATCCTCAAAAGGGAATGCGACCACAGGAAGCAAGGCGGTTCCTAAAAAAATGGACCACAAACAGGAAGTCAGTTGTCTAGTTTTTATGAATACTTGATGGCAACTTTACACCCCCTGCTGAAAAGACCAGCAAATTGTTACTAGTCCAGGACCAAACTAGCCTAAACCAGTCTGGAGCAGCATAGAAATGAGCTAAGTTTGTCATTCAACAGGTTTATCATATAGCAGTGGTGATGATGTCCAAGGTCCAACACATTATTCCATGCATGCTAAGATATCTCCTCCAGTACTAATGACAAATCTGCTTGTTTTTAAACTTTTATTTTTAACATATATGAGTTTCTGTTAATAAATATCTATATGATTAATTCTGTGATTACAGAACTTTTAGGAACTGTATAATCTTTAATAAAACCAATATATAGAATAATTAATGAATTAATTAAATAAAAAAATAAGATAATTTTAGTTTTTTAATACAAAATGAAAAGGAATGATAATTTTAAAATACACTTCAAATGTTTGGGGTCGGTAAGATTTTTTTTTTAATTTTTTTTTTTTTTAAAGAAATGAATACTTTTGTTCAGGAAGGATACATTAAACTGATCAAGAGACTGTTTCAAATAAATGCTGTTCTTTTGAACTTTCTATTCATCAAAGAATCTTGAAAAATGTATCACGGTTTACATAAAAAATACTCAGCAGCAAAACTGTTTTCAACATTGAAAAAAATAATGTTTTTGAGCACCAAATCAGCATATTAAAATGATTTATGAAGGTTAATGTGACACTAAAGACTAAAGTGAAAAAATCTATCTATCTATCTATCTATCTATCTATCTATCTATCTATCTATCTATCTATCTATCTATCTATCTATCTATCTATCTATCTATCTATCTATCTATCTATCTATCTATCTATCTATTTCTGTCTGTCTGTCTGTCAAGCTCTAATAATATTTCACATTTTTGATTTACTGTATTTTTGATTAAATTAATGCAGTCTTAAAAACATAAAAAAATACTACAGACTTGAACAGTAGTGTAATTTAAAATGTAAATAGTTTTATTTAATAATTAAATAAAGTAACACTTGGGCCGCTGGTAGAGAACCACTGTCATATATACGTACCACTAGTTATCTAACAGAAGATCTGTTCAAATGGAAACGTTGTACATACAGATATATAATACTCAGCTCTCCAAATGAGTGACAGTCTGTTTCATTAGGCTAAATCCTGAACAAGACAAGTGACTTTGAGTGCGAGGTAAGTTAGACACTAAGTATAAATGTTATTCATATGTAGATATATCAAGCCTACCAAGGATTCATTACAGTGGCGACCACTAACCGAAGAAATGAAGTAGCGCACAAAAACAGAGAACTGTTGTCCTTCCCAAACACGTCTCAGCAAACCATCCCACAAGAACCGGTGTAAGTACGCTGGCTCCTACAAAGCATGTGTTCACCATGGCTGCTTGGTAACTGCTGTATCCCAGCTTGATGGTGCAGAAAAGGATCATATTGCAAACAATCCCAAAGAAAGTGAACCTCTCAAAAAGCTCCACGAAGAGTACACAAACAATCACCTGCAGCTTCTTACGTGCCTTGCGCGGCTTGCTGATGATCCCACCGGGATATGAAGATGTGCAGATCCCATGAGGAAGGTGGCCATCGTGTGTTTCAAAAGCATCTATGGGTGGCATGCTGCTTCTGGAGATCTTCCTGTGGAAGTGATGTTCAGACAATGCTGGAGCTCCATCTCCAAGAGAGCTGGACTGGCAATTCCTCACAAACATGTGAAATCTTGTGGATGCCTTACAGAGCTTTAGCCAGCACGCCAAAGGTTCACGTTTAGTCTCCTGACTGAGATTTCTGGATAATGTTTACGCAGTGCTTCTCCTCACTAATGTATTGAACTTCGTCGGTCTCCGAATCTCATTAAGGTGGATGACGTGGCGGCAGCTTGCAGAGCCACTGATGATGAAAGTGGTTTCAGTGATGTGAGACATACTTTTATAATGAATGTTTTCAGAGAACCAGCGAAGACATGCTATACTTTCCTTGTGGAGAAAAGCAAGTTGAACAGGATTAGGTTTTGAAAACATTGAAATGATCATCAGATATATTCTTTTGTCTTGCAGTTTTAGAAGGATTTAAAGACCTGTTTTTATGAGGCCAGGTTCCAGGTTTTAAAGGGATAGTTCACCCAAAAATGAAGAATTGTTCATCTTCGGAACACAAATTAAGATATTTTTGATGAAATCCAAGAGCTCTCTAACCCTCCATAGACTGTCAAGGCCCAGAAACGTAGTAAGGACATCTATGAAGCTATGAGAAAACTTTTTGTGTGCAAAGAAAACAAAAATAACAACTTTATTTAACAATTGTTCTCCTCCACGCCAGCCTGGAAGATTTTTGAACCATTTTGGAGAGTATCATGAATGAATGACAGAATGAATGAGTAATGAATGACAGAATTTTAATTTTTGAGTGAACTATCCCTTTAATATTAGGATCCATTTCCCCTGGACCCTTGTGGAGCCGGGCCTGTATTTTTTTTTTTTAATGCTTGTTTATTTATTTAAATGGTGTGAAGTTGAGGGACCTAATGATATGTCTCTCAAATCCATTTCACAAGCATGTATCAACGTGGTGCTAGCAAATTAAAGATAATTAATTTTTTAAAGACACAAGGTGCCGCTAGTATATAACACCCCACTGTGAAAGGTGGCCAAGAGGCAGTGCCAAATTAGCACATGAAATGCGAAATCCCAGTCAGGCCCATCTTGATGTTTGTATTTTGAAGATAGGGGATATATTATTATTATTATTATATATTAGACTGATCATTTTCGGCATGTTGTTATTGAACTGGCTAACTTAATAAAAAAAATAAAAAAAAGTTCTCTAGTTTTAATGTTCAACTTTAATTTCAAGAGAACACAATAAATATAATACATAATAAAAATAATTATTGCTTTATTTACTTTTTCTACAGCTTGATGTTGAATATTGAATGTTTTGAATATTTTTTTAATAAATAAAATATTTATTTATTTTAATTAATAATTTGATATTAATTTGGTTAATTTTATTCAAAACAGAAAATAACATAATGCATAATAAATAATATTGATCTATTTGCTTATTTGTCTCCAGGTTGATGTTAAATTGGTTATTTGAATAAAAAGAAACAAATAAAAATCGGTTACTTTGAAAAATAAATAAATATAATAATAAGATTTATTTATTTACTTATTTATTTATTGTATTTTCTCCAATTTGTTATTGAATTATTTATTTTTAATCAGAGAACATAATGTATATATAAATAAATGTATAATGAATAATCTGTCTGTCTGTCTATCTTTCTATTTTCTCCAGTTTTATGTTGATTGGTTAGATTTTATCAAAGGAGAAAATAATAATAATATTGAATTGGCTTATTATTTTCTCTAGTTTGATGTTTAATCTGTGCAGTTTAATCAAAACATAAAATAAAAAAATATTTATTTATTTATTTGAATTTAATCGATTTAAAATATCTATTTTTTATTTATTTATAAACTTTTTTTTTTTTTTCTTCTTCAGTTTGATATATAATTGGTTGATTGGTTGATCATTGTCATAATTTCTGGTTTTGATATCTGGTCAGTAATGTAGATGAATTTCTGTGGAAAGTGTCTTTGAATATATTGGTCTTTGGCCATACAGCATCACATACTCTCTGTTCTTGGTGGCTACGGTGTGCTGGGCATGAATATTTCTGCCTGAGCTCACCAATTATATGAGTGGAGAAAAGAGCACGCTGGTGGCGCTGACTGGGCGTGAATGAAGCTCGGAGCTAGCAGAGCTGTGCTGAAAAGAGAAAGGAGAGCGGTAAGCAGAGAGAATACAGACCCTGTGTGGTACATCTGTGAATGAGGCCACAGTTTGGTTACCATGGATCCAAACCGTAGTTTTGTGATTCACATTATACATTAACCTTCAACAAAATGAAACAACTTTTGGACTTCTTTTTGTTTATAGAAATTTTTACTATTTGTATGATACAAATTAGTGTGCGTTCCTCTTTATTTAAACTCGCGCAATCAAATTATATGGTCGTATATGTCTGTAGTATATTATGTGTAGTTATTTTTTAATAAAAATATTTGTATTTATTTATTTATTGAAATAACGTCTTCTCAGAGCTGTATCCTGTAATACAGGAATTATTCCTCTAGAGGACACTATTTAAATGGGCAAGCCAATGCAAATACTGTACAGTAAAGCTTGTGTTGGATTAAAAAAATGTTTGAGACTCTTTTATATTTAAATTTCATAACTTTAATGCATTCTTACTGATACAAGCTTTAACATTTGGCTGAATATGTGTAGGAGTAAGAAAATTACTAGTTTCTTATTAAAGTAGCTTGATTTAAATGCATTTTTAAGATGCCTATAAAGAAGCAAAAACTGTTTTTAACTTTGATAATAAGAAACGTGTCTTGAGCAGCAAATCAGTATATTAGAATGATTTCTGAAGGATCATGTGACACTGAAGACTGGAGTAATGATGCTGAAAATTCATCACAGGGATAAATTATATTTTAAATTATATTAAAATAGAAAACGGCTGTTTATTTATAGTATTTTTGATTCAATAAATGCTTGGTAAGCCTGAGACTTTTCTCAACAACATTAAAAAATCTTATTTATTCAGACGTTTAGCAACACTGCAAAAAATATTTTATTTTAAAAAACAAAATGTTAAAATTGAGTGTTAATATTTCTTTTTAATTCAAAGGTAAAACATGATTTTTTTCCTGCCCTATATTGGCAGATATTTTTGTTGTTTTAAGCTTGAAGTCACTTAATTGTGATACATTTTCAGAAAACAAGATTCTGTCATTTTGTTTCTCAAGTAAACGTATCTTGATTTAAAAATATATAGATATTTGTACTAGAAAACAAGACAATAATACTAAGTTTTTTTATTTGCAGTTTATATTTAGAAAAGCTTCTTCGGGGCTAGATGCAAGTTTAATGAAATAAAGAGTTTGAGAGAATCTCTTAGGTTATTTTTAATCATTTTTACAATTGTTTAATTTGAATAAAATGGGGCCTCTCTGGGTCATAACACTATATGTCAAGTCTAGGATTCACAACAATTATCCTGACAGAATTAAATACACAATATGCTGGCATGGAGAAATGGTGATTCTCATGGCATATTGACACTCACAGAAATAAAAACACTCCAGTGTCAAATGCTAATAAGTTGCTTGTTTCAGTCTGACTTTGATTACAGGCCAACCGCTTTGAATCACTTCAAATGCAAGTTCTCAATGCCAGAAGTCACACAACACAGCTTTAAATGAAATGCGTAAATTCCCTGCATTCGTTTTCACACATGCTCTCAAGTGCTTTTCTGCTTGTAAATAGGCTCTGCGACTTAAACTAAAGAACAGCTTTCCAAAGCATCCTTGAGACTGCATGCAGTTTATTGCCTTTATTTCTATACATTGCATTTGACAGAGATCACTTCTCTATGGTGGAATAACAGTAAAAGGATGGAGGGCTCTAATTAGCGAAGTGGCTTTTGATTCGTGCCACAGAATGGCTGGTGCAAATGCACAGGGCAAGAAGATTAGGCGGTTTGCTAGGTGACGTACGGCCAGGCCCTTTTTTGCCTACTGGAAGCCCGGTCATTGAGACTGAGGAGCTTTAGGGTGTTAAGCAGCCGGGGTGCCAAAGGGGCTGTTGTATGGGGTGACAATAGAGCTCCCTGGGCCCAGACAGAGGATGTGATAGGGGAGCTAATGCACCCTCTTGGTGCAAGAGGAGAAGAGTGAGGTAAGCCAGTTCTTGTCTATTTAACATGTGCAGCACTCAGTGCATACTGGGTAATGATTTATGGGTATATTATAATAACTTCCAAATCACAAAATTAACTGTAAGTATCATACTTTGGCTGTTCACACCAAGGACAAGCTATAACAATAACTATACAGTTTTAATAATCATTCCTTATATGAGAATACCCAGCTGGCACATGACCGACCTTCAATGTTTAAATGTGGTTGAAATAATGTCAGTTGTGGTCTCACTCTCAACATTGAAACAACACTGAACAAGATCTGTGCGTTGAATCAGCTTAGGCTACTTCACCAACTTTTAAATCGTTGAGAATTCTTTATCGATAACAACACAGATTTTTAGCTGTATTAAACGCTAGTTTTGCTGCTTGATACTGCAAATTGGTGTGCCTTGCCTTATTATTTTAGTCTATTATCTTAATTATGAACACACTGGTTTGTAATGCAAACAGTTTTACCATTTACTACACGTTCTTATTCTTTTCGTTATTTCCCTATATCTGCTAAAGAACCGATAGTCATGCCCATAGGCTTACTTCCGCGTTTAGGAATAAGTGCAAACAGCCAAACCCTGGATATCTGAGACAATATAGAAATCCTGGCAAGGACGCGTCCCGTAAAAAATGGGCTGTATGGTCACCAGAACTGAACAAAGTTTTTTTAGTACCGTTTGTTCCATGTGTGATCTTCCGTCAATGCAAATGGAATAAAGTACTAAAAACTCTTTGACAGAGCTTTCTGCTTTACTTATTCATGTGTGCACTACAAACTACAGCGCTCAGAAGCGTATTTACCCACCACGCAAAGTACGCAATTGCAAACACCCCCTCCCAGAGATTTGCTTAGGGCCCCCCATAACGTAAACAGTGTAGTCCGATTTCCAACCAAATGGCTGTTATTTTTAGGTTGTGTTTACACACTTCATTTTTCTTGCTTTTCAGTTAATTTTTCTTGGTTCCTTTGGTCTGGACTAAAACGAAAATGATTAATTTAGTCCTGGTTGAACCTAAAGATACAGAACGAAAGGCATAACGATGTGGTCACAACCTGAAACAGTGGTTCTGACTCATGTACTAAACTGTTATGAGCAACAGAGCTCCTATGACAAGAAGAACCAGGTTTGCTTCAGAATTTTGTCCCTTTTAGGACAAAAAAAATATAATACATTTCAATAGACAAGCTGCGGGCCGTTTGAAATTCGTCTACGGGTCGCATTTGGCCCGCAGGCTGGACTTTGGACACCCCTGCTGTAGTGCCTAAGTTCAAGCGGGACGTTAACCAAACATCTCTTACTCTTTACTAATTATAGCACGAAATAAACCTACCGCTACTGTGAAGTGAAGTGAAGTGAAGTGACATACGGCCAAGTATGGTGACCCATACTCGGAATTCGTGCTCTGCATTTAACCCATCCAACGTGCACACACACAGCAGTGAACACACACACACACTGTGAACACACACCCGGAGCAGTGGGCAGCCATTTTATGCTGCAGCGCCCGGGGAGCAGTTGGGGGTTCGGTGCCTTGCTCAAGGGCACCTCAGTCGTGGTATTGAGGGTGGAGAGAGCGCTGGACATTCACTCCCCCCAACTACAATTCCTGCCGGCCAGAGACTCGAACCCGCAACCTTCGGATTACAAGTCCGACTCTCTAACCATTAGGCCACGACTTTCCCGTGGACTTTCCACTACTGGACTCTGGAGCAGTGGAAATTCATCCTGTGAAATGACGATTCATGATGGGCAAGTCTGGTTTGGCGGATACAAGGAGAAAGTTACCTGCCTGACTGCATTGTGCCAACTGTAATGTTGGGTGGAAGAGGGATAATGGTATGGGGCTGTTTTTCAGGGGTTGGGCTTGGCCCCTTACTACCAGTGAAGGGCAATCTTCAGAATCCCAAGACATTTTAGCCAATGCTATGCTTCCAACTTTGTGGTAACAGTTTGGGGAAGACCCTTTCCTATTACAGCATTACTGTGCCCCAGTGCACAAAGCACGGCCCATAAAGACATATTTGGATGTGTTTGGGATGAACTGAAATGGAGATTGTGAGCCAGGCTTTCTCGTCCAACATCATGAATGAATGGGCAGAAATTCCCACAAAAACATACCAAAATCTTGTGGAAAGCTTTCCCAAAAGAGTGGAAGCTGTTATAGCTGCACAGAGGGGACCAACTCCATAGTAATGTCTATGTGTTTAGAATGCAATGTCATTAAAGTCCTTGTTGGTGTAATGGTCAAGTGTCGCAATACTTTTGTCCATCTAGTGTGTATATATATGGAGATATTTTTTTTTGATGGTGCTACATACAATGCAGTTGTGTTTAGTTTAGCAACATCCCTCATCCACAACATATTTCACTTTCATGGCTTTTGTTTCTGACTAGGGGTCTCACTTACAATAAAAATTCACCCATCCCTGAGCGAGTGAGTGTGCGTTAGTTAGTGCATATGCCGGGCTGATTGTGAAGAGGAATGCCATTGAATTTGAACCTTTTTTTCCACGCGCAAGCCTCTTTTGTGCTCTAGCTGAAGAAATCCATTGTGCAGCTGGACACCCTGAGAAAGAGGGAGCTCAGAGCCGTTGTCTGCAGATGCTTCTGCTCGGCCTCAGGGAGCTGAATGGGGTGAATAGCGTCGGAAACAGCCATACCCAGGCAAAACAATACCGCTGGGCAGCTTTGAAGATTAAGAAATTAGGGATGGGGAGGCTGGGGCATAATTACAAATGCTGTTTTCATTGTATTGGATATGCATACGTTTGTGCGCGAGTTGTACTTTTGAGGTCCTTTGTTGCGAACTCTCCAGCCTTTTGCGTAGTTTTCCCAGTTTTTGGACATGGATTGAATATTTCAAAGCACTTCAGCTGGGATTGTTGAAATGTTCCAAATGTGAAACTCTCCTGATTCGTCGGTTTCTTTCCTCCAGTGCCAAATCAAAAGGAACGCAACAACTGGCCTTTACCTCACCGTTCTCCTGTTGCTAGGAAACCCTCGAGCACCGCTTGAGTTCCTTTTTAAGGTCTACTCCACTCGCCACATTTTCCTTTAATTGAAGACAGCTTACATATGAGAGGAAAACAATTAGCGCTTTGAATACTTTGTTTGCTGTTTGTCAGGGTCGTATCGCTCACCGCCTCGCCTGCCTGGTGGCTCTGTTGAGATATAAGAACAGAGTCAACATCTCATTTGAGCTGCTAAGTGTGTTTAATTGAAGGACTTAAACGCTCACAGCGTGTCACATCTGTAAGAGCTGTAGATGTAAACCTTCTCATAGCTGCACAACAGGCTTGTTTTCTCATTCAAATGCCTTTGTAGGCTTTTTATGGATGGCTAGTGCTTTTTCCTGCCATTCTGTGCCGCTGTAATGAAACTTAGCCACTCAGTGCGACTGAACAGACAGATTTAGGCACTGTTTTATTATAAATAAGGGTTCTCCGGTGTTTTTTCTTCAGTGTAATGTTTTCATTGTCAATAAAATCTAAAGATTACATAACTAACCATACAACAACCAGAGTGACACCAAGTCAAATGAGAGGAACTCATTGCACAGTGATTGGCTGATTACACTGTCATGGTGATAAATCCCACCTCTCAAGCCTGAATCCATCAAATTGGTGCAACTGATTACAGAGGAAACGAGTCACTCATTTGGGCAACACCACTTTTGTTTACATTTGAATGAAAATAAACTTGAAATAACTTGAAACGATGATGGTGGTTTTTAACGCTCTCAGCTCAGTAATATTAAAGGTACATTTCTGTGATCATGTGATCACCTATGGTGTTTACTGAGGATTTATTGACTAATTATTTGAAAAGAAGGTGGCTATTAATAAAAAAGTAGATTTTACTTTAATTGTCGTTTCTGATTATTTGACTTTTATTTTAGATGCGATATGAAAAAAGTTCAAAAATACACAAAACGGGCTTATTTTACTTACATGAAAATAATGTTAATATAAACTTTCTAAATATCATAATTATTGTTGTCTGTTTTTAATTATTATGACAATTTTAGTGTGAACAGTTTGTTTCTTGCTTGTGAAGCACTTTAAGCTGTATTGATTTGCTACATAAATAAAATTTGATTGATTTGATTGATTGATTTTGATTCATAAATAAACATACCAAAACAGTTATTGGTTTAAAATTGTGATATATTTATTAAAATTGTATTATTTATATATTCTATATTTATATTATTATGTTTATACTATTTACATAATATATATATTAGGGCTGTTAGTTGATAAAAAAATTTAATCTAATTAATTACATGATGTTTCGATTAATTCATCTAATTAATTGCAATTGCAAAATAAATTTGATTGTGAAAATACCCACAAAAGATTTTTTTAAAGCTATTTTTTTGTTAAATTAGAAAGTATCAAGTAGACATTACAAATTGTAGCTTTAGAAATCTTTATTTGATTAAACAAAAAATGTATTACACATAAACATTTAGGCTACAAAGGCCTAACAAACTATGAAACATAAAAGAAGATAATTTGAGAAACATTCAGTATTGTTTGTTCATACAATGAAGTCATTGGTAACCAAAACAGCTTAGTTACCAACAGTCTTCAAAATACCTTCTTTTATGTTCCAGAAAAGAAAGGTTTGAAACTATATGAAACGATTGTTAATTAAATGAAACTCTAAATAAGAAACTAAATCTGCCAGCAGGTGGTGGTAAATGTCTTTCATTCAATTCGTTCAAACGGCTGATTCATTCAGTAATGAAGTAAACGGCTCTCTTTATGAATGGGCTTTGAATCATTGGTTCTCACAATTCGTTCAAATCGTTGAGTTATGCAAATAACTGCTGTTCACAGAAAGAGGGAAACAAGGTACAACACATGACTATGGGATATCGCGCTCTTGCGCCATCTGCTGAAGACACCTATATTCATGTCTGAAAGGCCAATGACACATGATGACGTGGGCGAGGCTACCTGCCCACAGCATATAAATGCAGTCGCATGCATCATTCCCTTTGTTCAGTCCAGCTCTTCACAGAGCCTCCGACTGCACGGGGCCCAGAGGTGTTGTACCTTGTTTCCCTCCTTCTGGGAACAGCAGTTATATGCATAACTCAACATTCCCATTCAGTCGGTTCACTCGGTACAACATATGACTATGGGACATATATTCACGCCCCGCAAAGTCGCCGAACTAAACGTAAGGGACCAGCACCTCCACATACCCCATGCGTTTCACTGGAGCGACGGGCCTTGGCTTGCAACCCCTACAGTGAGCACGCCCAACTAGCTGCCGAACAAATGTCCTCCACAGACACTCTTCTAAATAACGCCCATGACGTAGACATGCCCCTTGTTGAGTGCACACGCACCCCCGTAGGCAGGGCCAAACCTCTGCTCTTGTATGCAATAGAAATCGCCTCCACAATCCAGTGTGAAAGGCGCTACTTAGACAGCGGCTTCCCCCGAACCGGGTTGGCAAAACACACAAACAGCTGATCAGAAGAATGCATAGCTTGTGTCTGCTCCACATACCTACCTATAGCCCGCACAGGGCACAATGCATGAAGCTTCCTGTCCTTCTCAGAGTCAATAGAGAGGTTTGATAGCACGGGCAGCTCAAATGAGAGCGCACTATACGCCCCTGACAAGACTTCAGGTGTATACGCTGCGTTCGGACACAACACCACTCTCGACCCATCCAACGTGAATTGGATGCATGTGGGATGCACTGACAGCACATGCAGATCCCCCACGCGTTTAGCTGACGCAAGCGGCAGCAGCAGAGCCGTTTTATAAAACAACATCCTCAGATCTAGGGATTCTAGCGGCTCAAAGGGAGGTTCACACATGGCTTCTAGAACTAGAACCAGATCCCATGACGGCACCATTGACTTCGTAATGGGCCTCAAACGCTGTGCCCCTTTAAAGAACTGAACGGCAAGCGGGTCCACGCTTGGCACAGCACCATTTATGCCCTCATGACAGGCCGAGATGGCCGCTAGATACACCTTCAGTGTGTAATGGGCGCAACCCTCTTCAAACAATTCTTGCAGAAACGTCAAAATCTCCGCAATCGGGCACTGATACGGCGATAAGGATCTCCGCCCACACCAATCTTCAAACATGCGCCATTTCAACACATAAAGCCCTCTTGTCGATGGGGCCCTAACGCTCTGAATTGTGGCCACCACATTGATAGGGAAGCCCGCTGGCATTAAGGCCCTGATATACTTCAAACGAAATCAAAGAACAAACTGATATGGCGTCATTTCAAACAAAATCAGGCCGAAACAAAGTTAGTTTTGAGTTCATTTCGGCAGTTCGATACAGCTCACCAAAACAAACTGTCTGGGGAGTTCGTTTTGGCTCCTAAACTCCTTTGAGCTACCATTGGTCTGTGGCGATTAGGCAATCGGTGGGTATGTTCTGGAACTCCACCTTCTTTGACGCGCAATTTTTTCCCCCCGGTTCATTTCTCATTCAACAAAGGTCAGGCAGGAGAACAACATCTCCAAGTCACTAGCGACATAAATAAACTGTGTCGAATAGCTGAGCTGCCACAAATAAATCCGCACCTGTACAATCACTCGCGGGGAGACTTTGAAGATTCAGAGAAAGTATTTAATTCCTAGAAAGAAATCGCAACAAAGCTTAGTGTCGACAACCCGGAGTTATGCAAAAAGCGATGAAGAGAAACATCGGATACAAGTTTTCCAAAGCCGTGAAAATACTGAAACGAAAGAGTTAAGATATAAGGTAGCAAATACCAAATACATGTGTTTCAAATAAATGTTACACCATACTGCTGCTGCTGCTGCTTTTGTTCTTTCAATAAGCGAATTTAAAAGGTAAACAGTAAATGAAATGCCATAACATAAAATAATAATGAATGAATGTAATAAACCTTTGTTTTTATCAAATTATGACAACACATAAAATATAAAAAAGTGTAGTAATTTATCCAGTTTAATAAAAGACCTAGATACACCTTCATTCCATCGTTGTTGTGTTTAGGGCAGATGCGCGAGCGTTGTGACACGCGTTTACATTAATCTACATGCCGCCTCCAGCAGCGCGGGGGTGTTTTTCCCCCAAACGAAGAACGAAAACGAACTTCTTTTGAAGTATACCGGGGCCTATAGTTTCACCCCCTCAGCGGGTAAGCCCACAGAGACCAAAGCACAGCTTGAGGATGCAGAATCTGCCCCCCTGCCTGTGGTGAGAAGCTGAGCGCTTCTCAGGGGAAGACACCACGGCGTCCCCGACAGTAACTCCCTGATGCCCGTGTACCACATCTTGGCTGGCCAGCAAAGCACCACCAGAATCAGTGATAGACCCTCCTGACGCACCCAGTCTAGAGTGGGCTGTATCAGATCCACCGGTGGAAACGCATACAGCAGAGACCTGGGCCATACATGCGACAGAGCGTCCACACCCAGCGGAGCACTCGTCTGTGATTGAGAAAAACAGCAGGCAGTGCGTGTTCTCTTCAGATGCAAAAAGATCCACTTCGGCCCTGCCGAACCGAACCATTCAGATGGCCCGGGACGTGCACCACCCTGAGTGATGCTAAATGTTCGCTGCTCCACATCAGGAGCTTCCACGTCAGTTGCAACAGGGGAAGAGAGCGAGTACCCCCTTGCCTGTTTATATACGACACCACTGTCGTGTTGTCTGTTCTGACCAGCACATGCTTGCCCCGCAAGTGCTGGGTAAAGTGTTCCAGAGCTATGAGTAGGCCATGAGTCCCAGCAGTGTCAACACCAACTGTAAACGGATCCACTTGCCCAGCTGAAACTGAGTCAGACACCTGCGAAAATTCGTAGCAACAGCATAGCTGTGCTCCGTACAGAATCTCTATGGTTTATCTCTAAACCAAGATATGAAATCTGCTCATTTGGAACCAGGAAGCTCTTTTCCAGATTTATTAAGAATCAAAGAGCCCGCAAATGAGAAGCAAGTGCCTGTGTCTGCAACACTGCTTGCTCTCTGCTGTCTGCTGCCAGGAGCAGGTCGCCCATGTTGGGGAAAAACAGTTAAAACCCAAGGACCAGGTATGATGAACAAAGGCCAGGAGTCAGAGATGCGATTAAAGAACAATTTACTGAAGAAAATTGTTTGCATTTTCATCAGCAGAAGTCAGCTTCAACACATGCAATGGAGTTTGTGGGCCACTCTGCTTTACAATTCAAAAACACCAGCAATTATACCCTAACAGAGGTTGCTAATTGGGTCAATGCATAAGTCATCAAAATTCTGATTGGTTCTAAAACCTAGATAAACTTACGCAAGCTTGAAGCATATCTTCTGACGACTATTTTGGTGACAAGTGATCAGAGGTCAGACGCAATGCGTCTCTCCAAAGATGTATATCTGATACGCTGTACATTGGCAGTTGAACATTTGTCCTGGGACTGTCTGAGCTTCTCCCTGTACAGACAGATACTAACACACATACGCAGAGAAACACTTATCTTACTTCAAGGTTGCCTCAGCCCTAAACCTTATCGGGCATGGTTACACACACAATGAGAGCAGCTTCTTAGAGAGTAAAAAGGCAGACTAAAGCCATATTCAACTTATTCTCTAACATGCATAAATGTAACTTTGATTAATAATTATTCAGGAAATATTATAATTAATATTATTATGAAAGCCATTGTAGATCTGCGATCCACTCCTTCACCCAAACAGGCGAACACTCTCATCCCCTGATGCAGTAACGCTGCCTCCACGCATTTCGTAAAAATGCGTGGCACTAGGGATAGGCCGAACGGCAGGATTGAATGCCCCCCGAATGCCAGCTCTTCTGTACTGGTGGAGGGGCAGGCCATTCCACAGACAGCTTTTCCGCCGCTCTTTGATAGAGATCCATGAAGGGATCGTCCCCCGTCTTGCTACCTCCCGCCGCTTCGGTGAGCGAGGGAGAAGCTGGGATTTGTTCTGCCTGAAAAGCGTAGTCAGAGAACTCTTCGCCTGCATCCAACGAGACAGAGTCACTTTCCCGATACCCAAACTCCCCACCGAACTCAGGAGCAATCAGAGGAATTCCTCCTCCTTCCTCGGCCTCCACGTGATCACCCCAGCTCCCCGCGGCTTCCTCAAGAACGGCCAGAGCCACCTCTGTGTCAGCCTCAGAGGACAGAAGCGGACCGTGACTGGCCACTGTCCCACCAAGAACCTGCTCCACAAACGTCACATGCCGCTCAATATCAACTTCTTATTTACTTAACTGTTGTATAATCACATTTAAACTTGTGATATTGGGGACAAACAGCACTCTATGATATTGCTCTCGCTGCTCCTGTGATATCAATTACTGTATGAAATGTAAGATGACATACAGGTTTGGGGGCGGGGCCAGTGCGTTAATTTTTAATAACTAATTAATTAAGCTAACGTGTTAAACTGACAGCCCTAATATATATAGTATATTCAAAGTGTATTATTTAACTTGTCTGCAAAGGAGTGTAAAGCTATATTCAAATACAAATTTAATGTGAATGACTTTACAAAATAAGCAAAATATTTTTTTTTTTTCACAAAATCTGCTATTTTCTATTCTATTTTTTTCTATTGCTATTTTTTATTTCTGTATTAAAATACTCACAAATGTAGCAGATTTCTGGTTTAAATGATTAAATGGTTTAACAAACCATATTTTATATATTATGTATTTGTATTATTATATCTATTTCTATTGTAATGTGTTGTAAACATCAGTAAAAGCAGTGAAAATGAAGAGCGAGAAAGAAAAACACAGAGCGAGTGAGCGACATAAAGACAGCAGTGATAGAGAGAGAGAGATAAAAGCGAGGTAGGCATGGAGTCAAAGTGTCTGCATCTCGCTTCGCCCTTTCTTTCGTCCCCATATTGCTGAGATGCGAAGTTTGTGTGTGAATGTGTAAGTGTCGTCTGTCCCCCATCGGGAGGCTGAGACGTGAGTCTGGGTTTGGCTGTGCCCCTGAAGCTCAGATGAATGGCACTCACTGCTCCTTCTCCTCTTTTCTCTGACAGGGCTCCAGGAACCTGATGTCATTTGGAAGCACTTTGATTTAAAGCCTCTGTTCGAGCCTGTGAAGGAGTTTTTTGTTCTGCTGCTGGTATGTAGAGAGCTCCACGCTGCAGTGGACACAACTCTGGACCTGGAGAAAATGAGTTTGGGAAATGGGACTCATTCTTGTACACACTGGCCTTGTTGCATTCTGGTCCACACAATGACAGTTAATCTTCATAAAGTGTGAATGGTAACCATGGGTCTCCAAACTGACAATGGCTCTCTGGGATTTCCAATGCTGATGCTGCATCAAAAACTCTGAAAGCATGGGTACTGGATTAGCACCCAAGCAATTTCCAAATTATTGTTGGAGACGGCAATGGTGGTTTGAGGGAAAACCACAGTCTGTGGTAGCGGAAAGCTTAACAACTGCATCCAAAACATATCAGGCATTGTGGCCTTTGAAGAGTTCGGTACAACCCCCTATACAGAGCTTCCTAATCAGCAACTTTCCCAGCATTCAAACTTTGGCGCAGTGACAAAACACTGTTGCCCTTCATATCAAACTTGCCATTACGCAAGTTACCCCATTAACATGTGGACTGACTCTAATAGGTGCTGTGAGAGTAAAAAAGGCAGGTCAACACATCATTTGTGGTGCTTGCAGTTTAATGTATCATTGGTTGATTTTCCCAGCTGTATAAACAAAGTAATCTAATAGAATATTATGTTAATGTGGTCGTCACTGATTTTGATTTACAATAAACATTGCAACAAACAGCAACATTGCAAAACAAATGTGAGATATGAAGTTGCAATTATGAGATATATCCTAAAGTTGCAAATGTTGGATTATGAATTCGCAATTATGAGATATAAAGTCACAGTTGTGAAATATGAAGTCATAATTGTGAGCTATAAAGTTGCAAATGTGAGATATGAAGTTGCAATTGTGAATTATGAAGTCACAATTGTGAAGTATAAAGTAGGTAATATAGGATATGAAGTCGCAATTGTGAGATATAAAATCTCACATGTTGAATATGAAGTCGCAATTGTGAGATATGAAGTTGCAGTTGAAATATAGTCACAAATGTGAGATATGAAGTCACAATTGTGAGGTATAAAGTCACAAATGTTGGATACGAAGTAACAATTGTGAAATATAAAGTCACAAAAGTGAGATATGAATTCGCAAATGTGAGATATGAGGTCGCAAATGTGAGATATAAAATCACAATTGTGAGATAAGGAGTCGCAGTTGTGAGAAATAAAGTTTCAGTTGTGAGACATAAAGTCTTAATTTAGTCACAAATGCGATATATATAAAGTTGCAACTGTAAGATATTACAGTAAGTCACCACTGTGAGATATAAAGTCACAAATATGAGAAATAACTTCGCAAATGTGATATATTCAGTCACAATTGTAATATTAAGTCACAAATGTGAGATATGAAGTCGTAATTGAGGTATAAAGTTGCAACTGTAAAATATAGTCACAAACCTGAGATATGAAATCGCAAATATGAGATATAAAGTCACAAATGCGAGATAAAGTTGTAAATTTAAGATGTATTTTTAAATACTTAATTAATTTTTTTAATTTTTTATTTTAACTCTTTTTTTCTGATTCAAAACGTTTCCTAGTACCCTTTCAAAAATATTTTTATTTTCTCGAATAAGATGCTTTATGCTCGACGCTGCATAGAACAGCAGTGAAAACATCTATTTCCCATCATTGCATATTCTGTCATAAGTGACAGTTAAACACTTAATAAATGTTATATTTATTAATAGTACAAGTATTTTGTTATACTTGCATGTTAAATCTAAAAAAAGAGGCATAGTTGATAGTCAATAATGATGTGTCAAAAGTCATTACATCCATTTTGACTTATTTCTTATGCTCCCAAAGCATGCACTCAACTGCGGAGAATTGCACAAAGTTCAGCAAAGGCAATAATTCACTGCTTTGAATGATCTGTTAGCTTTTAGGGATGTTTGCAGTCTTGTCACTATGGAGCACTAAACTCTCGGGAATGTGGAATCCTGTTTTCTTGTGAACATTTAGGCATGTTTAGACTTATTCATATTTGCCCAACAGCAACACACAGCAGAACATATTTTTATTCTGAATCTATGCAAACAGAATACTGACAATCTTTATTTGTGCTGTGCAATGCAAATGTTAAATTGTCTACCACATGCTTATATATGTATTATTTATGAAGAAAACTGAATTTATTAACAGTGTCAATTTTATTTATTATTATTATTATTATTATTACATTGGTCTTTTCTATTATCTTAAATGCATCAAACATAAAAAAATATTTTAAGAGTACAGAACTTAGAAACACTGTTAATTAAAAGGTCATTTAAGGACAACAGGATGTTTATTTGTTTGTTTCTTATTCATTAATTTATTTATTTTTACTGGATGAGATTATAAGTTTATCAAATACACAGAAATAAATATACACCCATATATACAAAACAATGCTGCTCCATGGATGTAAATGCAGTTTTAGTGGGCCCCCGTGAAACATGCAGTTTTGTAACTGAAGAACAGACTCTGCATAAATTAAAGATAATCCTTGGTAAATTATGTTAATGAATTCGCATGGTCTCTGCGTTCATAACATGGGTAGTATATTACTAGTTTTGGGACCCAATTTTTTGTATCAAGTTGAACTGTAAACCACATATTTAATTGAATGTAAGTCTCCAAAAGGCGCACAATATTGAAAATAAAAGCACTTCCAGTTCCATAGCTACTATGCCGTCATCGAAGATGTGAAGGTTACATTATCTGATCTTTCTCCACTGTTTTTTTGTGTGATGCTGATCTTGGTTTGTTTGAGCAGTGTCTGTTTAAACAGTCTGAGCTTGTTGTGCCTAATGAGTTGTGCTTCTTATTAAATTGAGCCAAGTTTCCTCAACAGCCTTCAGAGATAACCTACTTCTGAAGAGTGTTGCAAGCCATGGCTACTTTTCTGAACATGCTGGAAATAGCATATTTATTAGCCAATAAAAGCTAAATTCACAATCAAGATATAGCAAGATGTAAAAGCATAATTCTGACTTTTTTCTTGCAATTCCAAGTTTACCTCTCACAATTCATCTTGCGAGATTACCTCTTGCAAGTTTGACTTTTTTTCCTCATAATTCAGAGTTTATATCTCACAATTCTTATTTTTATTCTCAGAATTGCATTTTCCGTGGTGGAAACTGGCTTTGATATAACACTTCTTTGATGAGTAATAAACATTTACTATACAACAGAAACTATTAATCATTATCATTACAAACATTCTGTACTTTTTCCTCACCCTATAGCCTAGTTTCTGCTAATAGAGTCAACATGACTCACTCTTTGCTTTTGAGTCAAATGTTCTGAACTAACACTGTTCATACAAACGAATCAAGGAACATTCTGATCCCTAAGGATATATCTCATTCAAGCAGTTACACCTCTCTTTCTCTATAACAAATATTTACCACACCTTTTGAAATCTGATCATCACATTTCTCATAATCTCTTTGCATTGGAATGTGTCTTAATGGAATGTGTCTGCATGTGCATAAAAGGGTGCAAAAATGCATATAACATCTTGTTTTCAGGGTCACTGATGATGCTTTAGCTACTCTTTTAGTTAACCAATATTCATTCCCTCGAGTTAAGAGGTCACTGATATTGGCATGGATATTGCATTTAACACCTTGGTCTTTTGTGGTTGTTGCTTTATTTCACAAAATTAATCATACCTATTTATACATGAAGGCCAGTTATATCCTAAATTTAAAAGTAAAAATTAAACATATTACACAACAATACACACGTTGTGTTTCCATGTTTTATGCACTAAAAAATGCTGGGTTATTTTTTTTAACCCAAATGTTGGTACATTTTATTGGGTTCTTTTTAATATTTTTACCCTGGTGCTAGGTATTTTTCTGTAGTTGCTGGGTCATTTTTTTTCTACCCAACAGCTGGGTTGAGCCTGTCTCCGATTAAACAACCCAGCTGCTGAGTTAAGGCCGGGCCACACCAAGCCGACTGTTGGCTTTGGTCGCCGCTAGTTGTTTGTACCGACCTTTACAGTCAGAGCACGGGCTGTTTGAGTCCTCTTCAGGAGAGTGTTTCTCAGTGCCGCTTCCACCGATTTGGTGCACTTATTTAGCGAAATAAAGGTATACGTTTTATAAAGTCTTTACTGTGCTGTAAATTGTATTATTTTACACAACGCAACATAAGGACGAGATGTCAGTCAGCAGCGGGCATGGTGGAAACGCCTTTGGCCTTGCATAACATAAATGGATTTTATTTGTTTTAGTACTGAGTTTAAGTTAATTTGATGTAAAAATGTGTTCTTAATCATAGCTACTGTTTGTTTATGGGCAGGTTATGGAGTCAGTCACGGCATCTTTCAGCTACGAGTGAAACGCGAGGCGGCGGTCTTCACAGTTCCCCCGCGAACAGCAGCCCTGCACCGGCTCAGATTTCGGCGACACACCGGGACAAGAATTAGCACTATTTCGGTGAAAAGCGATTACAGAGATCAGTTGAATACACTTAAATTAAAATGCTAATTTTACTTCACTACTGTCTGCCTCTGTATATTGGCCATAGAACTAAAAATGTTGTCTTATTTCATTTCACATATCTTTCACCTTACTCCACTTGTCTGTTCCCACTGCGTTCAGATGTGAGGATTGCGGAATAAGAGCGGAGCAGAGAGTGGAGTTTTTCTCTCGCCTCAGGAATGGGGATGGAAAACCCGGAGTGGAGCTGGAGCGGGTCGGGAAACCCCCTGTCTCTCTCCGCTCCGCTCCAGACCCAAAGCTTTCAGATCAGTGAACCTTCATTTGGAACAAATTTCATCGATAAAGAAGAAATATACGAACTAACTGGGCACGTTTTGCCTGAAATGTAAGTTACTCAAATTTAATAGATTATGTATAGAGTTGTATAAAGATAATATATTGATATATTTTTAAGCAGACACTTTTATTGTAGTATCTTATGTTAAAGGTATGATCATCTATCATCATATGAAAGTAATAAAGTCACAATCATCTATGAAAGTAATAATGCATTACAGTGTGTATTATAATGCAGTAAGTATTTCTCATAAGATTATTAAATGCAGAATAATCCATTATAGTCTGTGGTTAGAATTATTTTCGCAAAGACTTTCTAATTATATGTTGTACATTTAGGATGCGTTATATATACAGTCTCCATAGAAAGTGTTACCAAACTTTTTTTGTGTGTGGTGGTCTGTGGGCGGCGCGCGCACTTCCAGCCGAACTCACGGTGCGCGAAGCGATGCGCTTCATCCGGACGCGCGCTCATCCATGCAGCGGAGAGCGGAGTGGATCTGACCGCTGAAGGGGGTATCTCCTCCCGTTACCCAACCAATGTGATACCTTCCAGCTCCTCGGGAGAGGTGTTCCTCTGTCGTCTCGATTGTCTTCACCTTGTTTATGCCTAGCAGCAATATTTCTTCGCATTCAGAGAATAATGGAAGCGCTTGCGACGAGATGCGCACTCTTTCTCGCGCAGATCGCACTCTTCAGTAAAACAGGTATGCATAGCAGGAGTCTCTACTTCACTTTATGTGTTTTTAATAAATCCTTCATTATTGGGCTTATTAATGAGTGTAGTTTATGTAATGCAGTACAGTGCTGGATGTTATAGGTTACACACCAAGGGGATTTCTATTGAACTTGGGGTTCAAACTTTAAACATGATGTATTTCTAGCTAAACGTGATCTATGCCCAACATTTCAACGTCGTTCTTTCATAATGAGTCACATCGTGGCAATTCAAATAGGCCTATATATTTTTGTCTGCTATGTATGTTGTATTGTATTGCCAGTCAATACTGAACAAAAGAGCATGAAACATTGTTTAAACGGAGAGTCTGCCTGAGCATATGCTTTGTAGTTATATAATGCCTCTAAATTCATAATCATCAGCTCAATTAATGGATTTTTCTGCACTGTAAAATATTTCAACCATTAAAATTGGAAACTGTAGTGTAATTGCTTTATATGTATGCGATGCCAAATTCACAACACTGATAAGTTCATTCACAGTTTCTGTTTTTGCACATAAAGGAAAGAATACTTGTAAATACTGTTAAGTGGCATTTAGTCACATTAGCTGACAGGAATCATATCAAGAAAAAGCTGTTTTATTCTACATGGAGTGGGTTCCCCTTTATGGGCACTGTCAGGTTGAGATCACATGACCAACAGTGTAATACAAATGGCTAAGTTACTACTACTAATAATCACTAATAACTACTAATATACTAATCAATAATCAGCTAGCACCTGGAACAGGTGTATATTTGTTGAGATTGAATCCAAGAATGTCTATTATAAGGAGGAAAATAATAAATAAAAGAAAAACAGATAAACAGATTCAATGCAAAGCAGAAGCATTTAGTAAACTTCATTCATCCAGACCAATAGGTGTCAGTATAGTCTAAAACCACTGACAATACTGGAACCAATAAGAGCACAATAAGTTCACTTCTAAGGTATATCTACCTTATCTTACCTTTAAATTGACTTGTTGGTCTAAACTGTTAAAGAAAAATGAAAGAAATTAGAGAACGTTTTTTAAGCCTGTAACAAAAATTTGGCTATTGCTGTTTGTAGTTTAGTTTGTTATACAGTGCAAGTACCCTATGTGAAAAAAGCATAACTTGGCTCAAAGTTAACATATGCCACTATTGTTCAAACTTTCCCCGAGCCCAGTTCAGTAGAAAGTGACAAATGCTTATACAAACCCAGGCTTCAATCCTAGGCTCATTATTTTGTCTGCTATCTGTTACGAAGTGCCAAGGAGCGACTGATATGCCTGGATTAATCTTTTGGATGCCGTCTGAGACAAAGCCTCTAAGAGCTGGCCAAAGCCATTTTACTTAGGACTTGGAAAAGCCCTTTTGTAAATTAGCTAGTGAACCAAGATAGTAAGTCGGTACCTGCTAAAAAAAAAAAAAGCACTCAGCTGCTCCTTCGTCCCTTACTACTTTTCTTCTTTTCAGTTTGGTGTTCTAAATGATGCCGTGATGAAATGTGTGGCACAAAGGAAGGGCTGGATCTTTAGGACGCGAGCTAGTGAATGAAATCTCTCTCTCACCATCTGTCTTCCCAAGTGTTGTACTATAGCTAACAAATTTTTTCCCTTCTACACTTTTTTTTTGGCACTGCTCTGTTTTTCCACTGAGAAAGTCCCTGTGTTGTTTGTCGGGTCTTGGGTTTGTGACAGATGGTAGTTGCGGACTGTAAAGTTGTCAGTCTGGGGTTCACGCGACCCCTCCCCTGCCACATGCCTCATGTGTGTTCACCTGTGAGGGACGTGTGGCAGTGTGTGTCTCTACATGCTCCAATTAGTTGTGTGTCCAAGCAGAACTACCGTTTTAGGCTTAAAGGTGAAGTGTGCCATTTTTCAATGTTAAAATACACATCTCTTCCAGAGTGAAACAGGATATGTAGCTAATGGGGAAAATAACTTATACATCACTTATACATCAGTTACAGACTGAATGCAAGTTTGGTAACTAAATAGCTGTTTGACTACATTATCCAATAGCCTATGTGGCCTCAGTGATGTCAGCAGAAAATGAAAGTTGTTTCGCTCATCTGTTTTTGTGCCATTTCTGACAGATTGTGAGCTTGCGCATTTGCAAAGGGGATGTTCAGTGATTTTTTTTCAGCAGGTTATATCGTCAGACCAGTAGGTGGCAACAATTTTTGTGTAAATCACTGAATGGTTCATTCAAATGATTTGTTCAAAAACACTGATTTATTCTGAAAGCAAAACATGATTTATGAGGGAGCCAGAAAATCATTCACTCAACCATTTTGTTAAAAAAAACAAGAATCATTCATGAAAGAAATAAGTGACTCGATTTATGATGGAGTCACATAATCATTCACTTAACTGATTCATTCAAAAACATTGATTCGTTCAGGAATGAAACAAGTAGCTCTCTTAACGAGTGAGTCACTGAATCATTCACTCATCCAGTTTGTTCAAAAACAATGAATCCTTCAGGAACGAAACAAGTGAACTGATTCATTAGTGAGTAACAAAAGATTCATTCAGCTGATTCATTCAAAAACACTGATTCGTTCAGGAAAAAAAACATTTGATTATCTTCATGAGTGAGTCATAGAATCGTTCACTCAACCGATTCATTCAAAACACTGGTTCATTTAGGAAATGAAACAAGTGACTGTCTGAATTTATAACAGTGTACCAGTGTACTTTCTTACTATTTTATCATAGTAAGATATGGTATAAATAGTGTAGTACATACATCTGAATGCAGAAACTGTTTTTAAGATTAAGTCATTGAATTATTCAGTCAAACAATTCATTCAAGATCACTGACTTATTCAGGAGTCATTGAATCAGTTACCCATTTATTCAAAACACTAATTCATTCAGGAAATGAGACTAATAACTGGCAGAGTTTGTAATGTAATTCAACTGTTTTTATGAACGAGACATTCAGTCAACCTCTTTGTTCAAGAGCACTGATTTTTTTTCCAGAGTAAAACAAGTCACTTTATTTTTGAGTGATTTATTGAATCATTTACTAATTTGTTCAAAACAATGATTCATTCATTGGCTTCATTTGGGACTGTTTTCATTATTGGAGCAAAAACAGAAAAAATAACTAGCCATATTTTTTTCTGAAATGTAAATCATTCACTTTTAACTTCTTGATAGAACTGTATAAAAACATTATCTCACCTGCAGTCATGCTATTGTTATGCATATTTCTTTAATCTTTGTGTTTGTTCAGTGTTAAAGCATCTGTTTGTGACCAGCACTTTTTTGTCTGTTTTTCTTTTTGCTCTTTGGTGGGGGCACTTGGGGTAGCTTGGCATCCAGACCCCTGTCCGAATCTACTTGTGAAAGCGCGAGCAGATTTCCTCTCGACGGCAGCGGGGGCATTTGATGAACAGATTATTCGGTATTAGGCTCAAGCACATTCACTCAGGCATGCGGAGGGGACACACTGAGTCTCCGAGTCCTGTCTTTTCTCTCCTTCCCAAGACAGTGGAGGGGCCGAGCCTGAATGGACCGGGGCGGTGGATGGGATGGTGGCGAGGGGGGCTTCAGTGGTGAGCCAAATCTCTGCACCATCCTGCCCATGGCCTTGGGCCAGTCCTGCTTAGTGAATTATGCTGTCAGCTGCTCGATTTGTTTGTGCCTGGCTGGCAAGAGGCGGCCGGTGCTCGTGGACATGCAACAAAGTAGGGTGTCTGGACAGGAAGGGGGGTCTTATTGTATGTGGCATGTGAGTGTGACGTTCAGGAGGGCCCCTGATTTGTCCCAGTGGTGGTGCTCCCATGTCACAAAGGATGGATGAGCGAGTTGGGGTACTTTTGTGCGTCTGTGTGGGAGAGAGGAGTGAACTTGAACTGAGAGTGTCAAAGGCTTTCCTCTTTGCGTTTTTTTTTATTGCGAACACCTATGAGAGCACTGCTGGGTGTATTTATAGAGTTATAAAAGAGATAGTTCACCCCCCCCCCCCCTCCCAAAAAAAGTTCATTTACTCAACCTGATGTTTTTCCAAACATGTATGGCTTGCTTTCTTATGTGGAATGCAAAATATGATGTTTTGAAGGATGTTTCAACTGTTTTTGTCCATATAGTGAAAGTGATTAATTCTATAGTCAAAAAAAAATAGTTTTTTTGGCGAATCTGATCCATTACATTCAGATCCACTTAGATTTTAGTCTAAAATAGCAAAAAAAAAAAAAAAGGATTTTTTAGAAACAGATCCAAACCCTGTGCAAATGTAGTTAGATTTATTTAAAATCTGTATAAAAATTTTTATTTTTTGACCTTCTTTTGCAAACGTATTTCCCTGAGAAACCTTGCATTTGCTCACAAAACTTTTAGTGTTTGTTTGCAAAAATGTTGCAATATAGTTTTTCCTCTCACCTCATATTTCCATCACAAATTTTTGGCAAGCAAATGGAAAACGTTTTCAGGATACTGCATAAGTTTTGCAAGCTAATTCAAAGTTTTTCGGGGGAATGTAAAAGTTTTGTGAGAAAACGCTAAATTATAGATTCATAGATATAGAGTAGAATAGAACACATCATTATTGTCATTGTTAAAGGAACAATGGTTATTGCACATTGCCAAATTTTTATTATCACTGCATCCCTGATTAAAATGTTAGGATTTTTGTAAATGTATGAGTTTGATCGGTCAGACTAGAGTTTTTTTTCTTGTCGTTTGTGACAAACAATTCCCTCCAGAACACCTTAACATCATAAGATAAGACAAAAACCACTTAAAAACTCTTAAAAAACTCTAATTCAATTTCCAGTCTTTCATATGCCATTTCATCTCCTCAGATTTTCCTTTAGCTCTAAATCCAATGAAAGAAGTTTCCCTCACTCTGTGTCCCTTGGGAATCTCAGCATCTTCATCTCAGTGCATATAGATTGACAGGCTCTGCCGGGGCCCCAATGGCTCTCTGCCGATTGGGTCAGTATCCCTGACTTGCCACTTAATTAATGACAGCAGACTAGGGTTTGCTGTCATGCTACTGAAAGAGCTGCTTCCGTCTGCAATTGGAGAAAACAAGAGCAGGTCTGTTGAGTGCTAGCTTAAGATGCTTTGAGATCCCTTCCTGTTCTTTTCCAGGCTAGAGGTGTGTGGTCTAGATCTCTGCTTTCATTCAGTAGACCTTGGAGAGGATGCTGAATACAAATCAAAGTAAAGTTTGGACACTATGATATAGTCGCTTGGTCTCTGACACTGTGTGAGTATAAAGTCTGAGGTCACTGGGAGCACCCAAAGAGAGGACAATCAAAACTGCTTGTGTTTTCTTCTTAAATCACTTGTGTTCTTGAAGTAGCTTCAACTCTGTTTGTATAGAATGGCAGCAGTTTGAAGATTAATAATTGATAGTATGTATAGGACTACAAAAGGTTGTATTGTATACTCTCCTGAGGGGCATGAGCTACTCTACCTTACACAGTATCTTCTGACAAGGATGAAAGCACTATATTTTAGCACATATTTTATTCCTGATTTGAAAAGTCATTCAAATTTAATTTCAGCAAACTGTTACAGAGATTTCAGTCTTTCCCCTTTCAAGATAAGAGCTGTATTGTATATGAAATCGCTGCTTGGGGAGTTATGAATATGGCTGTTGAGTGAACTGACTTATCATAAAGGGACTTTGGTAAAGTACAGTAAAAGTCTGGTTAAAAAGACTTTTACTTCATCAATACTTGAACTTGGGTTGCCAAAGCACAACTATGCTGGATGTCAGATCGCTGCCCACTAGTCTCTCGACTCTGATGAAAGGGTCGGCTTTCAAAGGTTAATTGCAATCTGAACTCATCATAAGACAATCTATACGCTGTTGATGCCTGAATGAACATGTTGACTTTGATACTAGCAGGCTAGTTTTGCTCATATAAACAGACTGTTCTGATCATATAAACACTGAAGGTCTCCTCTTCTACAAGAAGATGACACAGATCCACATCTGGGTAAGGAGGAGACAGCTGGTGGATGAGCTGTGGGTGGTTTGCTGATCTCCCCCAGATTGGGCTCAAATAGGACAAAGACCAGGGCAAAAGCTTATCTCACAATCAAGGCTCTTATAAGATTTACAAGCGCATTTGACAGTGCTGAGTTACTTTCCTCTTATGATGTCATCTGAGGGCTGCAATTGTAGATAAATTATCATCATTCGACCTTATGTGATATATGATCATCATTTTACCCTATGTTGTTCTTATGTTGTTTCTTAGTTATGCAAATGTTAAAGGAACATTCCATTTTATAATTTTGCGAACATTATAGAAGCATTAATGCTCTCAGAAGTTGTAACATTGAAAAAATGTTAGACTAACATCCAAAAAAAAAAAATCCTATTAGTCAGATGATGACTCCATAGACGCCTATTAGAGTTGAGATTTTAAATGAAAAGGTTTCAGTGTCACTCAAGGACACTGCAGCAGTTGACAGTCCTCTGGATACTCTCAGAGTCTTCCCCCATTTGAGAATCCGTGCCCTTTTCAATTAGGATACCACTCCAAATAGCTACTCGCATGGGTCCTCCAGGCCATCAAAGAAATAATAGGAGATCTTCAGAGTCTCTTAATTAGGGCTGATTCTCGTTAATCCAGTTGACCCCGTCTGCACCATATGTCCCGGGGAAAACCGCTGTGGCCCGATGCAGGTGAAAGAACAATTACAAATTCCTCCCCACTTTTTCATTAAACTCGTAGTAATGCTTTTGGAATATGTACTAGGCTGAGTGGGTAATCTCTGGCTTTGAATGAGAGGAGGAGACACATCGGAGAGCCTCTAACACTTCTTGGAACTCCCATTGCTCCAGCCAAGATTCATCATATTAAACTGCTTTATTACTTGGTGTACAAGATACTCTCATACAGACTTCAAAGAGTATTTGAAGCTCTTTGGTTCATATGATGAAATATTCTATAGTCCTGTTTCTTGACAGGTGTTGTGACCCAAAAATGGATTTTAGGTCTATTCTGATTGGTTGGAAAATAATATTCCAGGTAAAAAAAATAAAATAAAAAATGTAAGAAATATTTAAATTGTGAAGTGTTACAAAAAGCTAAAACTTTTCTAAATGTCCAAACCTTTATGCTCCTATTGCTGTCTAATTATGAGAATTAATAATTTCCCTGTTTGTGGTTTTGGCTCTTAGTGAGTGCTGGTGGGCCCTAGATTAAATGTATTTTTGTCTAGGCTGGCTCATACCTAATCAGAAACTCCTTATGTTCCTCATGAAGCCTCTGAGCATGTGGAAATCTGGCTGTAATGATTCGTCTCAGATGTACAGCGCTCTTTCTTCATTGAGAGAATGGCTCTGTATACAAGATGTGCGTCTGTGTTGATCATTTCTCAGGATGTTGTTCTTGCTTAGATGTTTTTTACTGGCATTTTCTTGACAGCTTCTCAGAACATGACTTGACTCGATTAGCTTCCAATAACATTCAAGACGTTTCATCAATAATTAAGTTCTTTAGTTACTAATTGGATATACCACATTTTAAAATCCTGATTAAATGTTTTTAATCTTGATAAAAAATATAAAAAATATACAGTATTACATTTATTGAATAATAATAAAAATAATAATTTTTGGCCGCCCAAAGTTACAGCATGATAATTTTTTCAATGATCAATCACAAATCCAGTCTATTCTAATCCAGATATTATATTACTAAAGACAGAAATAGTTGATCACAGTCACAAAATTTGGCACTAGCACTCGAGATAAAGATTTTGTCTTCTCAAAATAATTTTTTTTCTCATATTGCGCAATTAAAATAAGTGCAAAATGTAATAAAAAAAAAAAAAAGGTTGGAGCCATGGCTTAGAGAACATTGAGCTCTGGTGCTCATGTGGGAGATTTGACTTTGCATCTGGACCGCATTTTGATCACACCTGTTTGATCTGGTTTCTCTTCTCTTTGAATATCTAAGCAGCAAAAAAGAGAATATTTAGTTTGAAGATGTCTTCAGAATGGGTAGTTAAATTGACAGACATGACTTTTAGAGCACAGAATCATTTCATTTTCATTCCAGTTTTGCTCTTGTTTTCTTTCTTGCTTTTCGCATCTTTTTTTGGCCTTTTTTTTTTTTGTGAAACAGCGTCCCTTTTTTTTGCCATCAAAGCACTTTTTCTCTATAAAATAGAAGGCTCAGATGGATCCCATTTTTAAAACATGGCCAATCTAACTATAAATATTTACTGCTGTTTTGCATTTGAGGCAGAATTGAGTGGTACACTTCACTTTGTATTTTTTGACTCAGGACGCTGTTATAGTCACATCAAGAGCTTGAGCTCACTCAGTGAAGTCAAACATTAGTAAACTCGTAACTTCAGGCAAGTCTTTGTGGAAGAAACTGGTCTGAAACTGTGTTCATGGTGGTGGATGTGAGTTGGCCCGAGGTCCATTTGTTTCCTGCAGTAATAACAAAAACGTTTCCTGCATGCTAATTAGCTAAAACGTCTCTTTGGCCAAGATAACCTGTCTTAATGTGGACCGGGGTTGGTATAATTTTCTTAAAGGGATAGTTTACCCAAAAATGAAGATTGTGTCATCCTTTATTCACCCTCATATTGTATCAAACCTATGGACAGGATGCATTTTAAAGATTGAGCTGTGAACTTGAAAGATAGTGATTGAATCATGAAGTAAACTGAACTGGATCAGTCAGATTTATGAACAAATCATTCAGATTGGTTCATTTATTCATTAAGAAGATCCAATTCAAAAGATTAATTCATTCATTAATCAGGGACCACTACATCGCTCATGAACACACCAAGACAAGTTTTTTTTCTTGTCAATCATGTATTTTTCCATAATATTAATTCATTTTAAAAAGGCATAAATTTAAGATTTTTATATTTAAATTGCATAAAATTAATAAATTATGCACATTTGTCAGTTGGTGTTGTTCTTGGCTTTTAACATTACTAAACATAGTGGCTAATGCAATACCAGCTGACAACAGGATGATGAGAAATAAATCACACTTACAAGCAATGTCCTGTCCTTGATGAACCCGGTCGCTATCAGTCTTATCGGGTAACATAGCAGGGTTGATGCTGGAATGCACCGGAGCAAGATTACAGTGCAATTAAAAGCACATCCTCTACCCACACACACTTCAGCAGCATCACGTCTCACACTCCAACAGAGATTCTGTGTATCCTACACACCTATAAGCTTCATCTGCTCAATGTGGCAACAAACTGTTTGCTCACTCTGTTTGCTTGCTGGCTGCGTTATTGCTATCAATTTCCATTCAGCCAGCTCAGTAAAATACTCTTCTATAGAATATTTTATATTAGGAGTAATTATTACAATGTAAAAAATCTAAATGGATGCATGCTATTCCTAAATAGACAAAAATTGACCTGGTCTTGACACATTTTCGGTTGTCTCACAGGAAATTGAAGCTAAACTTATCGAGGAGAGTTTAATAGCGAGCCTTTAGCATAATTCTATCCCTCTTCGTCAATGCCTGATTATAATGTAGCGTTATCATGATAGCTTGTTTAGCATGCTAACAGCTTAGCATGGCATCTGTTGACTAAAATTTGTATGAGCTTTTCATGTTAGCTTGTTAAACAAAGGCTAACTGAACATACAGATAGATGGCCAAATTTACATGCTAATCTTGGCTATGTGCTGTTGCTCACATACATATAGATATACATATACTAGATGACTTCAAAGCTTATTGCCATAGATTAAGAGCTTAGAAACAGTAGTTTTGATATTATTGGATATGAATAAAAAAGGTAGAGGTATATGACTGCATCGTTCTTTGTTTGTTTTGTTTATTAATGAACAACAGAGTTTTTTCAATGAGCTTGGCTGATACTGATACCAAGAGCAATTATATATATATATATATATATATATATATATATATATATATATATATATATATGTATATGTGTGTGTGTGTGTGTGTGTGTGTATACAACACACGCACACATATATATTAGTGCTATCAAATGATTAATCGCGATTAATCGTGTCCAAAATAAAAGTTTTTGTTTACATAATATATGTATATGTACTGTGTATATTTATTATAAATACAAGCACATGCATGTATATATTTATGAAAAATATGTTATGTTTATGTTACATATATTTATATATAATATCAAATATAAGAATATAAATGTACACATGTAAATATGTCATTATTTTTACTGTATGTGTGTGTGTATTTATGTATACATAATAAATATACACAGTACAAATACATAGTATTATGTAAACAAAAACATTTATTTTGGACGCGATTAATCGTGATTAATCATTTGACAGCACTAATATGTATATATATATATATATATATATATATATATATATATATATACAGTCATGTCCATATTGACACATTTTGATTCTCAGATCATCCACCACTGTTGTCCTCTGTGGACGTCCAGGCCTTTTTATGTTGCTGAGCTCACTAGTGCGTTCTTTTTTTTGTCAGAATGTACCAAACAGTTGATTTGGCCACTCCTAATGTTCCTGCTATCTCTCTGATGGATTTGTTTTGTTTTTGAAACCTAACAATTGTCTTTTTCACCTGCATGGAGAGCTCCTTTGACCACATGATGTGGGTTCACAGCAACATCTTCCAAATGCAAATGGCACACTTAAAATCAACTCCAGACCTTTTACCTGCTTAATTGATGTAGAAATAACAAAGGAATAGCCCACATCTGCCCCTGAAATGGCTTTTGAGTAAACTGTCCAATTACTTATGGTCCCTTGAAAAAGGGGGAGGTAAATATTAAAGAGCTGCTATAAATATGGAAGAAAACAGGAAGGGGGCAAAATCTTTTTCACACTACTGTATATATGTATGTTTTGTACTAAGTGCAAGTAGTCGCTGCTTTTTTTTCTGCGATCCTGTCAACAGGATTTTAACAAAATCACCCTTTGGTCTTTGATTTCTTTTTCTCACCTTATGTTGCCCGGGATTAATCTTGAGTGCTGCTCTCTTCTGTCTCATCTTTCGAGATGACTCTGTTGTGTGGTTGCACACCTTTAATTTCACTAATGACAGCTGAGGTTTGAAGTGTCTTCTTCTGGCACATGTCTTCAAGGAGTGGTTGTCTTCTCTCGTTCCTAATGCATTCGAGTGGTAAGGAACAAAGGGTCACCTTCCTTGCATTACCCTCTTGTTACCTTTCTGTATGGTCTTGGTTTCTGTTCCTCTTTAAAGTCCTCATGTCAGTCCTTTCATATCCTTTTGCTGGTTCTTATGGAACCTAAAAATCTTGAGCCAAGATGCTTTGCCTGTTTTTTTTTTGTTTTTTTTTTCATCATTTACTCACCTACATGTTATTACAAACCTATTATTATTCTTTCTATTTGGAAGAACCTTGGGGTCTGAACAACATGTTGTTCAGCTTTGACAATAATTGTAGGAACTGAGCACTGATATTTTTATCCTTTAAATGTTACCTAAATAATTTTTTTTCCGTCATAAATATGATGAAATAGCTATAACTATGTTGATGATTGAAGTGAGTGAACAGTTTATTTATGACAATATATATATATAATTTTTTTTTTTTTTAAATGACAACTATACTGATATAGTTATCCTTATAGGGTGGATATATCTTTGTCCTATTGTAATTTGTAAAAATGAAAGGCAAGTGAACCACCATTGAATGTTTACAGCTTCAAATAAGCTTATAAGCTATAGAGCGTCATTAGAGAAATGTCTGCAAAACATTCGAGTATGTACAGAGTAACCAAACCTCCTCACCTTGTTGTCTAGTATGCAACAGGTCCTTGTTATATTTCATTCACTCTCTGTTACACCATGTACCAGGAAATCAAGCCCATAAGCTCTTGGCTCACATGAGAGCTGTTGATTGGGTGAAAGGGAATATGGGTCCTGTCAGACAAAAGCAATCAGACAGGCAGCAAGGCGTTACAATGCATGGACCAGCAGTCCCGCCGTGGCTGTCACGGCCGAGCCACTGATCTCATTGTTGTGTTTGTATTGATACGGTGAATGGGGCAGGCCATGAGAACGGACATGGGCGCAGTTCAGCGGAAAGGAGCGAGTGAATGGTTGCCTCTCTGCTGACTTCAGAGCTTTTTCATAATTTATTTTCCTTTGTTATTCTTACCTGTGTGGTTTTCAATGTGGCTCAAGTTTCAGTACGGCTCCTTGCAGCTACAGGATCAAATACAATCACTTGATTATGTTGTAGCTGTTATCTTATATTGTTGATTACTGTGATCTTGCTCCTATTAACTAGCTAATTTTACATTTTTCTGTTTAAATTACACTATTGATTCCTTGTAATGCAAATGTCTATAACCTTTTCTTTCCTTTATGAAAATTACCCAGGGTTTTACTACAAATAAAACCAAAAAAACCAATGGTTACTATAGTTAAACCATGGTTACCGACAAATTATGGTTTCGCTGCACTAACCATAGTTTAACCATGGTATTTGTATTAAAACTTTGGTTAAACAAATGATATTCACTGTGTGCCAAAAAAAACAAAGTTACTTTTACTACAGTAAAACCATGGCTAATTTTTGTATGGTTTACTTAAAGGGGCAATTCACCCAAACATAAGGTATGTTTTAAATGTATTTTGACACTAATAGCACAGAAATGACTTTTGTCAAAAGTTTTTCTTTGTTCTCCATTTGAAACTAAGAGCTTGGCTGAATTTGGAACCACAAACTAGCATGCTAAATTTTTTGCCATCATTCTGTCAAATGGTTAATGGGATGTTCAGTTGGCTAGCTAACAGCTTAGCCTACTAGCTTAGCATAGAACTAACTGGTTAAGTAACTGGCAGAAATAGTACAAGTGTGTTAGTGGCTATGCTATTCCATATTTAGTCCTTTTCTAAACTAGTTAGCACTATGCTAACAAGCTTGCTAATTGACGATACATTCACACATTTTTAATAATACATTAATTACAAATAATAATTACGTGATATTTACCTGCTTGAAAATATTTTACATTAGTTCACACTTGAGTATATCATTTCTGTGATGTGTTCTTTTTAAAATTACGCTAAAGTGTACTTCTATTTCATCATTGTAAAAAATGACCATGAATTTAAAGGTAAAAGACTGTAAAAATGCTACAGTAAAAACCTGTTAAATGGTTAACAGTAAGTTCTAAAAACTGTATTTGACATTACATGTAATTGTTTCATCAGGTGACTCTCATCACCATCTGCTTTGGGTGGTTATCAGTGTATTACAAAGGTACAAAACAGATTTCAGTACTTCGTGGTATATTAACATTATATCAGTGAATGAAATTCTGGTATTTAACTGTAAATTAAGTTAAAACCATAAAACCTAAAATGTTACTTCCGTATTTATTATGGTAAAATTCTGGCAACCACAGCTGCTGGTTTTTTACTGTAAATTTTACAGATTTTTTTTTTTAGTTACACAATCAGTAACTCTATCAATTGTATTTTGGCAAAAATTGTGGTTACCATAGTCATTTTTGTTAGGGTAATGTAAAGAAACAAAATACACTTGATTGTTGTCAATATTCCCAGAGCGTGCTAAATTAGTTCAGAAAAGCTAAACCCTGGGTGAGCTATAATTAGCATGTATGACTAGACGTGTGCAGACGTTTGTATGGCCTAACAGGTGCACAGACCGTCTTGAAAGGACCAAAACCAATGTGTAGACAGATAGACAAAAGCTAACAGAAAGATGAGCCAAGACTGTACTTCTGTTGCTAGTGAATAGGTGGGCAAGCCTGTTCAGTGTAGGGTATCCTAACTAAAGGTGCTTCATGTCAAAGCCATTGTTGCTTGTATTGTGGCCTTTCTCCCAAGGGTAAGGGCCCTCTTTAGGGAGGTTTCTTTCATCTTTTAAAAGCATTAACATGGCCAGGTTTGGCAATAGACTGCTGGAACCGAAAACGATGTTGGCTTAAAAGGAATGGAGGGATTGTGTGGTTTAACTTAGTTTAACTTGTTGACAGCTTAATAGACTTCCTTATCACTCCTAGAACTAAACAGTGGGCCTTAAAGGCAACTCTTGATCATCTTGGTCACTCCCCAGGACAGCTGTTTTCTGGTAATTCAGCTCCTATTTACATGAATGGGGAAAAAATGAAATGTTTATAACTGTTGTTGACATTATGTCTGCAACAAAGTCATTCTCTAAAAAAAGAATGATTTTTTTCAGATTTGTTCAGATTTTTTTTCCTCCCATAAAAAACTGAATGGCAAGTATTTATTGACATTGTGATATTATTACTACTTTTATTAATAATGTTGCCAACTGACATTATTACTAAGACTTTTGATTATTTTATTTTTTTATATTTAATTTTATTTGATTTTATTCTAGTTTGGTTTTTAATTTTTTTATTTATTATTATTATTATTTTTTTTAAGTGTATTTTTATTTGATTTTACTATCATTTTAAATAAAAAATTATTTAAAATCCAATAAAATTCCAATAAAAATAATTTTCTAAGATGGTTTTAATATAATTTCAAAATGCACAGCACTGATTAGTCCAAAATCAATAAATTATGGCAAATAAATATACCTGTATATAGGTTTTTTTTCTCCATTCTGTCACAGAGGGAGTTGTGGTTCCTTGCCGCTGTCGCCTCTGGCTTGCTCAGCTGGGGACACTTAATTTCTAGTGATTATCGTCAATTTGATTTAGCAGATACTATTTAAACTAAACTGATCTAGACAATGCCATCTCTGAACTCAATAATGAAATGCCTTAACTGAAAATTGAGTGTTTAATCTTATTTTTTATACATTACTGACACTCTGTCCTCCAATTTGATACTGTTAAGTGCTTTGACACAATCTGTATTGTTAAAAGCGCTATATAAATAAAGGTGACTTGACTTGACTTGACTCGACTGTAAATATAGTAGAAGTGGCATACCAGATCAAGGAAACTACGTTTTTTTTGTAGGCACTTAACAGATTAAAAAATATGTAAAAATGTAATATTACTTAATATGTAGAATGGAGGCTTTTACATAGTTTAATATGGTGTTATATATGGACTAAATACTCAAAGGACATGTTTGTTACCATAAGAATGACCCTGGTATCATAAATATTGCTTATTTAGCTTAAATCACTCAGAAGTCTGGTCAACTGGATTTATATTCTAAAGTAAACCAAATCTATCATCAAAAAGGCAATGTCTCCGTCTCTGTTATAGTTGACTGCTTAGGATGTCCCGTCTGTCCGATTTGTTCTGTTTTTGTTTGTCTGAAAATGGCACAGATTGAGTTATGGACAGTTATGGATCCGACCCACATGCATTAGACATGCAGGCTAATTATGTGCTAATTAGAGCATCGGCTGAAGGCTTTTAGAGTTTATATGCCTCTCCCACTGCATCTGCTTCTCTGTTTGTTTACTAGAAGTCAGTTTTGGAGTATTAAGGGAATACATAATTAATCCAAAAAGTAAAATTCATGTTGTTCCAATCCCATATGACTTCAATGGAACACAAAAGGAAAAATAATAACTCCTTTTTTGTGTGTTTTACATAAAAAGAATGCCTTGGCTTTGGAATAAAAGCAGTAAATAGTGAAATAGTATTTTTCTTTGAAATGCAAAAAAAGAAAAATGATGTTCTCAGAAACAAACTGAGGTAGAAGGAAACTCCATTCCACTGAATGGTGAATAAGTTCTTTTGATAATCAAATAGGATTCAATAGGGGGCAAAAAGTCAATTGTGGGACTAAATGAATCCAGTAGTATTTCGACAAGGATTGATTTGATGTATTGTCTCCTATATAGCATGTGATTGGACCCAGTTCTCACTCACCCAGTTCTATTCTGCTGAATGGATCAAATATATATATTGTATATATATTTGATCCATTCAGCAGAATAGAACTATATATATTGTATATATATTTGATCCATTCAGCAGAATAGAACTGGGTGATAATATAATTTACATTTTGCAATGATTAAAAAAAGCTGAGAATTTCTTATCGAGTAAAGAGATATATAAACAATGTGTATTATGAATATTTTGAATGATTTTCTAACTTCCAATTGTTTTACTGATAATATATTAGTAATGAAAAACATTGTATTAGAAAAATGCAAAATAGACCTTTTGATGACTTTATTCGGTTACACATTTTTATTTAGCAAACATATTTAGTAATTTTGACAGAATAAACTGATATTTTTTTCTTTTTCAGCGGATGTATCAGAAGCATATGGATTCAGATCACAGAAGAAACTCTCAGAGAACATAGACTGGTCGTACGCAGGTGGGTGTTGAATTCTAACTGTACTCACATCTTATTTATTATCTCTGCATAGTGAGCATAGCGATTAGACTTTAGTCTGTATAAAAGGCCTGCCAAAAAGATGCACTCTGAACTGAAGCGCTGGTGGCATCTTCCCCCATCCCAGTGCAGGTTTAGGGATCATCGTTGTCTAAGCATGCAGGGCTTAATGCCACAGATTAAACTCATCCATATCTAACTAGGCTTTCAGGGTTAATATGGCCTAAATTGCAGGTCCTGTCTGATCTCGCCCAGCCAATGCATGTCAAAGTTTACAGGGTGTGTTTGGGCTTTCGTGCACTGTGACTCCATGTTGTGGCTCCGTTGTTATGTTCATCGCTGCTGAAACTGACTTCATGTTGTTTTTAATCCCAGTATACCAGAGATTTTTTTTGTCTTTATAATATAGTGTTTTAAAGTATTAGAAGATGAATTATGAATTTTTAGATGCTTTAGGGGACGTATTTTATACTTTTGGTTGCAGTAATTTAATTTTACATAATTTCCAGGAATTTCTTTGATCCTGTTTAGGCTGCTCTTGATGCCACACCTTTAAGACTTTATGCAAATGACCTATTGTGATTACCTTTGAAGTGAGTAAAAACGCCCAGTATCAGTGAATCTGGAGGGTTGTATTTGAGTGTGTTGAAGGTTGTGATGACAATGCAGTGACCATTTATAAACAATTAGCATGTAGCATTTTAGCATTTTAGTTTTCATGCATTGAGGAAGAAGTTTTGCGTTAGAGTATATCTTTACAGCACATCAAAAGACCCAGCTAATATAGAACGTTCTCAGAAGTTTGGCTAACCTTCTGGTAAGGTTCTCTCAAAGTTATAAACAAATATTCTTCCAGTAACAGTAATAGACTGTTGTTTTTAATAACATTCCCACAACATTAGCACAAAAACTCATTCATGGAAAGCTTTAGTTGGACGCCCAACTGACTTTTTAAAATGTTACTGCTCCGTGTGCCACACAAGTCTTGAAAAGTGAAGCCAAAGCGTCTCAATCGCCCCCAGGTGACTGGATGCAGTATAGGTCATAAACCCCGCATTCTCCATGTATACTAATTGATCGAATAAAATTACACTTCAAATAAATTTTTTCCAAAGATGTTTTCTGTCATTTTAGGTAGTTCTTAGCCTTCTGTTGTACGTTCAAGTGTTCATTTTTCTAATAAGTTTGCTTTTAATTAGTTATTCGATGCTATAAAAATGGGGTGTGGTGTCATGATTGTGAGCTTGTGATTGGGTCTACAGGAGTTTGGGCGGGACTTTGATTCCGCGGCTCCACCTCACGATCACTACTGCGCAGACTTGGGCTCCAAATGATGTCATTTTCACAAGATGACAGCGGCCATACTGTGAATGTTTTGTCTTCACTTTTCTATAGTGGAGACATGTCGTCCGTCTGTAATACAGTCTATGGTTACAACTTACTAGTTTCAGATGGTTCAGAGAACAGAAAAAATAACATTCCAATGATGTTTGCAAAGTGATAAAATGTTCCCTTAAAGGGATAGTTTACCCCAAAATGAAAATTCTGTCATTAATTACTCACTCTCATGTCGTTCCAAACCCGTAAGACCTTTGTTCATCCTCAGAACACAAATTAAAATATTTTTGATGAAATCTGAGATTTCTGACCCTCCATAGACAGCAACGCAACTGACACGTCCAAGGCCCAAAAAGGTAGTAAGGACATTGTTAAAATAGTCCATGTGACATCAGTGGTTGAACCGTAATGTTATGAAGCTACGAGAATACTTTTTGTGTGCAAAGAAAACAAAAATAACGACTTTATTCAACAATTTCTTCTCTTCGTGTCACATGGACTATTTTAGCAATCTCCTCACTACCTTTCTGGGCCTTGAATGTATCAGTTGAATTGCTGTTTATGGAGAGTCAGAAAGCACTTGGATTTCATCAAAAAATATTTAAGTTGTGCTCCGAAGATGAACACTATGAGTCTTATGAGTTTGGAACAACATGAGGGTGAGTAGACAGAATTTTAATTTTTGGGTGAACTTTAACATTTTCTTTAACATTCATATAATCAAGAAAATATTAAACATTTTAAAAAATAGATGTTTTGAACATTCACAGAGCTTTCAGAAATTATGTTTAATAACTTCATGGGAGCAAAATTTTCGTAGAGCATGTTTTTGTAAGCTGGGGAGAAAGAAAAGTTGTGTTTTTTTATTATATGGCCCCTTGAAGTTTGGGAAGAGATGAAGTATCAAATCAAACAACATCAGTGACACATTTTGTATCTCTCGTCTTTTCATCTCCAGCTCTTTCCCGTTTCTAGCACAATGGAGAATTCCCCTGTCTCGCTTTGTTATTGAAAGTAGGCCAGATTTGATATTCTCCTTATTGTTGTTCACTTTTGATATTTAGCTTCTGATCTCTACGATTTACAGATCCTTTGGAAAATGATTTAGAAGATGATCTGAATCTTCAGCCTGGAGCTCAGAGTTTCAGAGCAAACATGTTTAGTTTAGGAAAGATGATCTATTGAGTTTGGATAAGTGAAGAGGTTATCCATCTCCTCAAACCTCTTGTTTTTGACCCGTCACAACAAACTAGATCTGGGTGTCATTGGAGGTTGGCACAACAAATGGGGCATTACAGCGTCCGGACTGCATGCTGGTGGTTGGTCATGCAGATGGGACATTGTTCATCAGCATTACCCAGAATACTGCAGCTCCTCCTCCTTGACCCGTTTTTCACTGTGCATGTTGTTAATGATACTGAGACACGAATAATCAGTCCTTGTTCACTTTATTTAACAATTCATTTTGATTAAACACCACTGAATCAGGTTTCTTGTTCAAACATGATTGCATCTTGTTATACTGACATTACATTTTTTGGCTTAACTTGATGTTTTCATTTTGAAAGAACATGTTTCAATCAAGGAGCTCTAAATAAGTTTTACACTTCAGTTTTACACTTTATATTATGCATAGGGCTGGATATAGGGAGAGAAAATGTTTAAATAAAGTGTTATTTTATGCATGTTTTGCACTTTGACATTTTAAAGACTTTCTGTTATGTTATGGTGTTTTTGGGCAAGTTACCATTGTGGTGAAGTGTGGATCGTGCGGTTGGGTTGAGGACCTGCTAAAAAGAGTCTAAATGGATTTTAATTAGAAATAAAAGCAACTGGGATTGCAATTGGGATTTCACTCCAGTGCAAGTTTTAGGGATGCGCACAGGACCATCCTTAAACTGCGAACAACTAACATCATATGTGTAAATAAAAGTTGTATTTTACTTGCTAGTATGTTATCATAACAGTTTGGCTGAACTTGCATGGACAGTGGTTCTATACTCTAAAAAATGCTGGGTTAAATACAAACCAGCACTGGGTAAAATATGGACGAACCCAGCGATTGGGCTGTTTAGACCCATGCAGCGGTTGGGTTACTGCCCAGAAGGTTGAGTTAAACATTTAACCCAATTGTTGGTTGAAAACAACCCAACATGTGTTCTGTCCAATATTTACCCAGCACTGGGTTGTATTTAACCCAGCATTTTTAGAGTGTACATGATGGAAACATGTTATTTCTGTACTTCGATATTTCACTTAGGATGAACTTAAGCAAACTGTGTAAACTCAACTAAACTTAGACATTTTGTTACTGAACCTTGAAAAAATCATGTTTGTTCAAGCTCTCAGTGTATTTTCTTGGGCAAAAAACGTCATGTACAATGCAAGCATGATATTTGAATTAATTAATTAATATAAGAGTTTTCCCTATTATTCTGATGTAACGGTGACATGCAAACTGACTGATATTCCAAATGGCACAATTACCTGATAATGCCCACATTTATTATTATGTGGTTGTGGTATGTATTTGGTTGAATTCAATATGAGCTTTTCTTTACAGAACATACATGGTGTTTGTTACTTGGCCGTTGCTCCGTTTGTAAAAGAGAGACAGATAGAGAGAGAAAATAAAGAATGAGAGAGAGAGAGAGAGAAAGTGCTCATGATATGAAGCTGGACTGGTCTGTCTGCTGTAAATCTCTTGGCCTTGAAAGGCACTTTATCCATTAGCTTTAAACACCAACATCACACAGACCTGTTCACAGAACTACTACTGCTACTTCTACTACTACACTTCTCCATTTCAGTCAGATTTTTATTTTTTTTATAATCATACCTTAAAAAAAAAACATAATTTAGACTTTGATTCAGCAAGCAACTCTTTCAGCAAGCAATTAATTGCATTTCCCTTGACAGCTGGAAGGTGGAATGGAAATGAGTACTGGTTTGTAAATGTATCATTGTGAGAAACTGTGTACACATGAGTTTGACACACTTTTTCCATTCCTCTTGTCTATGATCATAAGGCTAAAAACTGTTTATTATTGTTATATATTTTGATAATAATATTTTGATTTAAAATAGTGATTAAATATCCAATCACTATTTAGCAGAACAAATATAAAATACATAAAAACTAGCTGCTTGTTCCAACTCTGCCAACTTGCTTGCTAAACAATTTGGTTTTAAATCAGCTTCAGTTTTTTTCCTCCTTATCCTTTCATTCCTTCAGTTCCAGGTCCTTAAAAAGTGTTACCTAATAATAATATGATGGTTTTAAATGCTTAAAACAACCAATAGGCTACTTAAGACTGCATTACGATGATTTTAGAAAACATTTTACTTAACAGAGTTTTTGAAACTTTGTTTTGTGCCTAACAGCAGCTTTTATTTCTTCATTCATGTATTGTCTATGTTCTGCTGTATTTGACTCAACTGTACTGTATTCTACTGTACACCAGTGTTTATGGCTCAGCTGGGGGTGTAATGCAGCTATTGATATGCTAATGGCAGTGACCTAGAACTGCTGGTGATCTGGTTCATGGGCTTTGTTTTTGTGCTGTAGGGACCTCCAGAGAGAGGACTCGGATTAACCAGAAAACCACTACATATCTAATGATGCACCTGTGTGTCTGTGTGTTTGTACTGAAGCACAGAGGATCATCCTCTGACATTTATGAATGATTTTAAGAGGTTTGTTTATATAGTTCATCTCCATTTCCCACAGGAACTCTAAACCAAAATAACTGGGCAAAGAAATACCCGTCATGCAACAATGCCAAACAATCACCAATAAACATTGAGGAGAGCCTGGCACAGGTCAAAATTCAATTCCAGAAGCTGAGATTAGAGGGATGGGCGGAAAAGACATCAGACTCCACTACAGTAAAGAATGATGGGAAAACAGGTGAGAACAACTGTATTTTTAATATCGACCCTTTGTGTATTGTATCAGAGGTGAAAAAATCTTGATGTGAATAGACAGACCATTCATTTCTGTAATGTGTCATTCGTCTCCAGTGGCCATTGATGTGGGAGGAGATTTTTTTGTGAGTGGAGGGGGACTCAGGTCCAAGTTTAAGGTGGGACGTATCACTTTCCACTGGGGCCTGTGCAACGCCTCCTCTGACGGGTCGGAGCACGGCCTCAACAATGAAAAATTCCCCCTAGAGGTATTTCACATAATCAAATAACATCAATTCAAATTTATTTATATGTCTATTTCTATTTATTTATTTCTATTTTATTTTTTTGATATTATATCTTTATTTACATAATTATTTCTTTAATATTTATTTCATTTTATTTATTTATTATTTTTATTTTGATTATTTATTAAGTTACTGCATAATAAGCAGGATAATGTACAGTCAGCCGGTCATTTTCTTGATTATTTTCCAGATTTCTGAATGCACATTATCTCTTACCACTGGAAGAGTGAATGTGTACAAATGTTGATTAGACTGTTTGTTTCTGGTGCAGATGCAGATATACTGTTATGAAGCAGATGTTTTCAGTGGCCTCGATGAGGCCCTCAGTACAGGAGGAAAGATCACAGCATTGGCCGTGCTGTTTGAGGTAAATATGGCAGCTTTATATTTATGTAGATTTCAGTTATTTCTTTAAATATGTTTATTATTCATACCCTGTAAACAAAACCTGCCTAGTTAGCTAAGAAAACATGAACTTAATTCCTCATTTTAATCATGTCTTAGATATTTGTTCTGGAAAACAAAACTAAATTCTTAAGGAAGAGATTTTTAACATTTGTATATTGTTGCTGATTCTCCACAACATCTTTATGTATTGAACATCCTCTCTCCATCAAATTAATAATCTTAGACAGGCTTAGGCACTATTCGAAACCTCACCCCACCCCCACCCTGTATTTAGCCCGAGGTACAGATCATTTTCAGAAATCCTCATCTTCACACGGATGTTTTGATGGTAAAGACTGACATGACTTAATCATAATGTGTTGCTAAATCTTCAAAATATGTAGGTTTTTCCCTGAGGATATTCTGGTATACTGCATAAAGTTGTGTGCTCGTGTATATTGTGTTGTTTTGTCAGTTTGATGCTGCATGTTTTGAGAGTGTAGCTTGTATGAACATGTCTTATTTTGATATATGTGGTTAAGATAAGAGGCAGCAAAATGTGATTTCTTGATGAAAACTCAAATCCCTTTAGTCTAATGCTCAACAAGCACATGTGCAGTGCTCAGGTGTCCACAATCTTTTGGCCATGTAATGTATAATTTATCATGTAACTAAATATTTTCTTGATTTTTTTTAATGGTTCTCTCCACAGATAAGCACTGAGGATAATGAAAACTACATGGCCATCATTGACGCAGTCAACAGTGTCAGCCGTTATGGTAATGCAGACTTCATATATACAGTACATTTACAAGTGTCATATCCTACATTTTTGTAAAATATTACAGGAAAATCTGTTTTCCATGAGACCCCTTTAAGCTTTTCCATGTCCACAGGCCCTTAAAGTGACAGTTCACCTACAAAAGAAAACTCTGTCATCATTTACTGTGTGACTTTCTTCTGTGGAACTTAAAAGCAGAAATTCTGACTGTCTTGGTGGAGCATTTCCGTAAAATGATAATGAATGGAAAAATGCACCATAGAAGTGGTCCATACGATTTATGCTCTATATTCCAAGTTGTCTAATATTACTTTCTCTATGGGAAATAGAAAGTCATATGGGTTTGGAATGCCATGAAGGTGTATAAATAATGACACAATTTTCATTTTCATTTGAACTATTCCTGTTTTCTCTGGTCAGGAAAGAGTGGCCCCGTCTCTCCGTTCACCCTGCAGGGTCTCCTTCCCAGCTCCACAGAGAAGTACTTCACCTATAACGGCTCTCTGACCACCCCACCCTGCTCTGAGACTGTGGAGTGGATCGTCTTCAAAAACACGATGACCATCTCAGATGTTCAGGTCAGTATAATGGACAGTTTTAGAGCACTTACCTGCTAGCATATATTTCTGGAATTACATGAGTTATATACAGATTTAAGGGGGGCCGTTCACCCAAAAATGAACAATCTGTCATCATCTAAGGCTTTCAAGCTTCAAAAAGGACACAAAAGCATCATTAAAGTGGTCCATACACCATATTCCAGATCTTCTGAAGGCATCTTGACATATGTCCAAACTTTCTTTGAATTTACTACTTTTATGATATCTGTATTTTTATTTTCAGTTGTATTACAACTGCTTGGAAAAGAGTGGCCAGCACATTCTTTAAAATTTCCATTTGGTGTTTGGAAATATTTTTGGGTGAACTCCTAATTCACCCAAGGAGACAGTCTCTGTTATTGAGCTCCATGTGCTGACAGATTAAAAGATGAAGTCAAAATGAAACTAAAACACTGCTAACAACAATTGCTTAATATCAACAAACACATTTCACACATAAATAATGAAAATTTCCTTGTTTTGTCTGATACAAGTTCAATTAATAATTCAAAACCTAACACAGGAATTCCACGGCCATAAAGGGAATTCAGTTTTTTTCCTACCTAAAAAACCCTTAGGCCGTCTTCACTTGGACTGATATTGTGACTGTGGCGTCTATTTATCATTCGGCATCCGTTGCGCAACACTAACTCTATGTGACACACACTCTCAGGAACTAAAAACAATTAGCTAGAACTGGTACACAAGCCCAAACATGATAGTACAAATATCAATTTGAATTCAGAGTGTTATCTTGGTTTGATAGGTCAGTTTAGTTTCCTGCGTATGTTTTTACATTGGATCTGACATTTGTTTTCTTAGAAATCTGTTAGGTCATGTCCAATAACTATAACATTAGCTGTGCTTTTGGCAATAAATTCTAAAGTTCACACAAAAAGGAAGCCAACTCCTTCCAAAAGAGGAAGACAACAACAGTTTTGATTATTGTTTTGTTGGATGGCACACATTCAAAAGCAAGCTATCATTAAATGGAATTAGAGGGAGCGAGCGTAGAGTTACACGTCACAAAAGACTCTAAATGCTTAAATACGGCCTTTGTGTTGTGTTGCTGTTGCCCTCGAGTGACTTGCAAGTCGATACAAGCTACAGTTGAAACACACGGTGAAAGCAGGAGTTTTACCGCAAGGAACAAACCCACATCTGTCGACGTCACAATGGGAATGACATTGACTCACACACATTAAAGAGCAGCTTTGATGTCTGAACACAATACTGGGCGTCTCGCCGCTGGGCTACACTGTGTTTGTGCTGTGTGTAGTTTTTGTGATGTATAGAGATTCAATAGTTATGTTATGTTATAAGGTACATTTATGCCTCATAATGAGGTTGTAAACAGGATCATAGCAGTTTATCATCACCTGTAAGCTAAATCATCTTTGCCAATTTATTTATATATACTAATTTATATAATAAAATATTTATTGTAATTTACATTACTTTCAGTCTGTGTATTAGTAGTAGGAATTTTCAAGTGAATCTTTATGCAGGTTATATTGATATGCCAGTAGCTGGTGCAAAGTAGCTGTCTTTATGAGTGAGTCCCTGAATCATTCACTCAAATCAGTTTCAAAAACATTGATTAATTCAGGAATGAACAAGTCTTTCATAATGAGTCAGTAAGTGAATCATTTTCTCAAGCGATTTGTTCAAAAACACAGATTCATTCACGAATGGACATTTGGGGCCCAATTTGCATACCATCTAACCTAAATGCTATTTGAAATTAGTAATCTTGAATGCTATTTAGAGTGGATGGTATACACGTAAACTGAATCATCCACTCAAGCAATTCGTTCAAAAACACTGATTCATTCAGGAATGAACAAGTTTGTTTTTATGAGGAAGTAAATCATTCGCTCAACCAATTCACAGATTAATTCAGGAAGAGACAAGTCTGTACTTATGAGAGAGAGCAGAGGTGGAAAGAATTTTACTGAAGTACAAGTAAAAGTAGCAGTCTAAAAATCTACTCAAGTAAAAAGTAGCTCATTTAAAATGTACTCAGAGTAAAAATTACTTTTTAACAGTGGGAGGGAGGCAAAAATGGGAACGGTCAAGGTTTTCAAACTCAGTTCCTGGAGGGCCACAGCCCTGCATTGTTTAAATATAACCATAATTAAACACATCTGATCCAGATAATCTAATAATTTAGGTTTATTTGAAAACTACATGGTATGTGTGTTGGAGCAGGGTTGGAACTAAACTCGGCAGGGCTGCGTCCCACCAGGAACTGAGTTTGACACCCCTGGGATAGGCCTATAAATCTCAAACTAGTTGTTTTTAATTAAAGAAATCAGTTATTTAGAATAATAAGACATTTGGGCTGTTGCCAGGCAAATTAAATCAGTATCAACAAAATTCGTTTTTGCAATGCAGAGGAAACACAGAAGCTTCATCTGAAGTGGCATTTAGATGTATTTATGTTTTATGCAGGACATTAATGCATTTAACCTGCAGGTACAAATGCAGAAATAATGTTTTTATATATAAGACATACAATTTTGAATACTCATTTGAAATTATAAAAAAAACAAAAGAAAAAATGTATACTTTAAATGTGAAATTAAAACCGCCAGTAGGTGTCAGCAAGTCACTGTTAATAAGTGAGTCATTGCAATTGAACCGAATCGTTTAAACGGTTGATTCATTCAGGAACGAAACACCGTCATTGATCAGAGACGCAAAACTGTGCTGTAGTGGCTATGTTTGGAATTACTTTTGTTGTCGAAATAGAGTAAATAAATAACAAAATATACTTAAGTAAAAGTAAAATGACAGATTTTAAAAATAGAAGTACACAAAAATGCTACTCATTTACAGTAATGCGAGTAAATGTAATTCGTTATTTTCCACCTCTGTGAGAGAGTCATTGAATTCTCTCAAACAATACATTCAAAAACACCTGCATCCCAATTTGCATATTATCCAACCTAAATGGTATTCAAGTTTGTAATTTTTAATATTATTTAGGGTGGACACTGAATTATTCACTCAACCAATTAGTTCAATAACACTGATTCATTCAGCAAAGGACAAATCTGTCTTCACGTGTGAGTCATTAAATCATTCATTCAACCAATTAGTTCTAAAACACTGGTTTATTCAGAAATGCAAATGTGTTTTGCTTATCGTTTTAAGAACAGTGTGTGCAAGACATTTGTGCAATAGTTAAACACATCTGTCTAATGCAAGTTTATATAGAACACAATGGAATTTCTTTTTTGTTAAACCGTTGTATAGAAGCAATATCAATTGCAAGATACTCTTGCTCTGAATATCTAAATGGTGGACATTCAGAGCTTGTATGATATTGCCTACTTAACAGTCAGACTAATGGAGGTAGTATGAGGAGTATTCATTTTATATGACAATTCTAGCTGCTTTTAAACCCCTTCAGATCACAGAAACAATTTAGTTTCCAGATTTGTTGTCTAATCTGTGTCACCGTATGTGTCCACAGCTGGAGATGTTCTGTGAGGTGATGACCATGCAGCAGGCTGGATATGTAATGCTTATGGACTACCTGCAGAATAACTACAGAGAGCAGCAGGAGCAATTTATGGGACAAGTCTTCTCATCCTACACTGGCGTCGAGGAAGTCCACACTCCTAGTGCGTACTTCACAAACACACTTACACGCATAAACAAACTAGGGGAGTATGTGTCTGGAATCGTTCACTCTTAAGGTCGTAAAGCATTCAGGCAGTTTTAGGGTCATGGATCCAATTAGCCGCCAACATGATTCTAATCCCAAACAACTGCTTCTCAATTAAATAAGGTTTCTATTTTTATATGACGAAGCCCTCCAGACATTATCCTACTTTCTATTTATAAATATAGACAGACATGTGTCCCATTTTTAGCCATACGCAATGCTTTCATGACCCTTTATGGATGATTCCCACTCATCTCACGGCTGTTTTATATGAAGCATTACTAATAAACTGATGTAAGATTTTAAAACCCAACAAAAGGCTGTACTTGTTTAATTATTGAATTTTTAATGATAAATATATAAAACTGTCACCCACAAGGTTTTGGAGGCAAATGGTGCTTCTTTAGATCTTAATTTCTAGATTACTATAATAATTTAATCATTATTATTTAAGCTGTAATCTAAAAATGAACACTGTCTAAATGTATAAATTAAACCAAATGCATAGTGGATATATATATATATATATATATATATATATATATATGTAATTTAATACACCTTTCAGAATCTGCAAAATGTTAACTATTTTACCAAAATAAGAGGGATCGTACAAAATGCATGTTATTGTTTATTTAGTACTGATTTTTATAAATTCAACTATTATTTTCTCTTGTGGACTATATGTAAACATCTTTTATGTGAAATATCTTATTCAGGTCAGTACTAAATAAACAATAACATGCATTTTGTACGATCCCTCTTATTTTGGTAAACTAATTAACATTTTGCAGATTCTGAAAGGTGTATGTAAAGTTTCGACTTCAACTGTATATATAAACATACATACATACATATACTGTATATACTGTGTGTATATATTTATATATATATATAGTAAAAAAAAACTTGTATAATTTTTTTTATTTTTTATATTTGACAATAATACATGCCTCTTCAAAAATATAGGTGCTCGGGACTATAATGTCATTAGAGAAAATGAGTTGTGTAGTGTTCATGATTCACAAATCAATTGCTGAGTCTAACCTGTTCATTTTAAAGAACCACTTACAGATCCAAACTGGTTTGCTCTCAGACTTTCCGCTTTAGTAGATCGTTGGTGGAACATCGATGCCCCCATTTCAGATTCCTCCGCTACAGGGTGAACTGGCACGTTTGGCACGTGGGAGTTGTTTTTACAGAGGCCATCGGCAATGGAAAATGTTCCACTTGTGTCCTTTCAAACACAGATACGCTCCAACTTGTGTCTAAGCTCCTGGGGAATGTCATTTACATCCTTAATGCTGCATTATTACTTTGTAAAGACTGACTGATTACTTATGACATCATTTAAACCTTGGGAAAAATGAAATGTGAGGGTGGCAGTGTGCTTAAAAAGATTTAAGGGCTAATATTTACGCTCATCAGTTTGGATTATTGATATTCTTTGCTGGATTTGCAGTTTCCTGTAAGTGCTTTACTATATATATATATCATTCTGTTAGGCATCCTTCATATACTGAGAGACTGTTGCAATCTCAGAATAACACAAAAAGGGAACGTATAGCCGAAAGCAGCCAGACAAACCAGATTTACTTAACCTCTCCTTCACTGTGCTCGCAGTATTAACAAGGTTTACTCACCACTATTCAGTCACATCAATCTCTCTGCCTCTCTCTTTCTCTCTCTCTCTGGGTCATGTATCAAACCAGTTTTGAGTTGCTAGGAAACTGTCTCTTTCTGTTTGCCCCCTCACTTGCACAGGCTGAATTCAGTTCAAACTGTTCACACCTAACAGACCAAAATTTATGTTAGTGTGAACTGATTGCATGAATTTTTCTAAATCAGCTTTTACATTTCCCTTAATTTATTATCCTCATTGTGTTAATTGAAAGTGGTCTGTCACTTGCAGTTTTAATAATTAGATGTTCAATCATAACCTTAGACTGTATACGTTTGTTTGAGATAAATGCAAGACATGACCTATAAATGCACATGTGATCACTCCCAAATGGAATTACGTCAGCATAGGGATGTTTGGAATGGAGCAAACTCCACCTTTGCCTCGTTGAGGTAAATTTCTAATTTACCTGTGTATTTATAGTCCTGTCTGTGCAGTGTTATTTCGTCTGGTCTACTCGTTACTCCCCGGTGTTCCTGGCTCTGTAAGCCTTGCCTTGCTGTCTTCAGTAAAGTATGTTATTTGATCTTACATCCTCATCTGCGTGTTCCTTGTTCCTCCCTGCTGTGTGCACCGTGACACATATGGAGTGAAGAGAGCATTTAACATGACCAAAATAAATGTATGATAGTAATAATTATCTTTCAAACCAATAAAATGGCATATAAAAACAATTAATATGTGTTAGAAAGTCACAAAGTTCTTCATATGTTTTCATAAATATTATACATAGCTATTATTATATAACGTAATCATACATAGTTTTCTTTCATGATAATGAGAAAATTTGTTAAATTGATTAGTAAAAATCAAAAGTGATTATTGTTTGTTACCGGGTTAACAAAAAATATTTTTAATGTATTAAAAGTGCTTTTAAGTACCCTTTATGATTGGATATCACTTATAAGTATTCTGATAGTAGGCAGATTGTTTTTCATCTGCTGGTGCTTTCTGCCCTCTTGTGTTAGAAGCTGATGGGTGGGGGTACAACCAGAAACATTACACATCAGTATGCTTTGCTATTGAGAACTGTGAGGGTGATGAAAATTATGCGGACTGTGAACTAAACCAGGCTATAATCGGCCATAATCTGACTCAATAAATAGTAAAGACATTTAAAGTGTTACAAAAAAAATTCATATAAACCATGTTCTTTTGCACTGTCTCTTCATCAGAGAATCCTGAAAAATAAAATAAATCACAGTTACCACATAAATATTAAGCAGCACAACTGTTTTTAACATTAATAAAAAATATTTTTTTCTTGAGCAGCAAATCAGCATATTAGAATGATTTCTGAAGGATCATGTGACACTGAAGACTGGAGTAATGATGCTGAAAATTCAGCTTTGCATCACAGGAATAAAATACATTTTGAAATATATTAAAATAGAAAACAGATATTTTAAATTGTAAAATTATTTCACAATATTCCTGTTTTACTATACTATTAAATTAATACAGTGTTGGAGAGCATAAGAGACTTACATTAACAAAAAAAATCTTACAGAACCCAAAGTTTTGAATGGTAGTGAGTGAAGTAGAGAAACCTGTTGATACCGTGTTATCTTTTCATCTGACACTTTTGTATAATGTAATAAAAGGTTCAAAGTGCATAATTTTAATTCCATGTGTTTGTGTGTGTTTGCTGTTGTAGTTTGTAGTTCCGAGCCGGAGAATGTGCAAGCCAACCCTCATAATCACACCAGGATGCTTGTGATCTGGGAGAGGCCACGGGCTGTTTATGATTCGAGCATAGAGAGATACTCCATCACCTACCGGCCGGCCAAGGGCGATGATGAATCGGCCTTAGAGTACTTGACTGATGGAGACCAGGATGTGGTAATACATTAACTTTTTGTCATAAACATCAGCTATTAATGAACGCATCTTGAAAATCAGACCTAGATCGATAAGGTCACCTTTCCATATTTTACCTGTTAGAATTTGAATAACATCTGATAATCATTTGTGATTAATTTTTTTTTTTTTTTTCCACTAACAGGGGGCGATCATTCAAGACCTGGTGGCAAACACTAGTTACATGGTGCAGGTAGTTGCTGTGTGCACCAATGGTCTGTATGGCAGAGTGAGTGACCAGCTGACCGTGAACATGCCCCTGGATGATCCTGGTAAGACCAATCGCGCTCGCCGCCCTCGCATCCGTGGAGAATGAGTTTACAACACTCATTCCCCACATAGTTTTAGTGCAAATGTTAGACAAAAACTTACATATGTTAAAAAAAATCCTTTGCAAACCAGTTACCTTGTCTAGAAGATGGTGTGGCGTTTTTAGCCAGAAACATACTTTACACAAGTACGTGTTTATGTAAACATAGATCCGAATGCTTGACCTATGCATTGTAAGAGCATGTGTCCTATTGAACATACAGTTTGTGCTAATGGGCCATTTTCCTCAAGTATTAAAGACTTTCTGACACATTTTGGATTTTAGTGACACACGAACTTGAGTTTGCATAGCTATGTTCACTTATTTGCATTTGACTAAAATTCAGTAATGTAATGTATAGTGTTAAATCAGGCTAACACAAACCGACTGCACATTTGACAACTTAATAAATTGCTGGCAATTTCAGTAGAATATTATAACTTATAAAAATGTTTGAATTTATTTGTATTTATTTATATGCTTTCATTAGTTTGAACTGTAAAAGGAATTTCTGGTTTTAGGTAGACTTTTTAATCTTTTTCGGTGTTCTTATACATACCTGTCGTCTTAAAGGATTTTACTCTTATTTTCTGTCTGTCTAACTTGTACTTTGCCATCACTATCTGCATTTTCTATATATTCAGATATTTTTCTGTCTCTCACAAATACTCACGATTTCAATGGACTATTTGTTCTTTTCGTGTTCTTTCATTGGAATGTTGGGTCTGTATTTTGCTTACTGATTTATAATAAACTTATCTGTCTCTCTGAGAATCCCTGTCATCATATTTCAGTGTGCATGGATATGTGTTGTCATTTTCCAATTGTCACACATTTCCTAAGTCACAAGACACTTTTTTCATTATTATGTTTATGATTGGGTTTACATCAGTGAAAAGGGGCCAGTCTGTCTGATAAAATCATACATCTTCTACCTTTGAATGTTTCCATGCTTCACAAACCGATCTTGTCCACATATCATGAAATTTCTGTCATTGAGTTTGATCCCATGACAGGTAAGAGCCTGCAAGAGACTCTAAGCTCTCTCTATCTCTGTGTGCTGGGAGGCTTTTTAATGCATGAAGGTGTCTAAACTCTCCTGTTGCGTGGTACAATATATATAATAAAAAACCGACCCTTTGACCCAAAGATTGCTCCTTTGTATTCTCTTTGTATTGAAGAATGATCTAAACAAACTTCCTGTTTGGTGGTGGCCTGGTTGACCTTTCCTTCCCTCTTAACCTCAGTACTCTCAACAGCAACAGTGAATACCAAATGCCAAAAAAGTTACTTTAAGGCATTTGGTTTGTCATTGAATACACATTGAAAGTTTGTGTTTTTACGTTTTCTTTTTCTCAAACTTGAGCATTTCTTTGTCCATCAAGGATGAAATTGTAAGCACTGATTAGTTTTCAAATGTATCCGAGGTGTGTGTTTGTGTACATTGTGTGGCACAGTTTTCAAAATTATTTAATTAAATGAAAAGACTGACTGAAAATATTGTTACTATTGGATATGTTTACCAATGATCTTTTCATTATACAATAGTTCAATATAATACCAGATAGTTTAGTTTCAGTGTCATGGACATTGTTATAAAAATGTAAAGAGCATACAGAACACTTACCTATAGTTGACGTGAATCTTTTACTCATACAATTTTTTAACTCTTTTATGTCTGGTTAATTTTCAGAAACAGACAATGACTCTGACTCGTTTGAGTATGATGAAGAGGTAAATGTCAACATTACTTTAGTGTATAGTTACTTAAGTGATTTTTTTCTACAATAGAACTAAACACATTTTTTCTCTCTGTCCATCACTTTCTTCTATTTCAGGAAGACTATCACATCAATCCCTTTTTGATCAGACCTGGCACAAATCAGCTTCCATATCCTTTCCAAACCACTACCACTGGCCCAAGAGTTACTACAACACAGCGCCAGGTCCATCCAGTCTTCAAGACAACACCAAGGACTCATGAAAGAAGACTCCCGGTAGAAGACTCCCAGAAGACTCATGATCATTATTTTCCAGCAGGACACACAGATAAACCTACTGTGAAATACACAGACCAACCTACCGTCCACGCAACTATAAGCACCAGTTTTGTTGTTGATATACATACCACTAGACCAGATAGCTCTAGCATTGTAGCAGGTGTATCCTCAAAGTCTGATGGCCAAAGCAATATCTTCACAGATTCTATGACAAGCGTTACCCCTGAAACAAGAGTCATCCCTGAAATAAACATCATCCCTGAATCAAGCAGAACCCTTGAAACAAGTGTTACCCCTGAAACAAGCAGAACCCTTGAAACAAGTGTTACCCCTGAATCAAGCAGAACCCTTGAAGCAAGTGTTACCCCTGAAACAAGCAGAACCCTTGAAACAAGTGTAACCCTTAAAACATTTGTAATCTCACCTTCGATAGACACAGAGGTTGAGAAAGTGACTCAACCTGTAACCGACTCACACAGCTATGGGAAGAGTTCAGTGACTATAGCCCCATTGCCTGAAATCCTAATGGAATCAACTTCCTCTACCTTCCCCCCAGAGGTCCCTCTGTGGCCTACAACTGCTAGCTTTCCTTTTCCAACCACTGCCGCTTTCAGCACTGTTCTGTTGCAGACCACCCAGCCGGTGTTTAATGGTGAGAGTGCCTCATATGCCCCCTCTGTATCTGACACTTTGTCCTACGTGCATGCAAGTCCTCTGTCCCCCTATTCCTTAAGCAGTGTGTTGTCTGAGCCCATCCCTGACTGGGACATCCCGTACACTGTTTCCATGCTGGTGTATGGTGGTGCACAGTCTATCACTCCTTCCCCTTCCTACCCTACCCTATTCCTCACCGGCTCTGTGTCTTATTTAGACATGGAGCCTGTCTCTAGTGGTGATTGTAATGATGATGATGGTGATGATGATATTTTGTCTGGGTCCATCTCTACTGACCCTCAGTGTAGAAGTACTCTTCCCCTTCAAACGTTACCAGAGGTGACTGCTTCTGTGGTCTCCATGCAGCCAAGCTCTGAACATGACCTCTTTGAGTCCCTCAGTATTTTCTCCACGCTGAGCACTCTAGCACATCTCCAGCCTTCGGTTCCTGTTTCTAACGACTACTCTCTGATGATGACAACCCTTGACTCCGACTCTTCTCTCTCAGGTAGCGTTAAGGACTCTAGACTGCTGACGGAATGGGTAGATTATTCTCTAGTAGCTCCTGCATTTAGTCAAGACAGTGGTGCATCTTCTGAAATCTCTCTGCATACCTCTTCTAACTTCCTGCTGTCCTCCTCTACTTCGGGACTGTCCCCTTGTAGTGGTCTCTTGGGTGACCCATCTAGTCCTGTTGAACACCATTCGTTTCTGTCCACCTCCAGTGCCGGTACTCTTCTGTGCAGCGACGCAGACTTGGACCTCCGCACCGAGGCTCTTTTGTCTTCTCTTCCCATTTCCACCATGCCTTCTAGTGACCTCGGCATTTCTGTTTCAGCCACTGTCAGCAATGCTGCACAAAAAGCAACTGGACAGTCCCAGGGAGTACCTGCTCCCGTAAGGTCTTCTACTATTGCGCCAACCTCTACTCCAGATTTCATATTCATACCTACTCCTGTGGTGCCTCCAACTGTTGCACCAACCTCTGCCCCAGAATCCATAACAGTGGTTGCTCCTGTGGTGCCCCCAACCATTGCAGTTTCCTCTGCTCCAGAGTCTAGTTCCATGCCTACACACTCTGCAGATGGACTGCAGGAGAACAGTGCCTCGGGCTGGGCTCTCGACTTAGACTGGGGCCAGAGCTCAGCATCAGGAGATGACAGTATTGTCCCATACATCACCACTGCCACTCCTACAGATGTACCTCCTGACGAGACAGATGATGTGAACGAGGAGCACTCTTCCTCCTTCTACTTCGAGGGTGAGAATGGGACAGATATTGAATCTACTGAATTCAGAGTCACTCTGCGCCCTAGCCCGTCCTGGACTTTAAGAGGAAGTGGGGAAGAGGAGAGCGGATCAGGTGAAAACCTCACAGATAACGAGACATCTTCAGACTTCAGTATTCCAGAGCGCACTGAGAGGGATTCAGAGGAGGAACCAGTGGAAGGTAAAGCTCTCGGTTGTTGACGTCCATTCCTGAAGGTGCTTCTTGATTTAGACATGCTCAGTGAAGCTTGATCAGTGAAGAGTCTTGAAGTACGTGAAAGCTCTTGCTGCAATGACAACTAATCCATCCTAAAAATGCCATAACCCACCACAAATGTCACCTAAACAGCTAAAACCTCATCCAGAAAGTATTCTGTAGAAGTTAGTTCATTGGGAAGGTAAGATCGAAGAGCACACTACAGTGTCCTTAATTAACATATGCGTCAAGTCTACTGAGAAGTTAGACTAAATGTTAAAGAAACATCATCTTAATTAGAAAATCCCATCATCACAATATGTGTCTGTTTCCTAGTCCCATGTGATTCCTATGTGTTCTGTTTTGTGTTGCACGTTCTTCAAGTGATTATTTGCTAAAATGTGTATTAGCATGCTCACATCTGTCATCAGAAACATACCAACAGCATGTTTTCCATCTCAAGTTGAATCCAAGACACCTGGTTATACATTTAGACATTACTGTAGAGTTTATAGGCTCAATTTGTAGATTTATCCAGTGCTATATGATAGAGTTTCTGTATAGCCATTTAAACAGCATGGAGGCATACCATTTGAGCTAAGATTTGGCTTAGCTATGTTAGCACTGTTTGATTATTCTTGATTATTCTTCCATAAGTCATTTCACTGTTTGTCCAGCAGAGAGCAGCAAATGTCTTATATTTGGTCACTAGTAGGTGACAGCTAGCAGTGGCAGCATTGTGTTTTGGCTGGGATGCCAGGTCATCTCAGACAGTCCTAGGCCAGGTCTTAAGCTCTGAAACGTGTCTGTCTGCAATAAATCATGACCTGTGAACTCTTTAGCTTCTTAGTGTCAAAACACATTTTTGATGGAATATATTAAGTGGTGCTATACCAATCCTTATAGATGACATAATGATTAGAGTCAATATCTTGTGTGTCCGATAGCTTGAACTCAATATGTTAAACAACAAATTGTATTTTTTAGTTGTTTTATGCAGATTTTGAGTTTAGTTCAAAATAGCACCTTTACCAAAAACGCCAGTTTTTATTATTATCCTCTGCACCGTTATTGCATCTACATACTGTCGATATTCATTCATTGTTTTAAGCCATTTTTTACTTTTTAATTCGTTAGTGTAATTTGTTTTTTATTCTCAGTTATTGCATGTATTAAGGCCTACTGGTTTGCAAAAGATGTCATTTTAGAACAGTAAGATAGGTCTTGATCTGTGTTACAAGTTATGTGAAGCGTGATAGTTCCACTTGTCTTGAAGGTGTGTAAAAAATATTTTATAAGGTATGTTTGCATTGTCTATCCTACATTTTTATTGTTTAATTATCTCAGTGCGCCAAATATGTTTGAGTCTAATAGGATTTAGCATTTTCCATCAAGAACATTGATTGCTGATGCTGCTCTGATCTGAGTATGGTGTTTTTAACCCATAGACGCCGGTAACAGCAGTCATGAGTCGCGGGTGGGCCTAGTGAACAGCATAGAGCGCCAGAAGGCGACTGTGATTCCTCTGGCTGTGGTCTCCACCCTCACCTTCCTGGGTCTCATTGTTTTGATTGGCATTTTTATCTACTGGAGGTAAGTCCTATGGGTAACAGCATCTTATTTAATATAGAATTATATATTTAATAGAAATGTAAAACTCATTTACATTTTTAATTAACATAATTTTGTTTTATTTCTATTTTGCATACACTTGCTGACCCTTAAAAATATATACAATTAAATAATTTTTACAACATATTTTTGACATGGATGTTACCCAAGCATATTTTTCTGTGCATTTATCTCTGTTTTGGCATCATTCATGCATAGTCGGACAGGATGCATGGAAAACAAAAATATCCTGCTGCTCATGATTTCCGTCATATTGTTACTAATCCATAATCATAACAATCGTCGATAAGGAGGAGCGGTGTGGCCCCATGAGGAGCGTGTTGTCTGTCTGTGATGGGGGTCTAATCTTGGGCACAGACCCAATCTCACACCCACCGGGTGAGGGACCACCTCAAAAGGAAGCAAGATAAACAAGCCATGATGTGGTGGTGGTCTCTCTCTCTGTGTGTGTGTGTGTGTGTGTGTGTGTGTGTGTGTGAAACCGCCCAGAATTCACACCAAAGCGGTAAAAATGGTCCTTCCACACCAGGATGGAAGTCTGAAATCCTGTTTACCATCAGATATTCTCAACTGTGAAATAAGCAACTTTGGCAATCCCATCAAGAACATGTCTCAGATGTGTAAACAGTTTAGCGGCACAAGATTGTACATTTCTCATTCCGACGAGCCTCTTGCCCCTTCAGCATATTGCTCATGCTTGACTTTTTGTTGTTACACCGTGAAGATTGCAAGGAGATTAAATCGGTAATCTTGAAGCCAGTGATTAAATCTCTGATACGCTGATCTGTTGTTTGTGGGCCTACAGGGAACATATGCTGCCAGGCTGGTGAAAGAACCTCCATGTGATTATGTTCAACACGACCAAGTCATGTTCATGTCTTGTTTGTGCAGCTGTGGGTGGTTCAATCTCAGCAGAGCATGGGCATGTACGACTGCTTGCTCATCTGTAGCTACATGGTGCTCATTTGGAGAGCAGACAGATGCGCTCTTAATGTCTTGAAACGTTAGCATTAAATCTGTGTCGCCCATCATTGTGGTCACTAATCCCTTCCAAGAAGTTTCCGTTGTAGACAAAACAGTTCAGGAAGTCCTCTGGGTGATCCTGTTAAAAACGTGTTGTGGATTAGACTGAATATGGTTTTTGTGTTTATTTTTTAAGCTTAGAGTTCAATCTCCAGCACATATATGGATAAGACAACAACAGCATGTTAGAACCATTTATTTTTTCTATGCGTTTTTATTAACTTTGTGTCAAGGTAATTTGTGTAGTACATCTGCCTTACAATGCTATTCAGTCAACAGTACTTATGTTACATAAAGAGAAGAAAAAGTGTTTTTTGCCGTTACAGGAAATGTTTTCAGACTGCTCATTTGTACATCGAAGACAGTACATCACCCAGGGTTATATCCTCCTCGCCATTGCTGAGCCCTACAGGTAACACATTTTCACAATTGTAATAGGGAATTTCCATTGATACTAATGATATTTGGTATTGGTGACAGCTTGTGATATGATATAATAACTTAATGCTTATCTTTTAATTTACTTAAAAAGAAAACATAAAAATGTAATTCATGTACTTAATTACTTGAAAACACCTTGTCAACGGTGACTGTTTTTAATTTCTAAATTTTTGGGAGGCTTAAATTAAAAAATGTCAAGTGGTGTAACTGTCCTGATATTATAATGAAGGTAAAAATGCCTAATTAAAAACTAAATTCTAGAAAAGAAAACATTAAAAGTAGTTTGGCATAACTTATTAACATAATTTATTATATAAAATTATTTCAACAAAACTGATTGTAATATTTAAAAAACTGTCATGTGGTGCGACCAACTTGCAAAAAAAAAAACATGAAATCATGAAATCGCTGCAACGACCCCTACAGACTCTCTTGTGTCAAGGTCAATAAGTCCCTTAAAATAACAGATCCGTGTCATGTGGTGCAACTCCCTAAAACTTGATGAGATACATATATATATACACACAGTCATGGTCAGAATTATTGGCACCCTTGGTAAATATGATCAAAGAAGGCTGTGAAAATTAATCTGAATTGTTAATCCTTTTGATCTTTTATTTTAAAAAAAATCATAAAAATTTAACCTTTCATTGGATAAAAAGAATTTAAAATGGGGGGAAATATCATTGGCCACAATTAACGAGACCCTTTTATTCAATACTTTTTGAAACCTCCATTTGTCAGTTTAACAGCTCTAAATGTTCTCCTATAATGCCTGATGAGGTTAGAGAACACCTGACAAGAGATCAGAGACCATTCCTTCATCAATCACTCCAGATCCTTTAGATTCACAGCTCTATGCTTCTTCTCTTCAGTTCACCTTACTCATTTTCTACAGGGTTCAGGTCAGAGGACTGGAATGGCCATAGCAGAAGCTTGGTTTTGTGCTCAGTGACCCATTTTTGTGTTGTTTTTAAGGTTTGTGTTTGGATTATTGTCCGGTTGGAAGATCCAAACATGGCCCATTATAAGATTTCTAACAGAGTCAGTCACTTATTGATTTTTTATCTGTTGGAATTTGATAGAATCCATGATGCCATGTGTCTAAACAAGATGTCCAGGACCTCCAGCAGAAATATAGGCCCACAACATCAAAAATACAGCAGTATATTTCATTGTACACATGGGGTACTTTTTATCCCTGTGTTCACCAAACCCATCTTGAGTGTTTGCTGCTAAAAAGCTCATTTTTTTTGTTTCATCTGACCATTGAAGCCAGTCCCATTTGAAGTTCCCGTCGTGTCTGATAACTGAATATGCTGGAGTTTGTTTTTGGATGAGCTAGGATAATTTTTCTTGAATCCCTCCCAAACAATATGTGGTGATGTAGGTCCTGTTTGACAATTTTTTTTAAAGGTTTTCTGACCCAGAGACTCAACTATTTTCTGCAATTCTCCAGCTGTGGTCCTCGGAGAGTCTTTAGCCACTCAAACTCTCCTCCTCACCGTGCATTAGGACGATATAGACACACGTCCTCTTCCAGGCAGTTTTGTAACATTTTACAAATGCTTTACAAACAAGGTTAGATTTTTGTGAGTTTTTTTTAATAAAAGATCAAAAGGATTAATAATGCAGGTTTATTTTCAGAGCCTGCTTTGATCATATTTACCAAGGGTGCCAATAATTCTGACCATGACTATATATATATATATATACCTATCTATATTAAATACAAAACAATATTGATTCAAATGTATTCAAATTGTAAGGAAAATATGTTTATGCATTTAACTGGATGGTTAAACCACATGACATCATAGAGTCATTTGGTCCCCACAGTTTAGGGAAAAGCAGAACCACATGCAACTTGTCTTGTTATTTGTTTTACATCATTATTGATCAATGTGTACCTCAAAATTACGTTCAAATGCTAATCATGCTCAAATAATAATTATAAATGCGTTTCGCTGCTGTTTTGGTCATCAGACATGTCATTTACACTTCCAGGTGAACACGAACCCCAGTCAGTAAAGAAATTTGTGAAGCACGTGGCAGAGCTTCACAACACCAACTCATTTTCTAGAGAGTTTGAGGTTCGTATCCTATCATCCCACTCTCTTTTGACACTCTTCAAGGGACAGCTGTCTCATGTGAGCCTTGATATAGCAGATCAACATGTCATTAAGGCATGTCTTAATTATTTGTTTGGTTCATTCAGGCACATATATTCACTCTCTATCCATTCATGCGTGAACGCAGGTTGCTGGTAATAAATGAGAGTTATAATTAGGTCAGTAACGCACTCAGCTCTATGTTCCAGTCAGGTGCACAAAAAGACCCAGTTACAGCTTCATTCACATCAATCAGTGTCAGATTATAGATTCTCACCATAACATTAAATTATTCACACTTCATGAGATCATGCAAAAATCAAGAAAGCTTTAATTGGACACAAACGAGGCAGTAAACCTAATTATTAGTTCTTGTCATAAGCACATCCTATGAAAAAGTGTTGGATATGTTTCAGAAGTTCCTGTATGCGTTGCTTTTTGTGTCGTGTTCAGGCTGAATTATTTTAGTGATATGTGGTTTGTGGCATGCTATTTATGTTAAACAACTGCACTGATACACACAGTAGTGTTTTGAATGCATGTTTTGTTCAATACATAGCAGCAGGTCTTTGGATTCTGTCCATTTTGATTGATCATAGTTGATATTTGTGGCTACATTCCTTGATTCCTGGATATTTAGTGGCATTCAGTTATTATTTTGACTTTGTTACTCTGAATCAAACTAAAACGTTCAGCATATTGATTTCAAAGATAAATTATTTCCCAAGATAATCATATATTTGGGTATATTTCCACCTTTCTGCAGTTCTAAAGATTAAAGAAAAGGATTATAAAGATATTTAAGAAATAAAGTTTGCATGGAAGCCTGTTTCTGCCTTTGAACTTCATGTAATTTGCACCTAAATTTCTTGCCTTTGCGACTTCGTATCTCACAGTTGTGGCTTTATTTCACAATTATTTCTCATAATTGCAACTATATTATGTAATTTAACATCTAACAATTGCAATGATTATCTTGTGACTTCATACTTGCAACTTTATCTCACAGTTGAAACTTTGTCTCATAATTGTGACTTTATATCTAATAATTGGTCATTTATTTTTAATAATTGAGACATTATCTCACAATTGTGGCTTTAAATAACAATTGCATTTATTTTTGAAACTATTTCTCATCATTGCAACTTTATTTCTTGTAATTTAGAGGCTTTAATTATTATAATTGTGAATTTACAGTATATCAATATAGCTTTATTTTTCAAACTTAATTTCTTCACAGTGCGACTATACGTATATCGCAGTTACATCTTTTTTTAACAATTACAACTTTATTTCTTGTAATTGTGAATTTATATCTCACAACTGTTATAGTTCTCATAATTGCAACTTTGTTGCACAATGTGACTTTATATTCCCCAATAGTAACTTAATTTAATTTTAATTTTGACTTTATTTCTCAGAATTGTGACTGTAACTCACAGTGTTACTCAAAATCTCACAATCTGACTCAATTCTTACTTTAGTGACCAATCAGCATCCAGAACTGAAACTTATAGACAGTTAAATGAGCAGAATCCAACCCAGGCTGTCAGTGCTTTATCTGTGTGCTGTTACGTGTATTTCTGGTGCACAGTTTGTCACTGTATTTCATTGCTTTTTTTGCATTCTCACCCCCCATTAGATATTGAAAGAGTATTTTGAGGTAAGCCATATCTCCCTTTAATTGGCTTGCATTTGACAGCTTTAGCATGAATTTGTGATGTTCACTTGTGAAGAGTCTTTGACTATGTCTTTAGTGTTGTCACTTTATGGCAGGCTGTTTGAACATAGGATTGTTTGTGTTTTTAGGAAGTTCAGACGTGCACTGTGGACCTCGGAACAACAACGGACTGTTCCAGCCATCCAGAAAATAAGAACAAGAACCGATACGTCAACATTTTAGCCTGTGAGAACCACTGCCACAAATAAATATAAGCATTAGATGCATGTTTCTGTGACTAATATAAAATTGGAATATCTTCAATTACATCCTTTAGATGACCACAGCAGAGTGCGACTCGCACCCCTAAACGACAAAGATGGGAGAAGCGGAGGGGACTATATAAATGCCAACTACGTGGATGTGAGAGATTTTACCTGAACTTAGAAGCGTTGCCAGGCAAATCATGATAATTTTATCATTATTTAATCAGTGAGGCATGACTACCTCAAAGTGTAACCGTTTAACTAGAACAAGTGATGAAAACACTTAAAAAAAGCACTGCTGATTTGCTATTGATTTAACTGTAGAAAGGTCAGGCATGGTGGCGAGTGTGAGAAAGTGTTTGGAGCCCCTATTGTAATATTGTGTCACCTGAGATGTTCTTTCAAAGTTTTAAGAATACTTGCTCTTCCCCTTCCTGTAGCTTAATTTGTCTCTTCTTTCCGTTTCACACAAGGGTTTTAACCAACATAAAGCCTACATTGCAGCACAAGGGCCCTTAAAGTCCAGCACAGTGGATTTCTGGCGGATGGTGTGGGAGCAGAATGTGGGAGTGATTGTTATGATCACAAACCTGGTGGAGAAAGGAAGGGTGAGCCATTTTAGTGCACATTCTACCTAAATAGATGAATGCAATATCTGACATTTTAAAAATAGTTTTCTGTCATCAAAAACATTTTCATATGGCTTCAGCGTTATGAAGAGGATAAGAATGAGTAAATTATGACATTTGTTTTTATGGTGACAAGACAATAACAAATATGGGTTCATTCAGCCTGAACACAATAATGTTTGTCCATTTCACAGAGGAAGTGTGACCAGTACTGGCCTCTGGAGAACCAGGAAGAGTATGGATGTTTCTTGGTTACTGTTAAGAGCACAAACGTCCTTGCTTACTACACCCAGAGAACCTTCACCATCAGAAACACCAGCATAAAGAAGGTATCATGTTATGGGCTGATATTAGAGGGGTTTTTTTGCATTTATTTGTATCTGTCGATGTTGGATATTTAATTGTGAATGTTTTACCTTTATTTTTACATTTAGATTACCTGTGCCATCATCTAAAACTCACTTAAAGTTAATATTTAGACACTATAAAACACTATAAAATTATAAACACTATAAAAAGTGTTTATAATTTTATAGTGCAGCACTACATTGCAGCACAATTATAAACACTATAATTTATAAACACTGTAAAAATCACTTAGCAAATTTCAAGATTACTTAATTTTTTTGTATTGTACATCATGCTGTGATGCCTAGATTCACTTTCAGCATTTTAAAATCATAGACTTCATTTTTTACATTTATTTAGACAAAATAATTTAGGATTGTAATATTAGTATCAAATTGTTAATATTAACTGATTAATTAATTAAATGTTGATATTTTAGCATGCTGATACTCTTTCTTTGTGCAAACAATCACAGGATTGCATTAACTTTGTTAGTTTATAGATTACATGTATACTTGATCTTTATCATTTTTTAGGGTTCTCAGAGAGGTCATAGTAACGAGAGGACGGTAATACATTACCACTACACACAGTGGCCAGACATGGGCGTCCCGGAGTATGTCCTGCCTGTGCTTTCATTCGTCTACAATTCCTCTAGATCCCAAACAGAGCACATGGGGCCAACGATTGTACACTGCAGGTGGGCTACAGCACTCTCTTTAAATGTACCAAATGTACCAATTTAACCTTCTGACGTGTGTGTGTGTGGTTTAGTGCTGGAGTGGGCCGAACAGGGACCTACATAGTGTTGGACAGCATGTTAAAACAGATTAAAGCACAGGGGACAGTCAACATTATGGGCTTCCTCAAACACATTCGTACACAACGGAACTATCTAGTTCAAACAGAGGTGAGTGAACAGCAATTAAAGTCTCTCAAAGTCTTCATAGTGCTCTATAAAGAAAAATGATGCATTATTTACGGTTTAATCAATCCTTAGTGTCGCTTAGAATTTGGACTCAAGTTTCCTTCTCAACATCAGTTGTTCTGGTACCCTTACAGGAGCAATACATCTTTACCCATGATGCTCTAGTAGAGGCCATTTTGAGTCAAGAGACAGCGGTGCCATCAAGCCATATTCATCAGTATGTTAACAACCTCCTGACCCCAGGGGCCTCATGCAAGACACGACTGGAAAAGCAGTTTAAAGTAAGTGTGCTCTCAGTTCTTAAGTGATTTCTGAAGAGCACAGCTGGAAGTATTTGTACCACCACAGCTGTAGTTGAATAATAACCTGACATACGTGACAATGACCTTGTCATTGCAGTTGGTGTGCCAGTCGAATGCCAAACAGAATGATTACAGCAGTGCTCTGAGTGACTGCAACAGAACGAAGAACAGAAGCTGCTCTCTGATTCCTGGTGTGTTTATTGTTATTCTTCATTATGGGATGGATGGACGAATGAAAAGAGACAGATAGACAGTTTGATAGACAGGTTGACTGACTGACAGACAGACCGATGGATGGACGGATGGATTGATGGATGATAGATAGGTGGACAGACAGACGAATGGATTGACAGATAGACAGATGGATAGACACATGGATGGTTGGACAGATATTGGGTTCTCTGAAGTGACTGTTGTGTGTTTTGCAGTGGAGAAATCCAGAGTGTGTTTGTCCACATCAGCAGGAGAGACGTCAGACTACATCAACGCCTCATATGTCATGGTGAGACACTCAGCGGTTCTCCAGTCACTTCTCTATAACAGCTTATTTAGATTCATATCAAGACTCATTCATGCATTCACATCAGGGTTATCGACAGAGCAAAGAGTTCATCATTACCCAGAATCCTTTGCCCAGCACAGTGAAGGACTTGTGGAGGATGGTGTGGGATCACAACGCCCAGGTTATTGTTTCATTGCCGGACACGAGTAGCACGGTCAGTACAGCTTTTATCGCAAACTGCTTTATAGCGTCACACTCATTTCCTGCCAGTCTTCCAGTGTTGAATGAAACAGATTGTCCTTTCATTCATCTCATTCACTTTCTCCCTCCCTCTGTCATTTCTTTATTCCATTTCCAGACAGAAGACAGCGAGCCAATCATACTCTGGCCTGTGAGAGAACAGCCAATCAGCTACGAGACGTTCTCTGTGTCGTTAAAAGGGGAGGGCCATGTGTGCCTGTCCAATGAAGATATGTTGATAGTGCAGGATTACATCCTAGAGGCCACACAGGTAACATCATATCTGCTGCACAGCCAATCAGATTCCACAGCTAATATTGGCAACATAAAGAGGATCAGAGATTTTACCCACAATGCACCAAAGGAAGGTAACATACGAAAGCTGAGATAATCGATTTAGAGAGATGCAAATGAGCGATTTCTTTGCGTCATTCCTCCAAAATCGTTCAAAAACATGAACACAGGCATCCGTTTTAAAGATCACAGCTGGTGCCTGCCGTACGATTGTGGAAAATATTAGGAGGAGCAAATGGCTGCTGACGAAAGTGAGAACAGTCTGTTAAACAACACATCTGGTGCTTTTCACAGACTTAGCATTAAACCATCTGTATCTGCTGAAGCATATTGATCATAAACACACACACTTAAAAAAAACAAAATTCATCCAAAAATGAAAATTTGCTGAAAATGTACTTACCCTCAGAGCATCAAAGATGTAGGTGAGTTTGTTTCTTCATCAAACCAGATTTGGAGAAATGTAGCATTACATCACTTGCTCACCAATGGATCCTCTGTAGTGAATGGGTGCCGTCAGAATGAGAGCCCAAACAACTGATAAAAACATCACAATAATCCACAAGAAATCTATAAGACTCCAGTCCATCAATTGATGAAACGAAAAACTGAGTGTTTGTAAGAAACAAATTCACCAAGGTGTTTTCACTTCAAAAAGTCCCTTCAAAATACCAACCAATCCATAACAACACTTCCTCCAGTGAAAAAGTCCATCCTCTGTTAATCCACCCACATATTTGTTAACCTGTTTTGGGCTGTTTTCGCATTGTTTCTGTTTCTAAAAAATATTCATGAAAAAGCGTCTATTAATTGAAATCATGAAACTTACACAATTTAACTGCAATTTATTAAGTCTAACAAAAAAAAATTAAGGCCCTGTGAAATTTTTTTTTTTTTTCATTTTTTTTTTCATTTTCCATTAATTTTCTGGATTCCATTTTAATGGTTTCATAAAATGTAATAATTAAAAGCATCTCTAATTAATTGATTTTATGAAAAAAATATAAATACAATCCTTTTCAGAAATGCTGTGTTGTGTATTTACATTTTTCTGGTAGACCTAAATATTCCTTAAAAATAATGCTTCAATAATAATTTTATTAGTAATAATACTATCATTGCATTAAGTAATATATTTCTGTCAGTTTCTTCAAATTAAACCAAAATTTAATTTCTGTTTGTTTAAATGACATTTTTCTCAAGAGAAACGGCAAAATGCTCATGAAGTGACTGAGAGCATTCTAGAGATCATGTTCATGTGTTCATGTTCTCATATTTTGATTGAGGCGTCAGAGGTTGAAAACCGCATGTGTGTAGTAAACAAAACCGCGCATCTGTGCAATTCATTCACAGAGAGACGTGCAGACTCATTCATATTTAAATGATATTTTTACGGCTTAATGTTCCCAAGCACTTGTCTATCACATTTTGATTTAAGTTTACTGACCTACTTTTGATGTATCCATCCAAAATGGGGCAAATTCCATGACATTCCATGTTTATACAGTAAATAACATCTTTTCGACTGGATTCCACGATTCTGTCCTCGTTTTCCACATCGCAGAAATCATAGGGCCCTACAACGGATTGTAGTTAAAAATGTCTTAATGGATGTGTTTATTATAACCTCTTTTCTCAGGATGATTTTGTTCTAGAAGTGAAGCATTACCGGGCTCCACGCTGGCCAAACCCAGACAGTCCCATCAGTAACGTCTTTGAGCTGATCAACGTCATCCAAAAAGGGTCCGGCTCCAAAGATGGACCTATGGTCGTACATGACGAGTGAGTTGCATCTTGGCCCTGAAGGAGATGCACACTGCGTCTTGGAAAAGACATGTTATTTCTGTTCCAGAAGCTAGTGAGCCACCTCACTGTCTGCATCGGCACACACCCCTGCCCAATAAACCAGCAGGAATTTCCAGTCTGGTTTATGCTGCTCTATATGTTGGAACAGCTGTTGAACTATAATAATAACTGGTAAACAGTAAAAATAGTAAGCATTTGCTAAATAAAATAATTTGCTTTACTTTTATCAGTGTGCTACAACCAAAAGAACGGATTAAAATATTATCTGGGGAAGTATTTAGTATTGTATTTAGTGAATCTTAGTTATTAAAAAGCTGAAGAGAAACATTTTAATTCTAATATGCGGCTGTTAAAATGCTAGGTCCAGTAAGATTCTCTTTTTTTATGTTTTTGAAAGAAATCTCTTATGCTCACTAAGTCAGCATTTATTTAATCATACAGTTAAAATTTTAATATTTTTTTTCTAGTTTCATATGCAAGTCATGGCCAAAAATATCGGCACCCTTGGTAAATATGATTAAAGAAGGCTGTGAACATTTTTCTGTATTGTGAATCCTTTTGATCTTTTATTTAAAAAAATTCACAAAAATCTAACCTTTCATTGGATAATAAGAATTTAAAATGGGGGGGAAATATCATTATGAAATAAATGTTTCTCTCAAATACACGTTGGACAATTATTGGCACCCCTAAAAATTCTTATGAGTAAATATTTCTGAAGTATATTTCCATTCATATTCACAATTTTGAGCACTCCAGGGTGATTATGAACATGAAATGATCCAGCCATGGCTTCCTGTTTCACAGAAATATAAATACGAGGGAAAACAAAGCCCAAATTCCCTTAATCATCCATCACAATGAGAAAAACCAAAGAATATATTTCTGATTTGCAGCAAAAGATAATTGAGCTTCACAAATTAGTGAAGTGGCTTTAAGAAAAGAGCTAGAGCAGTGAAAATTCCCATTTCCACCATTAGGGCAATAATTAAGAATTTCCAATCAACATAAGAGGACGTGTGTCTATATCATCCTAATGCACGGTGAGAAGGAGAGTTTGAGTGGCTAAAGACTCTCCAAGGACCACAGCTGGAGGATTGCAGAAAATAGTTGAGTCTCGGGGGCAGAAAAAAAAAAATTATATATATATATATATATATATATATATATATATATATATATATATATATATATATATATATATATATATATATATATATATATATATATATATATATCAGACACGACTGGAACTTCAAATGGGACTGGCTTCTATCGTCAGATTAAACTAAAAAATTTTCTTTTTAGCAGCAAACACTCAAGATGGGTTTGGAGAACACAGGTATAAAAAGTACCCCATGTGTACAATGAAATATACTGCTGTTTTTGATGTTGTGGGCCTATATTTCTGCTGGAGGTCCTGGACATCTTGTTTAGACACATGGCATCATGGATTCTATCAAATACCAACAGATAAAAAAATCAATAAGTGTCTGACTCTGTTAGAAATCTTATAATGGGCCATGTTTGGATCTTCCAACCGGACAATAATCCAAACACAAACCTCAAAAACAACACAAAAATGGGTCACTGAGCACAAAACCAAGCTTCTGCTATGGCCATTCCAGTCCTCTGACCTGAACCCTGTAGAAAATGAGTGAGGTGAACTGAAGAGAAGAAGCACCGTCATGGAGCTGTGAATCTAAAGGATCTGGAGTGATTCTGGATGAAGGAATGGTCTCTGATCTCTTGTCAGGTGTTCTCTAAGCTCATCAGGCATTATAGGAGAAGATTTAGAGCTGTTAAACTGACAAATGGAGGTTTCAAAAAGTATTGAATAAAAGGGTGCCGTTAATTGTCCAATGTGTATTAGAGAAAAACATTTATTTCATAATGATATTTCCCCCCATTTTAAAATCTTATTATCCAATGAAAGGTTAGAGTTTTGTGAATTTTTTAAATAAAAGATCAAACGGATTATCAATGCAGATTAATTTTCACAGCTTTCTTTGATCATATTTACCAAGGGTGCCAATATTTTTGGCCATGACTGAATTTGTTTATTTTAATAATTAATTACATATTTAGTATTCAGAAACTTTTCTTACCATTAACTTTAAAACAATCTGCTCAATATTTTTTTGGAAACAGTGATACGTTTTTTTTTTTTTTTTTTTTAAGAATTCTGATGAATAGAAAGTTCAAATGAACAATATTTATTTGAAATAAATGTATTGAAATTTGAAATCAATCTTTAACAAATATCTTTTGCATTAAAGCGTTAAATTGGTAAAAAATAATGGTATTTAAATATGTACTTTCTGAATAATTTGAATTCTTAAAATAAAAAAAAATTAAAATAAATAAAATAACTTTTTGACCCCAAGCTTTTGAACTGTAGTGTATATAAATTTGAACTTTATTTATATAACACTTTTCACAAGACATATTGTTCCAAAACTGTTACAGAGAATATTGTAATTAATTAATACATCAAAAGCTCAAACTTAAAGTTATGGTGTGAAGAAAGAGAGATCAAAGAAATTAGTTTCCAGTAACTATGTTAAAACTGCAAACAAATATGAATCACCAATAATGTCAAATTCAGTTTTATTTTGATTAGTATTAAAATATTACATTTTTGTTACTATCGATATTTTTTGTTGTTGTTAATTTTATTAGTTAAAGCTGCAGTCTGTAACTTTAGCTCTAGTGGTGAATAAACAGAACTGCTTTATCCCTGACAGAAACATGCAGTGTCCAAAAACAAGGTATCTTATCAGACAGCATAAATTGGGAGCACATCTTTGATGCCTAAAAATTCTGTGTAGGAGTGCGGCTCACTAGAGTGAAGAACTGAACATGCTTTATCATTGATTTGTTTAATAATCTGTGTGCAGTCATGGTGGTGTGACTGCTGGAACGTTCTGTGCGCTGTTCACTCTACTGCAACAGCTTGAGGCCGAGAGCGCGCTGAACGTCTACATGGTGGCCAAGATGATCAACCTCACGAGGCCTGGAGTCTTCACTGACATTGTGAGGGTTCATCTGCCTGCTTTCATTCAAGACAACTTGTTTTTTGTCCCACTTGTATTAAAATCAAACACACTAAAACATCAACCACAAATTATGATATTTATACTAGAAATTGTTTTATACTATAATACATGCATATATACGGTTATATATAAGACAGTAAAATTATACGTATAATGTGTTAATTATTATAATAATTTTATTGGGTCTATAAAGTATGTCTATATTATATTTATAGGTTAAAAATTATGTAGTTTAATATTAATCTTTTATAGTATGTATGATCTTTTATATTTGAAGAATTTATTTTTGTAACGTTAGTATTTTCCATGTGTCTGCAGACTATTGGCATTTATACATTTTAAAAGAAATGTAGTGTTTTTTTTCCATCTCTCTGGAGTTGGCAGCAGTTCTGATGAGGAAAAGTCCGTCATTAATAATCCTGCCCTGAGGTGGAATTAAGGGAAAATGTAATATTTTGAGTGGTATGTTGTGGTCAAACTACCAAAATGTTCTTGTTTTGTTTTTTGGTGGGATAGGATCAGTATCAGTTCCTCTACAAAGCCATTTTGAGTTTGGTCAGCACCCAAGAAGACGAGCGAGCGTTTCAGTCCTCCGATAACAACAGCACGGTCCCAGGAGGCGTCTCGAGTGCGGCCGAGAGTCTGGAATCCTTGGTGTAACCATAGTGACGAGCCGGCACAGGAAAAAGACTGCTTTTTTCTATCAAAGAATGCTCTTGTTATTCCACAGTCCATCTCTGAACTGATAGCGCTCTGCTGGATCCAGCGCCGGCATTAAATGTGTGCCTTTGTACACTCCACATTTTTATTCATTGTTTCTCTCTTAAATCGCCACCTTGTGCTAATGTCTTACGTACTAATGTCTTCTCATAGAGTCATATTTATTTGCTTAAAAGCTTGTTTAAAGGGAAAACACTTTTTTATTTTAATAAGACTTTTTTTATTAGTCTATTTTTTGTAGTAGAGTTTCAGCCACTGTTTTTTCATACAGATATACAAAGAAAGTGGCAAAATCAGTCGTGGATTTTGGGCAGGAAATAATATTCTAATGTGTAAATAATATTACAGCAACCACGTCGATGGACCAAATTTCTATTTATGTCTAGAATTTTATATTTGAGGCACTAGTGCTGCAAGACATGGCTGCATTTGAATAATTTAGTCAGATTTGAAATGTTTTAATATTTCTGATGCCGCTCTGTTTTGTTACTGATGTAAGATGTTACACATACTGACACCGTTTAGCTGTACCAGATGTTTTTGTCTGTTTGTAGGATTAAACGAATCAAGAAAGCAGACTGGTCTGTTTACACTTGGATATTTCATATGCTTAGAAATGCATAGACTTTATAATTCTTGTTTTTTGACAATATTTTTAAAGGAATAGTTTGTTTAATAATGTTCCAAATTAACCCTAACCCCTAAAAGAAAAAATCAGCAAGGCACTTACAATAAAAGTGAATGAGGCTAATTTGTAAATGTTAAAATACTCAGTTTTAATCATGTAAACAAAACATTATGTGCATATCAACATGCTTTTAGTGTGAAAAAAAATCACTCATTAACCTTTCCTGTGTTTAATATTTTTGTAAAAACCATGATACAATTTTTCAGGATTCTTTGATGAATCTAAATGACAGCATTTATTTGAAATTCAAATGTCTTTACTGTCATTTTTGATCAATTTAATGCATCCATGCTGAATAAAAGTATTAATTTCTTTGAAAAAATCTGACCCTTAACCCTCAACTAATATATTTAATTTAAATATAATGTAAGATTTTATATATGGAGAGAGAAAGAGAGAGTCATATAAATATTACATATAATATCACTTTTTAAGTAAATTATAATAATAAAAATGTATTGTATAAATATTAGTATATATTATTTACATTACATAATTTTTAATTAAAAAGATTACTTAAATCAAAAATGCCTTATAATGTATTATGCATTATATATTATGTACATGGTATAATAATACAAAAAAGATTTTGATACAAAAAATGCCTTACAATGTATTATGCATTATTATATATGTACATGATATAATAAAAATAAAAAAAAATATAAAAACAAAATTATGTAAGGGCTTTTTAAAAAAAAAAAAAAAAAAAAAAGAAAATTTGTAAGCTACAAATTTCTGCATTTAAAATCTCTCCATTCACTTTAAGTTCAAAAAGAAAAACCCAAAAACATTACTTGCTTATGTAGCGTTTTTGGTACCAGTTTCGTGCTTTAGTTTCGTCTTTAAAGTCTCCATAATAAAATATTGTCTAATATTCTGGTTTTCATCTGCCCTCGGGACAGACTCGTGTTGATTACAGTCTCCAGACAGCAGCCGCTAGCCTCATGTCAGCTGTTAATTCTGAACTTGCTTTTCTTGTTACCTCGGCATCCCTGCCAAACCACAAGAGGGTCAGAACAACAGTCCTTAAGTTCTCCATCTGGCCCAAGAGGTCAGGAAAAGAGAACAACGGCAGGTTTCCTTAAAGACGTTTGCCAAATAGGGTTGTTTTTCAATTAACTAGTCCTCCTCAAATTCATCATCGAGACGATGCTTCTGGCAACGAGCAGGTCACTCCTTAAGCCACTGCATCTTCAGGAACCGATTATTATAAATCCACGGCTTAAGGGTTTGGTGACGAAGATGACAGCTACATGAGTTATGACATAATCCCTTTGAAGAATCGCTTGTAATTATTCCTCAATTCTAATCCAAAAGGTCATTTACACAAAAATATGGGTCAAATGGCCAGACACGGTCTTGAGGGGCAACTGGTAACTTCATTTGCATTTTTAACTTCTAATAATTACAGCCCCAATTATCCTGCGCTTGGTGGCCTACTTTATAGTGACTGCACTGATGGCCCCTCACCAGACCAACGCAGACTAGGCCACCAGGCAGCCAACAAGGGTGGAAGAGGGGGTGAAGGGTAATTTCCTCTAATTTCAGTCTAATGAAGATGACAAACAATCATTTAGATGCTTATTTGAAGAATGAATATAAAACAATGAGAGAAAATGCAAATGTTTTATTGGACAAAATCTAGTTTTAAAACTCATTCTCCAGAAGTTCAAAAGAACAGTACTGATTTGAAATGGTAATATTTCAATGTCTTTACTGTCATTATCGATCAATTTAAATTTGAAAAGTCCTTGCTAGATAAAACATTTAAATTTCTAAAATTCAACTAATGTCTAATTTAAATATTATCTATCTATCTATCATCTAAACTTTTGACAACTTGCATATTTTATTGTCTAATAAAAGAGGAGGGGGGGGGGGGTTTAAGGGTACAATAATATCCTGTAATTTCTGTCTAATGAAGATGTTAGACAATATTTTTGACATTTATTTGAAGAACAACAAGAAAAATAAAACAAACGCAAAGGTTTTATTGGGAAAAAAATAGTTTTAAAACAACTCTTTAGACATGCTGATCTTAAAATCGTCTCGATTATTATGCCCCATTATATTATGAACATTTATATTAATGTTTGAAAGTGAAAAAAATAAAAAAAAATCACTACAGTGCCAAGTTTCACATTTAAGAAAATTCAGTTGACATGATGTTAAAGTCTTACAGAAAATGGCTAATTTTATCAGTAGTATTCAACATAACATTATGTTTTGAATAAATATGATGCTACTGCTTGTTTGAAGTCAAGTGAGGCAGACGTTCATTTAAACCCTTTGAGCACAAGGGTAAGAAAACACTGACGGCGTATAAAGTTCATTTTCTATGCCAGGAAGTGCAAATGGGATGGTTCCGTGTCAATGTGCTTTGTGGGAGTTCATTTACACTTCCAATTTATGACAACACTGATAAAAATTAAAACAGACTGTCTAAATCTACTTTTAGATTCAAGATTGAAAAAAAAGTACTAACCGTTGGATCACTCTGAACTTGACTGTTGGACAAGTTAAAGATCTGCAACCGTTCGATGTGGAATATGTGCAGTGATGGATGTTTCGGTTTCATTACACACGTGCCACAGAATGAGTGAGTTTGAGCTCTTAAGGTGTGTGGTTACTCTGATAAGGTGCTCTTGGTGATGCACTGGAGACCCTCCTCCTGCAGTCTCTTCAGAACCAGACTGTAGATGTTCTTCGTCATCGGCACCACGAGTCCTTTAGTGGTCAGTTCACCTGCAGTGGTACATCACACACTCACAATAAGTCAAAGTGACTTTATAGGACAGCGTCTGGGCATTGAGTGGAATTACATTCTGGAAATGTTATATTTAACATTTAAATATTTGAATAATAGTGCAAAATTAAGAACAGATTGCAAACTACTGATGTAATTACAGTGGAATGAAACTAAGAATGCATGAAATATCACTGATATATCAGTATCAGAGAATACATGTTCCTTTTTAATGTCCAATAATTAAAATAGGTATATTTAAGATATAATTATATATTTAAGCCAAAAGGTTATAACCCAATTGATCATTGGACCTCACATTATTGCAAGCTGGTCTACCTGTTATTAAATACAAATAAAATTAAATGTTAAATTAAAATACAGTGAGCATTGTGTTATAACTTCATATTTTTAATTTTAGAAAAAAAAGTTTAGAAATGAAAGTTGACCATTGACTGTTTAATAGCAGGCGTATGTTAAACAGAATTTCTGCAGTTGCAGCTTGGAGAAAAAAAACTAACAAAAAATTAGGGGGAAAAAGGAATCTGCTGATATTTTTTTCCTTTGCATATTTTACACATGTATATTCCCAATAATTATATCTTTATTTAAAAAAAACAAATCAAAATAAAATGGTCAAATATAAAACAAAAAATAAAAGCAAAACAAAACGAAAATAAAACAAATAAAATGAAAAAGAAATAGCTTCATTTGATACACAGAGATTTTTTTATTCATCTCACAAAATGCACACTGATATATAATTTTGGGCAAAATATCACTTAGCAGATTCAAAGTATAAATAATCTGTATTGGCCCAACTTTATATATTGGTGTATCTCTAAAGGAAATTTACTGCTAAATAAGCATTTCAAGTTGAGTTGCACTGACCGTTGAGCACCATACGGGCTGCAATGGCTGCTGGGTAGCCCACAGTTTTGGCCATGGCTGAGTATCCACTGGGATCCCTGTAGACCACCAGACTGATATGTTTGGTCTCCAGCTCGCCCGTTGGGTGTCTGATTCCAACATCGTTCCTCATGATGACCATATCGCGCTCACCTTTAGCTGCGCGAGACAGAATGATCCAAAAACAGCAATCATTTATCTGGAACTGGATTCGTTTAAGACATTTAACAGCAATACAGATGGATGATCTTCAGAAACGCATGCTGAATCTTCAAAGCTCTCTGAATCTCATGACATAAGACAGAATAACATAAAAAAGGAAGAGGAACTGTCTCTTTACCGAAAGACAGTTTGGCCTCCAGATGCTTCGCAACTGCTGCTAAGATGGTGTCGGCGTGAGGAACCGGCTCTTCACTGAGCATCCCGAGCCTGATGGGAGTCACCCAGTCAGTTACTTTCACATATGTACATATACACACACACACACACACACACATACATACATACATACATACATACATACATATACACAACTCGAATTCCGGAAATGTTGGGATGTTTTTTAAATTTGAATAAAATTAAAACTAAAAGACTTTCAAATCACATGAGCCAATATTTTATTCACACTAGAACATAGATAACATAAAAAAAATGTTTAAACTGAGAAATTTTGTACAATTTTAAGCACAAAATGAGCTCATTTCAAATTTGATGCCTGCTACAGGTCTCAAAATAGTTGGGACGGGGGCATGTTTACCATGGTGTAGCATCTCCTCTTCTTTTCAAAACAGTTCGAAGACGTCTGGGCATCGAGGTTATGAGCTTCTAGAGTTTTGGTGTTGGAATTTGGTCCCATTCTTGCCTGATATAGGTTTCCAGCTGCTGAAGAGTTTGTGGTCGTCTTTGACGTATTTTTCGTTTAATGATGCGCCAAATGTTCTCTATAGGTGAAAGATCTGGACTGCAGGCAGACCAATTCAGCACCCGGACTCTTCTACTACGAAGCCATGCTGTTTACATTGTCCTACTGAAATAAACAAGGCCTTCCCTGAAATAGACGTCATCTGGAGGGGAGCATATGTTGCTCTAAAACCTTTATATACCTTTCAGCATTTATAGTGCCTTCCAAAACATGCAAGCTGCCCATACTGTATGCACTTATGCACCCCCATACCATCAGAGATCCTGGTTTTTGAACGATGGTGATAACACGTTGGAAGGTCTCCCTCCTTTTTAGCCCGAAGGACACGGCGTCCGTGATTTCTAACAAGAATGTCAAATTCGGACTCGTCTGACCATATAACACTTTTCCACTTTGAAACAGTCCATTTTAAATGAGCCTTGGCCCACAGGACAAGACGGCGCTTCTGGACAATGTTCACATATGGCTTCCTTTTTGCATGATAGAGCTTTAGCTGACATCTGCAAATGGCATGGCGGATTGTGTTTACTGACAGTGGTTTCTGGAAGCATTCCTGGGCCCATTTAGTAATGTCAATGACGGAATCATGCCGATGAGTAATGCAGTGTCATCTGAGGGCCCGAAGACCCCGGGCATCCAACAAAGTTCTTCGGCCTTGTCCCTTACGCACAGAGATTTCTCCAGTTTCTCTGAATCTTTTGATGATGTTATGCACTGTAGATGATGATATTTGCAATGCCTTTAAAAACAACATTCCTCAACGTCAGATTGCAAAGTATTCCACAATCTTTTTACGCACTCTTTCACAGATTGGAGAGCCTCTGCCCATCTTTACTTCTGAGAGACTCTGCCTCTCTAAGACATTAGAGAGCTAATCATGTTACAGACCTGATGTCAATTAACTTAATTAGTTGCTAGATGTTCTCCCCACTGAATCTTTTAAAAATGTCTTGCTTTTTCAGGCATCAAATTTGAAATGAGCTCATTTATAAGGATAAGGAGGACGTGACGTGTGGCCAAGTATGGTGACCCATACTCGAAATTTGTGCTCTGCATTTAACCCATCCAAGTGTAGACACACCCGTAGCAGTGGGCAGCCATTTATGCTGTGGCGCCTGGGGAGCACCTGGGGGTTTGGTTCCTTGCTCAAGGGTCTCACCTCAGTCGTGGTATTGAAGGTGGAGAGAGCGCTGCTTATTCACTCCCCCCACCTACAATCCCTGCCGGACCTGAGATTCGAACCAGTGACCTTTGGGTTACAAGTCCTACTCTCTATCAATTAGGCCTTTTATTTAGTGGATAAAAGTGTAAAATTTCTCAGTTTAAATATTTGTTTTGTTCTCTATGCTCTATTGTGAAAAAAATATTGGCTCTTGTGATTTGAAAGTCTTTTAGTTTTCATTTTATTAAAATTTAAAAACCGTCCCAACATTTTTGGAATTCGGGTTGTGTGTGTGTGTGTGTATGTATATATGTATATGTATTTTAGAGATGCACATTACAAATACACATAATATAAAAATAAAACAAACAGTGCTTTATTTTCAGGTACAATGGGTGTATTTAGCAGGAGCATTCAATTAAATTGTAGTGTTTTATTTTTATATTTGTTCATTCATAGACTGATTCCTAAAGCAACTGTATTAAAGTTTTTCAGTCAAGAATAGTGAGTGACTTTCCTCTTTGCGTTTTGTTGTTTTGTTAACGTTAACGTTTAGTTCCCCCAAAAATAAATATTCTGTCATCTGTCTGTCAATTCTGTCATAATGTTTTATTTTTATACCATCATTTACTGAAAATTTGTTTTAAACCTGAATGAGTTCCTTTCTTCTGCTGAACATAAATGCTATTTTGAAGAATGTGGAAAACCAAACAGTTGCTGGTCCACAGTGACTTCCATATGATTTTTCACCCCCCTAATATCAAAGTCAATGTGGACCAGCAACTGTTTGGTTGCACGTTCGTCAAAATATTTTCTTTTGTGTTCAGCACTAGAAAGAAATTAATACAGGTTTGGGACAATGTGAGCGAGTAAATAATGACAGAAATTAAAATTTTGGGTGAACTATCCCTTTAAATGACAGTCGGCTGCATGTTTATTACTGTCCCTTTAAGTTTAAGACCTGCACGCATCTAATATACAGGCAGACATCCATTTCTCTCGCAACTGTTAACTTTCATTTTAGACATAACCAAGTCTATATGTAAACCTTGGGTGTATTGACATTATTAGCTCAAAAGAAAACTTAGTTTAGTAATCAGGCGCTGTTAGACAGATGTTTTAGTGCGTGCGCTTTAGGTGTACGGGCTCAGAAAAAGTGCATGTCAGACCAGCGCGCGAATGAAAAGCTTAATCTACAAGGCTTTAAAACACACGCAAATTACGTACTTTTGTGATTGCGAATAAGTGCAGTGTTCCGTGAGTGTACTTCACCGCTGAGTTAACACTGATGTGAATGGATGTGGCATTGTACAGTATATTGACACGGAGCCTCCAGAACTGCAGCTGATATAATGTGCGCTGTAGCACGATAGTATGATATACTTTACATGACAACTTCATTCTGGAATCCTATTACAGTATTTTTCACAAATAAATAAAACAATTTTAAATAAAAAAATTTAAAAAGACATAAATAAAAAGGAAGTAAACACTATAACCAACAGTGCACTCAGTAATCTGGGAACTAATCTAAATCTGCAAGGTTTGTCAAATTAATTGTGTATTAGACATTCAAAGATTTGTTTAAATGATATAGAGGCGTATTTGCTGAATGCTGAAATAAATGAGAAAGTGTTAAATGCCTTTCTATTACTAATAATACTGTATATAATAAAGCAATTGTTATAATACTTTTTTGTATACCTTTTAATTTCTTTGTTTAACAGTTCTGATTATTAGACAGACTTCTATCCGTATAAGGCAGAACTGTTAGATGGCGAGAGCAAACAATAAAGAGGGAGAATGTGAGCGCTGTGTGCTCAGGTGCTACCATACTCAGTGCCGCCAAAATAAAAGTCTCAAACAAATGACTAAACAGAAAAACTTATCGGTTGATGCCGATATTTGAAAAATGTCAAATATTGTCAGATATATCGGCCTTGGCGATATATCAGTCGGCCACTAGATGTCTATAATAAGTCTATAAAATATTGTTAGTAAACTCCTAAACCCACCATCTGAGACTTTGCATTCTGAAGTCATCCCGTCCAACCCGCTCATAAACGGCGTCTTCAAACACACTGCTGCTCACAGATGTGGACAAGCCAATCTGCCTACAGAGAAGCTCTTTCTGTGTATGAGACAAAATGGCATTTACAAATAAAGGTATGTATCAATATTGTTTTGTATTTATAGTATATATTTTCATAAAAAAAAATAAAAAAAATAGACATTTAAGGTACATAAATCCAGACCCATGAAACAGGAGAAGCCGTGTGTCCCAGCAGTGGACAGGGTTCAGTGTTGATGAGTCCCAGTTTGACAAAGCCACTCATTGCAGAGGAGAAGCCCTAAAGACACATACAGTTCATGATGACACACAGGCGCTGGAGCAACACTGAGTTTACACTCATCTTTACATCTCATTAGCATAAATACCCTGAAGCGCAGAGTTCCTCTGATGAGTGTGTGCGCAGACTCAATCCCATACGGCTGTGCGTATTTGGTGCTGTCCCGGTTGGGGAAGCCTTCCAGGTTGAAACCCGGCATGAAGTCCATGGGCCTTGTGACATCCAGGAGAGCCCCGCCGGGAGGAACACTGACCACCTGAACAGACAAACCACATTGTATGTAAATGTTTTTTATTATACTCTTATACGGCTTTCGGGTGGCTGATTGTTAGACACTGCAGAATTGTAGAGGTGATTTTTGAAGTGTCACCTGATTGTCTTTCAGATAGATGGCTGGACTGATGGTGTTGAGCAGGACGCCGTACGGACTCCAGCTGAACTTATAACGCAGAGGGTTGTCTGAGCACTCTGGGGCAGGAAGACCACCACAAAAAGAGCTGTACGATTCCACCTGTCAAGAAACAGTGATTGAAATTTGGAGAAACTACAAGAGCACCATGTGATTTGATCAAATGTTCACAAAGACCAAGCTCTGCCTAACCACTAACTAAGTAAAAATGAACATTCAAGATGCCGTGAACGTTTGTTGAGGTCTGTCAATATGTCTTCCAGACATGGTGAGGAGTGCACCAATGGTGCGACAGTATGTCACTCTATCGCAAATACCCATCAACACATCCAAGTGATAAACAAACACGAGTGCATGCATGCAATACCTACAGTGCAACCGTCTGCCTTGGCCTGGTCGATGCACTCCATGGCCAACATGTGATCAATGCCAGGGTCCAGACCCATCTCATTGACAATGGTGATGCCAGCATCCTCGGCACTTGGGAAACAACAGCCAATCATGGTGAAGCCACACACATATATAAATGAAGTCAACCAGAGGCAGTTTAAAATTCAATAAGGTGAAAGAAAGATAATTTCAGTGACTGATTTGAACCTAACTGACAGTTCTCCAAAATATATAAAAAAAACCTGTCTGATTCATAAATTGTTGAACTTTTCAATTAATTAGCTGATCCAGTTAACAAAACCAGTCTAAATAACTCACACATAAATCTGGTTCTTGAGTTCAACTCACCCTCTCAATTTGTTTGCAACAGTTGAGTCAATGACATGATGCTTATTTTTTTTGTCCTATCTATTCATTTTTTTCAAAAATATCTCTTATGATGACCATGTTTGTAATTTCTGTATTACAATTCATTTTGACATTTTTTGGGTGAGCGTAAAGTCAAAAATGCATTATTTAAAAAACAATTAAGAAAATTCCTCACTAAAAATACTAATTTAAGTATTTTGACTGTTTATATTTATTTCTTAAAAAGATAATAATATTAAGTACAGTATTTGAACAACACTGCTTCACTTCTTTGTTTGACATGTTTGCTCTCAAAATCAATATGAAAGACCAACAAAATTCAAGTGCACGAAAACAAAAGCAAAACACAAAACCAAATCAAAGCAAAGCAAAAGCAAAGCAAGAAAAACAATCACACATCAAAAAAAAAAAAAAAATTACGCTAAACAAAACCAGATTCTCTTCGCCCTCTGGAGAAAATGATGACAGAATTTTCATTTTTGGGTAAACTATCACTTTAAAATTTAATTGTTTTCTAAGAAACAGGACGTCCCCTACCTCTTCTGAAGCTCCTTCATGGCTGGGCTCAAGTAACTGGCGGTCACCATGTTCACCTTCATTTTAATGCAGTGCTTAGCTACTTGTGGATGAAATGCATATGGCAGCATGCTAGACACCAAAAACAACAAAAGATATGACACAAGTTAGCTTTAAGTGTGTACGTTAAAGTAGAATTTCTAATGTCAAAGCATAATAAAGTGAATGATGATTATGCCTGATGACGATGTCGTGGTCTTTGATCAGAGACTCGAGGTGGCTTTCCTGGCGGGTGATGTCCAGCATCACGGCGATGGTGTTGGGGTACTTGGCTGCCATGTCTTCAGCCTGATTCAACAGATTTGATGCTGCGATGCAGAGATCACACAAGATTTTTTTTTTTTAAAGAATTTAGACTAAATGCTACACTGCATTCCAGACGGATTTTGAGGCGGGAACATACCCACTGTGACCTGAGTGCCAGCGTCCCTGGTGAGATACTCAATAACTGGCCCAGACACATAGCCAGCACCCAGCAAAAGCACCCGCTTCATTCCTGCTTTCTTTAGGATCTGCTCTGATTCCCTGTTTGCCAGATGGTACAGCCATTACTACTAACACACACACACACACACACACACACACACTCTCACTGGCCAAGCAATCTGTGAAATCAGAAAATATATCCTGCTGGATAGTGATCTTAAACCGATTGAAAGGGATGCAAAACCCACAAAAGAACATGGGAAGATCTTGTAGGATTGTCCAGGAGATGAAATTAAGAAAATTTAAAACACACCAAAGATTAATTTTTCATTCTACTACAAGAGTAAACCACCAAAAACACAGAAATGAACAATGGCACTTCAAGAGCAGAGAGGGTGCCTAAAAAACTGAAGGAAAACATATAGATATACTTCTAGATCAGCCAGTTCTCCATTCAGAATATAATCAAAGCAGCTTAAGAGGGCTGTTAAATCAACATTTCGCTCCGCAAGTCCCCTGGGAGACACATGTGATCCAAGCTCCCCCGTCGCTCAGCCTAATTGGATCTGATGCGGCACATGAGCAAAAATGTAACACTTAACCCCCAACCACCTGCATGCCTTTCTCAAAATACCATTAAACTAGACATTCATAATAACCACTAAATATGCGTTCAGATCAGGGTTTCACTGCTATTCAGTGCTACTTTTAAAAGCTCTCATAATTAGGTGCGTTAGTTCATAATATGGCACACTTTCATATCAAATAGGAAGGTTTTGCTTGGCCTAACAGTCACTTTTACCACAGTTAAAGGGTGTTAAGGAGCATGAAACCCCTAAACCATTAAAAATTTTACTGCCTCCAGTGGATTTTAGCTTTTACAAATCAGTGGCAACAGAAGAATAATAAAAGACAATTTATCACATGAATGTGCAAAACTACATATTTTTTAAAAACTGTGGGTTGCTTGGAGGAGAGAACTAATTAGTTGAAATACAGACTTGCCAAATAAGCAGGTTGAGACAGAACCGATCACAGGGGTCTCGAGACCCAGTAGTGTAAGATAAAAAAAAATCATAACAAAATAGCATGACACAAAGGCAAAATATGTAGTGCATGACTGCACTGTGTATGTGTGTGTATATATAAAAATAACACTAAAATATATCACATTTAAAAGATAATACAAAAAAACAAGAAAATAAATAATTATAATACTTTAGTTATTTATATTAATAATATATGATATACATTACAATATAATACATATAATATACAATATATAATATTAATGGTTTTTTTTAAATGCTATTATTAAATTTAAAACTGTAAAATATTAAAAATTGAATAAAAATAGAATTAATTCATTAATACTAACTAATCATTTTGTCTATATTGCACTATATATCTCGTAATCAGATGACCTTAGATCAAAAGCAATGGCTTTCTTAGACGGTTTTCATTCAGGATGAGAACAAGTATATCAAAACAAGTCAAATGGTGGGTCTTTAATGCTTTCTATTGATTAAATGGAGGTCAATATTGGCTTGTGGGTGGATCCATTAAGTATATACCACAATGGATAGAAACAGACTTGCAAATTCAGTGTAATGTTTTGTCAACCTGGTTCTTCACAACTGAATGAGACAGCACAAAAGAGTGTTTTGAGAAAGACGTGTTGACTGCGGAAAGCATAGGAAGCTTTGATTAAGTCTTGAATAAGAAAAAAAAAAAAGATGAAAGGAATGAGCTATTCCATTTAATGAAAATGATTCAAAAACGTGATAATCAATTAATGGCCATGAATTGGCACGTGAAAAAGAAGCTTACCTTGGAGAATAATTGAACTTAAACTAAAAAAAAAAAGAAGTGGTGCACTGATTTCTTTTTCTGGCATGCAAAAAATCCCAAGAAAAAGAGCGAGTGGGAGAGACTGTGGCTGCGGTGAGAGAGTAAGATTGTCTACCCATGAGAGAACGCACTCAGCGGACATGTGCTCTAGCCAAGCAAGGTGTTAAGGCAGTGCAGAAGGAGGCACACAACCTGTGTCTGAACAAAAACACAGTCAGAAACTTTTCACTTTACTTTTGCAGTGTATGACCTTACTAAGGTTTAATGGTTCAAATTCATCCTGGGAAATTCATTAACCTCACAAAACGGTGCTAAACAGGCTGTTTCTCATACCGGTTTCATTGGGATTTTACAAATTAGTCTCAAATAATATAGAAACATTTACATTATCATCCAAAAGAAGCAATATGTGTGTAGTTTCTGACACTTTTGAGAGAAATGGGGGTCTATATCAGCCCTGCATTTTTATCTTTTGCATATAAGCAGTGTCTACATTCAGGAGTAACTTAAAGCAGTTGGATCTACAGTGATAAGAGAACATATCAAGGCTACAGGCTGTTGAGAGCTGGGATATGGCAATGTTTTTACCTGTCTTTCAACCTGTGAAGAAATCTTCAGAATAAGTCGGCCATCCTCAGTGTGTAAGCATATCATCCAAAGCAATGTTACAAGAACTTCAGTACCTCATAAAACACATCAAGACAACTGTCCAATTGGACAAAAACACACTCGTACACTTAAAGAGCTATTGTAACACAGGATTGAACATGTGATTGAATTAACTTCAAGGAAATAAAAAAAAGTCCCTTACCTCCTTTCTCGAAGTTTCTCAATGTATTCAAACTTAGGTGTCAACTTCCCATTGGAGGTAATTACAGCCTAAATTGAGAAAAACAATGCATGTAATACAAATAATACTACTGCAATGTGCACCAAATAGATTTAAGATGCTAACAAAAAGTACCATGGTATTGCATTTATTATGCATCATGGTATGAAGTACCTGGAACCTGAAATACCATATTCACTTTTGAATTTGAATCAGTGGAGCAAACCGAATGCAGAATAGCATTTGAATCTGAATTCAAGTAGAATTAATAAAAACTGCAATGTTATTTAATAAATTAACTTTCATTTTATGGTTCATATTTTAAAAATGTATTCAATGCAAACAATTTCTTTAGTATATTCTATACACTTACTAAATACATTCATGTTATTTTCTTGAGATTACACAATAACAATGGCCTCTGTTCATTACTATTCAAAAGTTTGTGGTCTTTAAGATTTTTCTTTTTTAAGAAATTCATATTTTTATTCAGCATGTATTCAATTGATCAAAAGTGACAGTGAAGAAATTTACAATGCCACAAAAGTTTTTATTTTAAATAAATGTGGTTCTCTATTCATCAAAGAATACTGAAACAATTATAAAAAAATTATTTTCACAAAACTATTAAGCAGTTTTCAACATTGATAATAAGAAATGCTTCTTGTGCAGCAAGTAAGCATATTAGAATGATTTCTGAAGGATCATGTGACACTGAAGAAGCTTTGTCATGACATGAATAAATTACATTTCAAAATATGTTATAATAGAAAATAGTTATTTAAAAATTGTATTTCACAATATTTAAATGTTTAACTGTGTTTTTGCTTAAATAAATGCAGCCTTGGTGTTCAAAACACTACAAAAATCTTACAGACCCCAAACTTTTGAACAGTACAGTAGTGTATGTGTGAAAAAAATTCATTATTTTTGCAATTCCTTTCGGTGCTGCTATGAACTTTCAATCTCTGCACTGATCTAAGCCGCGGCCCTTACCTAAAAGTAAACAGAAATGTGTATTTCAGATTTCTCAGCTTTAGTTCCATACTGAAAACCAATGGATGTGTGGATGGGCTCCAGTTGAAACGCCGCCCATTTAGCTCGGAGTCAAGTTTTTCCACACATTTCTGAGTCTGCCTTCTGTGCAGCATTTTGTGCAGAAGTGTACGACCACACACAAACACAGCTTAGAGAAAGCATTTCTCCATGGTACAAGAGCAAAAAAAACACCCTCTTAATACACTCACATCTCTGACTTGTGGAGAGAAGTCTTCTTCCTCTAGCGTTCTGGTGGCGTCTGATGGGAGCTGTGGGACAAAGGCTACCATTACAAATCTGCTCAGATCATCAGCAGCAGTATCCACCACATATTAAATTCAACCAGCCAAGAAACAAAAAGCTCTCTCAGTCATAACCATACCAGTGTTTAAAGCAATCCTCCCCAGAGCAAAGCATCTCATGCTGTTGGTTAATTACTCTCCACCTTGTGTCTAATCTTACCATCTCCCAAATGTAAGGGAACAGCCGGTCCCCAAAATACTCAGTCGCCTCAATGGGCAGCTGGGCGGGCAGGTTATCAATGGAGCACATGAGAATGCCGTTACCTTCCACACTGCAGACAAACCAGATTAAGTATCAGTTTAAAAACTAAAGTTTTGCCAGAGCATTGCTATGGTGTTCTGAGTCGATTTTAGTGCTTTGCTAAGTGGTTTCTACAGTGTTGATGGGGGACTGGCTCTTTAAAGGTTCTTTCCACATAGTAACACTTCTATTGAGAACCATACTGTCTGAAATGGTTCTTTGCGAGAACAGAATTCCCAGAACTTTATTCCTTGTTTTGTTTTTTAATCTAAAACCTTCAAAATTCTTTCAATGCCACCTCATTAATGATTTCTGGAGCTCAGCCATACAACTACACAGTCTGTCAACACATCCTCAACAGGTACTTGATATCCTTCAAATTTTAACTTTAAAAATGGTAATGATTTGGTTTAAAACATTTAAAGCGTAACTGGTTTCCTACCAATTCTGTCCTTTTTTGTTTTAGAATATGAACAGAACATGTAACCAGCTCTTTATTTGAGGATACTTTTCTCCACTAAAAATAAAAGTACCTAATTGACACAACTTGCTGACAGTTTTGTATGACCAGGTACATACAGGAAAAGAAAAAACATTCTAATATTAATAAGTAATACAACAGATAATATTAAAATATACATATTAATAATAATAATAATAATAAATAAACTATTATTGAAAAGGTTCTTTATAACACCATGAAGGTTGTATACAGCACTGCTAAAACATAGTTCTTTATGGAACCATTAAAACTCATTACTCATAAAACTCATTAAAAGGGTTCTATTACACAAAAAATGGTTCTATTGTTACAAACTGACGAACCCTAATCTGGTATGGTTTAGAACCATTTTTTTCCTGAAGTATGCATGATATTCTGGTCTCTAGGCATAACTCGGGTAAGTCTTTGGGACTTCTAGCTTGTTTCACCTTCCTCCAGACCAAGCTTTGTGCTGAAGTTTAATATTCAGTGTCAGGGGGTTTATGCAGTTGGAGGAAGTAGTGCCACACCTGCCACGGTCAATATGCTGGTTGGCATCATACATGCAGAAGGGATTCTCAATAGTGGTGCACTCAGTCATGAACTCAATGGAGCCGCCTGTGTCTGCAGAGATGTCACAAATGGCCAATAATCTGAAATTCACAGAGGATAAGATGTGGTTTTCTCAAGCAAAACTATTGTCTGACTTTATAAGGGTCGGCTTTTATGATATTTTAACAGTAAAAGCTCACTTGTGAGGAAGAGCAGGGCAGCCGTGATCAGGTGATGATGATGCAGGTATAACGGGTCTAATCAGTCGTTGGGCGTCCAGTCGCCGCAGCAGTCTGGGAGTGTGAGGGTCCCAGTATATGCCATTTATCAGGCAGGTTGTGTAAGGGGCCACCTGTGCAAAAACAATGCATTTCAGTCATGTTTGCTTTTCAGACATTCAATAAAAGACAGTCACATTTCAGAGAAATTTAGCAAAATGTGTATGGAGAAATTCCAGATCATGTGGGTTTCCAATGAAATAACTGGATTTTGCCTGCGATGGAGGTAAATGCGACCGTACCTTAAAGGAATAGTTCACCTAGAAATGAAGATTTGCTGAAAATGTACTCACTCTCATGCCTTGCCAAGATGCAGACAAGTTTGTTTCCTCATTGTAACAGATTTGGAGAAATCTTAGCACTTCCTCACTTGCTCACAAAATTAATCTACAGTGAATGGGTGCCGTCAGAATGAGAGACCAAACAGCTGATAAAAACATCACAATAATCCACACCACTCCAGTCCATCAATTAACATCTTGTGAAGAGAAAAGCTGCATGTTTGTTAGAAACAAATTCCTCAAAGAATTTTTACTTTAAACCGTCACTTCTCGCCAAAATACCAGTCCATAATCCATAATAACACTTCCTCCAGTGAAAACTTCCTCTCTCATCAAACTAACATTTGTTTTCTGACATTTGCCGCTTGTAAACAGTGCTTTGTTTTGTGCATATTTCTCTACTGATTCAGATGAAATTACTTTTTCACTGGAGAAAACAATATTGTATAGAAGACTCATATCTTTGCGGCAAGCAACAGTTAAGGGTTTAAAATGAAAAACATCTTAATGGATTTGTTTATTACAAACATGTGTTTTTTCCGTTTCACAAGACATTAACTGATGGACTGGAGCCTTATGGATTACTGTGATGTTTTTATCAGCTGTATGGATTCTCATTCTGACGGCACCCATTCACTGCAGAGGATCCATTGCAAGAGATATAATGCTAAATTTCTCCAAATCTGTTCTGAACTATTCCTTGAAGTCACAGACACAGGGAAAAACAATCAGTTGCCTGGGATATTTTACTTACCGTCTCCCTGAAGTGTGACGTGTAAAGCTCAGGATGGATTTCGTACTCCAGGGGGTCATAGAGTCTGTCGCTCTTTCTTATCAGGTGGTGGTGTCTGCTGATCACTGTGGCGTACACTTTGCTCATGTCTGCAAAGCACATTAACATGAATCAATTTGCACGCACAGCTAAATACTGATTACTGCAAACACCTCAGGTGTAAATACACTTCCTTCTATGTGTAACCATAAAAAACAGGAAAAAGTAACCTCCACTCTCTGAGACTTCTTTCAACTCATGAGGCTCCACGTACTCACAGGGGAGCTCGTTGAAAATGTCTTGGGCGCCCTGGAGAGGATGCATTTTAATTTTTATAATACTAAGCATTCCTTCTCATGCTTCTCTGTTTTTCAATGTAAACATTCGCTACACTGACATGTTTGAGGCACTTAGAGCATCTCAAACTAATTTACAGAACAATAAATGCACACTTACCTTGGACACATTGCCGGTGCCAGTGAACACAAATGTGAGAGGTCCAATGGACTTGGGCATGAGACCTAAGGATATTTCATACCCACAATCCCTCACCGCCTGGATGGCCTGGCTGACGTTTCTGTAGTTGTGCGCCATACCAATGTGCTGTCAAGCGACAAATATGAAAACATATACCTAAAAATTGCAAATCCTGAAAATGCACTAAATAATTTACTAAATAATAAATAACTGAGTACCACGTATAGTGTAATAGGTAATTCAAAAGTAGACATTATAATAGTTATGCAATTCAAAAACAAATACCATAAATGGGGTGTGGTGTCCAAGGGCAAGTAAACGCAGGCCCAGACCGTGTAAAATGTTAATCATTCCTGTGAAAAATACAGACAACATGTTAAACTTACAGCAGGGAAACCATTTGAAGACATGTACTGCCATTCAAAAATTAATCAGGTTGCGTAAATGATCTCAGAATTTTACATTTTGGGTGAAGTAACTCATTATACATCATGTTGACCATCAAAAAGGTCCCATACCAGCAACACCAGCCCACTGCCCAAATGCTACAATTCTGTAGCCATTGGGATCCACCATTTTTTCATAATCAATGAGTCGAACTTCCTAAAAAGGGAAGGATATGATGACATGAGTATCATGTGAAAGCTGCTTGTCCTGAATAAATATTTCCAAACACATATGACGCTAGAGAGAGTATTGAAGTTGGCTTTGAGTGTAAACACTGTCCTTGACCGTGCCATTCTACAAAGAGACTTTCACCTTTTTAAGAAGGTCGTCTAGGAGCCCCATGTTTGCCTCTTGTGCTTTAATTGTGTGAGAGAAGAAGGCGTAGGTCTTGTGGGGGTACACCTTTTCCTCCGGGGGCCTTTTCACACCGATGATGAGAGACGCCTCTGAGATGTCCTCCTGGATAATAGCGCCTGCTTTTTCATAGTACTGAAAACAGAAACATCTTGATTCTACTCAGTCAAATAAGACTTTCATTCATGCAAATTCCAGAAATATCAAGTGGGAAAGGACACGTTAAGAGCCCCAAAACGTGAGGGCAAAACAGAGAAATGAATCCAATCAGAATGGGGATAATTGAAAATTCCTTTGATTACTGATTACATTTTACTTTACCATTTTTATATATTTATCCATTATTTAATTACATGATTTAGTTTATTAAATAAGCGACACTGATGCACTCATTTAATAAATTGACACACTTGCAATGAAAAATAAAATATGATTTATATAATTCATCTCAATTAAAGATATGTAGGCTATTATAATAAGTTCATAAGTTCAGGGTCGTTAATTTTTTTATGTTTAAAAAAAATAAAAATAAACAATTAATTATGCCCACCAATGCTACATTTATTTGATACAAACCCCCCAATAAAAACAGTAATATTTTTAAATATTATCACAATTTAAAATAACTGTCTTCTATTTGAATATCAATCGATATTTATATATATATATATATATATATATATATATATATATATATATATATATATATATATATATATATATATATATATATATATATATATATATAATAAATAATCAAAGTTGAAATATTATTAAATATTAAATATAACTATATTAAATATATTATCAATGTTGAAAACAGTTGTGCTGCTTAATATTTTTTGTGGAATTTTAGGACTCTTAAGCAGAAAGTTCAAAAGAACAGCATTTATTTGAAGTAGAACTCTTTTGACATGTTTTTACTGTCACTTGTAACCAGTTTAATGCATCCCACCAACAACTAATAATATGCAATACATAAATGTCCTGTAAAATACTGTTAACTACTCCATATAATTAAATAATTCAGTGACTCACTCTGTCGTGGATGGCCCGTCTATTGGAGGGCTGGACGAGCACCTTGTGCCCAGCTGCTGTGATCTCCCTGATGTGTCGTGGTGCCAGAGGCGCGCGCCGCTCCCACACGTTGACATCCTCACGGCGGATGGCTATGACGCTCTTGTGATTCTGCTGGTGATGGTGATGCTGAAACCTCCGCTGACAGCATAAACAGCCCCTAAACCCTCGGCTCTGGCTCCTCACGAGACGCAGCATGACTGGACCGGTTTTCAAAACACACAGGTTACAACAACTACACACATCTGAAACTCACACTTGAGGAATGCTGAGAGTGATAGAAGTGCAGACAAGTGATCCCAGAAACCCAGTCTATGGTTTGCAAAGGACAGGACTGCATATGAACAAAGTCATGTCAGTTTTTTAAAATTGAATAAAATGAAACTGACTTAGCTTCTTAATATCTGACATTACTCAAATATATTTTAATATAATGTTTTAATTATAAAAATTAATAAAAATAAACAGTTCAACAATAATTTCACTCTTAATCAATTCCAGATGTTTAATTAGCAACAACTAATGCACTATTTCTGTACATGCTGTAATTGTGCTCCTTTAAAATTTCAGTTCAAAGAGTAGCATATGTCGTATGATCACATGAAACCAGCAGTAAACTGACAGCACCTGGAATGTGGTTTGCATTCTTTAGGAAAAAAATGGCAGCAATGCATTGCACACAAAGCTGTCAGTAAAACACTGGATCATTTTAATGTTAGCACTCCTGCACAGAACACGCATGTAAATAAAACTAGGCTAGCTGTCACACTTGAGCGAATATTTTTCAGGAGGAAGGATATTTTTTAAAGTCTTACCTTTTTAGAGTCAGACACTGAACTGTAAATCTAAAAGATGAATAATTAAATAAAAAGCAGCTATTGAGCATGTCAACTGTTATAAGTCAATGGGGCATGTTGTCACAATGGGAGCTTACTTTGAGAAGAATACCGTTATATGGTACATATCCAAAATATATGCATTTAAACTACGTTATTAAAAAATAATAGTTATTTAAAATAAATTAGTAGGCAATTTAAATAACATAAAACGACTTAATGACACCAAAACATATAAACCACATGTGACATTTATGGAAAATACTATGAAGCTCTCAGTTAAAAAGGTCATTTAGTTTGAAACCAACATAGAAAACCACTGTGAGAAATAAACACGCAGACATTTGCTTCAAAACCTCACAGTTACTGAGAAACAGCCCTGTATGGTTGACTTCCTGCTGTTTATAAGCAACAAGTGACTGACTACATGCCGTGTTTTTCTGATACATACCTGTACCTTTAGATTTAAGTCGTTTCCTGGCACCTACAACGTGGCACCGGTTGAATAATCACATTAACGTAGTATGAAATGCACAGGAGGTTTATATATTAACTGTCGCCGCAGCTCTTATAGAGTGAATGTGTCGCGTAAACGTGATTGACGGAAGAATAACGCCACGGGATTGACCTGTCTCAAGACTTCAGGCAAATAATGTGGCGCTAACCAGACCTTTCCATGCGGTATAGATTACAGCACATATATTTGTTTCTGTCTGGAATGCGTCTCCGCTTCAGTGAAGCAATCTGAGCCCTGGATTAGTTCCCACCAATCCCGACTCAGAACGCGGATCTGCCTCCTCGCGTGCCCTTGACGTCGCGTCGCAGCTTTATGACTGAGTAGCGTAAGGAAACAGGCCCCGCCCCCTTTCCAGCACGCTGCTACAAATACTGTGGCGGGGGTCAAATGAGGTCAAATCTGTTCTTTCAGTTTTGTTTGTTTCTTCGTTCTTCAAGTTCATAAATATATGTTGCGATGTTATTATTAAAAGCACGACTATTCGTGCAAAGACTATTCGTGCAAATAAATGCATAGCCTACTGCATAATTTATTTTTTGGGGGATCATGGGAGCCTTCCTTAAGTTGTCTTACTGTATAAAAACCCATAGTAATAGTTATAATAGAATAATAGAAACTGAAAATTGACTGAAAAAATACAAAAAGGTAGAATTGAATTTGAATGTGTTCCATTTTTGCAGAAAGTTGGAAAAGAAGAATTCAAAGATGAATATCAATACCGTGTTGCCTTGCGTCAGGCATAATAGGGATATTTTTTAGAGAATATTTAGATATAATAATATTGGGAGCTGTTCAGTCTTGTGGTGCTGAAGTTGGCTAGTTTATAACCCCACCCCATTACCACAATGCCTCGAGATCTATTTATGAACGATAAAAACCAAATCACTGGCATCTATATTACAATAAATCCAAATACAAACCACTAATACAAGCTATTTTTTAAAAACATTAATACATTAAATATAGGCTAATCTGACCAAGAGCTTTGGCAACTTTTTTGGCAGAATAGTCTTAACACCTGTTTAGTACCATTACAATTGCAGTGGCCTCTTTCTCATACAAAAAATATATATATAAATTTACCGGTTATAGATCTACTATATATTTCCCAATATACTAAATATTTCCCCTTTTAGTTTCGTCCACCAGAGGGGGCCTGTTCTCTTCATAATGTGCACACAGTATCTACACATAGCCCACTGATTTCTGCAATTATATTAGTGCCAGTAAAGAGCACTAGAATGTGATACTGATTATGGCATTTACATTTTATTTAGTTAAACTGAAATATGAAATAACCGTCATTGCATATGGATGTTGCTCGACAAGAAAGAAAGGACGCTGAAACTCTTCCTTGGCATATTTATATGTCTCGATCTCTCAGAAATTATCTATTATTTCCAAGAATCTTCTTTATAACATGCATCTTAAAAACCGCGGTCTGCTTTTACTCACAAAGAAAAAAATATATATAGCATAAGATATGTTTTATTTATTTTGATTCCCTACCCCCTTTATCATACGTTTTATAATCTTTTTGACAGATCAGATGTCAATTTACAACAAACCTTGCATATATATTCACATTGATTGAACAAAACGTGTACAGTTGGCAAACAGTATCTATAGCTAATACAAAGAACTGTATAAATAATAAACATATAAAATGGTGTTTAAAATACACAGCGGTCACGAGAATTAATGTTTTATATACGGGTTTCGATTACTCTCTTTAAGTTAATGACAACAGTACAGTTTCAAATAAATAAGACTGTCCTTACCCTGAGAGTAAAAAGAATAAATTTACCATTCACAGACGAGCTTCAACAAAGATGATGGTCGCTCAAAATGATACAAATTATAATAAAAATACATAAAAAAAAATGTTGCATGCGCGATTAGATTTTTATTTGTATTTTTCCTGGACACAGAAGAGTTTCACTGCGCCTCCAGGCTCGCGGTGGGTGTCGATGGAGAGAGGGGTCCTGGGGAAATGTCGTGCAGTTTCCTAATGTGTTTCTTAAGATCAAAGTTCCTGCAGAAACCCTTGCCGCATGTCGGACAGGTGAAAGGCTTCTTGTCGTTGTGCGTGTGCATGTGAAATGTGAGGTTGTACACCTGGTGGAAGGCTTTGTTGCAGATATTGCACTTGAACTGTTTTTCTCCGCTGTGGGTCAGTTTGTGGTTTTTGTAGTTTCCTTGAAATTAAAAACAAAAAACAAATGTGAGAAGCAAATCCCAAAAAGCATGCCACATCTATCTATCTATCTATCTATCTATCTATCTATCTATCTATCTATCTATCTATCTATCTATCTATCTATCTATCTATCTATCTATCTTGTTGTTTGTGTAATTTACGATGAATAGAAAATATCAAATCCCTTTTAGAATAACTACCTTTCTGATGAAATCCTTTGCCGCAGAATTCACAAATGAAGGGTTTATATCCCGCGTGAATTCGTGTGTGAGTGTTGAGAGTTGAACTTCGGTTGAAAGCTTTGCCACATTGGTTGCATTTATGCGGTTTTTCCTGCAAACAAATGGAGAAGAAACATTATCACACACAATAAAGCTAAAGCTAGTACTGACCGAAAATAAACGGAATACTGACAAACGGAAATGAGTCCGAAATGAGTCTGAAATTATATATCATGATTATTAGCCTATTATTATTGAAAATGAGATAAATAGGGACCGCACATTTTTTCATCATTATTTTAACCTTTATAGATTTTTTTAAACTTAAACCATTATCTCGTCATGAATAAAAATCCAAAAACTTCAAGAAATAAATATTTTAATACAAAGAAAATATGCAAGCATGATTTTATTCCATGATTTTATTCCATTTTTTAGGCCTACTTGAAAATGGAATAAAACAGACATTTATAAATTCTGAATTATAATTTTCTTTGTATTAAAACAAATAAGCACAATTAATGCTTTTATTAGGCTATATGACTATATTTACCAATAAAATAGTAGTACACTGTAAAAATTATTTTTCAAAGATGTAAATTAAACAAATATTACTAGAGTAGGCTACGTTTTACAAGAAAATATAATTTCAGTTTTTTCTACTTCGAAATTTCACATTTAATTCAATGTGTTACTTGCCGTTTCTTTGTAACAAATTTATCAGCAAATGACAATTGTGTCGACACAGCTGTTTCAGTGTAGGTTAATAAATTGATTTGAGATATTACACCGGCAGCATATGATTTCAATAGTTAGGCACTATTTGTGAAATCCTGATTACCTGAGTGTGGATGATTTTATGGCGACACAGAGTGCTCGCTTGTCTGAATCCTTTGCCGCACACCTTGCAGATGAACGGTCTGGCGCCCGTGTGAACCGGCATGTGACGCGTTAAATTATAATGCGCGTTGAACACCTGAAAATGGCAAACGCGTTAAAAAGTGCAGAATGCAATCTGTGCTAAAACAAAAGATCGATCTCGCTCGTCTCACCTTGCCACAAACTTCACAGGTGAACACCTTTGGTTTGGTTTGAGGAGAGCCGCCGTTTAATTTGGCCGCGGAGTTCTTGAACAGCTTCTCCGATAAGATGTGCGCGCTCTCCTTCATGTAATGGTGCAGGTGAGAGTGAGAAAGCTCCTTAAAAGACGCGCCGGGAGGAGCACACCTGTCCGGTTTGCTCTTCTCCGAGGAGAACAGGCTCTTCTGGCGCGCGTGCAGCGGCGCGTTGAGTAGGTACGACGCCATGGGGTGCAGGTTCACCAGACCCGCGTGTGGCGCACACGCGCTTTCCCCGCAGTTCAGGTAACAGACGGCGGCGCCCATGGCGTGGAACGACGCCTGGTTGACGACGCGCGGCCGGAAGAGTTTGTACTGTCCTGTGGCCGATGGCGTCGCGTCTGGTTGCTCGTTCTTGTAATTCAAGCCGATGCTCAGCAGCTCGTTCGCGTTGTAGGAAAACGCGTCAGGGTGGTCTAATCCATTGACGTGAAGTTTATGAGGCGGCTCGCAGGCGAGCGGCATGAGGGGGATCATGCAGTGCAGCGGCGCGGGAGACTGCTTGGGCTCCGCTTTCCCCGCGGGAGCGTGGAGCAAGTTCGGGAACGGTATCGACTTTGGCTCGGGCGTCCTGGCCATAATCCTTTCGATCGAAAAAGCTAGAGGTTTGGAGCTCGCCATCATGCTTGCTCCCGTCGAAGCCGAAGGTGCGCCGAATATTCCCGCTGAGTGGTACAGCGCGCCGTCCATGGCTTGAGCGCAGCACCTGTAACGTTACCTGTGTCCTACTTTTGTAGATAAGTTTGATTCCTCTCAGTGACCCGCAAGAAAAGACATAATCAAACGCCAAGGCCCCTGGCTGCTCCGCTGCTTGTCAATTGCGGACAATCAGCACTTATGTTCGACCCGGATTGCTCAATAAAGAGTGTTTTGTCAATAGCGCAACTCGGGGCTCACCACGCGCGCGCGTCAAAGACGCGTAAAGCAGCCCAGATGCTCGATTTAGTTATATCAATCACTACAGAGGCTTTTCTCTCTCTCTTTCTCTCTCTCTCTCTTTCTCTCCTTGCACTTATCCTACACACTGCTGTGGGTGACTAACTCAAGAAGGTGCTCTTTATTAGCACTGTAAAGCGCTGGGCGAATCTCCGGTCCCCTCGCGCCTCACTGTGACATCATTGAACCTCGCGCACGCATGCATCATGTTTGTCAACATTTGACATATGAAAACTCCTGAATTACCTGATTTGAAACCGCATTCTCACGAGTTGTTTTTTTTTTTTGGTCGGAGTAGAAGGCGATTTTATAACAACTTTATTTAGATTCATGAGTGAAACGTTTTGTCTGAAGTAAAGCGAACACAAATTAAGACTAAACTTTGAATGGACATCATGGACGCGATATTTGGATTTAGAAGTTTTGTTTAAATGGTTTACTTAAATTTTTCGATTTAAGTATCTCGTATGAATTTTGTATGAATTTTACTGTCAATTTCTGCCATATGGACATCAACTTGACAGTCACCACTGATAAGCTGCAACTTAATATAATGTAGAAACTTTAAAATAGAAACTGAAATTTTCTGTAAAGCTGCTTTGCGACGATTTGTATCGTGAAAAGCGCTTTGGCCTACAAATAAAATTGAATTATTATTATTATTTTTTTTAATTATCTGCTACAAATTTGTTTACAAATATACTTTTCCCTAAACTATTATTACAAACTATAAAACTACCAGAAAAAACAAACATTTTGTGCACGAATATATATAGTGGTAATAAAATGTGCTTGGTAAACACATAATTCAAAACAGAAAATATATAGGAAATATTTAAATTCGAAACGGCAAATAAAAAATCGAAACAAATGCATGTAACTCTAAAACCACAACAGTATTAAAGTAAAAGCCTAAGCAGTAAACTATAGGCTATATTTGAAATCCACAGGCAAATGGCATATTGTCCTGTTCATTTCTTTTTTTTATACTAAGTCTTATAATGTCACCTCAGGGGGCTGTTGGTCACATATGATCGTAATTTTACCCCTGTAGTTCATTTTAATTGGTTAAACTGTTGGTGTTACAACACTTCCCAGTCTCCATAGTGTTGAAGCGGTGGATTCCAGCAGCACCTGTTATCTGATTTAGCCTACAATAAATTCCCAGATTGTTCCCCTATTATGTCTACATACAATTTAATGTGAAATATAATAAAATAATTATTTGTTATGCTTTCGCGTCTCATTAATGAAACTTCACGCGACCATTACACGGTTTTCCATCACGCGCACACAGCTAAAATCATTATAACAAGCTATATTTCGCATCAGACGACCTTCGTTTCCAAACGCAAACTCGTGAGGACATTCATCTGGGAATCGTGCGCCAAACGAGAGGTATTAACAGCAAAAACGCCTCCAAGGAGCTGAGATCATGCCATGAGAGAGTGAGAGAGAGTCGCGCGCGCGTTACAGTCAGTCCGCGAGCAAAAGCAGAAATGAAAAGTGGCAGCTCGGTGTGAAATACAATTGACACTGATTCGATGCGAAGACATTTTTTCGTGAAGGATTATTCAGTTTAAAAGGTAACACATATGGAAAATGAGCGCGTCGATGACATACCGTGCCTTTAAAATATTTGTATGTTTATTATTTATTCCCAAATATACATGCTACTTTGTAATAGCCTTTTTTATTTAATGGCTATTGAGCAGTAAGATAAATGCGTTAAAATGCTAATGTTTGTGTTTTCAGGGCGACTTTAGAACATTGCTAATTTTGACTGCTGTTCAATTGGAAGCAGATGGGTGTCGAATAACCTGCAATTTGGAGCTTTTTCACACAATAAGCAGTCGCTTCACTGTTGTCATATGCTGCTCCTCGGATTTCTTCAGCTGGGCGAAGGCAAAACGAAAAAAAAAATCCTCTGTAATGATATCACGTCACAAATGCATCTTTATATTTGTTTATATCTCAGGTTTGGCTGATTTTGAGAGAGTTTCATTTTTATTTACAGTCCAATTATTAAGTTATCTGATATGACTTGGTAAATAATAATGATGACATGCATATATTTCCATAGAGTATTTTCGCTGCATTTTAGAAATACTAATGGTATGATTCGATGACCTCACAGTCGCGATTTATTTCTGACACTGAAGCCTTGACTTTTTTTTGTGAAAAATTAATAGACTATTTCTTCAAGGTCTGTAGACTAGAATGCTGAATAGAAATTATCACACCCAAAATAGAATTGTATATCTGACTTAAACAGCAAATGGTAAAGTCACATTAGTTAAATGCCATGTTTCTAGCAAAATTAGAATTTAAAAATAATTGTATCTCATACTATTATTGTGACTTAAGTCTTATTTAGTGTAGACGTCTAGAAATAATGGAGTTAGCGCCGCTCTAGTGATGTGTTATGAATAGAATTCCATTTCTTTATTTTATTTTTTTAAATTGTTTTTTTAATACGATGCACAATAAAGATAAAGGCCATTTAAAGTAATGCTGAAAAGAGCACGCTGAATAGGTTTGATACCGAGACCAGCAACTGGCATCATTTTTAATAGTGGCTGAAACGAAATCTAAATAAAATAAAAATGTGGAATATGTAAGGAGATGATATTCAAGCTTTAATAAATGTTTTAACAGTATTGCTAATTCTTTAGTAAATAAACATCAACTAAATTTGCATTTAAAGTTTTTGTTTCCACTAAACTAAAATGTAATTAATTACAAACTAAGCTAGCATGTGACAAATATTTTAAAACGTATAAAAATGTAAATATAAAAATCTCTTTTAATGCCCTTTAAAAAGCATGTTGTTTCAGATTTTTTAAATGTTTCATTTATAGGCTACTCAGCCTTCATGTGTGTCATAATTTCATGCAAAACATTAAAAAAAGACCAGAAAAGTGACATTAAAAACACTTTAATTGTAACACTTAAGACACCTGGGCAATCTCAGGTGCACAGAGACAATAGAAATATACAGCTCTTTTTAAAATCCAGTGACATTTTCTTTCATCTGAAACATAGTCGGACATTGACAGCATAATATACATGACACACTTCTACAGAAGAATCTGAATGTGAATTCATAGCGATTGAGTGGAACAGTGTCACGACTTAATCGAATAAACAGTGAACAACAAGCATTTCATCCACCATATCTGGAGCTCTGGCCTGAGGATCCGAAGCTGATGCAAAAAAAAAAAAAATAGATAAAAAACAGCATATAAGCAGACGCTACTTCCCTCACGCTCTGTATTTCTAGTTTTCACTCCGGTACACCTTGTCTACACTTACAAATCATTGGCTGGTTCTTTGTGGGTAAATTTGTGCCTACGAGTGCTTCCCGAACTTGCCTAGTGATGAGCCACCGTATCACTGCACATCAAATACAGAACGACAGAGACACTTTAGCTGTCTGTAAGTGGCCAATGAGAGTTTTATACAAGCATGGAGACATCGGCTTAGACAAGAGGGCAGTGTAGCACTGGCTGGGGAGCATGAAGCGTGCGCTCCAATCAGGAGAGCTGGAATCCGACCTCTTCGTATCAAGTTTATGACCGTCCGGGTGGGACGTCAACCCTCCTCTTCATCGCTGTCCCTCATGGTAATGCCCTGCAGACCGTCCGCAGCCGCCGTGGCTTCCTCGATAGTGAGCCGGTTGTAAACCGTCTCGTAGCTCTTGTAGTTCAACGTGCCGTCCAACACGCCCTGCAGCCTGAAGTCACGGTACGACTTCTGCACGACACAAATAAAGAGCCAAAACAAGCATGGATGACAATGAAATAGTTTAAGGATACGTCGATTTTACTTTTTGACTTCTCGTACATCAGGATTCGTCTGAAACGGCACTTGTGTACTAATTAATCTCTCATTCTCATGGTAATGGAAGTCGTTGTGCAGCCAAGCTGAACTTGACACTCTTGTCATGGTCAATTAACATCAACAGAGTTTCGAACAAAAACTTCTTCACACTGTATTCTTTTCTTACCTTGACAATCTTGATGAGAGTTTTGAGTTGGTAAACATGCAGCTGCTGGTCGAGTCTGTCCGTCAGCCAGGCGCACACCGCCTTCATCAAAGAGTTGTACCATTGCTGTGCATGTGAGAAAGAGAGAGATAAACCTTGAAGAGGACATAAATGTTATGCAAAAAAACTCTCAGTACTTTAGGCAAATAAAAAGATGTGACCTACACTGGGCGTGAAGGAAAAAGCAGCTTTTTGGTTAATGTTAAATGTTCCCTTTATTTGTGTTTTTCTCCTTCAATTACGCCTTAAAAATTTCACATCCCCACTCTGAAGTTGGCGGTCCTCGAAAATGAATTTATTATACCTCAAGCTTCACATAAAACCTTTTTTTAACCAAAGAACCACCAAGAAACTGTCGATTACCTATTCAACGTATTAAATATTAATTAAGAGTCTTTACTTCATTTCTCATTACTAAACTTACAAGCAAGTATCTTCCCGTGCCCCAAGTATCATTTGAGGTCGCGTTTGCACATAATAACAATCTTAAAGATACCGAACATATTAATTACAGAGCTAACACTTGAATCTCCGTATAAAGGGGTCACCTTGCACTCCAAACAAAATGCAGCTGAAGGGCAGGAAGTCATTTTTTCTCCATAGGAATCAGTAGCAGATGCCTGTTTTTTGTGTTGTTTATATATGTCTTATATGTCATACGTTTATATATTAATATATTATTATATCTCATATTAACAATTTGCACACACAAGTTTTATCCGATAGCTCCTACCGACCGCAGACGCAGGTTTACAAGCCACTTTTTCCAGCGTTTTTCAGTCAATTTCTTGACTTTTCCTTCCTTATGAACAACACATTTTCGTACACGATAAAATCTCCTAGTGTTTTCTCCGTTTGACCAATTTGAGCATTCATAAACAACACAAAAAAACAGGCATCTTGAGTTTCTGCTACTGATTCCTATGGAGAAAAAATGACTTCCTGCCCTCCAGCTGCATTTCGCGTGTCATCAGAATCACGTGTTTGCAAACAACCTATTACCTGTCTTTTCTATGAAAGAAGCCGGTTCTTTAATCAGCAGCGATCAGACTGTGAATCGGTTTTGCATGAGAACCTCTGACACCAGCTTGTGTTTGCATTCAGCCCGGTAATTTCATTTCGGAAATCATTAGCTCACGCCGACAAAAGACTGAGATTGTCCAGGCGCTTAGAATATTATTTCACGCACAAACAACACTGCATCGTATAAGACCACAGCATCGTGTTTACCGGCGAAATACATCACTTAGGAATGTTTTCATTGAGCTTCCCATGCAATTTAACATCAGTCTTACAAATTTGCAACGGGAGCGTAAATGAATCCAAACAGCATACCAATAATCAGCAAAGTCCGCTCCTGCAGTTAACAAAAAGTGGGCAAAACGGAAAGATGAGATGCCACTTAATTGAAGCACTTAAGCTGGTTGGGAAACAGATGACTGTGCCCTAATTGTTTGAGGTGAAAGAATGGCAACGCATTTCTTCATATCAGACGAATCTCCGTCGGTAATCACACGCTTAAGTGTCCACTTCTCTGGTTCATTAGGGAGGCAGGGGAGGGCAGCCTCCGCACCTGTGACCAGGCTGAGGGCCGCGGCCCCTTGCCGTGCAAACCTCATCGCTCTGCTAATCACAGTGATTTAGCACCCCGGACAAACAGACTGCAGCCTGCAAGGGCATGCGGCGACTGATTTTCTTATTTCCTTGAGCGCATTCGCAAAACAGCACTGAATGGTACAGCCGCTCTTTCTTAAGAAGAAACACTCAGAAATATTCACGCCCAAACTTTTAGCCGTCCAGAGATGCGAATTAGATTAAATGTTTTGAAACAGATGGATTCATAAGACTTGAGGCTGCTTGATGAGGAAGTTTCTGTGGTGACACACGCCGACCCTTCTCTCGGCTCGCTCTCGGTGCATGACTGTGAGCATGTGACACACATTAGGGGCTGCTGGTGTGCAGGGCACCTCTATCCCGCTTGCCTGTCTCCATCGGCGGCCTCGGCAAAGGTCTAATAAATCAAGAGAAGACATCAAACACTGCTTTTCTCCAATCTGGCTTGGAATAGAAAGTTTTCAAAGGCAATCTGCTCAGGATTTATAGGGGCGGGAGGGTTGTGTGTACATCCTCTCGAGTGTTTGTGCCGTTCTATAGATCTGCTGTCTCTTGAAGCGGCTCGGAAGGAAGAGCAGTGTGTTCTAAACAAAATTAAGGAGCGAGACGTACGCGTTTGCGCCTTCTTCCTCTCTCTCTCGACGTTGTTTGAGAGTAAACAGGTCAACAGGAGTCCCGGGTGAGTGCTCAGGCACTGGAAGTGGTCACAGTGGGCTGATGAGTGCTCTTGGTGAGGCCTCATTGCCTCTTCCTACAAAACTTTCCCCACCCCTTCTCACCTCCCTCGGCCTCGGCTTTACAATACCCACAGCTGAGGAAATGTGGTGGGAATGCGGTTGGAAAAGAACCGAGACAGAATAAAAAAGGAATAGAATGAGACGTTGGATGTTCATTCACATACATTGGCACGAATGTCACTTGCTTGAAGTAATTCTGCTGGCTTTGCATTGATCTGTAGACTTATTATGAAACATTTCTTTAGGTACGGTGTCTGAAAGCAGTGGAGTGAAACTGAATGTCATTTATAGTGTGTTCATTGACTGGCAGGAACTTACGTCAAAGATTTTCTCTATGTACATCTCGTCGTTCACACGGTCGCGCAGAATATCCTGGTTCTGTCGTACAAAGTTGATATAGGTGTCTGCTAGGTCCATTCCAGGTTTCTGTTAAGAGTGATGGATTCAAAGTCAGTTTGGTCATAAGACTTATTCATCGTGAGGCTTCATTTTATTTTTTTATGCAAAGCAGGACTATCAAATCGATTAATCACATCAAAAATAAAAGTTTGTGTTTACATAACATGTGTACTGTGTATATTTATATGTACATATCGTTACACACACGTATGTCTATATTTAAGAAATATTTACATGTGTATATATATATATATATATTTATATTACATATATTTATTAAATATATACATGTTTGTGTGTATATTAATATATAAATATAAATTTACATAGTACACACATATTATGTAAACACAAACTTATTTTCAATGCAATTAATCGTGATTATTTGCCGTTAATCGATTTGACAGCACTAATGCAAAGCAAATTTGGCTTGAAAACATGCTGATGATTAATACCGAGTCATTCAAACTTTATTTTCATAAAGGTGGACTAAGTGAAACATTTTGCACCTCAAGAAATGTACTATATTTTTGACAAAACATCAGTCAGATCAGTGGCTGAGTAAAAGCTGTTTAATTCTTCATAGGGGCAGGTCCACCTCATGGTGGCGGCAATTTTGAGATCACATGACCAGTTTATGCTAGTACTTCATTTCTTATTGATGCTATTATAGTTGCCTTCTTGGTGTGAATGGGCCTTTACTGTATATTCTACTCTTGGTGAATTGATCAAGAAATGATGTTTTAAAAAATTATGATGACTATTATTATTAATAAATACTAGCAGGTATTTCTGCAATGACATTGTTAACTAAAATTCTTTGCGTTTATATGATGCTGCATTCATGACAATTGTGTTAGTATGAAGTTTGCGCAGTTGTATCAGACAGTCGCATCAAATAAACTAAAAAGACTTAGTTCACCTTTAATTCAAGTAATTTTTTTGCGTTCCAAGGTGAGCAAATCCAATACCAAGTTAAAACACAAATACCAAAACACTGACAGCCACCACCACTATCTCTGCCTGCTGAATGATGTTCAAGAAAATGCTTCAAAAAATAACATGTGTAAACTACCAAAAAGCACCTGTGACACTTATACCCTGTTAAAAGCAATCCTTTTACCTGTGGAAAAACATTTCTATTCACACTGGGGCTGTTAAAACGGGGAAAAAATGTCCTAATAGTGCTGTAATTGCTGTGACACGTTTTCCACCCATGACTGAAGCTGATGTAGCTTGAGGGCTTGAATGCTGGAAAACCCCCTTTTTATTAGAGAGCAAAGAGACACCCGAACATCAACCTCCTGTTCTTGTCAGGCCTCTCTTCCTGTGAGTTTGTGTGTTGGTCATATGACAGAAGCAAGGTGTGCTGAAGCTCTGTTTTTTTCCCCACAAAGAATCCTGAAAAATGTATCATGGTTTTCACTAATATATGGTGTTAATCAGCATAAATGTTTTTAACACTGATAATACAAGTTTCTTAAACAGCAAATCAATATATTAGAATGATTTCTAAAGGATCACGTGACACTGAAGACTGGAGTAATGACTGCTGAAAATTCAGCTTTGAATCACAGGAATAAATTGCATTTTAAAATATATTAAAATAGAAAATAGTTATTTGAAATTATAATAATATTTTGCTTTTTTTTTTTTTTTTTAAATGCAGCTTTGGTGAATATAAGATACTTCTTTCAAAAATCTTAAAAAAAATCTTAATGGCTTCAAAATTTTGATTGGCAATGAATATATATCATTTGATATATACCAGATTTATCTCTTACAAAATGATTAAATAAACAAACAATCAAACATGCCAATAAAACCAGAAAACACCTCAAGCAGTCAAACACACAGATGATTTAACTTGGAAAAAGAAAATTACGACAAAAGATGCCAAATGCAGTAAATGGACTTCTGTACAAGGACTCAAATGAGGAATTCAATCTTGTTTTGAACTGATCCTGTTTTGAACTATCCCATGGCTTGGCTGTAAACTTGAACATGCAACTTGTTGTAAAAACAAGCTTGTTCCTGGAAAAGCGGCGTCATTTTGAAAACGGCAAACTGTCACGCTACTGAAACAAGTTATGTAGTAGCGTCACTAACTATAGTTAGCAATTCCCCAATACTGGACAGCAACACTCACTGGATGGTACAGTATAACCTCGTGACCGCATCCACAGTCGGCCGATATCCAGACAAACAGCACTTGATCAAATACGACTGGGATCTCAAGAGGACTTCATATCGTGTTGAGTGAGAGGTCTTCACAGACATATATTATATTATCAAGAAAGGAAGAAAACTGCCACTTCCTGTGCAGAACCAAGCATATAATATCTCTGACTTATCATGGCACTTGGGTGGAAGCAAGACGGGGTCTTTTTAACCCAACGCCCTTCCTTCCATCTCTCTGACAGGACGACAAAGCCTGTGATGGACCGATAAGCACACCAAAACACGATCTTCTCGAACGAAATCCAACCGGAGGACCGAGGGACAGGCCCGATCCGTCAGGCCAGACAATGCCACGACGGTTGGGTGTGGGCCATGTGTGAATGAATAAATGGAGAGGTGTGGGACGGTGCGATTAAGGCCAGGTTAATGACTGGTTAAGCTGAGCGGATAAATGGCGTGGATGGGAAACAGAGGAGAAAGGGAAGGGGAGACGAAATGCGCAGTAATTACACAGAGCTGCAAGCCTGGCTTCCTGCCACTGCCTCATTCACTGTCCAGGTGCAGGTGTGTGGGAGCGTGTGTATGTGTGTGTGGTGTCGAAGTAGGGAGCGTGTGAAGTGAGTTTGTACAAGTTTTGAGTAAATACTTTGTTGTGGTAGCGCTAATGCGAGCGCAGATTCGAGCCGTGGGTGTGAATGTGTGAACGAGTGTGTTAACAGAGCGCTATCGGGAGGGCGTCTCGCCAGAAAGCCTCGGCACTTGAATGGCAGCCTTCACAAAGGAGCAGAGGAGCTTAACCTTTCGTGACAAGAGCCCAGAAATGTTCAGTGCCAAAGGCCAAACCACAGCCATGTTCTTCCCTCCCTCTCCGGCTGTAGCGGGAGCTGTGAAAGGGGCTTACATGGAACAGCGTTCCTTCTGCACAAAAGCGCAAGGTGGAGGTGATGTTATAATTTGAGGGGGAGATGGGGTGTTCGCCGCTGCACACCTCGGGGAGCCAATGCCAAGAGCTCGGATGGAGCGATGAGGTGTGGATGTGTAGGGACTGACTGACTTTTCTGTTCTTAATCTTGTCGCTTTGCTTTGTACAGTGGCTCCAAAAAGTATTTGGACGCTCAAGTTACGCCTAAAAACCAATAAATACAAAATATCACACCGAGAAATGTTTATCTGAAAGAAGCGTAGCACATGCATAGTTTACGCAAAATATTTCACATAAAGACATTGTTTTAACCAAACAAAAAAAAAATTACTTAAAAATTAAGATGAATTGAAGTGAAATAGTTCATACAATTAAGCCACATAAATGTCTGAATGTTATCGCATTATAGAAAATATTGAAACAGTGTAATGTTTTTAAAGAAACATAGCACAAGCACACTTTTGAATAAAGTAGTTTTTAAAGTTTAAGAACAAAACAAACTGTTTAAAATCAAGACAAAATATATTTAGACACTTCCTTAAGACACCTGTAAATATATATGAATGTTTCTGCATTAGATCAAATGTCAAATCAAGTGCATTTTAAAAAAAGAAATATAGCGCAAAATATAGCACTTGTAAAGTAATTTTTTAAAAGATGCAAATTATAAAACAACAGTTAAACTGTTCAAAATCAAGACAAAATGAATTTAGACACTTAAGTCACACATACAGTAAATATGTATAAATATTAGTGCATTAGATCAAATATAAAATCAAGTGTAATATTTTCAAGAAATATAGCACACTAAGTTTTTTAAGGTGCAAATGATAAAACAAAAGAAATCAACAAAACATTTAGACACGTAAGTCACACTTAAATACTGTATGAATGAATGTTACTGCATTAGATAAAATATCAAAACAAGTATAATATTTTTTTTTTAAATGGTAAAGCATTACAAAACTATTTGAACACGTTTTGGTGGTCAAGTATTAGTGGATCATGTTGGTAGTTAATGTGATGAACTCCACCTGTGGTCACTCCGCAGAACACCTGTGTGAACTTGAGGAAAACTGACCACATACATCCACTAAAATCACTCTTTGATTAAACTTCTGCCCACATGGACTCTGCAGTCACAAAATGCCACAGAAAAACTGTTAATAACGGGTGTTCCAATTCTGCAGAAATCCAAACATTCCCGGCCCTTGTGTGTTTGTATATTAAATATTTTGGCTAATTTGATAATGCTTTCATTTGCCAAAAAAAGTGTAGTTCTCTCAGCCCTGTTGAACATTTTACAATCTTTAAATTTCATTCCACAGATTCCCCCCTAAAATCAGCACAGAAAAATGTCAGCAAATTTAATTCCTCTTAAAAAGAGCTAGTTTTGAGAAAAGGTTTCATATATATGTATTTTTAGATTTTTGCTTTATCATTTGAAATTACATTTATACATTTTTAAGTGTGACATGAGCGTTCAAATACCTTTTAGAGCCACAGCATATCGTTATAAAATTCTATTTCCAATTAATGCTGTTCTTTCGAACATTCTATTAATCAAAGAATTCAGATTAATGGCCAAGAAATACAGTAAAAATGATACATATATATATATAACTATTTTTGATTGAAGATATGCAGCCTTTATAAGCATGATAGATTGCTTTTAAAAATCTTACTGATTTCAAATTTTTGAACGGTGGCGTACTCTATGTATGAACACAAACTCTAGTTTGATATTAGTCACAGAACTAACTGGAATGAGTTGTTGTTCATGTTTTTATTCAGAAAGCCCTTCTGTAATACTGTGGTCTCGGACCAGGAGGTCATGTGATTACTCAGTCTTTCCTTCACCCCGTGTTAGTTTCTTTCTGCTTGCTCACTGTCTGTGCTCTGAACAGTCCTGGTTCCTGGTGATTCATTAGCATCTTTTTCTGCTTGTGACGGCCCATTGTCAACACTGTGGCAGATCGTGAGACTGATTTTAAGCCAATCGGGTTGCTAATTAGTCTTGCTCAGCCAGCTCTGATAGACGCTCCAATCCTGCTTTCATTTGGCCATGAACCGCAAATGATAAAAAAACATATAATCGTGTGAAGTAATGATGAAATAATACACATTAAGCCTTTTTAAATATTAAAAACAAAGCAAGATGGAAACGCTTGGCAAAGCTGAATAGAGAATCTGTTTCCCTAAGTAAATAATAAAACACACACACAAATGCAATGCAGCATGCAAAAATATCCACACAGGGCATGCCGGCATCATGCGCAATTATACGTCCAAAATGACACTTACTGGGACATCCACATATTTGGCCGCTGCTTTTACCTTTAAAAAAAAAAAAAGTACCTGCTGAATATCTTTGGCTTATTAAACGTTCAGTACGAAATGAGATCCCGGAAAGGGGTGTGTGGGTGGGATGAACGTGAAAATACTCACCGTGAAAGACAGGATGGAGGAGAAGAATGTTCCCTCGTCATATCGTGAGAGTTTGGACAACACCCCATCCAGAACAGCTGCAAACTGTGAAAGCAAAGAAGCATGTTTGCGTGACAGGCACATACGCCTTTAGCACAAGCAACAATTAACAATTTAGGATAAAGTAACGTTCGCTGATACAACGGATATAACACTTCCAGATATAAAGAGTCGGCTTGCCGTGAAGGCCAGCTGAAAAGAATGGGCAAAAATTGTGAAATGTGGCAATGACAATGGCTGTTGGGAGTACCTTTGAGACCAAGGAGGAGATCATTTCCTTAAAGGCTTCATCGATCAGGACATCGATTTTTGAGTGGTACTGCTGCTGTAGGACAAGAAGAGGAGGAGAAACATCAAGAAATACAACAGGCGTGATGGGAAAGGCACGGATCGCGAGGCATCCTAAAAGAATAACACGCTCACAAAGACATATTTCGGCAGAGGGAAAAATCCTCCCCGTGCGATAGGGCTGAGTTAAGCAGCTATTAGGCCCATTATGCCCGTGAATGGCATTCCTGCTCTCGTTTAGGGCAAAGGAATTTGAAGGATACTTTTTGTGTGGGCCACAATTAGGGCAGCCTTGTGTTTTTCTAAAGAGCCCGTCCAGCTGCGGTGAGCAAAGGCTCACACTACATTCAATTAATCGGCCATTTCATGTCTGATAAGTCTTATTCACCTATTTTGTGAAAAAAAGGCGAGAGGAGGAAGGAGAAAGCGAGGGTTGGGGGGGGGGGGGGGGGGGGGGGGGTGAGAGAGAGAGAGAGAGAGTGCACATCCATTTGGCCGCGCTGAATAGATGCCTTTGCTGCATGCGCTGCAAGCAGGAGTTCATCTACGCCAACAATGGCCATTCATGGCGAATCTAAAGGACACCCAAATTAAAAATTTCAATCAACAATGCGTGCAGATCGGTGACAAATTGAGGGTGCTAAGAGGTCACTGTCAGCAGCCCTAATTTTCTTGCGCGCAAAATGGCAGTTTGTTCATAAATGGCATTATAGGAGAATCTTGAGGACTTTTTACCTCAATTAACACTTCCATGTTTGCTTTTTATACGGCTAAACAGCGAGGGCTCTTTTTTTTGCATTAGCGCAGATTAAATAGGGAGGTCTTTGCCGTGTGTGTGAAAACCAAAAGAACAATAATTTCTTTTGAAAACATTTATCTGGTAGCCATCCACTTCAGAGTCACTTCAGCGAGATGGCGGCTTATAAAGCGTAACCTTGTATTTCCAAATAAAGCGGCAGGCAAACTTGGGTAAAATAATCTTTTCTTTGCTTTTAAATAAAGTCTTTCACAAACACGCCGACTCGCACCAATGGCCATTAAATTCAATCCCGTGTGAAGGAAAATCAGTTCAGCGTTGAGAAATACCTTTTAACCCAATACTAAGAAGTAAGTGGCGGTTTCTCGCAGCCGTGCGACTATCTCGCCGCACAAGGACACATACTTTTAAGTGTCACTGTTGGAAAAAATTCATCTTTTTTTCGTGAAGTTAGCACCTGTTTTTTTGTTAGCACTGGAGAAGAGTAGTATCGACTAAGACGGCACAATTCAGATGAGAGAGAGAGCGAGATCTCAACTACAAAAACAAATAGTTTACTTCTATTTCAAAAGCTTTCATACATCTAAATTTGCACTAATATGAAGGAGAGAAATAAGTATGGCAGTGATCAAATTGGAGGGTGTCGTTTTTAAACCAAAATCATTTCAAATTACACTTGATTCCACTAATTTTTGATATTTTGAAAATGTTTTAGTGAGTTTTTGTCCATACAATGGAAGCCAATGTTATTTGGGTCCCAACATTCTTAAAAATTAATTCTTTTGTGTTCCACAGAAGAAAGTAAGTCATACAATTTTGGAACGACATGAGTAAATGATGACAGAATTTTCATTTTAAGGTGAACTATCCCTTTAAGAGTTAATTGCACACAATGCATTCTTTCTCTGCTCACATGGATAGGAGATTGTAGAGGGGACACTTACCCACTGCTGCTCAACCTTGGGTTCATGCAATAATGTGCAGGCCATGCAGGGATGAGTCAAAGAAAGACAACGAACAAAAAGAAAGAAAAAAAAAAAATTTGAATGAAAACTTAACTCAGAGCTGGTTAACGGACAGCCAACAGATAAATACAACTAATCTTAAGTATAATTTTGATCATTAATTAGCTAGCATAGGCAATAAACAAACATAACACAAAATCTAATAAACTTGCTCATTTCTAAAGAAAGAATATGAAATGAGATTTAATTTATTAAGGAAGAAAAAATTGCAAACTGTCACTTTAATGTCTGAATCACTAATTCTGGATACAAAACGAAAATAGAAACCTTGTACTCAAAAGTACACAAATGTAAATTTTATTCAGAGTAAAAATTATTTGTAGCCTGGACAGATAGATATAAACCACATTCTCAATTTGAAAATGCAGTTTGAAATCAGATTCAAATCAGATTTTCTGCAATGCGTCTCAGTGTGAACGGCCAATTTGGATTTAATTTCATTTTCTTCATTGTTCATTACGTGGTGCATGTAAAATAATTTTAATTGCCCAATATCTATAACTGATTACTCTAATTTTTTTTTACGTTGTATTAAACTGCGACATTTAATTTGGATTTAAAAACCAATTTGGATTTGTCTGTAGTGTGAACACAGTTTAAGTGACTCCAAACTCTACTCTGAATCATAATAATCCAATTTAAAGCTTTCAAGGATAATCTGAACATCTTTTGCTCCCCAGTCAGAACAATGTTTTGAAAGATGTACATTTTTACTGAAGTTACTTCACTTCAGTTTGATTGAATAGCTACCTTTAAGTAGTTTCTGCACATTAAGCTGGGCTAAATTATTTTTTTAAATGAAAGAAACTACTCCTTAATGAACTTCTATGTTAAATGTTCACACAAAAACAGGAAAATTAGATATCTAAACTAAGTGGAATCGTGCTTGTCACGAAAATGAGAAGCCAGTATAATAATTTGGCTTCTATGAAATTAAAATGGCAGCTCTGGGTGTTGAGTTTGGCTGTGGTTTGTTCAAGGCCTCTGGAGCATAAGGACTTTCTGGTCAAGATTTATCTCTAGGCAGAAGAAGAGGAGGTAATAATATGGCCTACAGAAAGGAAGCACAAAACACTTCACACCAATTGATAACATCTGCGCTAGTTCAACTCAAAAGCAAGTTGCAGTATAAAAGGAGAAACTGATAAATGGATCTTTGCCAATTTACTGCTATTCAAATGACTGATTAGAGTCACGCAATTCAATGTTCTTAATCTTGTTTTCACCTCCCAACTGTCAATTGAACAGAGACGAGATGATTTTATGAACACCATAAGTCTCCTAAAAAACATCTACGGTACTAAGGTAAAGATATTCATCCCTGATAGGATTGTGACGTACCTCCTGGCCTTGGTCAAGAACACAGAGCTTGGAGCACTGCTTCTTGGCATCCATGAGAACATTGAACATTGTGCACACAGACAAGGGGACGCGGAAATCAGTCGACTTGCAAGACTTCTGCATTTTAGCGTCAAAGGCAGCTTTGGTCCTAGATATCAGAGATGGAGAAATTGGTTATATGAAGCCCCTGTCTATAAAAAGGAATGTCATTATTAGTCATTAATTAGCTGACCTTTTGACACAGGCCTCCATCATATCACTAGCCATCAGTTTGAGCCTCTGCTCCAGATGTTTGGCGAACTCCGGCTCTGGCCAGTGCAGGTCCATCACGAACATCTGGAGAGCATCCAGCTTCCAGAATAGATCTTCTGATGTGGCCGAGCCGTTACTGAGGAAGACAGAAACAGTGACATGTTAGCTCATGCTTGATCTTAAAGCCAGAAATTTCAACAATTTTTTACAGCAAATACATTACAAGACTTAAAAAGGAAAGGTGAAAAAATGAAACCTGTAAAATCAAAGTATGAATGCCAAGAGTAAGTAAACAGACACTCTCATGCAAAATAGACCAGTCCCTGATGTCCATGAACATATGATGGTATAAGAATTTTGTGGCATTTCTAACTATTTGAATACCCATGAACTAATGATTTAATGTATTATTTAAAATAATGTTTGTGTTCTGGTGCGTGACTACAACTGGCGTAAAAAATAATCACAACATGCATTATGTGAAATTTTGCCTGGGCAACCAAATTAAATAATAATAAAAAAATTTAGACACTAAAATTGCTCAAAAGTAAATTAAAGTTAAATAGGAAGCTAAATAGGAAAAAAATTATAATTAAAATATAAAAAATTGTTAATGATTATTAATGATTAATAAAAAAATATTACAATGTTAAAATATTAATTACAAATATATTAAAAGCACAAAACCAAAAGACTAAAATTAAATGTTAATTTAATGATTAAAAATATGTATTGAAAAATCTAAAGTGCTAAATATATATATTAAAAAATATAATACATGATGGCAGAAAGAAAAAGAGTGTAAAGAATTACAGCTGGCCTGGAGCATAAATCTTAAGATGTTTTCACATTTGCTCTGTTTCAGGCGTCTAAGAATTTTGATTTATTTGAATCTTCAAAGTTATTGCATGCAATTTATGAAATATCACATTTGACAAATTCATATATCAATTATAATAGTTGTCAGTCATCTGTCGTGTGTGTCATGTGTTCCCGCCTCGTGTCCATATTTGGTTTATTTCCTGTCCTCGTCTAGTGTGATTTATTAGTTAATCCTTGTCCAGCTGTGTTTGTCTCGTTATCTATGATTATCCTGTGTATTTATAGTCCTGTCTGTTCAGTTTGATTTCGTCTGGTCTACTTGTTACTCCCCGGTGTTCCTGTCTGTATCAGCCCTGCCTTATTTGAAGTAAAGACTGTTATTTTGAAGTTTATCTTCGTCTGCGTGTTCCTGTGTCCTCCTCATGTGTGCACCGTGACAATAGTATTATATTTTATAATTATTATATCATAGCAATATTATATTCTAATAATAATATACAATATATTATTAATTATATATCGTTTTATATATTTCTTATATAATTAATATAGATATTACATTTATATTAAATTGAATATATTATAGCATTATATTCTATAATATTGAAATATTGTAATTATTATTTTTATGATTATTACTAATAATTACTATAATTAACATATTAATATTGGCCTTTTAACTAAAATATTAACATGAAATATTCTTTATGTATTACATTATTATAATTATATTATAAGAACATTAATTATTGTATTCTAATATACAAATTAATACATTCTAATATACATTTTATATATTTATATTAAATTTAATATATTCTATATTATAGTATTTATTACTTAAATATTATAAGTATATATAATATATATATATATATATATATATATATATATATATATATATATATGGACTCAAATGTGAAAACACCTTCCATTGTAAATAAATACTTAAATCACTCCAAAACTGCAAAACGCACAGTCAAACGACTTATCAAGCGAGAGAGTTACTATCAGTGTTGCCAAGTCTGCGGTTTTCCTACGGAATTGAGCTACATTAACACTGTTGCCACGGGTTGTTTTTCATGTCCACGGGTTGAAGCGACCCCAATAACGTGATATTTAGCCCCTGGAATGCAAATTTTACTGGAGGATCCCTGCCGAAAAATGTGTATTTTACCCTCTGGAATGAGATTTTTACTGGGGAACCCCTCTTGAAACGGGATTGGGCTAGTTTTGAGTAGAAATTGTGAGGGTTTGTTGCGAAAACCTGGCAACCCTAGTTACTACAAAAGTCAGGCTCTCTTGCACCCAGCTGACTGAAGTGCATCAGACAGAACTATCGGCCTAAGAGCGGCTGTTCCAAGAGCTGCAGGAAGTCGAGATCGACAGCAATTTCTACTGATGTTGTGTGCGACTCCTCTGGGTTCTGATGGACTCAAGAGATCTCCACCAATCCAGACAGATGGAGCGGCACTGCCATGTCAACCGCAGTCACACAGCAACGCCTGCACGGCGCAACTAAAAAAGGCCACTCGTTCCGCTCGCTGTTAAAAGACTGTTACCTTCACAAGTGGCGGTCCGGGAAAATAAATAATTTGGCAAAGTCCGCTGTGCAATTAAAAGGGGCGAGCACAAGCTCCCACTCGATTAATTAGCGGCGGTACGGTCCGTAAGGGCCCCCTCGGGGGTCCGCGCCTCCGCCTCGAGCCCGAGCGAGCAGGGTGAACAAATGGATGAGTTTCTCGCCTGACGAACAGAACCCCCGGGGGAGAACACAAAGTTCTCACCGAATCTAACAAGCAGCTAACCACAAAGTCCCCTCTGACAGACACCCACAGGACTACACCCACTACAGACACTGTTTCAGGCCTGGAAGCTGGTGTGCTTTTGCAGTTCACACTCTTTAGGCTAATTGAGATGGATGTAATTTAACTTTCCGATGTTATTTAGGCTCGTGTAGCTGTCAGAAGTTCTCCTGTTTACATCTCGGCCAGGATAAAAGTGTTTGGGGTCAATATACTATATAGTGTTACTCTGATAACCCCTGACGGTTGAGAGAAAATAGTGTTGGCGTTTATCGTCGCATGCTCACAGTGGGTTTAAACACTCGCAGATTGAGCCGATGTTACCTGGGCACTCCGCATTTAGGAGTAAAATTGAGTTTATGGAGACTCGCCTGTCCATGCGAATCATGTTATAAACAGGTTTCTGTGATTTTGTGAAAACACAACACCAAACACAAATGTGATGATATCACTGGTACTCACAAAATATCTGGCAAATTAATTCCTTGTCCGCTGTAAACCAAACACATGACTGTGTTAAATTTCAAAATGAATCACACAAAAACGCAGCTCCCAAAAATAAGTTACCAAGCCACTTTGGCACAAAACACACTAAAATGAACAACACACCACCAATGTTTTCAAGCAATCACATCACAAACAGGATCTTTACTAGTGCTGGATAGTAACTGATAACATGTAATCTGGATTAGAGAAATTTTTATTACGATTAGAGATTACATTACAGTTAATTTTTTACGGATTACATGATTATAAATGATTCACACAATGGCAGTACATTATTCATAATTTATCGATTCTCCCTAAACTCTTGAAGTCCCCCTTAGATTTAAAGTTAATATTTTAATAATTTAACAACACATTTGCATGTTTTCTGATGTTGGTAAAAGGTCAGATTTCTCTTTTTTATAGCAATAATCCATTTTAAATCTGTAAACAATAGTGCTGTCAAACGATTAATCATGATTAATCGTATCCAAAATAAACGTTTTTGTGTACATAATATTATATTATGATATTATATACAGTATAAATATTTTAAATGTATAAACTTATGTCTTAAATATACATGCATGTGTGTGTATTTATATATGCATGATGAATATACACAGTACACACACATATATTATGTACACAAAAACTTTTATTTTGGATGCGATTAATCGTTTGACAGCACTTATAAACAAGTTATGTCAAAAGTAATCTGAAAGTAATCCAAAAGTAGTCAGAATACATTACTTAAATACATTACTGACTACAATTTTCAACATGTAATTTGTAATCTGTAACAGACTAAAAGTTGTAAGTAATCCACCCAGCACTGATCTATACACTGATGGCAACAGGGATGGGAATCATAAGCAATTTAATGATTCAGATTCTAAAAAAAATTATTCTGGCCTCATGAACACTTCTTTTGTACGTGTGAAGAAGCCCAATATCTTATAAATGGTCTTAGCCATATAAATAATAATAATAATATTATTATTTTTGATATTCAAGTACCATTTTAAACACTTAATACAATAAAAAAGGGTAGATTTCAGAAGAAATTAGGTAAAAAAAGTAGTATTTCTGTCATGTGGGTTTCTTAACTGCAATTGATTCAAAAGTCTAGATTAAAAAAAAATAAGTCGGTAGATTGATTCATACACATGTCTCAATTGGTTTAGACTTGCCATGACTTTTTAGGCAATTCATTAAAAAGAACTTGTAAGAATAACTTTTATTACTGTATTTTATCGTATAAATTATCACCTACGTTTAGCTTTTTACATCTGGCAACTGTATTTAGGCTTCAAAATTCAAAAGTTGTGAAGAGTATCATGATGATAAAGATGTGAAAGAATCATACATTTTTGTTGGTCACTTATTTTCTGCAGTAATACAAAAACCAATGGAAAAATCCTTTTTTTTTTGGCTGGGGTACCAGGGTGATGCTAACTTATGGGTTGGCTACAAAAATACAATCACCACAGCACTTTATTTAATCAACATTTGCAGAAGAACACAGACATTTTTGACAAGAATAAGTATTTTTTTAAATAATGGAACCAGTTCAGAAAAAAAACAGCTTCTTGATTCCATCCCAAGCCGACAGACAAAACAAATCATAACACTCACACAGTCATGCAATCTAGGATGCACTTTAAGGGTACTGAAATTGGAAGTCTAATTCATTGTGCTAATACAAATTAATTTTTATGAATAACATTTACCATGCAAATGCTTATTATAGCAATAACTGAGCTTCACCAAACCAACAACTGGAAGCATTATGTGACATATTTACCACATTACAAATGCATATGCCACAATTGCTTTCCCATTATTTCAATATATTTTAATGGTTTTAAGGCCTGAAGACTCGCTTCGCACAAGCTATGTGGCTATAATAAGCATATGTCAAGAGCAGTGAGCAGTGATGGTGCCCAGCAGGCCCATACACACGTGCTGTCACACAGCGGCCCCATCCAGGAAGGGGCCGAGAAGCTGGGCATCTGAGGGAGGTTAAGAGGCAGGTTGGGAACCTTGGGCAGATTGTTGGTGATGGTCCTGCCGGAGATCAGAGAGTAAAAGAGCAGAAAGCCCTGAGAGGAGGCCGACAATAAGAGTTCATCAGATAAAGAGCAGAATAACCGGCGGATGACTGATCATTCTGAGGCATCAGAAGCTTACTGACAGGGAAGAAATGCACCTTAATTGGAGAAGACGGCATGTTTAGACATAACAGTCTATTCAATACCATATTGTCTTAACCGTCATGTTCAGTTTGGATTCGCCAGCTATAGAGACCCCAGATATAAAATGCTTTTTTTTTTTAATTGTATTTTCTTTCAATGTGTAAAAACATAACTAGAATGGATAACAATAACATTTTGTGAAAAGTTCATGTCTACTTTGTGGTAAAGAAAAGTACAGTTAAAGCTTAAATAAAATGAAATAATATATAACAATTATATATAATAATAACAACAACAACTATTATTATTACGATGATTTATTTATTTTATTATTTTAAGCGCTTAATACAAATGATAAAAGAGTTAAAGCTTCAATAATAATAAATTATATATAATAATTAATAACAACAATGACAACAACAACAGGCAAAATACTAAATTAGTTTATGTCAGAGGAAATGTAAGGCAAATGATTACAAATAATTATATTAATTGCTTACAAATGATTATAAAAGAGTTAAAACTTCAGTAATAATAAATAATATATAGTAATTAACTACTTTTATTATTATTATTATTAGTAGTAATTAATTATTTAGATAAATTATTATCATTATAAATAAAACATAATAATAATAATAATAAATATTTTGATTAGGTCAGAGAAATTTAAAGACAAATAATTATAATAATAAATAAAAAATATTAAAAATTTGTATTACTTATAATTTACTACTAATAATAATAATAATTAATACATATGGATTTTATTATTTTATTATACATTATTATTATTATAAATAAAATATAAATATGAATAAATGTGGTAATAATAATAATAATATTTATGGTAACAATTTATATTAGGGTCTCTTAATTCGTTGCTTATTAGCATGCATATTACCAGAATATTAGCCATTTATTAGTACTAATTAAGCACATATTAATGCCTTATTCTACATCCCTAATCCTGCCCAATACATAAACTTAACAACTACCTTACTAAATATTAATAAGCAGCCAATTAGGAGTTTATTGAGGGAAAAGTCGTAGTTAATAGTGAATAAGTGTTTTTACTTATTAAATGTAAAAACTATTATAATAATAATAATAGTTTCAGTTTATTTATTTACTGAATATTATAAATTATATATATATATATATATATATATATATATATATATATATATATATATATATATATATATATATATATATATATATATATATATATATATATATATATATATTAATCATTATAAATTATATATATATATATATATATATATATATATATATATATATATATATATATTATTAATAATAACAAAAAATAGGTAATTGGTATTATTGCAATTATTATTATTAAGAAGAAGTGTTTTGATTAGGTCAGAGGAATTTAAAGGGAAATTATTATTATGATTATTGCTATTTTTACACGTACAACACAGGGGTCATTGGGACTCCAAACATAAAAACAGTCAAGTCATTCTCATCAGAACATGAGCTTTAAGGTCTTATGTAAGATCTCATTTTCACAGCCAATGTTTTCTTAAGTTTTGCATCCACAGGAAATAGTTTGGTCAAGCGAATGATGACGACACATGTATACGACAGCATGACAAACAGACTTCACATCTGCACCTCACTGCCTTGTGTTCAGTGCCATCAAATTAAATATGGTGAGAACAAACTAGAAACTGTGAAGTAACTCAGAAAAGTACAAAGCATTAATGGAAAAGGATGAGGACAATCTTTGAGGCTCTATTCTTTAACCTCTCTCCAATCATCTCTGAAACATGAACATGTTAGAAATAGCCCAACACGGTTAAACAAACACGACACTGTATTCGCTTAACTGCAAAGAGAATCAAAGAAAACATACATAAAATCACATTGGACTCTAATGGCTTGACATTAAATGGGCTCTTACTTCACAGACTGCCACGTCTCCTGCTCAAAGCCGCGATGAATGGACTGAGCTATTGACGACTCCATCAGGTCAATGTAGCGCACCACCAGAGGGATGTACAGGTCCTGGAGGTGCTTATGGAACGTTCCATTGCACAGGTGAGCTGGAGAACATGAAGGCTTTACAATAATATTTGACAGATGTGCATTACAGTACATTATCAGGCTAAATATTGTGAGCAATGCCATCCTGCAGTGGAAATACATCTAGAATGACAGTTGCAGAAATCATAGACAACTGCAATCATTTTTTATTAATAACAATTAATAAATTAATAATCTAAATAACTACTTCATATAAAATATACCGTTTTTTTATGGTGTTGAAAAACAATGAACTAAACTAATGAAACAAATGAGTGAATTTATTTGCATAACAACTGGAATGATTTCCGAATATCATGTAAACATGGTTTCATTGTGTTGTGAAGCTGCTCATTTGCACATAAATGACTAAAGGTTTTTATAATGAGCAGAGTTTTTGGAGCATTGTTATGTTGTATAGATTGATTGCAGGGGAGGGTGGTGTAAGATGTGTCACACCCTTAATCTAGCAAATTGTGGGTAATGTTTGTCACTTTTTAGAAAAATAATAGTCAATTGATTAACTAATTAATCACACATTTAACCCCACCTAAAGTTTTTAAATACACTTTTTATATAACATTTACTTAAAAAAATTACTTCTATACATAAACCTATTATAATAAATGTCAAAACTGTGCCCTTCAGCAAGTAGAAAATATACGGAAACTTAATAAAGTTATCAAACACTAAATTCTAGATCAAATATAGCTGAATCCTTAAAGCTACAAAAGATTGATTTCCTCTTTTTTCTTTTGTTCTTTGATTAACTGACATCACAGCAGCTGGTTATTAAGTTATATGGCTGCTATTACTTTAAGAGCTGCCGCTGATGAACGTCACATGGAACTGATGTGCATGCTCGTAGATTCATTATGAAATGATACAGGCGACAGGCAGAGCACACCACCGCATTTGTGCGTGCACCTGAAGAGCACATGCTACGAGCACAGTTAATGCATTCATTTAAATCATTAAAAAATAACAAAAAATGCTTAGAAATAATGATATTAAAAATATAGAAATATAAAGAGAAATTATTATAAATAACAACATTTATTTTAAATAATAATAATTATCTAAGTTGTAAATTGTTGCTAAAGGGGTCCAAAATATATTATATAAAATGTATTATATTCAAATATTCTGAAAATTACACCTTTTCCTGGCTGGTTTATAAAAAAGCAAATAAAACAAGACCTTGAAAAAGGTTTGTGAAATGAACCCTTTTCACATTTTAGAAATACATAATACACACACAGTTATAATGTAACTTATTATATATTCAGTTATAGTGGTGAACATAAACTACAACAAATATATATTTTTTGTAATAATAATATTACTTTTTTTTATTTGTCTGACTTTCCAAAAGAGGAAAAAATGTTGAGAGATTAAGATAGTGGGAAGAGAGAACGATGAAAGAAATTTACCGTCAGCCATTGTATTAAAATAGTTTATAATTAACTACTATTCTGTAATTTAACGCCAAGGCGATAAAACACAATGTATAGTCTTATAAACGTACGTTGTTGTTTTTTTAAACAATTTTTAATTAAAACCACAATCTTTTCAGTTGATTGCATACAGCCTGAAATATAATTACTTTACCTCTCATCTCTCCATTCATTTGACAGAGGACAACATACCATATGTGAAAAGTGGCACAGCTTACCCCACTCTCCTGTACATGTAAATGCACTCAATGTAATTAAAGCACTTAGAAGGAAACGGGGGTCTGACAGAGAGAGAGAGAGATTCATGTCTCCTCAGGCATCATTAAGTGTAATTCCCATCTCTCTGTTCTTCATCATTAACACTAGCCTTTTTACTCTCAAGGGTGTTTGAGCTCATTTGAAACCATTTAACAATGATGAAACTCATTTGAGCATTTAGTGTCAATGTCACAACTATTTTTTTTTTGTCATGTGCACACACTCAAAACTGTAAAAAGCACACACAACTGAAACGAATCCCTGTCTGAAATCAGGAAAATGAGAGATTTAATTTGTAATATGCTACAGTGTTATCTGCTACCTACGACTCTCATTTAATTGCTCTAAGGCTTAACATTGAATTCAGAACCAAATCAAATAATGGAATTGTTAAGAGCAGTTTCAAAAAGTCAAGGTAACATTGAGATTTTTGTGCAACAATTTTAATTGTCCCAAATAAAACCACATTATTTAGGATATTTGAATTTGATCTCATTCGGCTAAGAAAGTCATCACATTTTAGTCTCTAATTGTTTGGATGAAATGTAATTCCTTTTTTTATTGCTCAATGAGCATTTTTAATTTATGTGTCTAATTTTTCAGAAATATTTCACATGTACTTCACGAACAATTATTAGATATCCTCCTGATAATGACACTGTGCCATGATGAACCAGAGAAATTATTATTATTTTTAAGTCATTGTTCACTTAAAAAAAAAAAAAAAAAAAAAATCACCAAGACTGCAATTATTTAAATACAGTAAAAACGGTAAAATGTGAAATATTATTACAATTTAAAATAACAGTTTTTTTATTTGAATATATTTTAAAATGTAATTAATTTCTGTGATCAAAGTTGATTTTTCAGCATCATTACTCCAGCCTTCAGAAATCATTCTAATATGCTGATTTGATGATCAAGAAACATTTCTTATTACTATCAATGCTAAAAACAATTGTGCTGCTTAATATTTCTTTATTATTAATGATTCTTTGATGAATATAAAGTTCAAGAGAACAGCATTTATTTGAAATCAAATCTTTATGACTTATAAATGTAATAATAAATGTTATTATAAATGTCTTTACTGTCACTTTTAATTAATTTAATGCATCCTTGCTGAATAAAAGTATTAATTAAACCAAGTAGTAGTAATTATTATATGGCTATTATATTGTTTCAGAAGTGCTTGTATTATTTTTATGATACTTTTCTGTCAAGTTTGAGTGATTTTGATAGTTTTTTTTTTATGTAAAAGAGCAGCGTGAGCATTCTGCTAAATCTCTCAGTCAATCAGGAGTTTGAAACAACATAAAGGTTGAGAAAATGACTAAATATTCATTTCTGAGTGAATTATTCCTTTAAATCTGCCAATTTTACCCCCCCCCCCCCCATTTTCAACATATAGGCTTTGCTCATTCCAATTTTACCTTTAAGAATAAAAGAGATTCATTTAGTGAGAACAGGGCAGAGGAAAGCAATACGACTGGATCTTCTACAAGAAAGTTCATATATGAAACAGTGTGGGAGTTCCCTATATCTTTTTGCCAACTGTCTGTGTTATTAGAGGCTGCCATTTCCATTGTCATGCTCCCTAGATAACCAACCATATCTATTCCAAATCAACTGCTGTTTGAACGAGACAGTAAAGCAAATCTCTTTATCACCGTTGCAAATGTTGCAGTCATGCAAAACAATCTTTGTAACTTCAACTTGGCTCTAGATGCTGTTCTATCAATAGACCAAAAGCTCCTCGCATAATTAACTTCATGCAGTGAAGTACTCAAAACTGTTTCACGGAATATTTCTTGTTGATTACGAGAGATATGTCGGACACTGGGATTTGCAAAATGTCCAGAATTCAGGTGACATGGAGATAATTTACCCTCCAGTGCCAGTAACCGATCACACTGTATTAGCGCGATGACAATAACAGAGCACAGCATGTTAACCTGCTCGCCTAACGAGCATTGTTTTCCAAAGCGATGAGAATATGCGAGCAGAAGTTTGGATAAATGGGAGCAGAAAGAACGACGAAGAAAGGTAAACACTACATACGGTCAGTTCGGAGGAAGTTGTTGAGCAGCTGAAAGAGGGGGAAACTGTCCCAGGAGTCCTGCGGCTGGACGGCCAACGCTGCGTCCATGTCCACCGTGTACAGAGACAGGAAGGTCTCGGCATGCTCCCCCATCGCCTCTGGCCACCAGGAGAAGGCCTGCAAAATACAGACATACACTCTTAAAAATAAAGTTTCTTTATTAGCATCAACGGTTCCACAAAGAACCTTTACTATCCATGGTACTTTTTCATTCTACCAAAGAGTACCACCTTTAGAGTATTTAAATGTCCAACACATTAAGAAAAAATGGTTCTTTTAAGAACGGTTGACTGAAAGGTTCTTTGAGAAACCAAAACCGGTTCTTCTATGGCATCACTGTGAAAGCCCCCTTTTGGAACCTTTATTTTTAAGTGTATTAGGGTGACTCTTCACTTTTGACTTGTTTTGTCTATGTTAAACATTTATCAGGCTATTTTAGTATCACTGATATGTAATTATAGTTTTATTATCATAGTTAGTATTTTTTATTGATTTTATTTTCATATTTCTCTGTTGTCAGAAAATGTCACATGATCCTTCCGAAATCAATCTAATATGCTGATTTGGTGCTCAAGAAACATTTATTATTATCAATGTTGAAAACTATTGAGCGGTTTAATATTTCTGTACAAATGGTGATGCAGAAATTTTAGATGACATTTCGGTAATTTTGTTGCGTGTTTGTCATTTTCATTGGATATTTTTAATTTGTCTGTTTTATTAATTTATTTATTAGTTTGAGCTATTTTAGTACTTCATGTTAAACTAAATGAACTTGAGAAATGCTACATTGGCAACTAGCTGAAATAAAATAAATGTTTATATTGTAATTTATGCATTTAATTATTTTATTACAGTTTGTTGTTTCAATGATTATTTCAAAGTCTAATTTTTCAATGGTTTTAGTTTTAGTTAACGATAAATAACCCTCCCTGGAACAAAGATCTGATCCTGGCCTTGATCAGCCATCGAGCACATTTTGGTAATTATTATTATAATTTTTTCTTTTTCAGTTTTTAGCACAAACCTGGTAAGTCTTTTACTTGTGAAAACAACAAGAGAGACAGCTGTCAATTAACTTTCTATTTAAAAAAATGTTTCTCAATTAAAATTCTCTATTGGGGACCATCAAATTATACATAAACACAAAATGAATTAAAAATATATTTAAGCTTTCACTTTTATTTTTTAAGTGCAAAGAAGAACTTTCCCTGATCGCAATATTGTTATACATTTAGCCTATTATAGAAGGGGAATTGAAACATCTGAGTGGAGAAAATATTAAAAACTATCTATCTATAAAAACTTTTTATAAATGCATTCTTAAAATCATCCTAATGGACAAAGTTTCCCCTTATAAGAACATTAATATGTAAAATACTACAAATATGCTATATATTCTATACATATGCAACACACAATCACAAACAATAATGGCAAAGATTAACAACAGAGAGACAACACTGAGAGCTAAACATGGTACACCATTCTTTGACAACAAAGCACAATAAACCATGGAAATGATGAAACCAAAGCCAGCAGAAGTCAAGCAATACAATGATGCGACCTTGAAAATAAGCACACAAAGATGGAGATAAATACAGAGAGAATGGAAGGTTGTTTTTGCTCCTGCATGCTTGCTTGGCTTTGTAAAGTGCTACTTCTAAACACTACGTATGTATATAGCTGTACAAACCTCTAACTTTAAGTATTATACTTTGATCTTATTAAGCATTACTTGTGCTACATGAAAAAAATCGAATCATACAGCTTCTTGAGGAAAGTTGTGCTAAATGTACTATTTTTCTCAAATGTTTTTATGATTTACTTTGAATCAATTTTTCACTATGAAATTGGTATTACATTTAATAAATTACAAAGAAATGTCAAGTGACATTTTAAATTTCTGACTGTGCAGAATCCATTTGAAATGACTGGATTTAACGTTTTTAAATTTAAATGCAATTTTCCACTAAAGAAGGGATTTTCCATACTTAGGAACCAGAATAAAATAAAAATAATAATGTAAGAAAATACTACTTTAGTCTTTCTACTTCAAAATTTTGTTAAATTCATTTGATGTGTTAATTACTAGCAAACACCATTTTTTCCCCCAGTGAAGTTTATACTATGGTAAACAGATGATTAAGGCCATTTGAAAAAATGGAAATTACATTTGACTATCAATTTCAACCTCTGTTACATAAATACACATCCAAAGTTTTTAAATGTGGAAGGTAACAATCACACACACATCAAATCAAGTCTGTTGCTTCTTAAACTGTTCCACATCTGGAAAAGGGTACCGTACTAGAAAGTAGCAGAATACTGCAACCGAAAAGGCTTAAGTTAAAAAAAGGACAATTAGCCATCCATGTGTCTTTTAAGGTGGACTGTCTGCACAGACCAGAGCACATAAATCCTGCTGAATTCTCCCGAAAAAAGGGAAAAATTCAGCGGCGTCCTCCTACATTGTGTGGAGCTCTTTATTGTCTGCCAGTATGTGCACTGAAGGCCCTTCTGAAAAGATCCAAGTCTATCAATGCATTTCTCTCTTTGCATTCTTCCACAGGCTGATTCCTGGGGACGGCTGCAGCTAACTTAATTGAGAGCATCAAAGAAAGCCTGTCCATGTTGTCTTGTATTCTTTATGCCGGCGCACAAGCCAAGAACTTTCCATCCAAAGCGTTCGCCGTTGAGCAATGAGGATAAAAGTGCAATCAGTCACGGCGAAGAATATGCATTGGAGAGGAGAATGCTGACTTACTAAAGGGTGCTATTGTGTACGGATATTCGTGTGTGTGTGTGTGTGTGTGTGTGTGTGTGTGTAAGTCACTCTTGTCTGACTTGATGTTTTACAGTAGCTGGCCTTGGTTTTTGTACGGTGTATAGCTGACATACAGCAAAACAAATCGTTCACTGCTGTATCGGTTTCAATCTAAAACACTCAAAACCTCTTCCTCATTAAAGTTAAAAAAGATATTTTTAATAACTAGACTAGACTCTTTTTTGTTGCTTCGATGAATGTGTCTGGATTGTTGGCTAGTTGTGAGGTAAACTGTTAAACAACTAGTTAAACTGGAAAATATGTTTCACACATTGCACATCACAGTTATCGACATTGTTTTCTTGAAATGTCCTTTCACGAAGATGCAATAAAAATAAGACAGTGAGTCTCATTCACCAATAATTGTGTAGAAGGGTTTAAATTTATATTGCAGAAAGGTTCTCACACAAACTACATAAATACATTTGTTTCAACGCTATCTCGCGACCAATTCGTACATATTTTACGAGGAGGCTAATTCGGACGACCTCACTTGTACGATTTTGTACGCTTTGTCTAGACCCCAGTGAAGGGTAGGTTTAGGGGCGGGGTTAGGTTTAGGTCGAATAGGTAAAATACGCACGATTTAGCAAAAATCGCATGAATTTGTACGAGTGAGGTCATATTAGCCACCTCATAAAATATGTACGAATTGCCGTGAGATCGGGCTGTTTGTTCTTACTCATGTTATAATATCCACAGTTATTAATTAGCATAATACACAACCAAACCAAACTTCCTAAAAATCTCAGCCTGGATTGCATGTGATTTATTACATTTTTATGCAGAATTGAGTATTATAAATGCAATATAAATATTGCATCACATTAATATAAATAATTTGAAAATATAAAATAACTAAATATCTATACTAAATATAAATAATGCATTAATGCATAAGCTATAAGTATAAACATTATACGTTTTATGTATTCTATATATACTATACTTTTATTTTAACATAAAATATACTATATATTTATTTTAATATAAAATACCTGAATTTCTGAAAAAAAAAAAAAAAAACTATTATACATGCATACATAAACGCATACTACTGTACTGTTAAAAGGTTTGGGGTTAAAAAGATTTAATCAAAAATACAGTAAAAATGTTAAATATTATTGCAATTTAAAATGACTTTTTTTATATATATATAAGCTGAATTTTCAGCATCATTAGCCTACTCCAGTCTTCAGAGTCACACGATCCTTCAGAAATCATTCTAAGATGCTGATTTACTGCCCAAGAAACATTTCTTATTATTATCAATGTTGAAAACAATTGTGCTGCTTAATATTTCTGTGGAAACCATGTTACATTTTTTTCATGTTAAAGTTTATTTGAAATAGACATATTTTGTAACATTGTAATTTGTCTTTACTGTCACTTTTGATTAATTTAATGCATCATTGCTGAAATAAAGTATTAAAAATATTCATTTCAATAAAAAATAAAAAATCTTACATCCACATGCAATCTGTATATCCAATCTGCTTGTAAAATCATAACTGATCAAATAAACGGGGCTGTCCAAAGAAAAGCTGCTGTGTATTTCTTGCAAATGACAGCACAACACAACACAACATGAGAGTGAAATATAAGATTCTTACCTCTCTTCCCTAATGCATTTATAAACAGAGGAAGAGAGAATGAGAGAGAAATATCAGATAAATAAACATTATGTTTTCTTGCTTTCACTGTACATAGTGTGAAAATAATTTCACTAATGTAGATCTGAGCGCACCAAGCACACACACCCTGATGTTTCCTTAGTGACAGCATGTGGGACATTTGTCTTGTTAGGCACAAGCGTTATGGCATCATTGTCTCTGTTGTCTGTGACAGCTGTTGGAAGCTTGAGGACTAAAAATAGCCAGTGTCTCGCGAGCAGATGTCTACATTCACATTTTTATTTAACAAAATGATCACATCTCTATCATCGAAGCCTGAGCACCTAGGATTGATCAGTTTCCTTCGATCTTGTATTTTTTGAATGTTGATGTGAGAGCGTTAGCGGGCGCTGGCCCTGGCCCTGGCCCTGTGCAGATGGGCCGTGGGCGTTGTTTTCCTGCGCCGCTACTATGAGCTGGCATTGGACGGGTAAGCTGTCACTCGCTAACAGCTGTTATGGCAACGTGGCGAAGTAAATGGACAGCGAGACGGTAAATGATCACGAGTCTGCTCTGAAATGATCATGCAATACCTTCTGGAGCAACATGCAACGCCAAAAGGCCTGATGATAAACAAAGATTGATTCTCTGTCTACGTGACTGAAGGCTTCTTTGAACATATGTTGTAAAGAGACGTCACAAGATCAATGCAGCTAGTGTGGAATATAGAAACAAGGAAGAAAAAGCATAAAGACTAAATGAAGGCTTTCTGAGGAGGAAATAGTTGAGACAACGCCACCGTAAACCAGTCTTTATGAAGAGATGTTCTGTGGGTTCTACCTCAGAGTGATGCTCGTCGTTCTGTTGTAACACTTCCATGCACAGCTCTCCTAGTCTGATCATGTCCTCCAGCCTTTTCTCTGGAGACGCCTGACTGCTGTCTGCTGAAATACAGGCATCACAACATTCTCACTAGTTGTCAACCACTCCATGTTTACAGGTTAAGATAAAAAAAGCAAACAAAAGGGCTCAACAATAAGGACTTTCTCAGCTACACTTAAAAAAACGATTTTGACAAACTATCACAATTTTAAGTTTACGTTTAAAACTTGCTATCAGTTAAAGAGGTCATGACATGATAGGGGTGGGCGATATGGAAAAATATCATATTGCGATTTCTTTTTTTTTAATTTTTTTATAATGATTCACGATTTTATCATGATTCATTGTCATGTTTTTTTTTTACTTTGCAAGTTGTCTGAGCATTACAGCCAAACTAATTTGCCTATTATAAAGACAAAGCCTTTCAAGGTAACAAAATAAAAAAAGCAGATATTTAGGCCAAAGTGGGTAAAGATAAAAAATTTTGTCATTATTTTTTCTTTGTTATTAAAAATAAGAACAAAGATAAACATTACAGCTACTCATAATATACAAATAAAACAAACAGTGCTTTATTTTCTGGAACAATAGATGTATTTACCAGGAGCATTTAATAAATTCAATGAACAAATACAATTTGTTTTATAATATAAAAATAAAACACTATATAGACTGATACCTAAAGCAACTGTATTAAAGTTCTTCAGTCAAGAATAGTAAGTGATTTTTCTTTTTGCGTTTTGTTGTTTTATCATCGCTAAAGGAATAGTTCACCCAAAAATAAAAATTCTGTCATCTGTCACCAAACAGTTGCGGGTCCACGGTGACTATCAAATTGAATCTGGACCAGCATCTGTTTGGTTACCCACATTCTTCAAAATATCTTCTTTTGTGTTCAGAACAAAAAAGAAATTAATTCAGGTTTGGGACAACATGTGAGTGAGTAAATAATGACAGAAATTAAATCTTAGGATAAACTATCCCTTTAATGACAGTCGGCTGCATGTTTTTTAGGCTACTGTCTCTTTAAGACCTGCACACATCTAGTATACAGGCATGCATCCGTTTTTCTCTCAGCTGTTTACTTTCATAACGGTTTACCTTTTAGACATACCAATTGAGTCTATATGTAAACCTTGTGTGTTTTGACAGTATTAGTGCAATAGATAACCTAGTCCAGTAATCATGAGCTATTTGACAGGCTTTTTATTTCGCATGCTTCGGGTGTACGCGGCGCTCAGAAAAAGCACACGTCAGACTAGCGCGCGAATTAAACATTTAACCGGCAAAGCTTTAAAGCACATGCAAGTAATGTACTTTAATGTACTTTTGTGATGTGAATGCATGTGGCATTGTACAGTATATTGATATGGCGGCGCCAGAACTGCAGCTGATAGAATGTGTGCTGTAGCACGATACTACGATATTTCTTCAAAAGTAGATCGTGGAGACATTTTTATCGTCCACGATCAAAAATCATCATATCGCACACCCCTATGACATGAGAAACCAAATTTCCCTGATCTTTTGGTACAGAATAGGTCTTTGTATGCTTAATACATCTTGCAAGTTTCATAACTTAAAATGTCTTCATTATCAATAAAAAAAGCATTTATGTAATAACTCTCAGAAAACAGCTCGTTAGATCCTATGGGACAAGGTGAGGTCAGTTAGCCCCTGTCGCTTGCATAAACACCTCCCCCAGAGCGTCACATCCACATAGGCCCCGCCCATTGGTGTTCAGTCACTAACGGCTGACACTTGATCACGCTGAATCTGAGTGTCGTGACGCATCAAAAACAAATAAAAGTTACAATAACTGCCGCTATCTTGTTTACACTGGATAAAGTATAAAGATTTGTGTTCAAGTCTCGAGTCTGTTTTCAGGACAAGTGGAGTGAAAAAACATTCGCTTTGACGTGTTTGGTTTGAACAGCTCGTTCGCATCTTTGTACAGATATTAGAAGGATCCCAGCGTAATGAACAAGTGGATTGTTTTTTTTAATGGCATCTCGGATCGTGTCAGAGGATTGTTCGAAGCTTTTTGTTTTGTAAACGAGGTACAGTGTCATGGAGAGTTCACAAAGAAACATTTTTTGAAAGATGAAGCAGTTCTAGATCTGACTGCATCAACTGTAAGTAATTGATTTGATATTGCTTTGTCTAGAAAGCTTTATTTTGATTATGTTGTCACAACACTCAAAACATGCAATAGTGAGGGGGCGTTGATACGGTTTCCTATATGCAATGATAATAATAACGGTCTAGGATAACTGAGAAGCCTTAAAGGAGCCGCCCTTAAAAACAGCCTGTTTCTGAGTTCAGAATGAGGGTTGAAAATAAACATTTCCCACATATTTATTTGTTTGTTTTTTTGTGCAAAAAAACTTCATTTGCATTATAAGTAAACCTCAAGGAACATATTCAAATAATAGAAAAAAAGACAACTGCACATTTCAAGTTGAGTAAACTTCACATTTTGAGGCAGCATGTACACTTAAGTTCAATCATAAAATGTATATATATATATATATATATATATATATATATATATATATATATATTCACACATTTTATTGTAATATTTTACTGTAATATATTGTAATACAACTGTATTGTAATATACATTTTATTGTAATATATAGCAATATTGTACTGTAATATATTATAATTCAATTGTAATATTGTATTATTAATATATTTAATTTGTATATATATACACATATATTCAATATGTAATTTATTGCTGTGATGTGGAATAAATGTCAGAAACATTTAATAATATTTAAAATACACTGCTCAATTTTTTTTTAAAGGAACACTTTTTAATCAGAGTATAACATCAAGTCAATTAATCTCCTGGGATATTGATCTGGTCAGTTAAGAAGCAGAAGGGGTTGTTAATCAGTTTAAGCTGCTTTGGTGTTAATGAACAACAGGTGCACTAGATAGTCAACAATGAGACAAATCCAAAAACAGGAATGGTTTTACAGGTGGAGGCCACTGACATTTTTTTTCCCTACTCATCTTTTCTGACTGTTTTTCACTAGTCTTGCATTTGGCTAGAGTCAGTGTCACTACTGGTAGCATGAGGTGATATCTGGACCCTGCAGAGGTTGCACAGGCAGTCCAACTCCTTCAGGATGGCACATCAATAAAGTACGTGTTATTGACAGAAGGTTTGCTGTGTCTCCCAGCACAGTCTCAAGAGCATGGAGGAGTTTCCAGGAGACAGGTAGTTACTCTAGCAGAGCTGGCCAGGGCCGTAGAAGGTCCTTAACCCATCATCAGGACCAGTATCTGCTCCTTTGTGCAAGGAGGAACAGGATGAGCACTGCCACAGCCCTACAAAATGACCTCCAGCAGGCTACTGGTGTGAATGTCTCTGACCATACAATCAGAAACAGACTTCATGAGGGTGGCCTGAGGGCCCGACGTCCTCTAGTGGGCCCTGTGCTCACTTCCCGGCACCGTGGAGCTCGATTGGCGTTTGCTATTGAACACCAGAATTGGCAGGTCTGCCACTGGCGCCCTGTGCTTTTCACAGATGAGAGCAGGTTCACCCTGAGCACATGTGACAGACGTGAAAGGGTCTGGAGAATCCGTGGAGAATGTTATGCTGCCTGTATTCGATGCTGCCGGTAACATCGTTCAGGATGACCAGCTTTGGTGGTGGGTCAGTGATGGTCTGGGAAGGCATATCCATGGAAGGATGCACAGACCTCTACAGGCTAGACAATGGCACCCTGACTGCCATTAGGTATCGGGATGAAATCCTTGGAGCCATTGTCAGACCCTATGCTGGTGCAGTGGGTCCTGGGTTCCTGCCGGTGCACGACAATGCCCGGCCTCATGTGGCGAGAGTATGCAGGCAGTTCCTGGAGGATGAAGGAATTGATACCACTGAATGGCCCCCATGCTCGCCTAGCCTAAATCCAATAGAACACCTCTGGGACATTATGTTTCGGTCCATCCGACGCTGCCAGGTTGCACCTCAGACTGTCCAGGAGCTCAGTGATGCCCTGGTCCAGATCTGGGAGGAAATACCCCAGGACACCATCCGTCGTCTCATTAGAAGCATGCCCCAACGTTGAAAGGCATGCATACAAGAACATGGGGGCCATACAAACTACTGAATGCCATTTTAAGTTGCTGCAATGAAATTTCAGCAAAATGGACTAGCCTGCTGCATCATTTTTTAACATTGATTTTCAGGGTGTCTTAGAGCACTCTGTAGGTTGATAATTTTCATTTCCATCAAACGATGTGGCATCCTTTCATTCCTAATACATTACCCAGTCCATATCAGTATAGATATCCAGTCTGATATTTTCCACATTGAGATCTGATGTGTTTTCAAAGTGTTCCTTTATTTTGTTGAGCAGTGTATTTATTATAATATAACATTTTAAATTAAAAATGTAATAATTTGAGTTAAACTTGAGTTAAAAAATGTATTATATTCTTTGATGAATATAAATGTCAAAAGAACAGCATTTTTATAAAATACAAATCTTTTGTAGCATTATACATTTCATTTTTTTGCAGTGACTTTTAATATATTTATTGCATCCTTGCTGAATAAAATAATTTCTTTTGAACATTAGTGTACGTTTTTGTGCTGGAGCCACTGAAAACACTGGCAGGTGTTCTGACTTTTCATATCTAAACAATTGGCGCGACAGGGCCAGCCAAAAAAAATAAAAATCCTTACTGTTGAGCCCTGAAAAGTATTTAGTGAGAAACCTTCGATCTGGGCGTATTCAGTAAGCTGGGAGTAATTGATGAGCGCGGCTTTTTCCAGGCACTTCTGAACTATCTTGCGCATCTCCTCAGGTGGGACCGGCGTGGTGATGTCTTTCATCAGAACCTACAAAATTACTTCCTTATTACACTTTAAGTTATTCTCTCACAAGCTACTACACACAAGACACTGATATAAGATGCAAAGCATGCACAGTTAATTGGCAGACACTCACCCTTTCTAGAAGAGAGAGCGTGGCTTTAAGAGCCCCCTCCGGTCGCCCGAAGGGGAAACAGTACCTACGGGCAAGAAGACAAAGGTACAACTCGAGTGGTAATTAACTGACTGCTTACAAAGAATACCGAGCACAAACTGAAGGAGTCAGTCACAGACTGCTGTTTCTCAGCTATCATGGGACAATAATTACATCTCTTAAATAGAGATGTTTTCCAAAGCCTGTTGAGGAGGGACAGGTGTCAGCGTGCATATGGACAATGCCAGGCGGGATGAATGAAGGCCAAAGGGAAATGCTTCTTATGGAGGCCTCACACCACAGGTGTGAAAGTGTCCCCCTGAACGGCCCTCAGTGTGTTTTTTTCATGTGTACGGGGCAGGAGGCACACTTACCAAGTGACTCAACAAGCTCTATTCAGCTTGGGTTGGGCACCGCGCTTAATCCCCGGCACGCCCCGCACCGGCCTTGCCCATTTGCATAATCCAAGATGTTGTTCGTAGCTTTTGTTTGAGTGGTTTTAGCTGGTTATTAGGTGTCGCTGCAACCGCAAGACTAAAACCCTCTTTACTAGTGTTTCCAGTGCTTTACAGGAGGGCCAGCGGGAGGTCGGTTCAAAACAAGGACCCATGAGGAGGGGGTGTGGTAAATGAATAAACGGTAAACCGGAATATTATACAGGGGTTATCAACTGATTTGGCTTCAGGAACCAGTTATTACATTGTTATTACAAGATTGATGGTTTAAAAATGCTTAAAGGAATAGTTCACCCACAAATGAGCATCTGCTGAAAATGTACTATTCAAGATGTAGATGCAATTGGTTATCAGAACAGATTTGGAAAATTTAACATTGCATCAGTTGCTCACTAATACAATGAATGGGTGCCGTCAGAATGAGAGTCCAAACAGCTGATAAAAGCATCACAATAATCCAGAAGTAATCTACACCACTCCAGCCCATCACTTGACATCTTGTGAAATGAAAATCTGCAATGTTTGTAAGAAACAAATCCATCATGGTGTTTTAACTCTAAACCAGTGGTCGGCAACACGCGCCCGCAGCCAGATTATTTTGATAGTGGCTGGTTCTGAAATAGATTTGTCATGACAGCAACAGTTACTCACAATCAGAGTATGTGAACGGAGCGGAGCACAGAGTGGAGCGGTGTGAATTTGAATGGAGAGAGGAATCGGAGCGTCTTGGTTTTCATTCAATATTATGGATAGAGGACTCATTTTAGCCAGAAACAGATGTTTGAAGTAAACATGTCTTTATGATGGTCTTCTTTATTATAAACATGCAGTTTTTCGCTTCACAAGGCGTAAACTGATGGACTGGAGTGGTGTGGATAACTTGTGATGTTTTTATCACCTTTTATCTCATTCTGACGGCACCCATTCACTGCAGAGGATCCATTGGTGAGCAAGTGATTGAATACTAAATTTCTCCAAATCCGTTTACATGAAGAAACAAACTCATCTGCATCTTGGATGGTCCAAGGGTAAATAAGTTTTCAGCAAAGTTTCATTTTTGGGTGAACTATTTCTAATAATATTATCAAATTGACTTCAGTAACACTACTGGATGAGAACTTAAACTGAACTGAGCTGGATAATGACAACTGTCTGTCAACAAGCTGCTATTAAATCATCTATATTGTATAAAACTCTACAATGTGACTTGACTTGATTATATAGTTAGCTATTATTTGTATTTTTACATCAATTTTTCCATTGTTATTCCTCTGTTTCAGGACAGAAGTGGATGTGGGAGCTTGTTCTACCTGAAATGTGTGATCTGCTTCTCCAGTAAAGTCAGCAGTCTGCTCCTGATCTCCTCAAACCCCTCCTTCTCCTGTTCTGTCACTGTGCCCATGCCGTCCGGTCTGCCAAAACAACAAGGAAACATTCAATGTTCTTCTTAATTCATTACAACACCTGTTCATTAATTCCAACCGCCCTTCAATCCTGTGCTTGAACTTCATAATCAAAAGGATTTCTCAAAGAAAATTGTCAAGTTTCACAAATATTTCAGCAGAACTGAACAATCATTCGACTCACATTGAAGGGTTTCACAATCCAAAACCCTTAAATAAAAGAATATAAAAATAAATGTATCCTTTGTGAATCTAAAAGATGCAAAGCAATTGGAATTAACTTAAATTAACTATTATTTTTTATTCATATGTAAATCAATTTATTTGATAAAAAGGACACTTGGGAGACTCCAAAAGGACACCAAAGAACCAAATGATACAAGGAGTTCATATAACTGATACATTTGTGCACACTGACTAAACACAGCAACATACACAAAACAGTATACTGAACGTGTGCGGAAACAATGTGAATGCACTGAAATGCGTCTGTGCATGAATACAACATATGGTTTGTGCATCAAGAGCGCTCAAACACAGCCTGCTTCCCAATGTGCAACCTATCCATCCTAAAGCCTATGTGATATTAGTCATTTTCAATACTATTTAGGGCAGATAGGGTGGATAGTATGCACATTGGGATGCAGGGACGGTGTATCAGACTCACGCGTGCTTACGACTCTTGTATGTCACCACAATCGTCTTTACCTTGATTGCAATCTTCAATCCTCGACCATCAAAACTCAAATATCAAAAGAAGCTTGTTTGCTTTATCCAGCCGAGAAAAATAGTTTGCCTATCATACAGTGGTGGGATGTTTTGACGTTACGCTCAGTCTGTATTTCACAGCTCTCGCACTCTTCAGAAACAATCACAGCTTGTGTTTTAAAGCGAAACACACTGGAATTAATCATTCACTATCTATTCTCTCCGCCATCTCTTATGGGGGAAGTCGTGGCCTAATGGTTAGAGAGTCGGACTCGTAATCCAAAGGTTGCGGGATCGAGTCTCGGGCCGGCAGGAATTGTAGGTGGGGGGAGTGAATGTCCAGCGCTCTCTCCACCCTCAATACCACGACTGAGGTGCCCTTGAGCAAGGCACCGAACCCCCAACTGCTCCCCGGGCGCCGCAGCATAAATGGCTGCCCACTGCTCCGGGTGTGTGTTCACGGTGTGTGTGTGTTCACTGCTGTGTGTGTGCACGTTGGATGGGTTAAATGCAGAGCACGAATTCCGAGTATGGGTCACCATACTTAGCCGTATGTCACTTCACTTTCACTTTATGTAATCAGTCTGGTTTTCTTTACATTAGCCCTGTTTGGACTGATTGCTTGAATGGATTCGCTTGCTGGATCACTGGACTTTTCACTAGTCTTGCATTGCATAAACTTTCCCGAGTTGAGCGTCTTAAAATTATATGATTGCAAACAGAGAAGCGAACTCGGGGGAAAAAAGGTTTAGAATAGAAATTGTGTTTCAGTAATTTTGTGTTAATTGCTTTAAATTATTTGAACGCGTTAAGGGTTTTGAATTAATCGCATGCGTTAACGTATATATATATATATATATATATATATATATATATATATATATATATATATATATATATATATATATATATATATATATATATATAAATAATATTCATAGTAAAATAATATGAACCTTTAAAAAACCTTATTTGAATAATGTCTAATCTCTTTAATATTATTTTATTTTTATTTAAAATAAAACTATTGTTTCAGATATAAGATTATCAAGCTGTTTATTCAAAATACAATACAGATTATTCAACCAAATAAAGATTATAAAATGAAGTTATTTAACAACTAATAAAATAGAATAATATTGAATAGAATAAAATAAAATCTAATCATTTAAAAAAATGGAATAAATGATTTAATTTTGACTGAACCTATAATTTCTAATCTTCTAAATATGTTACAATCAATTTATTTTGAATGCAATTATTTGAATAATTTACAGTCTCAAATATATATTTTAATTTAATATTTAATGTAATTTTTGAGATGTTTAACATCAGAAGCTATTAAAAATGGTAAAATCTTGTGATTTCTTAAGGATCATGTGACTGGCGGAATAATGCTAAAGAATTCAGCTTTGAAATCACAGGAATAGATTGCATTTTTAAATATATTCAAATAGAAAAGTTATTTGAAATAGTCTCTTCAAAAAAATTCTTCATTAATATTTGTTTGAATAATGTTGAAGTGTTAAATGTTAATGTTTATTCAAAATAATATAAAGAAATTATTCAACTAATTAAATAAAACCAAATAATGTTGAAAAAATTTATGGACTTTTTCATTCTAATCTTCTAAATATGTAATATTTATTTTGAATGCAATTATTTTATCTACCTACCTACATACCTACAAAATAAAATGGTCACAGATTTAAACTAAATAGCTTCTCTCAATACCACATAACTACAACAATCAAATGTAGCCAGCATATGTTCAAGCCCTAAGCTTTGCACAATTGCACTTTAAGAGCTAAAGTAATCATTCTAATGTTCGTTGTAACCGTCGACAATGGGCAGTTTAGTTAAAAGCCATTGTGCCTCGCTATCCAAACCCTGCACACTTTCTGAATGGCACAGCTCAGCGCTGTAAGGAGAGCTTTCCATACACGCAGAGGTAAAGGCAACTTGTAAACCTGTCTGTTCCTCAAATCCCTCTCTCCATTAAATGAAATCCGCCTTTTCTTTTTGACAAGGGCCAGCTAATCCTGAGAGAGCACAAAGAAGGGGTGTGAAGAGCAGCAGAAGACGTGTATGTATGTGCGAGCAGGGGGGAGAGAGAGAGAGAGAGCGAGAGAGAGAGAGATCAGCGCCTGCAAATGAAAAGAAAAAATCTCCTTTTTGCATTATGGTAAAGGCTAAGGAGTGTATAAACTCAACATCAACCCTTTAATCTCAGTGTCTTTGTCTGCCGTTCTGTGTAGGCTCATTAGTTCTGAAGGAAGGTCTCTTAGTTTAACTGCTTCTAACAAGAGGCCTGGGAATTGAACTGTTAGCACAAGGGAGAATCGCTCTATAGCGTCGAGTCCATCCACGTTTGTGGCTCCCAGTACATCAGCAAACCTACGACTAGCAAAGCCTTACGACTTTAGTCAGTAATTAAGTCTCTCACAATTCACACATCCTCCCCATTGACTTGACTAATGCTAAACGAACCCTTCAAACCTTGAAACACATCCAATTCTATCTTACGTAACACTGCATTATTAGTGGTGTCTGCTAAGGAAGGCATCACTTTTGCTATCATTATTCAGGGATTTGCAGTAAGGACGGCCTGTTGGCAAGGGGCCGGTGTGAGAGAGTTTGGGGCCAGATGTTTGAACGTCATTGAATGTTACATTTGTTGATCATGTGCATGTGGTTTTATGACTTTAAAAACAAAAACATTTACTTTTCGGTGACATTTGGTTGTAAATTCTGCTTCTTAAACAGTTGACAATGAAAAACAAAACAAAAACACATGTTTTGCTAAAATTATAATACCTGTATAATTTCCAGCTATTCTTAAAAAAACCCAGATAGTACAGAGCTATTTGATGAAAAAATATAATGTTCATTTATAAATGAAATTAACATAGCATATATATATATATATATATATATATATATATATATATATACATACACACACACCCTGGACCACAAAACCAGTCATAAGGGTCAATTTTTCAAAATTGAGATTTGAATAAATAAGCTTTCCACTGATGTATGGTTTGTTATGATAGGACAATATTTGTCTGAGATACAACTATTTGAAAATCTGGAATCTGAGGGTGCAAAAAAATCTAAATATTGAGAAAATCGCCTTTAAAATTATCAAAATGAAGTTCTTAGCAATGCATATTACTAATCAAAAATTAAGTTTTGATATATTTACAGTAGGAAATTTACAAAATATCTTCATGGAACATGATCTTTACTTAACATCCTAATGATTTTTGGCATAAAAGAAAAATCTATAATTTTGACCCATACAATGTATTTTTGGCTATTGCTACAAATATACCCCAGCGACTTAAGACTGGTTTTGTGGTCCAGGGTCACACGCACATATGTGTTAATTGATATATATATATATATATATATATATATATATATATATATATATATAACCATAATATTGCAATATTATATTGCAAATTGTCTATGCACAAAAAACTAAGATTTGATTAAATAACATTTAAAACATAATAAATAATATAAAATGTATTAAAATAAAATATGACATTATAAATAATAATAATAACAATTATTGGTGGTGGTAGTATATTATTATACTAGTATATATTACTATTATTATTTACTACTACTACCACCAATAATTGTTATATTATGACATATATAAAATAGTAAAATAAAAAATGAATCTAAAAATATCATTTAAAAAGATTTTTAATATATAAATATATTTTAATATATAACATTTAAAATCTGAAAGTAAATATTAAACTTAAAATCAATTATTTTATATTGTCTGTAAATTATTTTTATTGCAAAAGTAAATTAATTTTAGTAAACAAGTATAATGAATACATTTGTGTGTGATGTATAAAGTATAATGAAAAATAGAAGAAATATTCAAATAAACTTCAAAAGAAACGCAAAAAACTTAAAATAAAACGTTTTGAAAATAAAAAATTGTTTTGAAAAATATAAACACTTATAATTTAGTAAAAAAAAAAAAATTAAATACTTGAAAATAAACAATTAAAATAACTTGAAAGTAAATAATAAAGAAAATAAACTTAAATAATAATAATAAATTAACCAAAAAAAGAAAAAAAAAGAAAAAGAATTGGGCTCGTAATCAACTACCTAGCTTTCGGACAGGCAAACACATTTCCTACAGAAAAAGTACACATGTAGTTGTGCTTGTCATTCACATTGTTTCAATAAGTTGCTTTGGTATGAATGTGTCTGCAAAACCATAAACAAAATGCAAAACCAGTCAAACAGTAAGTACACACTCCCAACAAGCTCTAAGATACTTCAATTCAAAGTGGAGGAACTGAAATGTGCAGAAAAATCTCATAAAGCGTGGTTTCCTCCACCTCACACAGCACTGGCCCGGTGGGAACGGGTAAAGTGTGGCGGCCTGTTGGGGGTCCGACTTATTGTTTGCGCCTGATGAAGCAAGCATGTTTGAGACGAGTGAAACGCTGACCCGTCCGGGGCCAGTCAACGAGGGTTAAACAGTGGCGGGAGTCTCGGGAAAGTCTGGCCGTGCCCAAGTCTGTCCAGGAAGATGGTGGTGAGGTTCAGAGCTGTGCGTTTGCAAGGGGAACGACGCGTTCCATCCTCTATGACAGATGGGGTTGGTGTGTATCCGATCATATCAAGACCTCAAGGACGAGACAGAAGTGACAATCCAAAGGGTGCCGCTCCGGATGTATGTCATGTTTACAGTGAGTAAGTGAGTGTGCAGACTGGTAAATACTCTTGTCATGAGGGGCGGCCAAGCATGATGGACAGGCGAGAGACTGACAGGTGAGAAAGAGGTTCACTCGCTGTCAGTCCGTCCTGGTCAGTTCATCTCACACATGAAGCCGCACCTGTCCGTTTCCTCTCGCATACTTGCTTCTCAGTCTCAAGCCTCGTCGAGCTCAGGATTCAACTGTCAGTCAAACGCAGGCGACGCTGACTGAAATGTGCCACGAGGATGTCTGCACTGACAAACATGTCTGAAAGAAGTCTCCATTCACACACACTTCACCGTATATAAACTGCTCCATCGTCACCTAAAACATAACTCTGAATGCTAGAAAAACATTTACAGAAACAAATTTTTATATTATTATAATGTATTATTTTATTATTATTATTATATTAATTACATGTTTTTATTGTGTGTGTGTGTGTGTGTGTGTGTGTGTGTGTGTGTGTGTGTGTGTGTGTATATATATATATATATATATATATATATATATATATATATATATATATATATATATATATATATATATATATATATATATATAAATAAATTAAAATATACATATACACACACACAGCCGCTCAAACGTTTGGGATCAGTAAGATTTTTAATGTCTTTTAAAGAAGTTTCTTCTGCTCATCAAGGCTGTATGTATTTGATCAAAAATACAGAAAAAAACGGTTATTTTGTGAAATATTATTGCAATTTAAAATAACAGTTTTCTATTTTAATATACTTTAAAATAGAATTTATTTCTGTGACTCAGTGCTGAATTTTCAGCATCATTGCTCCAGTCTTCAGTGTCACATGATCCTTCAGAAATCATTCTAATATGCTGATTTATAATCAATGTTGGGAACCGCTGTGCTGCTTCATATTTTTTGGGGGGGGGGACCTGTGATATTTTTTTAGGATTCTCTGATTAATAAAAGGTTAAAAAGAACAGCATTTATTTAAAAAAAAAAATATATATATATATATATAAAAAATATGAATAAAAAGTCATAGTAAAGACTTATATTGTTAAAAAAGATTTCTATTTTGAACAAATGCTGCTCTTTTTTGAACTTTGTATTCATCAAAGAATCAAAGAAAAACAACAGTTTCAACACTCATAATAAATCAGCATATTAGAATGATTTCTGAAGGATCATGTGACACTGAAGACTGGAGTAATGATGCTGAAAATTCAGTGCTGCGTCACAGATATAAATTCTATTTTAAAGTATTTTAAAATAGGAAACCAATATTAGATATTGCAATAAGATTTCACAATATTACTGTTTTTTTCTGTATTTTTGGTCAAATAAATACAGTCTTGATGAGCAGAAGAAACTCCCTTAAAAAACATAAAAAATCTTACTGATCCCAAAGTTTTGAGTGGCAGTGTAGATATGTATGTGTACACATATACTGTATATATTTTGGGGGAAAATGAGTTATATTTTTGGGACACTCAAGACATCCTTTATCATGTGCATAAGTCTCTTGAGTCAATTTCGTTGTTTTTCCTTGAAAATAATGGGTCATCTTAACTGTAACTTCGAAAAGCCCCGGAGAAACCAAGGCAGAACACCGTATTACACCGCTTATGGCTCTCACTTAGCTTGGAACACTCAAAATGAGTTATGCTTTCTGCCTTTGTTTAGCTGCATGTCAATATGAAGTTAGGGTGCCTGCTTGGAGTTATGCCTTTGTTTTACTGACCATTAAAGACTGCCGCGTTTTAATTACGGTGTAACTTGTATACTTTCATACATCTGATCTGTCACTGGAGCACTTTATTAGACAAACAAATTAGATAGATTGCGATCTACCAAACAGCTCCATATAACAAAGCACTGTAAAGACTAGATACCTTGACAGCAATAGATAATTGTGAATAACCTTTAAAGATTTTTTTATTATTATTATTTCCTTTTTGTAATGCAGATTATTCACCAGGCTATCACTTTTAGTTGGACGCATATGGACTCGAATAACGTAGCATATAGCACGATCAATCATAAAATCAGTACTAAAGGTCTCTGCACAATGAAGGTCATTGCACACCGAGCCCGAAATTTTCGCACGGTAAAAAATAAATACGACCTCACGTTGTGTCAGTCACATTTGCACACTGCCTCCGAAACCTTTGTCGGTAAAAAAAGTTTCGGATCAGGTTAGATTTTCTGCATTTTCGCATCCGTAGCATGCATTTTGATAGGAAAGGATGGGGAATACGAAACAACTAGTGCTGTCAATCGATAAAAAATCACGATTAATCGCAAAATTTAAATCCTAGGATTAACTGTAAATGTGTTGATATAAAGGAATGTATGACAAACTAGTTTAAGGAAACAGAACCTTTCACATCTCCGCCAGGAATGAGACATAATCCTTATTATTCTTTTGTTTTAATTCAGCCATTTTCAGCCTTTATACTGGCAATAAAACGTTTACCAAGCCACATCGCTTCAATCCCAGTACACAGTTACCCAACTATTATCAAAAGTATTTCTAAATAAATACAACAAAACATTTTCTTGCGACCTTACATGAAGTATTATGACAAAATGCATTATGAAGAAGAACTGGACCTGTTCTGCAGGTGCATTAGAGCTAACATTAGCATCATGCTAGATAAAACTATTTATGAGATTAATAATACACTTTTAATCAGAACTCACTTTAAACCACCATCGAGTGTTTGTAATAACTTCCTTTTGCGATCACATGTATATAATTTGGGCGGCCACAGTACATTATAAATGTAACTTAGCCCAAAAAAAACGCAACCCACGGCTCTGTAATTTTTCCCACGACTGTATTTTCAAAATAGCCCGCGACCCTGGCAACACTGGTTCGCTGTACCTTTATCACATATGAGTATACAGATCTCTTGCACTCTGTCGCGCTCTCTCTCACAGAGCCCGCCGCCTCATAATCACACAATCCATGCATCCCAATGTGCATATATCCACCCTATCTGCCCTAAATAGTATTGAAAATGACTAATATCACATAGAATTTAGGATGGATAGTGTGCACCTTGGGACGCAGGCAATGATTACCTTCCCCGCAGCGATGACGGCAAGAAGTTGGGCTCAAACTTTATCAAACAATTAATTTCCGTTAAAGTTGACAGCCCTAGAAAAAACTTATTCGTAATCCTAAAAATTCGTCACACACAGAAACCTTGCACACACATATATATACAGTGCCCTCCATAAGTATTGGAACAGTAAAGACAAAATTGCTCTGTTGGCTGTGGAGTCAAGTCATTTGCAAATATGATTAAAAGATGATTAAAATATATTTTTATATAAATAATTTTGTTTTTGATAATTAGATTTTTTTTTCATTTATTTCATCATTTTTCATAGTTTATGTGACTGTAGTTCAAAAACACCGTGCACACATTTTTTGAAATCACTATGAAGAAAATGAATTCCTGGAAGCAAGCCTGCAGAAAGTGTGTGGTCTCTGTTGTAATCTACTAGAGTCAGTGAGAGGAGGATCAGAAATAAAGCTGTCATGAAATGAAGATAAAGAAGACATTTTTCCCTCAGGTTTAAAGCTGCACACTCACCGTGAGCAAGGCTGCACTGTCACTAGTGCTCTTTGAGTTCTGACTGCTGTGTTAGATCAGTTGAGCCGATGCATTCTCATCTGAACTGAAGATTCAAGGTTGTCTGGACCAGTGTTATTTTCTAGCTGTGCACAAGTTAAAAAGCCTTGAAGCTCTTCTCATTGGATAAAAATGATCACATTTGTGGAATTTAGCTTCTCTTTTACCAGTTTTAGCTGATTATAGTTTCAGGTATTTCTCAAAACAACATTTGTTGTATTATTATAAAGTAAAATAGAAAAAAAATCACTTTTATTAAAGGTTTATTAAACAAGAATTTTATCATTTCATGTATGATGCATTTTTAAAGAAAACTTGATTCCGCCACGGGATAAAAAGAAAGGTATTTAAGACTCTTCACCTCACAATTCAGACTATTTTTCTCACAATTCTGTGAAGAAAAGCCAAAACTGTGAATTATAAACTCACATGTGCAAGAATAAGTCAGAATTGTGAGATAAAAAGTTGCAGATATAACTTTTTTATTCTTACTTCCATGGAGGAAGCCAAAAAATGAATTGCGAAAAGTACTCAGAATTTAGAGAAATAAAAAAACATAATTGTTAGATATAAACTCAGAACTGCACGAAAAAAGTCAGAAATCTATGTTCATAGAGAAGTCAGAACTGCGAGATATAAATCTCCGAATTCTGAATTGTGAGATCAAAAATGTGCAATTATCAATTTTATATATATATATATATATATATATAAAATTGATAATTGCACATGTGTGTGTGTGTGTGTGTGTGTGTGTGTGTGTATGTATGTATGTATATAAATATATATATATAAAATTGATATAGCTGTCATCGATTAAAAAAATGAATCAAACATTTTTCTGTAATTTATCACAATTAATCGCATATTAATAAACACATTGATTCACATTGAATCTTCAATACTGCTACTGATATCTCTATTAAACATACCCCCCCCCCCCCCCCCCCAATTTTAGCCATTATAGACATTCAACATTACAGTATAATTGAAAGTCATTTAATAGGCTTTGAAAAATATAACGAGGTCACATATATACTGCATATAATATAATGGTAACATCAAGAATGGGTAAAAATGTCTTTGGAAGATATAATCCATGATATCCATTATATTTGCAGTATAATGGATATCATGCATTAAAGAGGTAATTCTTTTTATTTACTTCACTTTTTGTGCCTTCTGAATTTCCCATGAGCACTCTCTGTGGGCTTCACAGCTGAACTGTCATTATTCAAATGACACCTCCTCCAACAAAAAGCTACTCATGCCAATTTTCCTCATTTGAAACAGGTGATTAGCTAGAGAGGCTAATCATTACTGTGTCTAATTGACTAAATAAGCCATCAAAGACAGGGAACACATCCGTGTGTATTTAACATCTAACAAGTCAATTGACGGCTGATTCGAGGTAAGTGGAAAATGAACAGCTTCCAGTGTACACTAAACACAAAGGACTTCGCCAACAAGTGGACAAGGGACATTGCTCATACCAGAGCCACATTCAGTCCTCTCACCGCTAGCGTAAAGCGCATTTCCATCTTGAACTGTCAATAATTTGCACAATCAATTACAGAAAACCAGCCTGTTATATGAAATTCTGATCCTCAGAGGCCTTATGAAAGAAAAATTATTAAAATGTAGAAGCAGCACAAATGGACTCCGTAATTACGGTTTAATTGCTTTGCGTTTTGAGATAATGGGGAGCCATTAATTAATTTGCCAAGCAGACGCTCTCAGTCTCTGTTTGAGTGAAGCGGGAACATGGCTGCCACGCTGAGCGCCTCCCGAGTGATTAAAGAAATTCTTCAGTCTTGTCGTTCCTTTTGTATGCCCACCCATTGTGTGCAGACAAAAGCCATTCAAAGTGTTTTTTTTCTTTTTGTGATCTATCAAACATGTGGGACTTCTCATTTGTCCAGCACAAATGAAATCCTTGATTTCAAACACTTAATATGTGCGAATTCAAAATGCACAACCTCCATGGAAAGCAAATGTGTTCCTTGCTGTTTGAAAGGGCTGTGGTGTGTTGCTAAAGTGCTTGTTTTTACATAGAAATTATAACAGAACATCTTTTTTTGCATGTGGTCAGGTGCTTACATTATATATTTTTTAATATCTTTCCAATAACAATGAACATATGAAACGTTGCCCTCAATAAAATGTCTACACTACACTACACAAAAAAAAAAAAAACATTTTGTACTATCTAATATAATTGTCTGTGCTAATTGTTTAACATATCTGAATAAAAAAAAATAGAAATAGAATGTTATAGAAACATTAAATGTGTATATTTGTCTGTATTTATGTATGTATGTGTGTGTGTGTGAAATTGCGTTACTTAGTTACTTTTTATGGAACGTAATGCATTATGTTACTTTTGCGTTACTTTTCTCACCTGAGCCAGGCTTGCTTAGTTGTTTTTATTAAAAAAAAAAAAAAAAGTTATATTTTTGGCAACTGTAAAGGCTCTTTCACCACAGAGGTGAAATTAATAAGCCTTTGGTCACTCTCAGTTTCTCTCCACATGGGGACAGGAGAGGTGTCAGTGAATAAATGGGAAAACAAAGTAACTTGCGTTACTTATTTGAAAAAGCATCTCAAATATTTTATTGTAAATCTGAAAGTAACACGTTACTATTTACTTGAAAAAAAGTAATTTGATTACGTAACTCATTACTTTATATATATATATATATATATATATATATAAAGTTAAACTTTCATATATTTTAGATTCATTACATGTAAAGTAAAACATTCCAAAAGCTTTTTTGTTTTAATTTTGATGATTAGAGCTTACAGCTCATGAAAGTCAAAAATCAGTATCTCAAAATATTAGAATATTTACATTTGAGTTTCAATTAATTACCATCCCTACAGTATAAACTCCGGGTGTCTCTTGTTCTCTGAAACCACAATAATGGGGAAGACTGCTGACTTGGCAATGATCCAGAAGACGAACATTGACGTCCTCCACAAAGAGGGTAAGTCACAGAGGGTCATTACTGAAAGGTGTGGCTGTTCACAGAGTGCTGTATCAAAGCATATTAAATTCAAAGTTGACTGCAAGGAAGAATTTGGGTAGGAAAAGGTGCACAAGCAACAGGGATGACCGCAAGCTTGAGAATACTGTCAAGCAAAGCTGATTTAAACACTTGGGAGAGCTTCACAAGCAGTATATATATACACACACACACACACACACACACACACATACATACATATATATATATATATATATATAATTATGCAAGCATGTACATGTATATATAACAAATAATATATCACCGCCACTTACAAGTAAAAATGTTTGTAAAAATATGACACTATTAAAAAAAATGATTTAGTCTTTTATATGAATTTTATTCTGTCTGGACTGCCTTCTTGTAGCTTAAACAGCAGAGAACAGCACTAGCATTGCCAAAGTCAAGGGTTCGATTCCCAAGAATGGCACGGACTGATACAAATGTGTACCTTGAATAAAGTGGAAGTCTCTTTGGATTAAAGCCAAATGCATAAATATAAATTGAATGTCAATGAAATGTTGCATAAAATAACCCAGCGTTTGTGAACCTACTGTAATACCTGTTTCCGTGGACGTGTGAGGCACAGAAGGCATAACTGTAGTGGAGCAGGGTTGGGTCCACCAGGGTGTTGTTATCGGAGAAATCCATCAGGTCTTTCAGGTAGCAGAGGTGACGATGACAGCCCCTCACCCCGTATCGAGCGCAGTACTCGTCCAGAACAAACACCTGGCCTGGGCTGAACCAACCCTGAAACACAACAACAGGATCAGAATAAAACACATTTACTATAAACATGCAATTAGCTGATCTCAGTCATGCTGCAATTAGTTAACAACTTAAAATTCAACATTAGAATAAGTTTGTTGTAACAAATTAAGTGTTCGTGCTTGAAATCATAAGTTTAGTTAACTTTAAGTTGAATATTTAAGCTATCTCAAATGTTAAGTTATTATAAGTAATTGTAAATAAGTAACTAATTATAAATATATTAAAACTAGTTACAGTAGTAAACAAGTATCTGAGTATATGTTACTTTTTTAGTTACTTTTCCTCCCAAAAATACTAGCTCTAATCTGTTCATTCTCTAAGAGAAGAGACTTGTAGATATCCAACTGTATAATGTTTACTCAAGTAAAAAAAATAAAATCATAAACGTTTGTACAGTATGTCTTTGCTTTAATTTGCTCATCACTTCCAACAGCGTCAGACTATCATTCTTGCAATAAACTCTAGAAAGTCTTTTTGGCGCTTATTTTGGTGCTTACTTTGGACCTTGAATACATGTCACTTAATAAAGGCATAAAACATCCACATTCTGTATCCGAAGGCCAATCAAAGCACCAGAGCAAACAGTAAAGAAAAAGCTCTAAAAACGCCGCTGCCTCTGCTCGACCCCTGCAGGACCTCTAAGAGGTCATGACATCTGCCGCGCATACCTACTGTAGCTTCTCCTCAACAACACTGCTACGCTAATTGAACACAAAGTGTCTAATTTCAGCACGCCTCTCATTTCACGCCAAGACACACAAAAAAACAAAACTGCAGCGTGCGAGACGAGCTCTTCCAAAAAATATTGTTAAAAACACCCCGTCTATTTCCAACATTTAAACAAACGAGTGCAAGGTTAAATGCAAACAATTAATTCATAGGCAGAAAAGTCACACATAATGCGGGCGGATGGAGATTGCCGCGAGGCTCCTGTTGCATTCATTAGCTCATTCATCCCTCACATAATAACTAAATTAGGCATGAATCTTACAAACTTAATTAAGACGCCTTCTCTGAAGGAACATTAGCAAATTAACACTTTGAGGGGGCCGCTCGCCCACAACGGTGCGGAGGGCCGCGAATCAGGAGAACTGCGATGTGTCTCAGACGTTCGCGGGAGACCGACAGTCACGAGGGACCGTCGCTCGCGGCACTGAGCAGCAGCCGAGATACCGAGACCCCGCAACCTTCGTGCAGGAGCAAAGACGGAAAGCTTCATTAAAGTCCAATGAACAAAGCTGATAAGCCGTGTATTTTGAGATAGCTCAGTCTCTCTGTCACTTCATCCACGGCCCTTCCTTCATCAAAAGGTCTGTCTGACCTACGCAAACCTGTTCTATTGCCATTTACATTACTTTAAATGCCGTTTAAGTGCTTGTATTACAGTCAGATGCCTTTTAAGCTCTTCAGTATTTATTGATACTAGGCCTACATGAATATGATATGTTACACAAAGAGCATCCAACCTTGAAATCTCAAAGCAAGTTTCTCTCACTCACACGGAGGGGGTCAATATAAACTCGCCACTTTGAGTAAAAATTGGCTTGGGGGAGTAAATAAAAGGAGTTACTCACCAGTTGGCTGGTAACCTTTTAGACATACAAACCATCGACTGAAGAAAACAGCTGTCAAGTTTTCTAACAAGTTCTACCTCTGTTGAACATTTATCTTTAGAAGTTTAACAAAGATGTCGAAAGTTTTTTCCACTCCAGAACTCCATGTGGCGACACAAATGTGGAGTATTTCTATGCTGAAAAAAATTGGGTGTAGAAACTATTTTCACTCAGAAACTGCAAGAAAAAAAAAAAATTCACAAAAAAATGAAATAAAAAACCCCGGCACATTGGACTAAATGTGAAATTTTAAAGTAGAAAGACTGAAACAGTATTTTCTCCAAATGAAGAGTTCATTTGCAAAAACAGATAACTCTGTTTTTAACAAATTTCAAAAATAATGTTTTTTTCATTGTGCATTCCAATTAATCTCAAATCAAACTGAAGTTGAGTGATTTTGATAAGGTAAAAATAACTAAAAATACAGATAACTAACACAATAAGACACTAAATACATGATAACATAACATTTTTTATTTTTGAAATAAACTTTTCAAATATTTTTCTAAAAATGTATAAAATATATACATAAAATATATTTCAGAAAACATACTATTTGCTATTTCCTGAAATTGTTCTATACTCCAAATATCTTTCAAAAAATCAGTTTGAAACAGTGTAATATTAAGCACCTAAAATAAAATTGAGGAAAAAAATGATTAAAATTAAATACCCCCCACAAAACCTCATATACCATGATGCAAGTGAAAAGAAAAAATAAGTTTTATGAACACTAAAAAATCTTTGGTTAATTTTGGGCACTTGCATCTGATGTCCACAGGGCCTCAATAACTTGTGACATGCAAAAATTATAAAGTTAATTACAAACAAATAAAAAAAAAAAATTGTCATGGAGGGACATAAATGTATAATTCTCAGAACATGTTGCTGTACTCTTCTTTTAGTTATTAATGTTTATTATATTCATATTTATTATTAATATTTCTTTGTGATTTGCTCAAAATAATTGAGTTCAAACATTTTTAAAATGCTAAAGTATAATTTTTTGGAGCCAGTGGAAATATTGTCAGGGCAAGTGCAAATCTGAACTACTTTCCCAACTGGTCCAGCAAAAAAAAAAAAAAAAAATGAAGACCGGGGCTACTGCCCATCTTTCCACTTTTTCCCTGCAACTTTCTTCTTTGTCACAGTCCGTCTCTTCCCGTCTTGGTCAGATCTATTAATATTGCACCATTCAGGGCTGAGGCACGGTGGCCCAGCGCCGAGCCGAGTGCCACAAGATGTTCCACTCTGGCAAACAGATGGCCTGCTCGTGTCTTGGCTCCTACCGCTCAATTAACCGCTAACGACCGACTGAGACGGCAGCAGCATCATCCTAACGAACACGGCCCAGTCTGGCTCTCCTTGTCAGGGGAAAAAAAAAACTCACACACACACAGAAGGAGAGACTGACGACGAAACCTTGCTTGTAGATGACAAAACCAATTTAGTTTTTTGGCTTAATTCATATTATACAAGGAAAGTTTACTGAGAGAAACACACTTAGGTTCTGCATGGTAAAAAAAAATAAAAAAATCTGAAAAAATGAAGGGAAAATATTTATATTATTTATTAATATTTATTATATGACTATATATACTTAAGGCTTTTAGTGTTGTCACAGTATATATATATATATATATATATATATATATATATATATATATATATATATATATATATATATATATATATATATATATATATATATGAGAGTATATATATATATATATATATATATATATATGAGAGTATATATATATATATATATATATATATATATATATATATATATATGAAGAGATTCAGGACTTGACCACATATGAAAATATATGAAAAGTATATTAATATTTAATTTAATATATTAAAATATGACAAAACTAAAACACACACACACACACACGTATGCTGTATGTATATGTGTTTTTATTTTTTCATATTATTTTAGTTTCATACGTGTCTCTTGTCCTGAATCACTTTATTTCCAGCAGTAACTGATGGTAATAGAAAGCTTTTTATGTCCCATCTAGAGGCCATTATGGTTGTTAATAAGGGTGAATGTGGAGGAGTGTGTCACAGGGAGAATGTGTGATTATGGGATGGAGGGTGAAGGGGATGCGAGTAATTACATTAAGGTTGGAGCATGACTGGTCATCACTGCCCCTAATTTGAAGACACGTTCACAGCCTGAACATTTTGATTGCAAAAATACACATTTTTTGGAGTCGCTTCTGAAGATGCACATGCAGTCCAATGAATCCAGTGTACACATTCCCTGTACAAAAATGGTACACACACACACATACACATACATACATATATACTGTATATATACACACAAACGCACATGCACAAACATGCTGCATTTTTACATATTTTTTATATTATATTTATTTACTTTGTTTTATAAAAAGCAGTATCTGACTCAATTTAGTTTGTTTTGAACACAAAAAACAAATATAAAAATCAGATTTTTTTTTTTTTTGGACAATGGTCAGATGGAATTTCATGTAACATTTTTAAACAAGCATGTAACGTCATCTAAAGTTCCAAGAAACTCTGGCAGGCTAACAGGAGTGACTGATGCTTTCGACTCATTAGTTGCATTGAAATGGTTTTGTTTGTTTTGGAACATCTGAAGATTTCTATTGCATTTTAGTGCAAAAATTGCACTAGCGACCCATAATCTACAAGATACATTTTGTAGGCAACCATAGTATGCATGTGGTTTACTGAAAAATCCGGTTCCCCCTCTGCTCGTTTGCCTGAAAACAGGCCCACTCCCCCACAGATGTCACATCCCAGAAGGCATGGGAAAAGCAGCACATTCAGGTGGCTTTTGTGGCTCTCTTTTTGCCGAACACAAAAGTTTGAACAAAGGCTGTAGAGCCTTCACAAAGAGCCGAACGCAGACAGAGTCATTCAGAAGCTGAATGGATAACAGAAGGTACTCACTCAGAGCAGGTACGGAGCCACAATGAGGGTGTAAACAGCAAATGGGGGAAAATGACAACTACATATTGTGTACTGAGTTATATATACAAAAACTAACATTTGAATTTGCACCATTAGTTGCGTTTGGTACCTCCACCCAACTTGTAGTCTATCGGGGACAATTCACCCGCATATGTGCCTCATGCGTATGTGTTCCAATTTCATCACACGCACACAGACATAAACATACATACTCAGTCCCCAGCAGGGATCTTTTATTCAAGGCAGTAAATGGAGAAGACGGGATGCAAGCGGATGGTTTTCCTATTTGGGTTGTATTGATTGGAAGTGTTTATCCGCGTCTTAACCGTGAGCCCTGACTCAGCCGGAGGGCTAGAACCCTCCCCTCCAGTCATAGAAACCCCTCCCATATCTAATACTTTCACCAAAGACCTGAATGTGATCAACAGACTTTTTATGCTAATTATGGGAGTGAATGTAAAACATAGAGAACCTAATGATTCCCAAACAAATGATTCTACCAAATAATAATTTTAATGAAGTAAATCAAAACCGTGCAGCACAACCTGTGCAGACTAAACCATTCCTGGAAGAATGATTTTTTTATGCTGGTTCATTATAATGAATCAAAACTATTCACATGACCAGTGTAGTCCAAAGGATTCCAGAACAAATTATCTGGATCTTTTTAGTGAATCAAAAGATATACAGCATATTCAGTGTATCAACTGCTGAGCAAATGATTCCTACAAATCAGATCGTAGGTCAGCCAGCATATGATGATGGTTGATTTTTATTAGCCAGTTCTTCTTAATGAATCAAACCCGTATAGCACAACCAGTGTAGTTCAAATGATTCCCGAACAAGTGAATCATTTCCTTACGATTAATGTAGTCCTGAACGAATTATGCTTATGAGCCATCTTTCTAGTGAATAAAAGACATTCAGCATGACTAGTGTTGTCCAACTAATTACCAAATAAATTATTCTTATGAGTCACTTCTTATTAGCCAGTCAAAACCATATAGCGCAACCAATGCAGTTCAAACGATTCCCAAACAAACTATTCTTTACAAGTCAAACACACACATCTTGGTACATTTATTACTTATTACTAGTGCTGTCAAACGATTAATCGCGATTAATCGCATACAAAATAAGTTTTTGTTTTTGTTCACATAACGTGTGTGTGTACTGTGTATATTTATAATGTATATATAAATACATATACATGCACGTATATATTTCAGAAAAATATGTTGTATATATAAAAAATATATTTATATATAATATAAATCATATCAATATTAATATATACAATAATAATATATTTTCAAAATATATACTTTATGTGTGTGTATTACATGATAAATATACACAGTAAACACACATATAATATGTAAACAAAAACTTTTATTTTGAATGCGATTAATCGTGATTAATCATTTGACAGCACTACTTATTACCTAAATTATATCTTGACTGTCTTTACCAAATTTTTCTTTCTTGAAAGTACAAAAAAAGTTGGGATCATAGAGGAACAAGAATTGTTCAGAGGAATCGCTAACTACCTGAACAAAATACACATTTTATATAATAAGTGTAATTATTCATATAATAACACATCTTCTCCATCACAACACACTTTTGTGCTCTCACCAGGCAGGAAAAGGAGTCGTTCATGCGGTGTATGAGTGTGTGTTTCTGCAGGATGAAGAACAGGCTGGCGTGGTCGAAGTTGCAGGGCATGGCAGAGATGAGCTCCTCCACTCCCTGTCTCTGAGTCTTATCCAAACCTGCGCCAGAAACACACACACACAGTCAGAAATCTGGCACGCGCTGGCATACGGCACCGTTTTGTGCTAAAAATCCCATCCCCACCACAAGAGATGGCCAGTTAATGCCTGTTTGTGCTGTAAATACATAAAGACGTCCATTAGGGCAAAGAAAACAAACATTTAATTTTTTCAAAATAGCATTATATAAAAGGCCAAACATATATCTCAAACAATTTTATATGTACTAGCCTACTAGTCGAATGAAGCCACCACAGTGGAACACAAGTGTGGTTCACACCCTGAAGAGCTGTGTAAAAGCCCGAAATCTGTTTGGTTACACACTCTCCATCTCCGTACACAGCCTGAGTGTTTGCATGTCACCTCTTTTGGCCAAAGCTACACTGTGAAACTCAGTTTTCCACATTTCAGCTGGCAGGCACTCTGAAACGTTAGCGAAGCGTGGCTGTAAACTGCTGTAAAATATTAGCACTTTGTCCACATGCCCACATAAATATCCGCACCAAAGTGCTCTAATTTATCAATCGAGCACCTCTTGCATTCAAACCAGCATTCAGCCTTTTAAAATAAAGGCCTGGCTAAAAAACACCCTGTGGCCTTCTCTAAGCCACGACTGGCTGAATGTTCTGATCTTTAGCGCATTAAATGCTTAAAACGCCGCTGTGTGGAAACAGAATATAAACAATAACGTATGACTTCAAAGCACTTAAAGCAATTTTTCGGTGACTGTTGAAGACAGGTGAGTTGTATAAAAGTGATGTCACTGGTTCTGACTGAGTCTCGACCTTGAGTAAAAGGAGCGCACCTTTGTGAGAGCGCTGTAATTAGGATGAACGCGGGCGCACGTTCGCCGACGTACGCATTCAGACTTCCTGACTCGGTTTGGGCAGAGAGGACGGGGGGGGGGAATTGAATGCGGGAGCGAAAAAAACAAAAAAACAACCTTGCGATGGGGCCGAGGGGTCAGGGCAAGTCAGAGAAAGAAGGAGCTGAGAGAAAGACACGAGGCAGAAAAAGCAGGAGAAAGCACTAAAAGTGTGCCCAAGTTCATTTCCAGTCCTTTCACGAACATCCTCAAAATGGGCTAATGGGAGGTCCGTGAAAAGCCTAACACTTGCTGGCGGCGTGTTGAGAGCCCACATATGTGGAGCGAGGGCCTTCGCTTCTCAAGCACCACAAAAGACCAAGGCTTTTGAGACGCATCTCCTGACGCCTCCATGGCCAGCGGCACCTTTTTGAGACGAGCATTAGTGATTGCTTTTATTAATTCTGCCATTTCTGGCATGCCAACGACTTGGTATTGACGGCAAAAAGCCCTGTTCTTGCCTGGAAGCAGTGTGGGGCATTTGTTGGTTCCCCCCAAAACATCACTTGTTGGGTGCATAGAAGTACCATCTCCCAATCGACAAGCTGTTTTTTTAATTCGATGTAGGTCATTTTACGTTTCGTTACATCGAGAAAAAAAGAGACAAAAGAGGAGCGTGGTATTGATCCACGTTGAGAGTCTGACGAATGGGGTTTGACAGGAGCAGCACATTGATCCGTGTCAACTTCAGCTTACCGCTATTATCCATGGACAAGTGGATGGAGTCAGTGCGGAGGGGGTGCGTCGTCTTTATTCCCAACTGAAGGGGCCCGGTCCAGGCGGTCATGCCAGCAGTCACATCCATCTGACATCTCTCTACAAGGAGGACTGGAGCTTTATGACAGGTATCAACACGGCAGCGGGGGCGATATCGCAGGTACGGCCCGGCGGGTCGCTTCAAGTGAATCCAGCCGGAGTCGGAAAGACTAATGAGGCAGGACAGGACATCGGTGTTCCTTCAGATATGAAACGCCGATCTGGCTATGAGAGGATGCTGGGTAGTGTTGAGCGTAAGGCGGTGAGACATATCTGTGCGAATCAATTCATGATAGGAAGTCCAATGTCAGGATGAGTTTATAACTTCATCGACTCGCCGAAACGTGGCGGATTTTTTTTAACAGGCATCAAATGGGACTGGATTTTAGGTGAATTCATTGGATTCATTTAGTGATGAAAATTCAATCTGTAAGAAGAATAAGAAGTATTTCTGAAAGAATGCATGATCTTTTAATTGGCCGAATACCAAGGTTATCAGTGGCTGCAATGATATTCGCACATTCATGCCATTTTCACGATCCGAACAGGCACTGAGTAACTTTTCCGTGCTCTTTCCATGTTCTTTGTCGAACAATTCGCCATCGTTCGAGGTGGCTTTTGCATTGAACCTTGAATGTGTATGAGGTCCAGTAAGACAAGAGGAAAGAGTTTAACGTTTTAGTTTTAAGCCATGTTTCTTAGCTTTTACGTTAAATGAATGACCCGGAGCTCACAGAACGCTTCTTCAGAGGCGATAATGACATAAACCTCATTCGGCTCACTTTCCGTTTGTTGAAAGTGAGCAAACTGTAGCATTTCAGTTGAGTAAGTGTTCCTCCTTTCACTCAGCAGCAGTGTTTGGGTTATTCAAGCCCCCCGCTGACATTTGTTTAGACTGTGTCTGTGCTGCGGCCCAATGGATCGATGGCTGGCCACCACAACCTCCAATTTCAAAGTCCATTCAGGAGGGGACAGCTGAAGGTGGCAGAAAAAGAGCCCACCTTCTTTTCGCTCTCTGCCTTTGACGGTTTTAGGTTTGAGGATTTTAAAAAACGGTCTGAAATCAAGAAAATCACTATGCAAAAAAACACTTATTGGGATGATATTAGTATAACATAAAACATACTGAGTAAGGACACAGGGGCATCTTTTTGGGCGTTCCCTCCTCTGCAGTTCTGCTGGTTCTGGGCGGGCGCTACTGGTTTATAGGATTGGCCTGTGGCGCGGTACATGGCCTGGACCCAAAGAGAGCGATCCTGATCGTCATTGCTGGCGAACACCACCAGATCTCCTTCTCGGACAGCACTGAAGAAGGCTCTGCCTCCTTGAAGACCTGCAGAGATTTGTTTTAGCAAATTAATCCATATCAGTCAATTCACCCAAGAACACTTCACTAAGAAATACGCTCATGTGTGTTATTGTTGCTCTATTTAGGAATCTACACATCAATCATAATGTGTTTCATGCAGCTGATAATAAAAAATAACGGTCACACTTTATTTTAAGGTTCAATTCTTGCTATTAACAAACCATTACCTATAACTTTTGCCTCAAAAAACTCCTAATTTGCTGCTTATTAATAGTAAGTAAGGTTAGGTTAAATTGGGTAGGATTAGGGATGTAGAATATGGTCATGCAGAATATGTGCTTTATAAGTATAAACAGCGAATATGTTAATAATAGCCATGCTAATAAGCAACTAGTTAATAGTGAGAATCGGTCCCTAAAGTGTTACCAAAATAATCTCACATTAAAGTTGTTTTGCACTCTGATAAACATAAAAAACAACACACACACAAAAACATTTGATAAATAATTATATTTTACTAAAATATATTATTAAAAGATATATATAACTTTCACCAATACAAATATTCATAATACATTTAATATGTATTTATATATATAAAAATAACTTTTAAATATATATTTTACTCTACACTATTGCATTATTGTTATTGATACAAAATGTTCTAAATCTTTACATGTTATTTCCACCTAATTTCATTCTCTGTAATAAATAAGTCATTCCCGCTTCATTTAAGCTCATAATGTGCATCTCTTTCAAATGCAGCAAATGTGAAATTCAAATTTAAGACAGAGGTCACTGAAATTCATTTTAACCATGATTATTCATCCAATTTTGAACTAAAATCAAAACGCCCACATGAGCATTGATAAATAAGGCATTAGTGTTGAAGCGTGAGTGTACCTGGCTGCGGATCGGAGTAATCTACCGTATATCCGTCCAACTGCATCAGCTCATGCGGCTCTGACTTCTTCTCCCGGTAACTGCACATGGCAAACGTGTACTGACTCACCTGAACAACAGAACATAGAGGAGATCATCTTAACACAATCACTTCTTTTCGTCCTAAATTGTACTAAAATATTGCTGTATTTGTGCGCTACACAGAGCTTAAAAAATATATCATTTTTATCTAAACTGTGTAATTTGTGTCACAATTACAGGTAACACCAAACGAAAACATGGCATTTTTATATTTTGTGCAAGGATTTATTGTGGTATTTTACTCAAATTTACCAATTAAAAAAAATGATGATGTCTCAATGTTCTCTGACTGGTCAGCCATATTACTTGCTATTATTTGTGTGTGTGCGTGTGTGTTATATATCAAATTAAACAACAGAACCTGATGATTCATTTAACACAAACACAAAATAATAATAAAAAAAAAAAAAATTCACACACAAAATATTTTTCACAAAAATGATGCCGTTATCTCAGGAGGCTGGTACTTATGTGTAATGTATTAATTTATTTGATTAAATTTTCCTTCAGAAAAACAACAACCACCACATTTGTAAACACAAAATGCATGAGACATTCAAAAAGTCATTTGCTGGGAAAAAAACTACTTATAATTATTTTGACAAAATCATTTGAAAAACTTTTTTTTTTTTTTCCAGCAAATAAATTAAATTTATATCTAAAGCTGTAATGAGGAAATCTGCCCACCTGAACAAGCACACAATATCTCCTCTTCCATCGCTTCCAGACTCTCTGGCCTAAGGCGTAAAGATACCTACACATAAATACATTATGATGAGTGTCATGAATGAATCAAATCATCAGCAGAAACCTCCCTTGATATTCTCATTCACGAACATGATTAAATCATCATGTTAAAATATAACACCATATTCATTAAGTCAAGGTGCAAAACCCATATAGAAAGTTTATGGAGTTTAGTTCCAGTCATTCATTAATTCCCCAAACGCCTGAATTCTGTCATGTTCACTCAATGACAGAGAGGAAAAAAACCCATCTTCGGCTATTGATGAAGCACACATTCTCAGAAATATAACAAAAAGGAAGGATGTGTGCAGAAATATGGGTGAGGTGAAATCAATTCTTCATAAATGGACACACAGTGCCTGTGGGGGAAAAGCTCCAGTCAAGGTTGAGGGAGCAATGAGTGCATGGAAGCGGGCCAATCTGGGTTAACATGTGGCAGAGGTAATCATCCACTTGTGAAAGTGATTTTCAGCTCACTCTCCGACACCTTTCTGATACACATGATCCCATTTAGACGGCAACAATGGCCGGATAACGGCTGGCGAGACGACCTCCGGGTGAACGGGCACACGGCAGGCACTTTCCAGCCGACTTTGGCTCAATCTGAACAATAATAATAATAATAACAATCTTCTGAAGATACAAAACATTGCAAGTAACGTTGGAATAATAGCATTTTTAACTGTTTGATGTGATTAATTCAGAAATACAAGTAATATTTCATTTCACAAAAAAGTATCGCAAAAAAATTAAGTCATAATAGCCTAAATTACAATATGGAAATATGGAGTCAGATTCATCCACTTAAGCTGATGTGATTTATTATTTTTTTCTAACCTACTCAGTAGAAAGCACTCAACCTGTTTGCAAAAAGGCTTCATTTACAAATAACCTGTTCTTCTCAGTGTTTATTAACATCTGGGAAACGTCAATAGGTTTGTCACTCGGATAAATTGCACGATGCAAGTTATGATACTGCATTGAGCTTTTAAACACGATACAAATGTTAACCTCACAATTTATGTCAATATGACTGTAAAAAGTCAAATTAAACATATTAAGAGATCACTATGAGAAAAAGTGGCCTTAGATGTTAAATGTAAGTGGTTATAACAACGGTTGCAGTGCCCCCATGTGGTTTAATGGCAGTATTGCAGAAAGCACATTTTTTTCATTGGGCCTTACTGTGAAACACAAGCAGAACTGATTTATCTGTGGTTTTAAAATAATGGCATTTTTTAATCAATTGGCATTCAGTTTAGTGCCTTAATATATGTTAAAAATTTTTTTAATTTGCATAGACATGTTCTTGTAACAATCAGTACATTGTTTCTTTGCTCTTAAACCAGAGTTGAAAAAAAAAAGTTTTTCAGTAATTTGAATAAAACTGAAATTAAATAAAATTAGTGTTGTCAAATGATTAATCGCATCCAAAATAAAAGATTTTGTTTACATAATATATGTGTGTGTGCTGTGTATATTTAGGGGGAGGGGAGGAAGGGAAGTGGTGTGTGGCCAAGTATGGTGACCCATACTCGGAATATGTGCTCTGAATTTAACCCATCCAAGTGTACACTCAGTAGTGAACATACACCTGGAGCGGTGGGCAGCCAATGCTGCGGTGCCTGGGGAGCAGTTGGGGGTCCGGTGACTTGCTCAAGGGTCTCACCTCAGTCGTGGAATTGAGGGTGGAGAGAGTGTTGGTTATTCACTCCCCCCACCTACAATCCCTGCTGGACCTGAGACTCGAACCCACGACCTTCAGGTTACAAGTCCAACTCTCTATCCATTAGGCCACAACTGCCATTTATTATATATGCATGTATATATTTAAGAAAAATAAGTTGTTTATATTTTAAATATATTTATATATAATATCAGTTATATGAATATAAATATATACATGTAAATATTTTTGAAATATATAGTGTATGTGTATGTATTTATATATACGTACATAATAAATGTACACAGTACACATGCATATATTATGTAAACAAAAACTTGATGCATTTGGCAACCAACTAAAATATAAACTTTTATTACTACAATTACTAAAACGGACATTAAATAAATCTAAAAACTGAATCATGAATAATTAGCATAGAGCACATTGTTCCTTTGCTCTGTGCACTTAACTAAAACTATTAAAAATACAAATATTATTCAAAAAATTAAAAAATTAGGAAAAGCTGTAGGAAAGTTAGAAATGGTGCCTTGGCAAAATCAATTTAAGTACTAAAATGACTAAAACTACAACTGAAAAAGAAGGGAAAAAAACGTATGAGAAAAATATACAAAAACAATGAATGAATCAATGAATGAATGAATAAATAAATGACAAAAAACCTGAAAATATAAAAATACAAGAAAATTCAAAAATATTATTAAATACTATAACAGTATAGAAATAATACTAAAACAACAGTGCATTAAACTCCCATTACAATGTTATATATTTCCGTCTTCATCGCTTTTAGCATAGGTAGTATAAAATATTGCATGCAATAACAAATCAATGAGTCATAAATGCGATGTGTGGCGAAGGGTAAGGTTAAAAAAGATTTTATAAGAGAAAAATGCAAACGTGTAAAAGGGCTTTAATGTGTGCCCTGGCCCTCAAACGAAAGAGGGCAAAGATGGTTTTAAAGGGAAACAAAGAGAAGTAAAAAAAAAAGGAGCATGTGAGAGAAAGAATGAGCCAGTGAGCATAAGTGAGACAGAGACAGACTGATCAGACTGGAGCTGGCAGCTCTCTCTCTCAGGGCCACGCTGGGGTCACTCCACAAAAACTGAATGGCTCCCAATTCTTCAGTCGCTCTGCTGATAAACAGATGGCTTCTTTTAATGGGGTGCACTCAACCTGAAAATCTCCCCGCAGATCGCTCTCTCTCTCTTCCCATGCACTGGGACAGTCATCAGGTGTTTGTTTTTGTGGATGTGTGTGGGTATATGAGTAACTGGACACAGCCTAAGACTGAAATGGTACGATTTTGGTCTCACAAATCTCAAATGAGATCAAAAAGCATCATGAATGTAGCCTGTTCCTCACACAAATGTGGCTTTAGAGGATTTGGAATATGCTGCACGAGTCAAATGCTGCGTTCAAGTCATTCTGGGAAGTCGTAATTACGACGTCAAATGTGTTCAAGTCACTTTGGTCAGAGAAAGATGGCAATGCAACTTTTCTACACATAGGATTAAAACACTATTTTTTACAAAATTATGAATAAAGAGAAAAGCATTGGGTGTGTTTTGTATTTTTGTTTTTATACATATACATATATATATACACATATATGTATCTATATATATATATATATATATATATATATATATATATAGTACAATCAAAATACTAATGTATTTTTTGCATGCAATTTGCATATTTGATTGTAAATGGTGGGGGGGGGGGGATTAATTGCAACAAATTTACTATCAGACGTTGTCTCCATTTGATCAACCATTTGTTTTGCATTGACAGGCTTCCAACTCTGGGCTTAAAGAAATATCTGAATTTCTCACTTGCAGTTACTTTAATAATGACTTTTTGAGTTTTATGACTTTTTGGTAACGTTCATGAGCATTGAATTTGTAAATATGATCATTCTGACGTATTTATAAGTCAAAAGGTCGTAATTACGTCAGCTGTATTTACGTCACTTTGGTCGGAGCAAGGTGGCAATGTAACTTTTCAGCAAACGTATCAATATTTTTCAAATTACTTTTTATTTTTACTAAATAAATAATGAATGTACATCAGGTGTGTTTTTGCTTGTTTTTATGAATCTGTTATACATTTGATCATTATATATTCTATCCAAATTGTACAATCCTATTGTATTTTAGTAACATTTCATTTTTACTTCATTTGTTAACATTAGTTAACAAGAAATAATGAAAATACTTCTAAAGCATTTATTAATCTTAATTTCAACATTGTATCTGTTAAATATTATTTAATGTGCTTGAGCTAACATGAACAATGTATTTTTATTAACTAACATGAACAAGGATTAATAAATACTGTAGAAAATGTCAGTAACACTTCATTTTAAGGTGTCCTTGTTACATGTTACATGTAATTATATTATAACAACAACAACAAATTATACATAATTACATGCAAGTAACCCTAAACCAAACCCTAATCCTAACCAAATAGCAAGTACATGTAATTAATTAATATTACTCAGTACTTAAATGTATAAATACACTAACAAGGACACCTTAAAATAAAGTGTAACCAAAATATCTTGCTCATTGTTAGTTACTGTGTCAAATAATGGAGCCTTATGGGAAAGTGTATTTTGTACATTCAACTTTTTTTGTAAATAAATTCAGTAACACGTTTTTTGAGTTTAGGGACCAATTTTTACTAGTTGCTTATTACCATACCTATAATTAACAGATTGGCTGTTTATTAGTACCTATGAAGCATATATTCTGCATGACCATATTCTGAATACCAAAACTTAACAACTACATTACATTGCATCCGACCTGTTTTCTCACAAACATCTAATAAACGTTGACCCTCAGGGCTAAAAGAAAGTTCAGAGTTGTTGTTATAATTTGTTGTGGCGTTCATGTGCATTCAACTCGTAAATGTGACCTTTCCGTCATTACTTAAAAGACTATTTTCAAGTTTTATTCATTAAAAATATTGTCTGAAGTGTCTTATGGAAAGAGGGTGAGTAAATTTCTGAGAGCAAATCAATAAAATGTATAAAATGCCGCAATTAATACAAATTTGATTATCAATGTCTCAGCACAGTCTCTGTGAGAAAATGGTCTGAGTAAGTTTGTGTCTGTCTGTCTGAGCGTGTAAGTGGTCCTCTGCAATGTCTTGTGAGGTCCGTTAAAAAGGTAATTGCAGGTTGAAGAGGCTTCTTCCAATTACAGCAAGCCTCTCAGGGAGCCGCTCTATAGAGGAAGCACACAGGGCCTCTGTGTAATTATCAGGCTGATGGCACTGATCTGACCCCTGACCCTGTCCCACTGAGGGAAGGACCCCAGCAGCTGGTCCTGCACATCTTCACTGCTGCTACTCACTTCAGAGAACTATGGCATTTACTGACAGAGCTCATTCTGGATGAGCAAATACAGACAGACAGAAGGATCTGTCGTTTATTTCCCCTCCCTTGCAATTTTGTCGCTTTTAAAAATACCAAATCTGAATTCTTGACCAGCAAATTTAAAAAAGCTACTGTTATAATACTTTCTTTTAAATAATTCATTTATTTGTTTAACAGTTCCAAATGTTTAATGTTTTTAATGTTGCTATTCGAATGTTCACTATTTACTTTTTAATTTATAATCTGTTTTTCCTCCCTTGTAATTTTGTTGCTTTTAAACATACCAAGACTGAACTCGTAAACAGCAAATTAAAAATAAACATACTTTTATAATAAAGTTTTGGTTTACTTGTCTAATATTGTCGTTTTTATTTAATGTTGCTATTTATTTTAATTTTCTTTATTTAATATTTAATTTGTAATGTTTTAATGTGTAATTTTGTTTAGAAAATATCACAAAAAAAAACATCTCTAAATTCTTGACCAGCTAATTCGATTAAATTGATTTTCTTTTATTTATATTTTTATATATGAAATTTCATTTTTTGTTTATTTCTGTTTAATCAAATTATTTTCAATATAATCATTCAAATAATTCTATTTAAATTAAATGTTATTTAATGCTGCTATTTATTTAAAATTATATTTTTTATTTATTTGTATATATATTTTAATTTGTATATTTTAAATAAACAAAAATAAAAATAAATTAATAAAAAAATAATAAAAAAATAAAAATAAGTAATAAATAAAAAAATAATATAATATAATAGATAGAGCGAGTTTGGGGGATTTTATGAAAAAACTTAAGGCATCAAGAACAAGATACTGTTTCCTGAGAGGCTCCTAGAGGTCCAAGGAAAAGTAATGTGACATGAGGAGACTCACAAGAATAATAATTGAACACAAGGTGGCACTATAACCACATTTTGTCCAATGCACCTCTTTCATGTAAATTTGCTTCCAGCTGAATGGTTAGTTTATTTTCCCCATTCAATCAAATGCAAACCAAATGCAAACCAAATGTATACTATATATATATATATATATATATATATATATATATATATATATATATATATATATATATATATATATATATATATATATATATATATATATATATATAAACTAACTGACACATACCCTTACCATCATTAAAAGTTTACTTTAAGACTTACATATTTATTCTATATTTATATAATAATTAAAAAATGCGGATTATTTTCTACCTGTGAGAAATGACCCGTGTATTATTCAATAAAACTTATTTATTATTTATTTATCCATGGAATCCATTTCTATTTGTAGTTTTCATTTGTGCAATGTTTTTTTCTCTTCTCATGGCTTGAATAATAACACGTGAGGATGCATTCAGATCCTGGAGGTCAGGATATGAGCATCATTACAGACGTACCCGCTGTGCTTCATGTTGGGGGGCTTGTCCATGCGAATCGCCAGTTTGATTTTCAGATCCACGTCTTGGCTGTTCTTAGGCACTACCATCTTGTGCAACTCTGCCATTTTGGGCCCGTTTGTGGTGGGGTGAAGGACCACCTAGACAAACACATTAGAAACACTTTATTAGGCCTGTTACACCTGAATAGGCAGCTGGAGAGATAGGTGTGAAAGGGATGGGAGACGAGAGAAAAGAAGGGTTAGACTGATGAACGGGGAGAGACGGCAGGAGAAAATAGATGGAGGAAGTGCAGTCTGTTTGGTGCGAGTCTCTAATGGGGAGTCTCCATCTGTTACTCGGGGAGCGTGAGCCCTAATGACTAGAGATTTCCTCGCCTGTAGCTCGCTTTCCTCTCGCACACATACAAACACATGTGCACGCACATCACGGTTCACACACTGTGTGCAGAACATCTGTTCCAGCAACATCAGCCAATAATTGAGCACGTTGTGCAGATCGAACGCAGAGGTAGCTTGATGTAAACCTCAGCAGTGGACGGAAGGACAGACTCTCGTCTCACCCTGCCCAGCTCTTTGTCCTCCAGAGCCAGGACTCCAGTGCTTTCGGTGAAGAGTTTGACTTTGACCACGGGCAGGGGGTGTGTGGTGGTGAAATCTCCTTGTGTGCCCCACCTGTAGAAGAAGAAAACAAATCAGCTGTCACAATAGGAGACTTAATTTTGTATTCACCACTTCTCTAGTCCCAGGATGAAGTGTCTGCTGAATATTTCCTGTCTTTGTTTGATCAAATTAGTATATGGGATGGTAAAGTGTCTATTTGCTCTTGTAAAACTTTGCTTTTGTTGTTATATTTATTTTTATTTTATTAATTTTTTTTACTTCAGTGTTTATTTAATTTTTTTACACGAATAAGAAAGCTCAAATAAAACAGACAAAACAAAAGACTAAAGATCAAAATTTTACTCCAAAAACCAGAAATAAAAAGACAAGACATTAAATAAAAATTGACTCAGGAAGCAAGATTTAAAAATGACTTAACTTAAAAACAAGAAATGACTCCAAAGACAAGACTTAAAACATGACTTAACTTAAAAACAAGAAATGACTCCAAAGACAAGACTTAAAACATGACTTAACTTAAAAACAAGAAATGACTCCAAAGACAAGACTTAAAACATGACTTAACTTAAAAACAAGAAATGACTCCAAAGACAACACTTAAAACATGACTTAACTTAAAAACAAGAAATGACTCCAAAGACAATATTTAAAACAAGACTTGACATCAAGATAAGACAAAAAAATTTTGACTCCAAAAGCAAGACTAAAAAACTAATTTTTACACCCCTCCACCCAAAAAAAGATGTAAAGACAATTTGAGTCCAAAAGAAAGACTAAAAACAAATCCTAAATGCAAAACAACACTCGACTCCAAAACTAGACTCAAAATCCAATTATTGGCTTACAAAACATGACTTCAAAAACAAGACTTATAAATATATAAATATTGACTCTAAAAGCAAGTCTGTCAGGAAAACTGGCAGAGAGTGATTGAGAGTCATCTTTATGTATAGCATGCTTGCATATCAGTCTGTCAGTGCACATCTATATGTGAGTTTCTGAGATAAGATCACTACAAAAATACAGACATATTGCACATCTATAGCTGAGTAAACACTAGGGCTGCACGATATTTGAAAAAAACTCACATTGCGATATTTTGTATTTCTGCGATATATATTGCGATATGAAAAAACAAAACAAAAAAAACAACACCAGATGACTTAAAAAGCTCTATTTGGGAAAAAAAAAAAAATGAATTGGGTGATTTTGTAGGTGAGTAAATCAGCATAGAAAAATAAACAAATTACAAACATAGATAAATATAATAGAACAAAGATATAAAATAGATAAACAACGCTTTATATTTATCTAACAGTATTCTAACGGTAATTCTAACAGTATTCCGGTATACTGGTTGAATAAGCAACTGTGTTTACAAAGATGCTTGCAGAAACATGCATTTTGACAGTTTCGCGCGTATGTATCATTTCAGGAAGTGAACGGAATTGAGTGTTAACGTGCATCTGCGTGGCTCTCACTGTGTCTACACCGGACGCAAGCAGCGCGACAAAATACAATAGAACCCATAATCAGTGATTCTGTCTACACTGGATGCGGCGTGACAACGCAAATCCCTGCGAGTAAATCCCTCATTCTTTTTACGACGTAATGACACAAAGTTCAAAGGATTTGCAACGGTCGATTTGTCGCGTCCAGTGTAGACAGCGCGGGGCGGAGTGACGCTACAGCTGTCGCGAAAACGATCAGTATAAATAACGAGATCAGTATACTAAAAATCGCACATCCTGCGATGTGACTATCGCAGATGTGCACATCGCGATATCGATGCTGAAACTATATATCGTGCAGCCCTTGTAAACACACAACAACCTAATCAAACTAACTCTTTCTCTCAAGCGGGCCAACAGTTGCGTGTGGCAATTTGATTGTAGGAGTTGACTCCCACATCTAATTCAGTTCTTCTGCTTTCTTCTGCTAAAGCCGCCAGACAGTGTTTTGAATGTCATATGGCAAGCCAAGCATGCTTCCTCTATAACATAAGCACTAAAACGAGGCCTGCAAGCGAACTGAACTGTGCAGTATGTACACTTGGTTGAGCTAACATATGAGATCTGTATATACTGATAAAGAAAGTACATGCTTCAGCAGAACAAAAGCAGGAACCAATTAATCTATTGAATCAAATTAAGCATTTAAATCCTTAATCATGATTCAGTGCACAGACACACTCGCACATCTTTTCACAGCTAGTCTAGACTGTCTACAACAAACACTGAGTCATACTGCTGGATCACTGTCTGGTTATACAGTCTATGGTGTCTGAGCCTCTGTGTGAATCCAGGCTGGGTGTCGGTCGGCCTCATGATGTTACCAAGGAAGTGTGCAATATCTGAATATCTGGTAGCATTCCCATTCAACTCAATGGGCTTTAGTCAGTCAATGGAAAAAGATGCTCTCTGCCGCCATAGTTACAGGATCAACCAGCAGATGGGCTAATGCTAAAAATCTTGATCTCTTAAGGTCATGACACACCAAACTGACAATTAAAAACTAGAAGTGACGAAAGCCAACTGTGTTGTGCCTGGGCTAAAAAGTGGCGCTTGAACACATCACAAAGACTACAGCAAAACATGTTTTGCATCTACATAAGGGGAAATAAAGGGATAGTTGACCCAAAAATGAAAATTATGCATTAATTCCTCACCCTCATGTCGTTTCAAATCCGTAAGACCTTCATCATCTTCAGAACACAAATTACGATATTTGTGATGAAATCCGAGAGCTTGCTGACCCTGCATAGACAGCAACACAATTACCACGTTCACGGCCCAGAGACAAATGGGGACCGATTCAATGATCTATGCTAAGCTAAGCTAAAAGTGCTACCGCCAGACCCGGAGATCGGCTGAATGGATTCAAAAACGATAAAACTCAACTGTTTAACTCTAGGGGAGTTGTAAAATGAGACTATTTCCAAAAAAAAGTGGTGTTCCTTTAAAGGTATTGAAGGTATTTACGGGGAGGTTAAAAGTTAAGTTACACTCTGCCTTAAGAACTAACAGTGCAACCAAATTAAGTACAGAGTTAGTTACAAACTAGCTAATAGTTACTAAGACCCTACAGGGTGGACTTAACATTCCAATTTAAATAAGAAATGCTTGTCTACTGTATGAACGGCTGGTCCAACCCAACACTAAATTTCAGCTACAGCTGTTGCCAATGAAACCGAGACAAGATCCTTCAGTCTTCACTCTGACTGACATTGTCTAGACCCCAATCCCGCCTTGGGGAGCTTCATCAGAGGATGGATATTTTGGGAGGTCTGTTGATGTTACTGGCCTAAAACTGACCTCTCACCACCTAGAGGCTGTCTGAACCCATAAAACAAGTAGGAAGGACTATTTATTAAGCAAACTGCTGCCAAGGCAACAAAATAACAAATCTTTCCATCTAATTAACCATCAGCACAATGACGCAATACCGTATTCATATTAAAAATGACTTTCTAAATTTTCGCATTTGTTTGCAACATTATGTCAATAGAACCAGACAATGACATTATTTGGGAATAATAATCATGCTCAAATGGTCTCAGGAGATTTGCAGGGGAGAGTTTAATCTAAGAGTACTTCTGAAAGGAAAAACGAAATACAAGTATAAACACCTTCAAGAAAATGGGTTTCATTATGCTTTCATTTGTAGGTAATGTGCACAAAGCCAATAAAAGACTTATAATAAATGTCTAATGCCTTTTCTGTAACTACATTTCCAGGAAATGACATCACTGGCCAGATTAAAATGTAATTCTAATTAAATTCCAGTATAATACAATCACATATGTCTGACATATGGTGTTCCTAATAGTAGGAACTTTCACTTGCAACACCAATTATATTAAAGAAGTGGTCATATAAAAAAATTAAATAATAAATAAATTATATTATTACGCCTGTATAATTTCAGTCAATTTTGTAATTTAGTTTTAAACGATTTAAAAATAATTTTACACAATTTTGAGAAATTTTTCAGTATGTTTTTCCTTTAACAAAAACGGTCACTTGCATGAATCTTGGGATCCGCAAGATGTGGTTCCTCTGTGCTAATTAACATCATACTGTGAGGTCAAATGTGCACGTTATCGGATTGAACCACACGACTCCAGCAGGTGACGGCACAATAAACACACTGAAATCATCTCACACGCCACTGATTCACCTTGATGAGATTACAAGTGACATTTCAATTTCCAGTGTCTGCTGGAGAAAAATGGGAATAATAGCTGTCTTAGAAATGTAATATAAGAAGGAAAAAACCCACAACAATTGGCTTCCTTAAAGTGCACAACACAAAGTTGCCAATATCATACTAGATTGTAGTTAAGAAATGTTTTACAGTGCTCATAACAGGAGGAAGCTAATTTTCCCAGATCTTATCTTTTTGTGTACAATGAAATCATACTGTAACTCTTACAAAAACAATCCAGTCCAAAAAGACCATCTATTGGATCTGTTTCTTAATGGCAAAGTAACAAAAAAACAAAACAAAACAAAAAAACGGTTGGATCAAAGAAAGGTTGAGCTAAAATGGTCATGAAAAGCCAAAAAAAAAAAATAGATAGCTAGATAGATAGATGTTAGGAGTGACAACTAAACACAGTATGTTCTTTGATGGGCCATTACTTCCAGACTTTACGTTCTTTGCATCCGTTTAGCATATATTGCTAAATGGCTGGGCAAATGAGTGTGATCTGAGTCATCTTTCTATTCAACGCTACACAACACTCTTAAAGGCCACCCGCCTTTCACCGAGAGTGAGAAAGCTCATTTAGCCTTGATGAATTCCGCCTCCTTGTCATATCGCGCCTATACTGGAACACTTGGAGGTAAGGGGCTCTTTTTCCACCCCGATGCCTTGCACCGACCGGTCCACGCAGTAACGTTCCATCCCGAACAAGCCTAAACAAACTATCAACAATGGCGGACGCTGCGTTGCTATTGATGTTCATGTCTTTGCAAACCTACATCGGCATCCAAACACGGCGAATCAAATGTGTTTGCGTTTAGCTGCTATTTCAAATATGGCGGTCCAAAGTTTCTGTCGTCTTGTTGGTCACGGTAACCCCACCCCCAGCCCCTGACGCAAGCGGTTCTTCCTTCTAGCCCAGCAATGCTTTGGTGCTACTTACGAACCGCTTTTCCTGGTTCGGAGCTGGTGCTTTGGGTGTCGAAAGACAAAGAACCGGTTTGAAACTAGGCTCTGGCTCCGAACCAGCACTGGAACTGCCTTGGTGGAAAAGGGGTATTTGAGAAAAACAGACAGAATCCTGCATTTATCTAGTCAAAGTAGCAATAACTTCAAATCCGCAATCAAAGTGCACTAAAACAGTATGAAAGCTACTGAAAGTAACTGCTTCTATAAATATACAATAACTTCACAACTACTCAACAAACAACAAATATGGAACCTAATCAATGAAAACCAATATGAAATCCAGAAATGTGAGGGAGATGTATAGAGTGTCTATGTGTTGACTGGAACACGATCCAGTTTCTTCTAGGCTGTCTTATTCAGCATATGGTTAGTTAGTACACTGGCAAGGGAGGACATTTCTAGAGCTGTCCAATTTGTTTATTTCCTAGTAATTCCCAGAATGCACCTTTAATAGTAAACATCAACTATATCCACTAGCAGAAATGTGTTTCAGTCTTATTAGAGAAGAAATTGTTGAAGAAAGTCGTTATTTTTGTTTTCTTTGTGTAGCTTCATAACATTACAGTTGAACCACTGATGTCACATGGACTATTTTAACGATGTCCTTACTGTCTATGGGAGGATCAGAAAGCTCTTGGATTTCATTAAAAATATCTTAATTTGTGTTCTGAATATGAACAAAGGTCTTACGGGTTTGGAACGACATGAGGGTGAGTAATTAATGACAGAATTTTCATTTTTGGGTGAACTATACCTGTAAATGTCTTGAGAATGAGTGCAAATGTAAATATCGAGCGTAGCGTTAGTTCTGGCAGGTCACGTTAGTCAGTTCAGGTCAGATGCATCATTAGTGCAGATACGCTATGGACTCAAAGGGACCCAGAGATTCATTTAACATTACACAAAACACTGCGGCCAATGATGACCGCTTCACATTTCTGTGTCTCGTACATACAGAGTGTTATTCTGGGATCAGCAGTGTGACAGAGCCACATTTGCACTTCAGAGCTGCGCAGCTGGCATATTTTCAATGTGTCTGCAGTGTCAAAACTAGTCACTACGCTAATGGGGAGCTGATGAGATAAGAGCGATTTCATGCTCAAGGTCTGAAGATAAAAAGCAAGTGTGAGATGTTCCCAGCAGATTTGTAAGTCAGCGTACTATAGAATGAAAATATAGCAGTGACCTTAAAATTATAATCTATAAAAAAAAAAAAAAAAAAAAAAAAAAAAAAAAATCACTGGCACCTGGACTTGCAACTGTTTATAAACATAAGCATTGTTTTTTTTTTTTGAAAGACTCACCAAGACATTTACTTCATCAAAATAATAGTACAAAAACACAGATATTGTGAAACATTACTGTAATTTCAAATGACTATTTTCTATATGAATAAAGTTGAAAATTTAATTTATTTCGGTGATGCAAAGCTGAATCTTCAGTGTCACGTGATCCTTCAGAAATCATTCTAATATACTGATTTGCTTCTTTTGAAAACAGTTGTGTGGCTTAATATTTTTATGGAAACCATGATACATTATTCCTTTTCATAATTCTTTGTTGAATGCAGTTCACAAGAACAACATTTATTTGAAATAGAATTTGATTGTAACATTATAAATGTCTTTACTGTCACCTTTGATTAATTTAATGCGCCCTTGCTGAATAAAAGTATTACATTAATTTCTTTAAATTAAATCTTACTGGCCCCAACCTTTTTGAGCAGTAGTGTGTGTGTGGGGTGTGTGCGTGTGTATGTATATATGTATATATATATATATGTATATATATGTATATATATATATATATATATATATATATATATATATATATATATATATATATATATATATATATATATATATATATATATATATATATATATATATATAACACCAGTATATATCATGTTAAGGGCTTTTATTTGTATTATTGTGATCACCATACTCACTGTGGTCTGGAGGCCTCGGCTTGATCCGTCTGGAGCTTCTGTCCTCCCTCCACCTCCATGGTGCAGTACACGATCCGGTTAGGAGCAACGGATTTCAGCCCCTGCACTTCAATGATCACAATCTGAGCAAAAGAAACAAGACCACATGATTAGACTTCACATGACATCTGAAAAGCATCGAAAGAGCAACAATTTAGATTTCTTATTTTTGTCAAGTGCTTTTTGGCAACTAGCTGTTTAAACAACCCACTCACTAAAAATGGCAAGATGAAGGTGAATTGTAAAGCAAAGATGGCATCTTTGGCCCCAACCTTTTTGAGCAATCAAATATCTACCTCCAAAGAAAACGACAGCACTACGTCAGATTTGGAGAGAGGCAAATCGTTCTCATCGCCGATGTCCAGGAAGCTGTTCATGGGTGTGAGTTTGGGCTTGATTTTGGGCTTGAAGTCTTTGGCCACAGGTTGGCTCTCCAGGTTCGCCATCAGCAGGTTAACAGATGACCTGAGCTCCTCCACATACATCATCTCCATGTCTTTGGAAATAAACTTTGGAAACTTCCTCTCCTGTCGGACGCAGCAGGAAACAGGATGAACACAGAGAGTTTCAGGTACCCGTACAGTTGATTCAACCTTACAATTAGTCAAAAATATATTACACAAAAGACTAACAATTAACATTATTGGGGGGGGGGGGGGGGGTATTGTTGTTTATTTAATATTAATTTACATTATCATTTACTCGTGCAATATGACTGATGAATCAACAATTCATTAAAAAATATATTTTTTTTATTTAATTATTTTTAGTTTTATTTAGATTTAATTAGAATTTTTTTAATGTTTTATATTTTGTATTATTTAATATTAACTCAATAGTGGCTCCAAATAATTCACTGACTGAGTCCACAATGTAACTGACTTAGTCCACAATGTGCTAAATAAATGGCATAACTAATAATATTTTGTGAATTTTTTTTTTTTATAACATTTTTATTCTTATTTATTAGTTTACTTAATATTAAATTCAAAGTTTTTCAAATTTACTTAACAGCTCTGAATGAGTACACAATACGACTGACTTAATACACTAACTAATAAGCTAAAAAGTAGACAAACCAATAATATATGTAATATATATATGTAATTATATATATATATATATATATATATATATATATATATATATATATATATATATATTATATATATATGTAATTATATATATATATATATATATAATATATTTATTTATTTTTTGCAAAATATTGTAATGCTTTTTGTTGTTGCTGTTATTTTATGTTATTTACACCGTAATGGATCCGAGTCTGATTCAAAACTGTTCAAAAAGAAGTTCGTAAGAATCATTTGTCTGCAACTTGTATGTGAAGAAAACACTGATATGCACTCATTTGGTAACACATTTAGTCCACCTTTAAATCTGTAAAAAAAATAAAAAAAAACGTCTTATTTGATTCCATTTTTATCAGCAATTTGTAGGTGTTTTTACCATAAAGAGAGAAACAGCTGAAGTTTTCTTACTCTAGCTATTTTCTCGGCCAGCTGCAGTCGCCCATCCAGCTCTCTGCGGATCTGCGCCGCCTGCTCGTCCACATTGTCCAGCTGCACGGAGAACAGAAGACAAAGCTTATCTATTTGACACGGCTTACTAAACCCATTCCCCACAGGTAGATCTAGATAGATCAAAGCTGACCGTGGTGAAAAGACGGGCAAGATGGACTCAATAACTACCATGATTAGTCATGTAATCTCTTTTGAGCCTTGTGAAGCAGCGGTGGTGCTTGGATGGGCCATTCCGAGGAGATGAGAGATCATAAAAACGTTTAATGTCTATATCTGTTCACTGAGCGGCTCTGGCATGCCCTCAAATGAAGCGTTTTTGGAATGTAAAACACACGCACACACATAAAAGTGACACACAAACACACCCACACAGCACTGCTGGCATGTTGTCAACACAGGGTTTCCTCTCCATGAGTGGGAAATCTCTCTGTATCTCACACACACCACCCCCACCGGAGCACTGTTTCCACTTGATAAGCTCTTCTCCCTTCGGCAGCAGTAGGATGGACTCCGCTCCCATTTCACACTGCACTATTGCTGCACCACAGTAGCTCACTCAAAGTTTTCTTTTTTTAAAATTATAAATTAAGTGGTACTCATAATTTGTGATTTGAACAAACTCCTGACCCTCAAAATTACGTAACTAGCACCGCATCTTTTGTGCAGCAGATACAGTATGAATTGTATCTCATTGTATTAACTCTTTCCTTGCCATTGACAGAATTTTCCAGCTTTCAGTGTTTTTACTGGTGTATGGTAGGGGGTGCTAGTATGTATTATGCATCTTCTAAAAAAAAACGAGCATTGAATGTCTTGATCAAAACATGACAAAAAAGCAGCAGAAACAAGCAATTGCGTATGTAAGCAGGTGCATATGTAAAATAACGCAATCATCAAGTATTAAACAGCATATAAATCAAAACTACCTAAAGTTACTGAATGAAGTGAGGATCTTTTAGATACTGCTCTTTTAGTAAAGGAAAAAGTGTTGAAGCGCCCAGCAGAGCTACAGCATGCTCAGATGAAGCAGCAGCACTGGACAGCAACCTCCGCTGACGCGTCCGAAGCGAAAAGCTGATGTGCATTTGCACTAGGGCTGGGCCGATAGACGATGCCATCTTCCATTGCTGATGGCTCATAGACATCACGATGTTGAGCCGGCATCGTGATGCCACCCCCCCCCCCATACCCCCCGCAACCCAGTACCGTGTTTGGAAAGAAAATGCAGTGTAGCCTACTACGTGACCCCAAAAGGGAATAAATACGTGATGGGAAGAAAATATAGATTTCAGTAGCCTAATTTCTCTCGCTGTTATATCATTGGGTAATTATATTGTATAGCCTAAATTGTGTGCATCAGGGAACCACTATTATGCCTGACATTGAAACGATCGCTTTTTAGTTTCACTTTCGAGATTCACGATGGCACGTACTCTGTTTATACTATGGAGCGGCAGTACTTTTGTTTGTCAGTTGTGCTCGGGATCTGCAAATCATTCACCATCGTCTCAAGCTGGTCGCACACTGGATGAGAAGCTCAGCATTGCATCGCGCCACGTCTTTACATTGTTTTGAATCGTTGCTAGGTGCCGCGAACAGACGCCGAATGGCGCCACAGGTGTGCGTACGCTCATAGAAAATGTGTTTTAAAGATTTTAAAGATGTGGCACGACGCTGCTCTTCTCATCCAGTGTGCGACCAGGTTCAGTCATCTCTCCTTACTCTTGTCTGGTTATGTGGTAAGTAAAATTTTATGTACTGTAACAGGCAACCGCTGGCAACCGTTATTTGTTTTGCATGCCGTTCTGAATACCGATTTATGCTTCGGGCACACCCCCTAACTCCAACCCCTGCCCCCCGATGTCATTGTCCATCGCGACAGGTTGTGGAATGTACCACTCTATGATGTAATAGTGTAGCTAAACACCACCTCCGCAGAAGAAGATCAACACCTGCTTCCACATCGCTGCCCGTTTAGTCCCGCCCATCTATTCGAGAGAGGCAAACGTGCAGGTCTACACAGAAACCAAAGGATAAAGATGCTTCGAACACAACAAGATGCTGTTCAGTGCCAAGTTGTGGAAAAAAACAGTCTTTGCATTGCCTTCCCTTCTGATCCCAATGTTAGGAAAGAGTGAATTAACTTTATTTTTCATGAGGTTCCAGACCGCGTCAGTAAGAACTTGGTTCTTTGTTCACTTCATTTTACCGTGGATTTGTTTGTAAACAAGGCACAATTAGACGCAGGATTTTCAAGAAAGACTGAAACTAAAAGATGATGCTGTGTCGACTATATTGGCTCCGACAGTAATGTCGCAACTCACAAGTGTAACTGTTTTTATAACGTGATTACTATTACTTTGTCTGTTAAACAGATCGTTTGACATGTACTGAGTATTTATGCATTTTTAACCTAAATCACAGCAGTGTCCTTCTGTGAAGGACATAGACTGTCAAACATACACAACTGTTAGCCAATCATAGCAGTGGTTGTATACTTCTGAATCTACAATCTGCCACGTCTATTCAAACAGAGCGATCTGATGAGGGGGGTCAAAACAGGACAGAAAATAGGTTTTAAATTTAGTTTTTTGATGTAAAAATCTTGATAACATTATAAGTGGTCCTCAGAGACCAGTACAAAATAAAAAACAGAGGCAGTTCAAGACCCCTTTAAAGCAGAAGCTCTGTTCTTTGTTTTGGCATACTGCATTTTCAGATATTCATACAACAAAATATTCAGGGTGCCATAAAACTTTAGTGAAAATGATAAAATGCTGGCGGTGGCTGGCAACTTACAAAAAAAAAAAAAAAAACACTGGCAGGGAAAGAGCTAGGTGTGTCATGGTTTATTGAAGCCATCATACTTATATTTGCCCAGGGAGCGATAAAAATGCCAAATAATCCCACGTATGCTACCCTCAAATTCTTCTGGGAAGTTTATACTTACAGACTCAGAAGTTCTACTTATATCACAAAAAACTAATACTACCCCAAATTAAAAAAACAAAAACAAAACAAAAAAACAGAAAAAAACAAGCTCACCGAAGACAAGTAAAAAGTCAGCAATTTAATAAAAATAAGAAACAAATTACAAGCAATAGGACAAACTACTATTCTATTGACTTTTTATTAATGTTACAAAAGTGATTTAGTCAAGAGCAGTTAGAAATGTTCTCTCTTTTGTTGTTTGTTTAACACAGGGGTGTCCAACCTGCGGCCCGCTATCACTCCTATGGCGGCCCGCGAGGGATTTTTAAAAAAATAATACGAATCTGCAGAGGTGTGCAAACAGGCGTTTTCATCCAGCCCGTGAGGCAGTTGTTCCAATATGCAATATCAGTAAAATCCAATAGATGGCACTGTAGCCTGTAGTGCAGTATATCAAATTCAAATTTTATTTGTCACATACATATACATACATAGTACGACATGTAGTGAAATGTATTGTACAACTGTCCAACAAATTGTCCAACAAAATTAAGAAAAACCTCAAGTTTACAAAAATGCAAATAGAAAAAGTACAGTAAACATATACAGAAATAAACTAGCAATAAAATAAAATAAAAAATAGATATGAGAATAAAAAGATATGAAGAATAAAAATAGAATATGATTCTATATAGATTCTATAAAAAGTAAAGTGTATGTCAGTGATAAAGTGTCCGTGTGCTGTGCAGTGCAGTAAAGTGTATAAGTGAGTAAAAGGAATACTAAAGACAGAAGACAAATGGTATGTAAGTCCCACTCATTTATCCTTACGTAACCTTCTACAAATTAGTGCAGATTGTATTTGAAAATGTGCAAAGTGGAAGTGTGGGGTGATGTGCTTAGAGTGGAGAGTGGTTAAGACTCCGAATGGCCTGCGGGAAGAAGCTCCTCCTCATTCTCTCTGTGTTCGCCTTCATGGAGCGGAAGCGTCTCCCTGAACGCAGCAGAGAAAAGAGTCCATTGTTGGGATGGCTGAGGTCCTTCACTATCTTCCTGGCCCTGGTCAGGCACCGCTTGCTGTAGATCTCCTGCAGGTCAGGGAGCTCGGTGTGGATGGTGCGTTCCGCTGAGCGCACCACCCTCTGGAGGGCTCGTCTGTCCTGCATAGTGCGGTTCCCGAACCAGGAAGTGATGCTGCCCGTCAGGACGCTCTCGATGGTGCAGGTGTAAAAAGTCTTAAGCACCCGGGAGGGAAGTCTAAAGTCCCTTAAGCGTCTCAGATGGTACAGACGCTGCCTGGCCTTCTTCACCAGGGTGCTGGTATGACAGGACCAAGTCAAGTCCTGCGTGATGTGAACACCCAGGTATCTGAAGCTGTCCACTCTCTCCACTGGAGTCCCGCTGATCGTGATCGGCTGGTATGACCGCTCCTGCTTCGTACTGAAGTCCACTATCAGCTCCTTAGTTTTGCTGATGTTCAGGTGTAGACTATTCACCTGGCACCAACTCTCCAGGTTCTTAATCTCCTGTATGTAGGCCGTCTCGTCGTTGTCTGAGATCAGGCCCAACACAACAGTGTCATCAGTAAACTTGATGATGGTGGTGGAGTTGGAAGTGGCCACACAGTCATAAGTGTACAGTGAGTAGAGCAGGGGGCTCAGAACACAACCTTGAGGGGCTCCAGTACTTAGGGTGATTGAGGATGAGGTGTGTTTACCCATCCGTACGGCTTGCTGTCTGTCCTTCAGGAAGCTGGAGATCCATTGGCACAAGTATGTGCTGAGACCAAGGACCTCCAACTTGGAGGTGAGTGTGGAGGGAATAATGGTGTTAAACGCTGAACTGTAGTCCACAAACAGCATTTTTACATAATTCCCTTTTCTGCAGTCCAGGTGACTTGTTGTGGTGTGGAGGAGGTGTGAGATGGCATCCTCCGTGGAGCGGTTATGCCTGTATGCAAACTGTAGTGGATCCAGTGTGTCTGGTAGTGATGCAATGATGAAGTCTCTGACCAGTCTCTCAAAGCACTTCATCACCACTGATGTGAGGGCTACAGGGCGATAGTCGTTTAGGCAGGTGGGCTGGGGTTTCTTGGGGACAGGAACAATGGTGGACTGCTTAAAGCATGAGGGGACTATGGACTGTTCCAGGGAGAGGTTGAAGATCACAGTGAACACCGGTGCTAGCTGGTCAGCGCAGGCCTTCAGAACCCGACCTGTGATGCCATCTGGTCCTGCTGCCTTCCTGATGTTCACTCTCCTGAATGCCCTCCTCACGTCATGCTCCGTGATGGTGAATACGTTGTCCTCACCGGCTTCCTCAGCGTGCATGCAGTTAGCACTGCTAGCGCCGCTAGCGTGATTAGCTGCAGCCTCGAAGCGAGCATAAAAAGTGTTCAGCTCGTCAGCCAGAGAAGCGTCCGCATTCCCCGATCTGGAGGGTGGTGTTTTATAGTCCGTGATGGTTCTAAGTCCCTGCCACAGGCTCCTAGAGCCGCCATGTTGGAATTGCGACTCTAGTTTCCTCCCGTAGCGCTGCTTCGCCTCCTTCACCGCTCTGCGCGCGCTGTAAGATGCAGCCTTGTAGTCATCCATGTTCCCGGTGATGAGCCCTGTGTTGTAGGCAGCGGAGCGGGATCTCAGGGCGTCGCGGATGGTTTTGTCCACCCACGGCTTCTGGTTGGAAAACGTCCTGATGATAGTTTTCTGCACTGTATCATCCATTAGTTTCTCTATAAATCCCACAACCGCTTCCGTAAACAAGCTGACGTCATCAGAGCTGCGCCGGAACATGTCCCAGTCTGCATCATCTAGCGCGTCCTGCAGAGCGGCCACCGATTGGTCCGTCCCGCGTTGGACCTCCCTCTGCACCGGGGCTTCCTGTTTCAGCCTCTGTTTGTAAACAGGCATGAGGAAGATGGCGGCGTGGTCCGATTTCCCAAACGGTGGTTGTGACTGTGCCTTGTAGCTGTTCTTGTATGGGGTGTAACAGTGATCTAATGTCCTTTCGCCCCTGGTGGGGCAGCTGATGTGCTGATGGAAGTTCGGTAGTGCACGCTTGAGGTTGGCACTGTTGAAATCTCCCAAAACAATGAATGCGGCGTCCCGGTGCTGTGTCTGGTGAAGGTGTAGTGTTTCATGTAAATCCCATATCGCAGTGTCCGTGTCCGCTTGAGGTGGAATATAAACGGCACTGACGATGACCGAGCTAAATTCCCGAGGGAGATAAAAAGGGCGACATTTGATGGTCAGAAGTTCAAGATTCGGTGTGCAGGAGCGTGAGAGGGGAACAATGCTCGCGCTGTCGCACCAGTGTTTGTTCACCATCAGACATACTCCACCTCCCCTAGTCTTCCACGAGTCCAGCGTTCTGTCCATGCGGTAAACCGAGAAGAACTCGGCCGGCTGGATGGCGTGGTCTGGTACCACTGGGTTCAGCCATGTCTCGGTGAAGCAGAGAAGGTTGCAGTCACGAATGTCCCTCTGGAACTTGACTCTTGCCCTGAGGTCATCGAGTTTGTTATCCAGCGACTGGACATTGGCGAGCAGGACACTTGGTAAGGGAGCGCGGTGTGCGCGTGCCCTCAGCCTGTTCCTGACGCCGGCTCGTTTCCCTCGAGGACGCCGGTACGGGTCGCGTCCTTTGTTCCTTCTCAGGATCTCGCTCGGCCAGGATGGGTCCGGGTTCAAAAACGGCGAAAGGTGATTGCATTGTGCACCAATAGAAATAAGAGTGGCCCTGTCGTATGTAAGAATGGCCATCTTACAAAAAGAAACCGGTGATTATGGTTTACAATACGAAAAATACGAAAAAATAACAAAAGAAGACAAGGTTTGGTCGGAGCAGTCGTGACGGCAGCCGATCTCACCGGCGCCATCTTACATATAACCCCTGATTTACACCATCCCGCCGCTCGACACGGCCTCAATCCGCGGCACGTTTCAGAAGCGGCTCTCCACGTGGCTTCGCCAAAGATAGGCACATAGTCTAGCGTTCAAGCCGCACAGCAAATACAAAATAAAAAGTCAAAATAGCTATATACACTACAAAACTGGCTCAACTGTAAATAAGTTAACGTTTTAAAAATGTGAAAGTGTTCATTTGTTTAGAAAAATGCCTTGTATTGGAACTGTTTTAAAAATGCTTAAAAGACTTTCCAGTATCAAAACAAATGCCAGTGTTATCCTCCTGCTCACGGGTGCTGTAATTTTTTGAGGAAAAACTTTAACAGAATGACAGACAGCAGGAATATTAGACTGCTGTCACTTTAAGAGCTGCCCGGATCCAATATACTGTTACATGCGTTTTCTTTCTCAGCTGTTTGCTTTCACTTAAGACCTAAATTACTGTGTTTATGAGGATACTTGCACAGATGGGAATTTTGACACATACAAGTGTGTGTAACCATTTAAGGCCTATAAAAACGGCCTCTCTGACAGCGCTCAGAAACAGTCTCTTACAAAGACCATGCATATAGGGAAATGAGTTCTCTTTCGCTGCTGTTAGTGTTTCAACAGATTAAAATCACTTGTTTTTAAACCGCAATGCCAAATGTACTTGGAATGTGCACAAAGTGCTAGAAAATAAAAGTACTGGTTTGGGACTCGGTATCGACAGAAATTCAATATTCAATGACTCGAATCGGACTGGGCACAAAAAACTTGATTGGAACATCCCTAAAATAAAACATACAATCTAAAAACATAAATATCTGCTTCTATTTAATCAGTCTGCTGTGTAACACATCATTCTATCTGAACTGATCTGATGCTGTAAACAGCAGAAGAACATGTGAAGACAGTGCTGGTGTCTGCAATGAGACCAGCTAATGTCTGCCATGCTTTACTGAGCAGATCTACTGCTCCCATCACATCAACCTTCATTATCGACTCGTTCTATTAACATATGCAAATCCACAAACGCCTCAAATCTCACAGAAGGAGTGTGTGGGAGAAAGCAGAGCAGATGAAGGCCTCTTGTCAGCCCGGCGCTGGTCTGGTCATATGTGGGAGGCCTTAATGATGCAGTTTGCCACGTCTAGGCGGAAAGAGGCCAATCGGTGAGTTAAAGAAGTGCACCTCTGAAACATGCAGGATGTAATGAGAGCATGACAGGGATGAAAACCTCTGGTAAAATCCACTAATAATACACCTAATGACTCAAGCAACAACAGGTGGTCAAGGTCAGGGTGGGATGTGATCAAATGATCATGCTTGCGGTTTTCTTCTAAGCTGGAAATTGTGAATAACCTTTCTACATCATTGCATTGGTCTTCAAATCTGTTCGGTTTGAAGAATATTTTTCATTTCATGAGCAATAAATGCATAAACGGAAAATTAAAAGATCATAGGGAAGCGAATGAAACACGCATTACGATACTGGCCACTAATTAAGAATTAACAGTGCCATCTATTTCAGTTTCTGACAGGTAATTAAGGCTTGTGTAAAAGCACATAATCAACAACTCATAGCTTATTTATAACTAATTAGCGTCTAATAACTCTTGTGTTTGCTGTCAGCGTGCCATTTAGACTGAGCTATACGTCTGAATGCATGCTGCAAGAACTGTGACATTTAATTAAGTTAAGGTTGGACCTGTAGTCAGGATCAGGGCCAATCAGATTGTCCTTCAGCTTCACTTGTTGCACTCGTGAATTACAAAAAGTTCTGCTGAAATGACCCATCTGTTAGATGCATTTAATATCCTAATCATTTGCAAGAGCTAATGTAATTCATTTTCTCAATGATTTGCAGGAATATTAATTTGAGCAACTATAAACCTTACATAAAATTTTAGTGACAACCTGTGGGGTTAAAACATTTTTTTTTCAGATATTTAAAATTATTATTATTTTTTGTAAAAATAGTAAAATTAAAATTAAATAATTGTTGTGTGCATTTACATTCAAAATGCAAGACAATAAATATTATAAAAATATAGTGTAAATAAAATAATTATGATTATAATTAACAACAACACAAAAAAATATTATTATTATTTAATAATAATTTTGGATTGGATAAACAATTTTAATCAGTTTATATAGTATAATAATGACTAGTGGTCGACTGATATTGGTTTTTTGACAGCCGATGCCGATATCTTGGAAAGCAGGGTGGCCGATGGCCGATATAAAGCCAATACAATTTTATTTATTTAATATTTAAGAAATTTTTAATAATTTGAAATGGATTAAAAAATAAAAAAAAGTGTAAAATAAACATACTTACACTTCAGATGACAAAGTATTTTTCACAAATAAATAAATATTTAATAAAGATAGAATTAAAAAGGAAGTAAACACTGTGACCAACAGGGCACTCAGTATTCTGGGAAGATTGTGTGCATTGGGAATCATATTTTTTCGAATAAAGCCAAGGTAACACTCATTTTACATACAGCACACAGTGAAAATGATATGAATATGACAGTGGGCAAATGCATATAAGCGCAGCATAATTTTAAATCAAGAGTTTAAAGTTTGTGGATCGCGTGTCTCCAGTGAAGCTGAACTCCCCTCCTGTCCGCATTCAACTCACACTGACTTATTTTTGTAATATAATATAATTACTTAAATTAATATTTATAATAATAAATTATAACAATAGTAACATTATTATTACTGTTATTATTATTATTTGTAAAAATGGTAAAGTGATACATTTAAAATGTATGACAAGATAGGATTAGTGATATAATAAATATAATATAATATAATATAATATGCTTTACCTATAGTAATTTATTCAGCCTTGCAAGTGCTGACAAATGTACATTTTTCTTGTTTTTATACAGCAAGTTTTGGAAACCTATTATGATTGGCAGTTGGAAAGTTTGAGATGTCCCCAGCCGGCCACATAATTCTGTCATGAATTGCTGGTTTTGACAGTCAGAATGACCACGTCAGCCATTTCCCAGCACCGTGACGCAAACAGTGGCTGAATAAAGAATAATAAAACACGGACAGCGGCATGGACATCCCGCTGAAATATGCCAGCGCTACAGCGCAGCAGGTTTGTGCTCATGATGCATTAAAATGGCTTGATTGTGGCTTTCTTTGAGGAGAACATGGTCAAACACCTCCCCAGAGCCGCAAACATATGCACACCAGATTCTTTTCTGTTGCCGTGTTACAGACTTGTTCGCTTTTCTTTAGCTGCTCTATTTTGGTTAGTTTGGCAACAATTTCTATGACAACAAGCCTTAGGAGCGGCCTAATGAGAGACGTCACCACCAGCCTGGAGAAAAGCATGCCGCTGTCATGCTCTAATCTTCTCTCAGCTTTCTTTACCCCCCTGATCTAAATTAGCAAACCAATTAAAAGGCAGCCGCCTCAAGTCACTAGCTTTATTCTCGCACGGAACTGAAAAAAAAAAAAAAGGTATGATTGTCTCTTAAGCTCAGGTGCTTTATTGAATATTCACAATAAGTTAATAATGCTTTAGCTGGCCATACAAGATCAAAAAACATTGGAATGATTTTATTTAGCTTTTTAATTCATAACATCATCTCTCATTTAAGCTTTAACAGCAATTGAACAATCAACAAAAGCCAAGTTCTGTGAATCAGTTAATTTCAATGAACCGACTCAGACTCTGACTTCACATTATACTGTTATTGATAAATGATAAAATGCAATAATTATATAATTTTAATACTGCACGTGATAATGAATAACCAAACCAGTTCTACATATGATATTATGGTTATCATGAATTCTTTTGGCCACGATAATTGCCTAGTAAAAATCTGAAATCATGGCAGCCCTACTTTGATCCAGTGATTCATCTGAATCATCAGTCAGTCATATTGAGACATAAGAATGATAATAATTGGATAAAATGGTTTAAAATAAAATTATCAAATATTTTTTTTTTTTTCATTTATGTAGTAAAATGTGGAAAACAATGCCTAGTTTAATGTTAAATGGACAGAGTTAGTGAGTTTGATTAATTTCTGTGAACTGTTTGTGAATCAGTTCACACTGTAATTAGGGCTGGCCGATAAATCGATAACGATAATTATCGCGATATAATTTTCCCCAATAAAACGATATGAAGAGTTCGATAAGTGTTCGATATAATGTTTATGTGCCAAAAGCGGAATGAAACAGCGCGACTCATTTGAAGTGCGCCACTCGGACTGTTTGTCCTCTTGGATCAAAGTTAAGATGTAACATTAATATACATCCAGCCTGTTACTTATGTTTTAATTCATTACCATGTTCAGAACAGTTTTTCTGTAATCAAATTCTATAAAAAGATCTGATCTACCATGACACATAAGGAAATAGCCTGTGACACAGATATTACAAAACCCTTGAAATAAAGTATTTCTTTATGATATAAGTCAGGGGTATTCAATTGAAGTTCCAAGAGGCGCAGTCTCTATATTTTCTATATAAATAAATAAATACATTTAAAAAAAGTAAATTTTTACATGTATTGTATTTATACATTTAGATACATGCGAGGCCATGTGACAGAAAAAAATACTGTTCAGGGTTTTCCTCCTGAAATCTATGCTATTTTAATATTTTACTTAAAAGCATTATCTACTAAAAACAATGTAGCCACAATAATCGAAACGCTCTCATCTTGACCAGAAAAGAAAAATAACTAGCAGTTTATAATAATAATAATTCATTACATTTATATAGCGCTTTTCTGCTTTTCTAAGCACTCAAAGCGCTCTACATTGTGAGGGGTGGTGTCTCCTCGTCCACCACCAGTGTGCAGCATCCACCTGGATGATGCGACGGCAGCCATAGTGTGCCAGAACGCCCACCACACACCAGCTTACTGGTGGAGAGGAGACAGAGTGATGAAGCCAATCAGTGTAAGGGGATGATTAGGAGGCCATGATGGTCAGAGACCAATGGGGAAATTTGGCCAGGATGCAGAGGTCACACCTCTACTCTTTTCGAAAGACATCCTGGGATTTTTAATGACCACAGAGAGTCAGGACCTCGGTTTAACGTCTCATCCGAAAGACGGTGTTTTTTGTTTTTTTTGACAGTATAGTGTCCCCGTCACTATACTGGGGCGTTAGGACCCACACAGACCACAGGGTGAGCACCCCCTGCTGGCCTCACTAACAACTCTTCCTACAGCAACCTAGTTTTCACCGGAGGTCTCCCATCCAGGTACTGACCAGGCTCAACCCTGCTTAGCTTCAGTGGGCAACCAGTCTTGGGCTACAGGGTGATATGGCTGTGGATATCACCCTGATATAAATCCTGTGCATAATCACATTCAAAAAATAAGTGTGATATTGTTTCCAAATTAGAATTACAGAATGTGCATTGTGAAGAGATATCCAACTTAAATTTTGAAAGTAGAGATTTACAGGGATAGTACATATGAAGAATTTTATAGTGAAGTTCTTTTATCTTGTTAGGTAACAGAAACTTGTTAATACCAGCCCAAACTTTAATAGTAGAAAGAAAAGGGAAATTTAGTTTCCACTTATAAAATGCTTTAGGATTAGAACTAAATTTCTTAAGTGTTTTTCTAATCCAGAAATTGTTACATTTAATATTACAAAGCTCCAGACATCCAATCAAATTTTTTGGGATTTCACATTTTAAAGAACTGTAACAATTTGCCCTAACCAAATGTAACAATTTGGGTGAAATGGAATTAATTACCCATTCAAACACTCTAGGTGAGATGTCCAATTCAAAGAGTTCTGAAAATTCTGAATAAGAATAGAAGTTACCATCTTTTTTTAACAAATCTAAAACAAAAATTACACCTTTGTTTTTCACCTTTGTTTTTGTTTTTTAAACCAGTTTTTCATAAAGACAGATTTTTTTTTCCATGCAGCACATTCTGATTATTCCATAGAATACATCTATGAGGGGAAAAATTGTGACAGAAGGCAAGCTTACAAGCGTCCAGAGCTTGCTTATGAAAATTAGAGAGCTTAACTGGGAGTTTATTGCAACTAAAAATCGCAAGCTAATAAAGAATTTAAACCTCCGCATTTTTCAAAGATCATTTTAGGAATATAAAACCATAACAAATTAGGGTCAGCATTCAGGCAACGTTTAATCCAACCTATTTTAAAAACTTGATTGAGAGTACTAAAGTCCAACGCATTCACACCTCCCTCCAAAGTATTTCTAATCAGTGTCTTCCTTTGAACATATTCAGTTTTATTTTTCCACAAAAATTTAAATAACAGAGTCAATAGATGAGCATGTTTTTCGGTCAACATATAAAGTGTTGACCCAACATATAAAGGGTCAACATATATTTGTGTGTGTGCACTTGGATGGGTTAAACGCAGAGCACCAATTTCGAGTATGGGTCACCATACTTGACAATACGTCACGACAAAGACAATGCTGGGTAAGCAATCCTAGAAATACCTTCTGCTTTAGATATCAAAACACAACCATGAATGGTTAAGTTTCTTTGTAACCAACAATTGAAAATATTCTTAGATTTTTGTATCCGTTGCGAGAAATTATCTACAATTCTACATTGTATATAATTTTTGACCTCAATACCTTCTATTTGATCTTTGTTCAGACTGTGAACAGGCATAATTTCACTCTTATTTCGATTGACTGAGAGACCAGAAGCATTAGAAAATAAATTCAAAGCATCCAAAATAACAGGAACCTGCTTCTCATCTTTTAAAAGCAGACAGGTGTCATCCACCAGTTGACTAATTAGAAAAGTATGTTCCGCTACTAGAATACCCTGAACATCTAAGCAATGAGTAATAAAAATATTAAGAAACTCAGCAACCAATAAAAATAAAAAAGGTGATATGGGACACCCTTGTCTGATACCCCTACTAACCACAAACCGAGGAGAAACACCATTAACCAAAGACACATTGCTATTAATATTTTTGTAAAAAATCTGTATTATTTTAATGAAAGAATGACCAAAACCAAACCTACGCAAAGATTCAAACATAAACTCGTGTTCGACCGTATCAAAGGCTTTATAAAAGTCTAAAAATAAAATAATTGCTTTATCGTTTATCAATTCCTTATAGTCTAAAATATCTAACACTAACCGTATATTATTTGCTATGTGCCTGGCTTTCATAAAATCAGATTGGGAAACAGAAACTATTTCTTCTAAACATGGTTTCAGCCTGTTTGCATAAAGGGAAGCTAACAATTTGTAATCTGAATTAAGTAAGGTAATCGGGGGCCAATTATCTAAATACAGGGAATCTTTGTTTGGTTTTGGAATTAAAGTAATTAGCCCCTGCTTCATGGACTCAGTCAATTCACCTTTCTGTACACAGTCTTTGAACACTTCTAAAAGAAACTCTTTAATGTCTTGCCAAAAGGTCCTGTAGAATTCAAAAGGCAGTCCTGGACTTTTATTAAGAGGGGATTTATGAATAATAACCTCCAACTCATCCAACGAAAAATCCATCTCACAAAAAGACATATTATCATAACTTATAATGGGTGTGAATGCCTGAACCCTCTCAAAAAAGCTATCAGAAATGTGTGGGTTAAATGTGGAAGTATAAAGTTGTGGATAAAACTGGAAACAAAATTAGAAACTCTGGCTTCATCTGTTACTAAACTACCCTCAATATATAGAGAAGATATTTTTTTGACTTTTCCTCTTCTCTTTTCTAAATTAAAAAAATGTAGAATTTTTCTCCCCGAATTCTAGCCATTTCACCCTCGATCTAATAAATGCACCCTTGGCCTTTACTGTATAAATGTCATCTAATTCTTCTTTTAGGCTGTGTAGTTTTACCTTATCATCTTCTTCTGTTTGTTGTTTTCCTAGAATTTGATTCATTTCTTTTAATATAGAGGTATACCTTAAAGATTTTGCCTTTGCCAACTGTTTACTAAATCGAATAGAGAATTTTCTACACTCATATTTGAATGAATTTTCTACACTCATATACACTCATATTAACTCCCAATTAGAAGATATTGAAACGGATGGTTTTCCTTTAAATTCTTCAATAATATTCTTAATACCTGAACAATAAGAGGAAAGTCCTAATAAAGAACAATTTAGTTTCCAGTATCCAGGATTTCTATGGCAGCCAGCAGCGGGATCAGATAAAATAAGATCGATAAAAGCATGATCTGTGAGAGGAGCAGGACAGATATCACTGGATTTAATAAAAGGAGACATGAAATCAGAAATCATCCAATAATCTAAGCGATTTTTTTAAGAGATCTGCACTAAACCAAGAATATGAACAAGCATCAGCATGCATAAACCTGTAAGCATCCAATAGAGGAAGTTACAAAAATCATTAATAATGGTATTACCTCTGCGTGATTCTTGTTTAGAAGGAAATCTATCCATACATAAGTCAGGAGCTTCGTTAAAATCTCCTCCGACTATTACTGCAGCAGAGGGATATTTACTTTTTGAAAAAAACTGCTGTTTTGCTTATGATTGTTAAAACCATAAACATTGGCCAAGATAAACAAGAAATCTCCCAAAAGAATAACAACAATAATCCATCTGCCCTCAGAAGAAGAAAAGGACTGAAGAATAGAGCCGCTACAATTACGATCAAGCAAAATAAGAACTCCAGCGGAGTGGTTAGTACCATGACAAAATAAAATATTACCTCCCCATTGATTGCGCCAAAAAGTTTCATCTTTGAAAGAAGAATGCGTTTCTTGAAGAAAATAAATCTCTCTTTTCTGTGACATACAAAATAAAAAGAAAGCTTTGCGTTTAGATAAATCACGAATCCCCCGTACATTTAGAGAAAAACAAGAAAGTTTAACTGACATACGAACAATAAGACATCACGAGAAAAACTTAACCGCTACAGTAATAAAGAATATATAAAATGTAATACAATAAAGTGCAAAACTTAAAACTTATCCAAACCCCTCTTTAACAGCGTAAACTTATTTTAAACTGTCTCCGCTTAACTTAACATATTACAACAATACTGCGTATTTATCAGCTGCTTGTCAATTTCCATACTTTGCCAGTTAACAGTTCCGCAGTGAAAATGGCAATAACCATAACTGGCATAAGAGCACCTAACCTCTAATGTCCATTAGAAGTCAGATATCGTCCGCACAAATCCTCTTTCCATCAACAATAGCAAATGGACCCTTGAAACCAGCACGACGACCCTCTTTTCGGGCTTTCTCCACCAACGGCCACAGTTTATTTCCGGGCTTCCTTCGTTCTCTGCGTCAGGTCCTAATTTTTTTCTGTTTGAGCACTTCTGATTTTTTTGCGTCAGCCCAGACACGGTCACGGTGAGACCGCGAGAGGAACTGTACAATTATCGTGCGAGGACGTGCATTACCCAATTTAGGGCCAAGCCTGTGCGCAACATCAATCGAAGATTGCAGAACATCCGCTAAACTTGGGGACACCTGAAGCAAAATGTCCATTATGACCATTTTGACATTCTCCCCATCGACTTCCGGAACACCTGCGATCCTTAAATTCCATCGTCTCTTATAGGCGTCCAGCTCATCCACACTTTATCCCATAGGCGTTTATTTTCTGCAGCCAAAGTCAAAGACATCTCAGAGTCCAGTTTATCAGATTTAGCAGCTGTATCCTCTGATGTTTTAGCAACAACGTTGACCCTCGCTGCAAGGTCAGAGATAAGGATAGAATTGGACGCGACAGATTTCTCGATCTCCAAAAGTTTCTCCATGAAGTCATCCTGCTTCTAACCCAGTCTCTCTATTGCTTCAAGCAGGACTGCATTTGAAGGATCTGAGGCTGGGCGCCGCATTTTCGGTAAAGGGCTTGCTCCGGGAGACTCGGGAAAGCACGTGTCCAGTGAGTCCAGAACATTAGCAGATTTGGCATAAGTATGCATACGTTTAACACTCTCGGATCTCAAGCAGTCATCCACCTACATTATGACGCCACACCGCAATTCCCGGATCCAAACACGTGCTAGTCGTTGCAGAAAAGAGGAAAAAGCTCTCAAAAATATACAAACTCACTAATCGCAGTATGTTAAATATATGGAGAGCATAAAGTGTATGAACTCAACGCATGAAAACAAATAAAGTCTTCAGGGGCAAAGAAGAGCCGCCAAACACAGATACAGAGAGAGAATTGGGTCTCATTTCCAGCTCAATGACTCTCGACGGATGTGGCAGGGACTGAGGACTATCTGTGCCTTCGGAAAAACAAATCCTCCGCGGAGGTGAGAGCAGATCCGTTGCTGGCCGACGAGTTAAACATCTTCTACGGCCGCTTCGATTGCAACGGCGGCAGCGCGACTCTGCCGTCCAGCGCGTCAGGAAGCAGCAGGCAGAGCAGCGATGATCCTGTAATCACCGTGCCGGAGGATGAGGTTCGGAGGGCGCTAAAGAAAGTGAATGTCAGGAAAGCAGCCGGACCTGATGGGATAACCGGCCGTGTTCTGAGGTCCTGCGCTGATCAGCTCTCTGGTTTGTTCACTTCTATCTTTAATGAGTCCCTTGCTACCTCCGTGGTTCCCACCTCATTCAAAAAATCTGTCATTATCCCTTTGCCAAAGAACAATAAACCCTCTTGCCTGAATGACTATCGCCCAGTTGCCCTCACATCTATAGTCATGAAGGTTTTTGAGAGACTTGTAAAGAGCCACATTTGCTCCTCCATACCTGATACTTTGGACCCTCTTCAGTTTGCCTATTGCCCAAACAGATCTACTGACGATGCCATCTCTCACGTCCTCCACTCTTCCCTCACACACATGGACAGCAACAATGGGAATTATGTAAGACTGCTATGCATTGACTATAGCTCAGCTTTCAACACTATAGTCCCCATCAAGCTGGCACCTAAACTCACAGATCTCGGCCTAAACTCCTCACTCTGTGACTGGATTCAAGACTTCCTCACCGGCAGACCTCAAGTGGTGAAAGTTGGCCAGTTCACCTCAAACCCCATCACTCTGAACGTAGGAGCCCCACAGGGCTGTGTCCCGAGTCCCCTGCTCTACTCTCTCTACACGCATGACTGCGTGTCCTCTCACAGCTCCACATCTATCATCAAATTTGCTGATGATACTGTGGTTCTTGGCCTCATCTCCAACAACGATGAGACAGCTTACTTGGATGAGGTAGAGAGACTCACATCATGGTGCCAGGACAACTGTCTCTCTCTGAATGTGAGCAAAACTAAAGAGCTGATCATGGACTTTATGAAGAGACAGCAGCGACCCTACACTCCTCTTATGATCAGTGGGACCCCTGTGGAGAGGGTGAGCAGCTTCAAGTACCTCGGTGTAAACATCTCCGAGAACCTGACTTGGACTACACACATCCAAACACAGGTTAAGAAAGCCAGGCAAAGATTGTACCATCTGCGACAGCTGAGGAAATTCAGGGTCTCACCAGCAATCCTGAAAACTTTCTATTCAGGGACCATAGAAAGTGTATTGACTCAGTGCATCTCAGTGTGGTATGGAAACAGCTCCAATCAGGACTGCAAAGCACTACAGAGAGTTGTGCGCTTAGCTGAGCGCATCTCAGGGTCTGCTCTCCCCTCTCTGCAGGACATCTACCTCAAACGCTGCAAAAATAGAGCTGTCAAAATAATCAAGGACTCAAATCACCCTGGTAACCGTCTGTTCACCTTGCTTCCATCTGGTAAGCGCTTCCGTAGCCTGATGGCAAAAACTGAGAGACTTAGGAGGAGCTTCTTCCCCCAGGCCATCAGGCTCCTAAACTCTAACTCTGTGTCATAACATCACTTGACTCCATGTAAATATCACTATATCAATAAGCTATTCATAATTTTTTCTACCTCATATTGCTGCTATTTAAATACCCTGGACAACTTTTTTGCACATTCTTTTGCACATTCCTCTTATATTACTATTTAAGTCAACAACATACTGACCTGCACATTTATATTTATATTTTTTATCTTTTATTTTATTCGGTTTTTTTTTCTACTTTTCTTTTTCTTAATTTGTATTCTATACAATTGCACTCTCCTTGGAGCAGACTTGACTTACATTTCACTGCTGGTTATACTCCGTATAATTGTGTATGTGACGAATAAAAATCTTGAATCTTGAATTAATTTAAATATCAACAATGCAAAAAATGCCTTGCTTTTCCCACAAAATAAAAATAAATAAATAAATAAAGAGTAAAGAAATTAAAATTAAAAAAAGAAAAAAAAAGAAAATTAAGGAAGCAAAACCCTTTGTAACTCGATACTTTTTAGCCTTTTAGCCATAAGCCAGTAAGTGTCACTGGGATGCGCCGCCTCTGTTTTTGATGGTCCGCCCTGACCCTGTCAGACAGATATGAGTATCGCTGCGGCATCAGAGGTGGTAATTCATTACCGCTTCTCGGTGGCTCACCTGCGCGGCGCGTCCTCCGGCCCCAGCGCGGCACGCTAACGAGAGATGACAGGGTGGCGAGAGCGCGAGGCGAAGCTGAATGTGTTCATTAGGAAGAGGATGACAGGTGCTGAGAGGAGAACAGCGACTGGCCTCTCTGATCAGAAGGGCAGAGCTGGATTTCTCAGGGTGTCCACCTGAGACGCGACCCGCCTGCCTGTCTGCCCAACCAGATGTTCCACCCCTCACAGGCACTTGATTTATTATTCAACTGACTGATTTAATGGGGTCATCTCATCTATGGTTGACCATGAGATGATATGATTAAAAAGATGAGTTTCTCATGAATTTCTGTAACCTGGTACATTCTTTTAAGGGTTAATAAATACTTTCTTGCATTTAAAAAACTCATTCTAATCTACTGTTGTGTGTTTTTCATGATTTCCCTCTCATTCCCTTCGGTTTGTCTCTGTTTGTATCTACAGTATCCGTTTCCTTTCTTTGTGTTATTGTTCTTTGTTGTTTCTTGGATCTCGTCTGTCTTCATCCTCCTTTACTCAAACCCATCAGTCTTTCCCTCTCAGTCTGTCACTTCTCTACACTCATCTGTCGCTCTTAGTCCTGTTATAGATCTTCCTCTTCCTCTGTGTGACACCCTCCACTTACTGACATTTCAATTGTCATGCTTACCGTCTCTTTCTGTTTCCCTCATTCTCTTCCCTCAGCATTCACTCCGTAAAGGAATATGACACCGGGTGGAGCAGCTATCAGAGAAAAATACTTCTCGTTTAAAAGCAAGACAGATCTAGCCAGGAAAAGCAAAATGAACAATGAACTCTGTGTTAAATAAGTATTTGGCCGGGAAAATAACATGTGATTTCTCCAGGGAATGTAGCTTTAAGTACAGGTATGTCATCCTGACTGACAACATAAAACGCTGATATGAGTAGTTATGTAAAGGAAATACTTTTGAAAAGCTGACATCACAGGGCTCCAGTTAAAAAAACTAACAAAAAACTAAGGAGCCATTGGCTCCTATAAGAAACAAAATTAGGTGCCAAATTAATTTTTAGGTGCCACAGAATAAACTTCTTTTATTTATTTAGGCCTATGTTTATGTCTCATCTTTTCTTGTCTTTATCAGAATTTCAATCCAATTTGTAGATGTCCTAGGAAGTGGGGACCAAATGTCTTCTCCAACTTGAGAACTATATACAGTCACAAAGAATTGCTTATTAATCTGTACTAATATCATGGACCATAACTATGCCAGCATCACTTGTTGTTATATGTCTTTCACACATCCAGTCTGTATTTCTTCATTAGTAACATGCAATTTTATAGGAGGTGTTGAATTTTTCAGTATCTTTAGCTCTTTGCATTGTTTCTTATCATGTAGACAATAGCTTAAGTAAAGTAGTAAAGAGAAAGATACAATGGGTTCATGTGCCGCTTGGACTGAGGCGCTAAAGCGATTGCTTATGTCGCATCAAAACGCTATTTATTATTGAATTTCATTATTAATTTGGCAGAATTTTAAAACTGATCATTTGTTTATTAGAAGGTAACAAAGCACAAAGCTTATTGCGATTATTGGATGGCAAGTGTGCTACAAATAATATGAAGTTCACGCATTACAGAACACAGCATATAGATTATAGAGCTTGATAACAAGAGGCCATATTAGCATCGATTATAAACGAGAACTGTCCACACAGCTGACAGCTTTACCTGTTGTAGTTTGTTCAAGTTGTGCATGACATAGACACTGCTTTTCTGCACTTTTAGTTGCACGTCTGTGTAATTTTCGATCTCTCTCGTGCTGCACAACTGGAGCTGCTTTTAGCAGGTGTGCTATCAGCGCTTGCAATCTGCAGACACGAGGACTGCTTGAAACTCTTCTTTTCCACTAAAACTTTGATGCGCATCGTATCAGTTTACTACCTGTACATCAACATAAAGGATGTGATCGCAAACTAAAAAAAGGTTTTTAAATTTTTAAATCATGACATGTAAATTTATATAGTCACATTTTTATTTTAGTTTTGGTTTGTTTCCTGTCCTTGTTGAGTGTGATTATTAGTTAATTCTTGTCCAGCTGTGTTTTAGTCGTTATCTATGATTATTCTGTGTATTTATAATCCTGTCTGTTCAGTTAGTTTTGGTCTGGTCTACTCGTTACTCCCGGTGTTCCTGTGTGTCAGCCCTGCCTTGTCTTGCCCTGCCTTGTTTGAATTAAAGACTGTTATTTTGAGCTTATCCTCGTCTCGTGTTCCTCGTTCCTCCCCGTTGTGTGCACTGTGACAAAAGGGACTATTGTAATGGGGAAATCAACTGTAAGCTAGTACAGCACTAATTACTAAACTCAAATGAGTTAATCTGTTTCCTAGCAGTTAAAATATAGTCATTTTATTGATTTATTTTTAATTCAGTGATTTTAACTTTTTAGTTATTTAATTTAGAAATATTTCATATTTCAAGTATAATTTATGTGAGAGAGTGGTAATATCATTGTGTTCCTATTGGTCAGTGTTAGAGGAACTTAGTCTAACAGATAACCTGCTTTAGACCAGGTTAGTTTCCTTACGTAAGTTGCCACAGTGACTAAGCTTGATCTGGGCCTATGTTAAATTTGCTTTATGGAATTTGACAATGAGTCAGACGAACTGAAATAAGCCTGGCTTATTTGGTTAACTTGTTTTATGAAACAGGCCTTGAGGCATTAAAAGTGAAAAGCAATCATACTTTCTCCATTGCATCGAATCGCATTGTGTTGAATCGAATCAAATTGAAATCGGATCGCACTGCATTGTAACAGGGGCGCATCGTATCACATCGCATCGGTACCTGCTTCATATGTATCTTTAATGTATCGTATCGTTTGCTATGCATCGAGATGCGTATCGTATCAGCCTGAGTCATGAGATGCACATCCCTAATGTATATGTATGTGTGTATATATATATATATATATATATATATATATATATATATATATATATATATATATATATAGTATAAAAATAATTATTAATAAATTACAAAATCATGACCATTTTAAGAAACTACATGGAATATTTCTACATTTTTACATCACAGGACCATTTAAGATGATCTAATAAACACAAAAAGATGATTAAAATTTTTACATTTGATTACAAAATGCTAATTACAAAAAAAAAACTATAAAAATATTTTTATATGAATTTTCCCCCCAATATTTATACTTTTTAAAACTCATGTCACACCAATTATGATTGAACTAATAAATAACAAAAATAAAAAAATATTATACAATTTCCCTTAAAAAATTATATATATATAAAAGTGTTATCCATCAATTACTCAGCCTTATAAATGTTAAAACTTTGTCCCTCTTTTACAGAATCTCACATGTGCACAGGAATACATTAATCATGGCCATAATTCATTCCCTAGATTTAATTGTGTTCCCTTATTTTAGTTTCATCGTAGCAAGGATGTACAAGTCATTCCTCTTTTCAGTTAAATTCTGGCTACAGTTTAGAATTTGTTCCCACAACTTAATCCATTACCTCGTTTTAGCAGATCATGCCCATGATGTACTAATTGATTTAATCCAAACAAGCCAATGATTGGCTAAACTAGGGAATGAATTGAGTCACGGGAACGAATTCTTATTTTGTGGCCAAAAATGTTATAATTTTTTTCCACGTCATGTTGAGGGCTCCATGATCTCTAAATGGACACACATTGACATACACTCGCACACGCGAGTAAGTCTGAAGGTAGAAAATGAACAGCAAGCTGGTGAGTCAGTGTGCTGGAGTGGAAGATAATAATCAATGAAGGAAACGACCGAGAATGGAAAAATCCAAGAATACCTCCCCTTATTTCCCATATCCTCTCATTTCTCCTTTTTATATTTAACAGTCATCTGCATCCCTTCCTCTGTGTCATCACATTTCTTGACAGCTCAAGTGTAAAATCAGAATGGGTCAGGATGGGTGAGAAGTCGATTAGTGAGACTATGGAGTTCATCTAGATTTTTATTACTTTTTTATGAAGCAGTACATAAAAAACAATAATTACCAAATCCAAAAGTTTTAATTCATTTTTTTTGCTAACATTTTGCAATAAATATTTGAGCCTTTTTTACACTTAAATCTGAAAATATGCCTCTAGTTTGGTCCCTGTCATTAACTCCCAGTCTATTTGCTTTGCTGTACAGCATTCCTTGTATTTTTTACAAAGCCACTCATAAATTCACAATTCTTTTCCCTTTAAACACATGCGCATGAGTGAGTTATCAAATGCTGAACCACCAGCTAATGCTGGATCTAACGTGCAAAGCAAACAAACTTTAAATGTCAGCTGACACGGATCCATAAAATGCAAACAGGTGCGTAAATTCTTAATAAGCGCCGAGAGAGATTAGCACCAGTAGTTCAAGCCTGATTTGATTGGAACCGTGGTGCAACTTCACCTCATTAGTCGACAACAACAACGTACAGCTACAAAAGGAAACGAACATGTGATCTGTGTTCATCTGAAATCTGTAATACAAAAGATTCAAGTCTTCAGAAAACAACACGCCGCCTTCTGCAGTTAAGAAGCAATCCTGTGCTTAATAGCAACAGATCAGACATATGCAGATGAAATGAAGCCTGAACAAAAACAAATGAACTAGGCATTAAACCGAAAGAAAGACATCTCGCTTTTCTTTATTTTAAAAAACGTTACTGATGCTGCTGTTGATTTCAACAGAAAATAAGTTCAATTCATTCCTCAGTTTGTAAAAGCAAGCAAAATTGTTTACAATAATGCATTTTCAATGGAGGTCTAATTGAACCACATTAAAATATGCACTGTTTTGATACTATTGCCTCAATACTTTAACATTACATGTGTTAAAATGAGACTAGTGTGACAGAATTGCTTTCTAAGCTTGTCTAATTATATTTGTGAGTTCAACTGCCTACAACAGTAGTCCTATCACTAAAATCAAGACCACGATTTTACAGTTCAAACACATTTTTATAGGCAGCAATTAATATAAGTGCATAAATAAAACATGCATATTTCAGGTTGGAAACATTTCAGGACACTTGTCCTATAGACTTCCATTGTAAGTGTGTTACTCTAAATGTGATTTTTGCTTGTTTTTACAAAATGAGGAATGAAATTATTTGTATTATCAGTTGTATCGGACCTTAAGATTTAGGGGAATAGCTAATGTGTTGTAAAAGAACATGATAACAGCAAATAAATAAATGAATATAAATTATAAATACAAAAAAATAAATAAAACACTTACAGACATTAAAAATCAATAAATAAACAAACTAAATAAATAACTTAACAAGGACATGAAGATAATTTACCAAACCATAAAATCACATACAATCACAATTAGAAATATTCCAAAACTATTATTCATAATTTTATCTGAGAGACATGAAATGTGTACTTTTAAAGTCATTTGTTACGCCACAAGACCATTAAAAAGAGATTAAAACAATTAAATTTAAACCCAAAATCGTGATATACATTAGTTAATATGTATTAATATTTTAATATAATTATTTTTCTTAAAATAATTAACTTTATGATGACATGAAGACAATTTGTTGAGGACATATTAAGGGTAATCTGATATCCCTTGCTTTTACCCATGATCTCAGGAATAATTACTAAATTATGGCCATTTTTAAGTCACTTGTTACACCAAAGGGACCATTTAAAAATATTTAATGACAAATAAATAAATAAAACAACACATTATATTTGAACTTATAAAAAATAAATACAGCAAATACATAAATACTTTAAAAATGTACTTAAAAAATTGGAAATGAAGATAAACTGAAGACGACATCTTAAGCATAATATTCAGTTCCCTGCTTTTACTCCACCAGAAGATCTCAGTTAGATGCCAAACGTGCCAATTAATGTTGGGCTCAAGCTGCCTAATTGCACTAATCTGCTAACGGCAATAACGATGAAAAGGACCGTCCGTGAAGACCACCCACCACATCTCTCTCACTCCTCCTGTCCCCTGGGGAAAGGCTAGTGACAGATAACACGAGGGCAAGCCAGCTGGCCAATTTCCCATCAACCCCTGACCTTTCTGCGATGTCTTCAAAGCGTCTGATGATGGGCTAAAGCCACCTGTGCTCAGGTGATTACGGTAAAGGGCAAAGGATTAAAGGCACTAAACTGCTTACCGTGATTAGGAGAAACACTCAACACAACGTTTAATTGTAAAAAGTCTCATTAAATTCCAAAAGCCCTGGGTTGTTTGTCATTTGGAAACCATTAAGTTGAGAAATATCATAAGTGACTTATGGCATATAGGCAATTAGTGTGTAGTTTTGAGCAAATTCTGACAAATTTATACAAAGTACCACATTTTCTTAAATGTAAGTCACATTTTTATCATCTGAAAAGTGTTGTGACTTATAAGTGACATTTAGATTTATGCTGAATGAGAGAAGTACATGAGGCCAAGTTCATTTGTATAGCGAATATCCCACATGGCGATATCACTTAAAATAAATTTAAGGCTTGGCGTTTATAATAAAAATGGTTTTTAATGAATGTCACTATAGTTTGTTTGTTTTATACTTTTTTCATTCCTGTTCTGAACGCCATTATACTAAAGGATTTGTTGTGGAATTAAACTATACAGTTATAATGTTTGTAAACATTACATTTACCAGTATTTTACATGATTTTTGAATTTAATAATAACATTTGACTTTTACACTGATTTTACACTGCAATTTAGTCATTGTGCGACTTATAGCCAGGTGCAACTCATTTTGGGGGAATTAAGGAACTGTGGTTCTGCAGAATTGTACAGATTTTCTTCAAGAATGTTCTTTTCTTCAATGTTAAGGAGATCTTGCACTTTAAATCAATTACATATGATGTGCTTGCAAAAGTGAATGTAATTAAAAATAGAAACATTGCAACTCAACTCACCATTTATAGAAAAAAAAGATAATACTCAGAGAAATGTTTCTCTTAGATGCAAATATGTGCAAATTAAAGTACCTGCACAAAAACCACAGAAACGTTTAGGACCTTTTTCAAATGCAAGACTGAAGAAGGTCTGCTGGGACTATAACGTTTTGGGACCAAGAGCATTCATCCAAATCATCTGCTAAAGGAATCTGGGACCCAGCAATTCATTTTTGTCTGTAAATGTCCCTCTGAGGACATCCTGGGTTTTTTGGGCAATTGTTCTGAGACCACACGTCTAAATGTCAGAGAACTCTGAAAAATCAATGTGTTTATGAAAGAAAATCATACGCTGCTTTAAAATCTTTCCTGGGACATTAAGGATTGTGAAAATTAACCACATCTGAATACAATAATATTAATCAAAGGCGTTTTGAATTTTAGTAACAGCCATTGTTAAAAGCCACAGAGATGAAGCTGTCATGGTAAAACCCCCAGACATTTGGTATCTCTCAAAACCAGAGATAAAACTCTGGCAAATATGGTCTCAGTGCAATTCATGAAAAACAAACATCCTCTAGAAATTAAATATAAATATAGAGGAGGTCCAAATGAACCATCCCTTCCATTATACAACAACAAAAAAATCTAATTGCAATATTTATTATAAATAAATAAATAAATAAATAAAAAATTTAAATAATGACTTAATAAAAAAAAGGTTTGCTCCACTTATTTGTAGGGCTGCACAATTTGGCCAAAACTGTGTGATGATATAAATACGGCTATTAATAATAATAATAATAATAATTATTATTATTATTATTAAATAAATTATTTATAAACTTATTAAAAAAAGAAATGTTACTATTGAAATATTTCACTGTTAAATTAAATTTATAGTCTTTAAGAAAATTACATTAAAATAACAATAGTAATAATAATAATTAATAATAATCCACATTGCAACTGTAAAATTACAATACTAATATTTATGCCTCTCTTTATTTTAAATGTCAAGCTTTTTTTCTGGTGTAAAATCACGAGGAAACCTTAAAGCTTCTCATTCTTCTGTTAATAAGCGCTTCTCATTACAAGTATGGGAAATGCAGCATTTTTGTGCTCCTAAATGCACGTTAAAGCAACTGAAACAGAGAACAAAGATACAGAGATGGAGTTTGTGGAACAGCATTTGTTGTGAACTGAGCCACTCTGAGATGCTGAAAACTGATGGATAATGAGCTGCTCATGTGTAAAAACACATTCACTGTAAAATACACTCTGAAACACGCAGTGCATACGTGCATATTTATTTAATGGGGAAAAAAACACACTGTGCCATATTGTGATTTGAGTAGGTTTTTTTTTTTATAAGTAATTACTTCGCGACCACAAAGAGTACATTCTATATAGTATGTGTATGCAGTGTTTACAGACTTGGACTCTATTTGTGGTGGCATTTATGCAAATTCATTCTCTGCCAGCAGGAGGCGCTTTTAGAGCACGAGAAATAGCGGTTTCCGCAGTAACGCTGACAACAAAACAGTGCTCTGCTCACAAACGCTGCTTTATCAGGCATTACATGCAAGACGAAATGAAAATAACATCCAAAATTTTCTGAAGACAGTCGGTACAGTGATATAAAAACACCTGCACATGTTTCGATTTTGATGTAATCTGGACGAACTACATTTGCCATTTTGTCGTCACGTGACCGGCGTCGCGTCACTGCCATTCATAAAACCTCTCCCATGGCCTCATGCGATAGTAAATTGTTCATCGTATGCACACGTAGTAAGCCATCCAGGTACTTTTTGCCTACTCTTTTATGAGTACAATGAATTCGGACATACTATATACTTCGCCTACTATATAGGAAGTAAGAATACAGTTTTATTTCGATTACTCATGCAGCCCTACATTATAGCATCAGTTACTTTCAAAATAAACCTTAAAACTTAGCTAGCACTGACCTGGAGGGCATTGTAGAGCAGCTGATGTTCAAACTTCTTGATTCCCAGGATCTGCTGGAACATCTCATATAGCTGTTCTTTGCTGAGGATGAGTTCGGATACAGCGCTGAAAGGCATGCGTCCTTGCGGCCGCCGCTGGTCCTCTTCTCCTTTGTAGATGGCATCGTATTTAGTGATCCAGGAGCTGAGGACAGTCTCTTTGCTCAGGCCGTCGATCTCGGGCAGGCTGCGCACGCGACGCTCGATGTTCTTCTTGAAGACCTCGCGGAAGTCACTGGCAGAACAGCCTCCGCTCTGTACCATGCGCGCCACTCGCTCGCTCTTCAAGAAGCCCTGATGGAAGAAACGGTGACAGGGTCAATCCATCGGTACACTATGATGAACACAAGAAAGTTTATTTTTTTTACTCATCATTACATTAGAAGTTCAGTTCATTTAGTTATACATAAAATGAATGCACTTGAACACATCTTTTATATGAAGAAAGTGTTTTTAATTTCTGAATTGATAGTTGGATACTTGGTAAATACAAGAAAGACATCAAAGAAAATAAATGTCCTTGAGTATTTAATAGTTCACTGATTCTATTAAAATGCCCATTCAAGTGGTGACCAAAAAAAAAGCAATGAAAATGAAAAAAATAAAAGCAATGCAGTGCATTTTTGGTATCTGTATTTATTTTTTGAGGCATAAAAAGGGTTATACAACTGACCTGCAATCATAAAATAAAAGATAAAAAAAGAAGATTAAAACAGATTTATGTAAAGAAAACCTTAAATTTGAGTAGTTTTACTTTTTTTATTATTATTTTTATTATTATTTCTTAGTAATGACTGGGCAATATCTCTTAAAATTTATGATAATAATTTTGGATGGATGGATGGATTGATAAGGTTCCTGATATTTTTAATATCTCTGAGGCATAAAGTAAAAAAAAGAAATAAATAAAATGTCAGGGTGATGCAACTGTCCTGTTTTCATAAAGAAAAAGAGCCTCATTAAAAAAAAAAAAAAAAAAAAAAGAAAACCCTTACATTGAGTAGTCTGAGTTTTGTATTATTGTTATTTTTGTTATTATTTCTTAGTAATGGCTGGTCAATATGTCAAGGTCAATAAGTCTATTAAAATGTATGATAATTCTAAAAATAAATAATAATAATAATAATAATAACAATAAATAATCTTATCTTAAAAAAGATTTTTAAAAAGATTTTTGAAAATATTAAGATGAGTAGCATTGTTTTCAAGGTGTAAGAATTTTTTATTTTTTTTTATAATGAATGGTTACACCATATGACATTTTATTAACCTTTCGAATTTAAAGTCTAAAATGGTAAAAAAAAAAAAAAAGCTTTCAAACCATATGAAACTAATATGAACACATTTCTAAAAACTTGGCACATGCACTATAAAAAGTGATGCTGACTTATCAATTTTTTCAGTGATAAGAAGCCTATTTATGAAATATTGTTGCACTTGGTTTTTTTTTTCTTTTCTTTATCTTAGACACTCTCATTGTCACAATCTCAACAGTATCTTTGTACGAAGGGTTGTGTAAAGACGGGTCATGTCCAAGTTTGGTGGAGCTTCCTAGACGGCTAACATCATTTACAACACCTTTAATACAGCTCACTCTACTTGTTTTGCACAAATTTGGAGGCTTTTTAAGCACAGAATTACTTCACAAATGGGGTCTCTCTCTCTCAATAAGTGCTTCCATCCATTCATCATTACAAACCAAAGATACACAAGGAAGGAATTGACGTAACAAGCCAAAATTCTATTAAATCCTCAAAGCGGCTGAGCAGCACAGTTTAAGAAGACACAATGACTCAAAAGAGAGCGAAAATGCCCCACAGAGAGAGTGGCAAATCTGCACAGAAGACCATGAAAACACTTCATCACTTTTCAGTAATTTCATTTTTTTTTATATTCGGTGACCGTGTCTGGGGGAAACCGAAGCTGGCGAGGTGCGACAGAGGCGGCAGATGGAGACGAATCGCAGCTCCTAACCGCGAGTAATGGAGCGGAACAAAGACACTTCAGCTGCCTCGTCTTAAGGAGGCAGGGGAATATATCTGTGTCGAAACCGCCGCGATCGGGTAAGACGACAGGGATCGGTGCGCAACAGGAGGCAGTTCTCATAGAGAGAAACTCTACTCAAATTGCTTTTACTTAGACACCTGTAGAGACTACAAAGATTTGATTTTTCTTTCAGATTTGAGGAATGTGTTCATTTTAAAACACGATTTTAAACATAGGAGCTCCATTCGATGTAAGTGAAACAGAAATACAAACGGGATACATACAATACAAAGATATACAACTCAACTTGGTAAATACAATACAGAGAAAAGCCTTGAAATTCCTTCTTGAAAATTCAAAACGAACATAGTTGTTTGTCCATGAACAGTTCATTGGTTCCATTAAAAGCCCATTCAAACGGTGGCAAAAACAATGATATTGGATATCTTGCAGTGCTTCTTAGTACTTTAATGAGTCAGGGAATAAGTGGCTTACTTTCCCGTAGAGAAAATGAATAGTTTCCTCCTGCCTCAAAAAAGGACATGCAGGTGAAGTGACAGACAGGCGGTCATGCTGAGAGGACACGAGCCTGCTCGTTTTCTCTGAAGCAGTCAAAAACTGAATTCAGCTAAATTATTCTGATACAGCTAGAAACAGACATAATTCAGTTTCTTGAAGGTAATCTCTTTTATAAAGCCATCGTGATGAGAGTCCAGTTACAGTATGTGTTCATTTATGTAATTATCTCTGCATTCACTTTTCTTTTTTATAAAAGTAATCAAAGAGAAACAGACAGTATGTACTGTACTAGTTTCCTATATATTATGGGCGCTACATATTTTACATATGTTTCAGTGTTGATTCTCTAGAAATGCGGAAAGTTCTGGTTCTGGCTTATGATTGGTCAATACAGAGTTGTGATAAAATACACAATATATTAAGTTATGATGTCAGGCACAATCTTCGTTTAATGTGAGGCACCATATCGAGGAATCAGCAGAAAATTAATGAAATATAATATAAAATATAAAAATGTAAATAATTAAATAACATGTTAAATTGACAAATAAATAGCAGATTTTCTAATCAGCTAAATATGATGGCGTTTTAGTGCACATTAAAAAAATTAAATAAATCTAAATTTCTGAGATTAAAGTCGTAATGTTTTCAGAAAAAATTATCAAAATTATTAGAATAGTCATAGCAATACAAGAATAAAGTCAAATTATTTTGAGAATAAAGTTGAAATCTTTCAAGAATAAAGTCAAAATATTTCAAGAATAAAATCAAAAGGATGACTCAAAATGTTTTGAGAAAATCGAAATTATGAGAATAAAGTCAAAATATAAAAAAAAAAAAAAAAAAAAAAAGTCAAAATATTTTGACTTTATTCTCAAAATATTTAGACTATTCTCAAAATATTTAGACTATTCTCAAAATATTTAGAATTTTTTCTATTAATTTTTTTTTTATTATACGACCTTAATTTTATAATCTTAGATTTTTTTTACGTGGCACTAAAACACCACCATAGCTAAATGTAATAGTAAATATTAAAATAAATAATATATTTAATTCATGTTTGAAATGTAATTAAAGATAATAAAAAAAGAAATACACACCATAATGAAACTTTTATATTTATAAAATACAAAATATTAAATATTAATATAAATTTTAAAAAAGTACATATGCCAAATTATTATTTTTTTTTTTTTGGCAAATGCTTGTATTTATCCATTTACTAATGGAGTTAAAAAACAATTCATTTTTTGATTTTCAGTTTGGTATCAGTTTTGGTTTTATTGTTACATTAATAACATTTTAAAAGGTGAATTAAATAAACCATTTTATATATGGCTATTTAATTTCAAAAGTCATTCATTTTTATTATGAATCCTTTATGGGCATGAACAATCTGCGTAAGACAATCCTTTTTTTTAATTAATTTAGCCATTTATTATTTTTTAGATTTTATTTGAATATTTAACAAAAAAATCTGTTTATAATATTAAAACATGCAACTGTTTTATTAAAACAATAAAAAACCCGAGGCCTTTCAAGTCCCCTAGATTCAGTATGTTACAATGATACCCAATAAATTCCCTATTCACTGTTTTGCAGAGAAAATAAATGCTAAATTCATGTTGACTGACAAAAGAAACCTAAAAAGGACAGAGTGCTACTTTAAATGCATTAAATCCAGCCAACAAACTCAATGTTTCAGACAGTTTTATTTCCTTACCCCCTCATACGCAGCTGTCCAACCTGTACCACCTGTATTATTTGTACAGTAGACTTCGAGCACTTATATTATATACGCCTCTACAGACAGTTGCAACTACACAATGCCTCCATTTTGTGGTGGTGAAAATGTCAAACATTATTACTAATGAATCGGCCACCTAGGGATTTCCTCTCTCCCTGCTGCTCGACTTAATTGGTGGTTTAAAAGCTCATTCAATTATTTATAACCAACAGTGTGCAGGGCTGTGCTCCGTCTGCAGTGAAGAGATTAATAAGATACAGAGCCATTTGTGTAATTAAAGCTAATATGAGGAATTCATTCTGGCAGAAGAATGAGGGAGAACATCGAAAGAAAGGAATCACGGTCGAGCTGCCATGCTAACAGTAGAAGCAGGTTATGAAGGAAGACTGGGAGATTATATTGGTGTATTTGACTTCATAGGGGGCGCCGTGTCTACGATAAACACAAGGAGGGAGAGATTAGGAGCGTGTGAGAGACATAAGTCTGGAGGGTGATGAGGACAAACATTTTCATTTTTGAGAGGTGATTTAACAGCCGTTATATTAACATTTATTTGTAGGTGTGTTTCGAACACCTTATGTTTATTCTCACATTATTGCTTTGTTACAAAACCTAGAAGTGTTATCTACATAGAAAGCATCATGGACATTTTTAGAGTGGATTGTTTAAACAGATTTTTTAAATAACTAAACTTAATGGATATCTTGTTGATATAATGAAGCAAGGGGACTTAAAAGTCCTTTAGTATGGAGGGCCAAATCCAATTTTTCATAAAAAACAATAAATTATTTAATTGATCAGCTCCTGGGTCAGACGTAACAACCCAACGTTTGGGTAGTTTTTTAGTGTTACCCTGCTCCTGGGTCAGACATAACAAGCCAATGTTTGGGTAGTTTTTTTAGTGTTACCCAGATCCTGGGTCAGACATAACAACCCAACGTTTGGGTAGTTTTTTAGTGTTACCCTGCTCCTGGGTCAGACATAACAAGCCAATGTTTGGGTAGTTTTTGTATTACTCAGATCCTGGGTCAGACATTACACAGCGGTTAAGTTATTTATCACAGGGATTTTGAGTCGTCTTCTGGAGAGAGCAGTTCTAAGCGCCATCGAATTGAAGCATTTCTTTGGTAAGATACAGGTTTATGTACATTTTATTTTATATATAAAATCGTTACTGTGCTGTATATTGTTCAATTTTATGCAGAGCAACATACAGGTGCACGGTGTGAATCACCATAGCTCGCATCTGTCTTTTCGCGTGATGGAAAAGCCTGATGCTTTGCATAAAATAAATGATTATATTAATAAAGATACAGAATACAAATACTTTTGATGTTAAAATATGTCCTCAGAGCTGTTTACTGTTTGTGGGCAGGTTATGGTGACAGTCACAGTATATTTCAGCTAAAAGGGAAACGCAGGGCGGCGGTCTTAGCCATGAGTAGTTCCCCACCGAACACGACTATACGGTGGAAACAAAAAAAACAGAGTGGTCGATTACACATTAATTACTTCTGTTTAATGTTTCATTTTTACTTCTAATGTTTGTTAAATGAGTTTAAATAGGCAATATGTATAGCTTGCAAACAATAAAAACAATGTTGTAAATGAGAAATAAAGGAAAATAAAGGAAGTTATCATGCAAACCAGTGGTTGTGGAGTATTTTACAAAAGTTTAGAGGATTTAAGTTAATCTGTAAACATTATTTCATGTATAAAAGTAAAATAATAAGCTAGTATTTAAAATAAAAAATGAACCAACATTAGCTGGGTTAAATCAACCCATTATGATGGGTTAAATAAACAACCCAATTTGCTGGGTAAAATTAACCCCAAATGTGTTCTGTCCTATATTTACCCAGATCTTGGGTTAAAAGCAACCCAATTTGTTTTTTTAGAGTGCATGCATTGGAGAAAAACATTTATTTCATCATGAGATTTTCTCCCCACTTTCAATTGTTTTCCTTTAATGAATGGTTAGAATTTTTGTGAATTTTTTTAATGAAAGATCAAAAAAATTAACTATTCAGATTTATTTTCACAGCCACCTTTGCTCATATTTACCAAGTGTGCCAATATTAGTGGAAGGCACTGTATTTGATCAAAAATACAAGAAACAGTAATATTGTAAAAAAAAAAAAAAAAAAAACTGTTTTCCATTTTTTCCAGCAGTCATTACTCCGGGTCTTCAGTGTCACATGATCCTTCAGAAATCAATCTAATATGTTGATTCATGTGTTATTTAAGTTTAATTTGCCGCCTAAACAGAACATTCCAAATCAAACATTTACGGGTTCCTCCATCTATACTACATGCAGTACACAGCAAGGCAGCTCACTAGACTTTAAAAAAATGAGCTTATGTAGCTGTCTTGATCTGTAACACAGGATATGGATGACTTTCCCATGCCAAAACACAAATGTATAAAGTTTGGTATCAAATTTTAACAAATACTAAGCCAACCAAACTAAACTTAGGGGCTGCAATTCACTACTGATATACCAGAGCCTTCAATGGTCAAAAGTTAAAGACTGTTTATAAAGCTGTCTCATAAGGTCTGGAAAAGACTGAGTGCAGCAGACCGTATTATACGCTTCCTCATGAATAAAATATAACTGTTATTCACACTGGGCGGCTTGAAACATTAAAAACATTTAAATCCTCTTGCTTTCTCACCCCCTTTTTCGAAATCTAGATGGAGTGACTTGATTAACAACTATAGGATGGCTCATAGCTCCAGAGCTTGAGAAAGCTGCAGTGTGATTTGTGCTCTTTTGTTTGATCTCTTGAACAATAAGCAATACCCTTACATGTGTATTTATATGAATACGAATGTTGAGTCACATCTCCCAATGGCGAAAAACATGCTCCATTTATATCTCTATTGTGTTTGTCCCTTTTCACAAATTCGCTCAAGCGTTTCCTCTTATCGGGTTTCAAGTTCTGCCCTCAGACTCGCTACTGGCAGTCCGATTATTCACATCTGAATGGAAATCTGTGCTTCTTTTCCAGCCTCAATCGTTCTCTGAGAAAAAATCTGATGGGGAATCAACTCAAACCTGAGGAAGAGATATTTTGTGCACCGTTGATGCAGTTTCGAAGACGTATGGTGCAAGTTTCCATTGGTAATGGAAAGGTAGCTAATGACAAACAGTTTGGCAAGACACAATACCACTCTGGAAAGTTTCGATGAGAAAAAGCAGAGAAATAAGGGACTGGAAGTAATGAGCAGAACAGGATCATGTCTGGACCTACGACAAGTCAGAGTCAACTCTATAATTGGATCCTCTCAAACCCCAAAATACTAATCAGACCTACAGTATATTGCAGCCTGGCCTCATTATATTAGTACATAACGTCAACAAAACGTGCAATATTGTACCTTTTTATTAAAGCAGAAACGTACAATTTGTATGTATTTCAACGTTTAGAAAAAAAAGCTAAAAATAGCTAAAAAACTTAATTTACAATTCTTCTGTATCATTAAGATATTTGTATCAAAGCATGTATTGGTAAGCAATTTTAGGCCCCTTAACCTACCCCTAAACCTACCCATTTTATAGTGAATATAAAAAGATATAAAACATAATTAACCAAAATGTGCAGGAAATTAATGTTTTATTAACCAATATAGGATATAACTCCTACCTCTAAACCTAATCATTACTATTATTTCTGTACAGAATAAAGAAAAAACATGACAGATAGATGTCATAAAACCTGTCGTAAAGCTTCTTGAAGTGGCAATTTTTTTTAAAGAGCGCATAAGCATGGGAATTGATGCTTACGGTCGCTACTCAGGATGGAGATGAAGATCGCAAAATAAAGGCTTGAGCTTGGTTCTGTTCCTCGCAGTTGTATGGATTCTGAAGATTTGGATTACAGCATTCATTCCTTTTATAATTATGTTGTGGTGTTGGTGTTTTTTATGGTTCTATTGTCAGTCACAGCATGTCGGAAAAACGCCTTTTGTGTCCCACAGCAAACAAAGTAAATATTACACGATTAGGCTATAATTAATGGTTAAACAATTGCAGAAATGTTATCCATTTTAAGGATTTAAAGTGTAGCCTTGTTGAACATTGTGTAATCTTCTAAACAAGTTGGCAGCCAAAATCACACAGAACAGAACAGAACAAAATGTTATCATTTCATTTTAAGTAAATGAGTAAACAATTTAATAATGCAATTGAATACATAATGCTCTTTATATGACAACTGAATAAAATAAGAATCAAATAAAAACCTGTGAAGTTCATACGTAAATAATTATCAATATTGTACTTTTAAATGCTGAAAATATGTCTGCATTTTTATGTTTAAATGCTGAAGTAAATGTGTAAGTAAACATACGTTTTGTAGAACCATATTTTACGAAAAATACATACGAATTATCATGAGATCACGTTGTATATTGAGTTTGTCTGGAGCATCTTTTGAATGCAAAGAAACTGATGAAGTATGAAATTGGAGCCAAAAGAAAAAGGTAGAAAAGTAGTAGGTATAGAGAGTTTTTCATTAGTTTTGAAGGAAAGAAGTGGAGCAACGGTGCAAATGAGCGTCAGAAGGAAATGTAGAATGGGATTGAGAGAAAGAAAGAGGGCCAAAAACCTATACTTATGGCTCTGACAGGCTTCAAAGTCGGCGCCTGCAGCTATTCTGTTTGCAATACTGTCAAACAGTAATCCAATTGAGAACCACAGGGTGGTAAACACATGGGAAAAGAGTAAGAAACAAATGTGAGATGGAGAGGGAGAGGGAGAATGTGGAGGGGCAGAGGAACAAAAAAAACAGCAGATCATGACAACCTCAGGCTCAATGTGTAGAGAAATGATTCTGCCCTGGCTAAAGGGAAAATAACTCGGAACAAAACAAACATATCGGGACTCTTGTCTATTGTGTTGCGTGTTTGTGTTAGGAATGGATTTAAAGGAAAAGCCTGGTTGATTCCTCAAGACACCCTGTAAGTCAATGATGAAAAAGTCAGAAGCAGAGGGACTGGTCAATATGTGAGATGAAAAACTCAGACGCGATGATAAATCAACCACATGGTGCATTCAAGTCATGTCGGACCGATCGTATTTACAAGTAGAACGTACATGAACACCACCACAAAGTCATAGTAACGAGAGGGAAACTCTAAATTTTCTTTAAGCCCTGAGTTTCCCAGTTGGGTGCGTGTCTGTGAGAAAACGTGTCGGATGCAATGGATGCAGCCAAAGACTAGATATGCAGTGTCTGTATTGATGGTAAATTTGTTGAAATTAATGAAATGATTAATTTTTTAATTAATTCATCTGAGTCACTCCTAGAAGGCAAGGCAAGGCAAGTTTATTTATATAGCACATTTCATACACAGTGGTAAAGTGCTTTACATAAAAGAAAGTGAAATAGACATTAAAATCAATAAAAACATGGAAATAAAAATAATAAAAACAAGGAATTTTAAAATGATATAGAAAATGATTTAAATGAAATTTAAAGAAAATGATTATACATAAAATGTATTGCAGTCAGTTCGGACATATAGCACAGTGCTCATTCAACAAATGCACAGTTAAACAGATGAGTTTTGAGTCTTGATTTAAATGTGGCTAATGTTTTAGCACATCTGATCTCTTCTGGAAGCTGGTTCCAACTGCGGGCCGCATAATAGCTAAACGCAGACTCCCCTTGTTTTGTGTGAACCCTTGGTATCGCTAGAAGAGTCCTCGCTGTCCAGAGTGTGTCTTCACCCGTGTAGCACGCTGTTTATTAAACCACTCTTTATTAAAATGCTGAATTTAGTATTATATCAGCGTGATCCTATCACTTGATCCTTCTCCCCAATTGACAGGACAAGAGTGACACCAGAAAATAAATATTCATCATTTTGCTAAACTAAAAAATACGTAATTATTTTAGACAAATGATTGCACAGTGTTACATCATTTAAAAAAAAAAAGTTTTAGATATTGCACTAAATAATGTGATTTGTTTTCATTTTTTTTAATTAATAATTAATGACCTCTTGGGTGATATTACTATATCTGATACTAAATTCAATTGTCTAAGCTTTCATTTTTGGTACACAATATTGTTGCTATCTATTATACATTTGCATCGTTTTGAATGTTGAACAATTGTATCAATATATATGTATATTCTATATCCCGCGATCCAACAGAGGATAAGAGGTACGGAGAATGGATCAGTTTTTATAGGGAAAGACAGCCTAGTTAAATGTTTATCCATGTCACTCTTGATTTTTGAACTAATCAATCATGTTAACAACGTTACAGCACTTGTTGTGAATTTCACTGACACTGTAGTAGGGCTGCTTTGTGAAAACATCTAAATGGTTAATTATAGATATAGTTAGACAGAAACTCAGCTGTTCCCCACTCATATTGGTCTGAAAAGGTAAAGAGGTGTTTCAGGTCTCGGGAGACTAGCGTAAATTGACCAACAGCGCCATCTGCTGTTTTGGAAAAGAAACTTGCTCAATTGCACTCGTGTGAGAAAATCAGCCTGTCTCATTTGTGAGAAAATCTGCCGGCACACGTGTGAGAAAATCAGCCTGTCTCATTTGTGAGAAAATCAAGCCAAGTTTCCTCATAAAAAGGCAAATGAGTCTCACAGTTGTAAGACACAATACATATATTTGTCCGCACCTCTGCATTTTCTCTCATAGAGTTTTGTATTTGAAAATCACTTTGCGTTTGTTTGAAAGTCGAGTTTTTCTTTGCAAAGCAGATTGTGTTTATTTACAAAACACTGGATTTGTTTGATAAATATTGGCACAAAAATCGCTCCATACTTAAAGCGTTTCCTTGGTTTCCGCTGTAGACACAGCAGTGCTGCACTTAATATGCATTATACCACAGAGGCAAGATGAAAAGAAAAAATGCCATCTAAATTCTCTTAAGACAGTAAGGTCCCCTCAGACATACATTCATATTGTTTAGCATCTCAACCGATTTGAATCGTCACATATTTGAATGGATTTTCAACCGGCTCACGGTTAATCGTTACATCCCGCATCATTTTCTGGGCTTTGAACGTGTCAGTTGCATTGCTGTATATGCAGGGTCAGAAAGCACTCGGATTTCATCAAAAATATCTTAATTTGTGCTCTGAGAATGAACAAAGGTCTTACGGGTTTGAACCGACATGAGGGTGAGTAATTAATGACAAAGTTTTCATTTTCGGCCAAACCATCCCTTAAATTCTCAAAAAGTACATGATTATTAATAGTTTAGGCACTATTTTACACTTTATCAATAATAAGGTTCAATATGATAACATTAGTTAATGCAGTAGCTAACATGAACTAACAATCATTAAGTAATCATTTTAAAAATGAATTTAGATCAATAAAAAAAGTACAAAATGTTCACTGGTAGTTCACTTTATCTAATGCATTAACTAATGTTAACAAATTGAACCTTATTGTAAAGTGTAACCTATTATTCGATTTAAAACCAGACTAATATTCTACAACATTATCTTCATTAAAGTGCTGTTACATTATGATTGAATTCATGAGGCGGATTATACATTTGGGCCAAGGGGCGCAGGACTTCTGCACGACACAAGCACAAAAATTACAGACCACTGTGCTGCATTACACAATCAGCCATCCATAAAACGGGTCTTATTTTATCATAACTCATAACTACCAGTTATGGCCTTCAGGCGACTCATACAGCTCGTCTATACGGCAAGAGGGCTGACTTCATTACCTAATCACTACAATACAGCAAATCCTACAGCCTCTCAACACTAATTCCCTGCCCCGTCTGCCCTCGTCGAGCACAGCTGAAATCATTTTCATAAACAGCACTGAGAAAATAAGTGCTCTAACCTGCGGGGACCCGAATACAGCTTTTACTGATTGGCTGTTTTTTCCATAACAATAGAGGGAGGCTGAAGGTTGAACTTGTGGAGGCATTTTATTACTATTGGCGGTGGACATGTTAGCCTGAATAGACCCAAAAGCATTAAAAATAAAGTGCACAGTGAACTGAAGGAACCTTTATTCTTTGAAGAAGTGTTCAAATTTATTTGATACCATTTCTTTTTCAAGGCCATGGTGATTTTAGGTTTGTTTTTAATTGATGTGATTACCATGTCCAATTTAAATTCAAATCACTGCTACAGGAGTGAAATTAGAGAAAACGCAATTAAGCAAACTATTTAGGAATACCAATTAAACACTACTGGGGCGCCTGAAGAATACGGGCGTCTTAACTTATGCAAAACTGCACAACTCTTGGTAAAATTAAAGTAAAAGGTCATACGGTAAGTAATGCACCCCAGGATCGATTTGATTCTCACCCCTTTATCCATACCTGGCCCCCACTTTCTCCTGACCTTTCAGATATCCTTCTAATTCCACAATGGCTTTCTCATCGCGCAAAGCTGCGGAGGATGCTGTGAAATGTTTTAGGTGTGTGTATTCCACCTTAGCTCCGCCATGTATATGTCCAGCATGTAGTCACGAGTCAGCTAGTCTCACAGTCCATCCACTGACCAGTTCCACACAAAACTGAACTGGAAAGTACTTCTACAAACTGGAAAGCTCAAATCTGATAGAAATCTGTTAGAAACAACAAAGACAGTATATTTTTAATATTTGCTTAGTAGCATATTTTTTTTTAAACTGAAGGAGAGTATCACTGATACCAATACTACTTATGTCTCTAGGAAATTGTATTTTTTTCCCTAATATTTAACCGTTGACTATAACCATTCAACATTACAGTATAATTGAGAGCTATCAATTTTTTTTTAATTTTGACTTTAAAAAAATAACAACTTTAATTTAAGTGAACTTAAAACAATCTGCACATAAACCCATTATAATAAATGTTATATTTAGCTACCTGTGCCCTTCAGCAAGTAGGAAATATACAGAAATTGAATAAAGCTATCAAACACGAAATTCTAGATCAAATATAGATGAATCCTTAAAGCTACAAAAGTTATTGATTTCCTCTTTTTTTCTTTTGGTCTTTGATTAACAGACATCACAGCAGCTGATTATTAGGTTATTTGGCTGCTATTACTTTAAGAGCTGCAGCTACTGAACGTGACGTGGATCTGACGCACATGCTCGTATTTTCATTCATGCTTTAATATGAAATGATACAGGCGACAGCGTGCACCGCCGTATTTGTGCGTGCAACTGAGTACATGCTACGAGCATAGTATAACGGCTGACAGGACAGGACATTTAGTTTTTACTGACAATCGGCCTGACAACATCTCATCCACAGTTCACTGATGTTCTACTGAAGCAGGGTGGCTAACCCTAGCCCCGCCCCTGCGCTAAATATTTTTAATGCTGTTAAACTGGAAAAATTAACTCAGATCCGTGTCATGTTCAGCAGCGGCAACTCTTAAAGAACTATCAAGCAAATAACCTAATAACCAGCTGCGGTGGTCTGTTCATTAAAGAAAAGAGGAAATCGATAACTTTTATAGCTTAAAGGATTCATCTATATTTACTTAGAATTTAGTGTTTGATCATTTCAATTTCTGCATATTTCTGCTGAAGGGCACAAAACAGTTATATATGATAATTTATATTTATTATAATTGGTTTATGTGAAGATTGTTTTAAGTTCACTTAAATTAGAAGTTTTTTTTTTTTGTCTAATACATGTTAAAATTGATAGCTTTCAATTATACTGTAATGTTGAAAGTCTATAGTCAATTGTTAAATATTAGGGGTAAAAACTATTTTATAGAGACATCAGTAGTATTGGTATCAGTGATACTGGCCTTCAGTCATGGTCAGAGAGCTCTCTTCAGGCATCAAAAGATGCCATTAAACAAATATTAAAAATATACTGTCTTTATGTTGTTTGTATATTAATTTGAAGTTTGAATGTGTATAATTGCAATATAAAGTATATTTAAAAACTTTAATCTTAGGATTAATCGCAATTAATGTGTGATTAATAAATTTTTCAAACCGATAAATATAAATATATAATTATATAATTATAAATAACCATTGAATTCTTAGAAAATAGCTAATGCACACCCGAGGTGGTGATGTGGCCATGATATATATCTCATTAGTAAACTATCTTTAAACAACATGTCAAATAATAAAAAAAAATAAAACTATGACTGACCACTTTACATGTCAGTCAGATGGCTCTTCCTGTCGAAGTGTGCTGTTCATGGCCAACGTGCACTAGACTCTAGTTTAGTCAAATGTCTGGCTATTAGACTGTTAGTCAGCTGGTGTGAGTGGTTCAAACTAGATATAGCCAGATTAATCATGGTTTAGAGCCTCTTCTTAGAGCCGAAAGCGCTGTTTGAATCTCTAAATCCATTTGGACTGAACGGTGTTTGCGAATTGAAGATTACTTCAACATTATTTTTCGTTACGTGAAACTGATTCCATCAAGTCACAAGGGCTCTTATCGCCCAAATAATTTCTGAGAAGAGCACATCATCGAAATCAGTGACATGAATGACACAAAAACTCTCTCTTTTCTAACAAATTTCCCCCAGCAAATGTTATTTCCAACAAGAATCCAAGTCAATAAAACTTGGCTACTTGTCATTTATCAGTCTGACAGCCAGTAAAAATAAAGTTTATATTATCGAAAGAAAAGAAATAGCACACCTCTCCACAAAGGTGGAAATAGCACACCTTTCTTCAACAAGCCGTATGATTTGATGTATCATTCGTGTCTGAAGCGTCAATGGAGCAGCGATGAGATATGCCCTAAAATGCAAGCTTAGATTAGGTTTAAAGGTTTTTCTTTGAATCTCCAAAATAAATGTAATCAATAATGCCTGTTTTGAGGGGTGACCTGAGGTCAAATGTCTCAAAGGGCACAAAAATCTTTTCAACTTTCCAATTCACAGGTCAGAAATCTCACCTATAATTATTATAATGACCAGCCCTGACCTTTTATAATCAGGCTTCCACCACCCATATGGTGCAAAATCATGACTTTTAAATTTTTATTAGGCAGTAATGGGAAGGTTGATGTCATTATTGATAAAAATAAGTCTATGGCAACATATCGATGCCGTGCACAATGAAAAGCTGCCACAGTCAATAAATGGCAAAGGCTGAGGACAGAGGCGGAAAATGGCAGCTCTTCAGCTCTATTATTATAATTGAAGATGATTTGACAGGTCCTCAGAGTGTAATAAAAGGAAGTGTGTTCTAATTCAATGTGTTTCTGTGCTTAGTGCCAGTACAGAGCGGCTTAACTTGGAAAAAGCAAGCACTAAACGACTTCTTATCAGTCCTTTATCAAACACCACAACACGCAGCATCTGCAAATGCAGGTTGCTAGAGGAGATGGAAGATTGTGGGAAATAATAAACAGGCTGGAGGAAATATGCTAGACAGCTGGAAAATAAAAAAGGATGCATAAAAAAATTAAATAATGGCAGAATATTCCATGTTTTCTCAGACCTGAATACTGTAATTAAGATTTACAGTAGCAAACTGTATTTTATTTACAGTTGCAAACTGTAGTTTTACACTAAATTACTGTAAAAAATGAAATGAATCAGTATACTTCTGTAATTCATTCATTTTAATATAGATTTCATTAGATTTAATAATTTTTATATAGAATTTTTTTACTACTGGTATTCAATTAAAATAGACACAATAATTACAAAATATCAAATTATTTATTTAAAACATTGCATATATAACACTTAAAAATACAGTCTTCCGATGCTGGAACAGTGCATCTTCACCATTTCTCCTGTCAGACGTTTTGCAGTGCATTATGTTGTGTCCTCTGGATTTAACCTCACAAAGAATCTTTAGGCAACAGAAACATAATGGGGTAAAAAGACAAGCAGCCAAAGATTACATAGCCATCTGCAAAACCCAGGTGCTGCCAAACGTGGCCACCACCTCTGCTCACCATCCACTTTATTAGTGACAGAAATGTCTTCCCTGAAAAACAAGAAGTAGAAATGGCACACTTTTAAAAAGCAAACCCCATATAGAATACACAAATCTCTTAGTTAACCTAATGTTAATATAAGATAAGCGTTGCTCGTTAAAAACTATTTTAATTCGGTAACTTAATTCAATAAACTGACAAAATTAGTTTGAAATGATAGCACAGTTTACCATGGTAAGGTTTGTTACTGCCATGTTTTTGATGGGTAGGGCCTAAATGTTGCTAGGTTAAAACTAGTGTGCAAAAATCTTACACAAACACACAGACAAACGTACATATATTTTCACCTTACTTGCTGGCTTATTCTCTCGTAAGGTGCATCGACAGCGCAGATGTTCTCCGGAACTCTTCCACTCTCGCGGGTTCATCCCTGGACAAAACCCGCGGCGAGGCCGCACTGCTTCCGTGTCTTCCTCGGACATGGCGTGACTTGACGGTAAAGTGATGCCCCGGTATATTTCTGATGTACATATGAACTCCAAGCGCTCGCGCTGTTTCTGACATGAAGGACAAACGGATTTTCCAATCATTACAAGCGATGTAACACATCCAGTCAGTCCTAAGCTGTTGCGGCGTTGTAGACACGGTGTAAGGCAAATCTTGTCAATCCAAATGTAAGAAATGAGGGAAATAAAACAACCTCAATAGAATGGCACCAAAGAGGCCGTTACAGCAAATACAGTAGCACACAGCAATTTTTTAAAATACAGTATGTCTCTGTATGTGGGGTCTGACATCACAGAAAATTCCCATGATGCAAAGGGTATTACAGTTATTTACTGTAAAGGGAATTTGCAGTATTATACTGTGTGATATACAGTAAATTACTGTAGAAATGATAGAAATGTCTAACAGTGTGGGATGCTCCCACATCCTGCAAACACACTAAAAATGTCTCAGCGGAGAGGAGAGGAGGGGATCTGCAGGGACTAATCCTACATCTTTAATTCACAGCACATTCTGTCATAATCAATGAAAGCAGTGGCAGGCAGCGCCTGCTTGACTGACGCGCTAATGAGAGTTATGACTACACCGTGAAAATGAGATCTATTTTTTGTGTCAGAAACAGCACTTTTATCACTCTTAAGAAAGAGCGTAGATCCTCTATTGAGTATTTTATGAAGGTTTTACATTACCGGTCACCACACAAAGCACATGACCCTTTATGATCCACGAGTGTCTTACTTTGCACCAAAAAAACCCCAAAGTGACTCCAGTTTTCCATACACATGAAACGATAAATTAAGGGAATCACTCTCATATTTAAAGAAATGTTTGTGTGAAAGCTCTGAGACACAACAGGTAGCTTGGTAACCTGGCGTTCTGTGCGCGCGTGTGTGTGTGTGTGTGTGAGATGTATGAGATCTATTTTTCTAGGTGCCACAGAATAAACGTTTAATTTTTTAACACTTCAACATTTCAGTCATACTGTCATGTTTATTTCTCATTTTTTCATGTCTTTATTATAGCATTTCAATCCATCTTGTAGATGTCATGGGAACTAAGGTTCACTTAAATCGGTAACAATGTCTTGTCCAACTTGAGAACTATATACAGTCACAAAGAACTGTTTATTACACATGAATCTGTACCAATATCATGGACCATAACTATGTCAGCATCACTTGGCCATTGAGTGTAGTTTGGGCTCCTCCTCGATGCGTCCTATAAGGGCCATTCTACAGAATTGGTGTAAACTGCTGTCCCACAACCAAAAAAGTATATTATTTTAGTCATTTAGCAGACGCTTTTATCCAAAGCGACATATAAATTAGGACAGCAGAGGCAATAAATTGTAGTATTTGTAGTATTACAACAACTAAAAACAAATCAAAAACTAAAAGCTAAAACTTTATAAATACTACCTATACACATTTAAAAAATAAATTAAATAAAAACGACAAATGCATACAACAAAATTTCAAAACTTAACATTTAAATGAAAAACAAAAAAATAAAGCTACAAACAATTCAAAATTTTAAAGAACAAAAGGTTCTTTACATATATAGATATATATAGATTGAATTTATAAATGGTGTATGTATTAGGAGGTCGACCGATTTGGGTTTTTCTCTGGCCGATGCCGATATTTAGAAATCAGGGCAGCCGATGGCCGATATATGATGCCGACTTTTTGGGCCGATATGTTTGGCCTATTTTCTTTCTTTCTTTTTAATTTTTTTTCCCTTCATCTCAGGGATGTTCATTTTTTTCAGTAATTTATCAAAATATTTAAAAAGGTTTGCTGCATGGTTAAAATATGCTGTGAGTATAAAAAAAATTGAGTTTTTTAGAGAGAGAGAGAGAGAGAGAGAGAGAGAGAGAGAGAGAGAGAGAGAGAGAGAGAGAGAGAGAGAGAGAGAGAGAGAGAGAGAGAGAGAGAGAGAGAGAGAGAGAGAGAGAGAGAGAGAGAGAGAGAGAGAGAGAGAGAGAGAGAAAAGTCACGTATAAGTTGGACTTTATTATTTCATTCAGAAATAGGCCTAATGCCGACGCAAAATGTTTACAAACATTATAATAAACACTGTAAACATAGCTAGGCTATTTTAGTTCCCCTCACTCCACAACAAATTCTTTCAATATAACAGTATTTAGAAAAGAACAAGAATTAAAAATATAAGAAGCTAGCTATAAACGACTTAAGCCAAAACGAATTAATTTAGGCTAAAACGAAACTGAAACCAACGTTGGGTCTCTCATTCGACACAAAATCAAATGTTTCCCTATTCGCGATGTATTTGAATGCCAAAATATTATTTATGTACAGGTGCATCTCAAATTAGAAAGTGGTTTTTTTTCTTGGAAGTTATTTCAAAAAGTGAAACTTTCATATATTTTAGATTCATTGCCTGACCTGAACCCTGAATCTATGGGGTATTGCCAAGAGGAATATGAGGGACACCAGACCCAACAATGCAGATGACCTGAAGGCCGCTATTAAAGCAACCTGGGCTTCCATACCACCTCAGCAGTGCCACAAACTGATCACCTCCATGCCACGCCGAATTGAGGCAGTAATTAAAGCAAAAGGAGCGTCTACCAAGTATTGAGTACATATACAGTAAATGAACATTCTTTCCAGAACACCAACAATTCACTAAAAATGTTTTTTTATTGGTCTTATGAAGTATTCTAATTTGTTGAGATAGTGAATTGATGGGTTTTTATTAAATGAGCCTAAATCACAATTAAAAGAACCAAAGACTTAAACTACTTCAGTCTGTGTGCATTGAATTTAATTAATACATGAGTTTCACAATTTGAGTTGAATTACTGAAATGAACTTTTCCACACATACTAATTTATTGAGATACACCTGTACTTCACAGAATTACTGAATTTCACAGGAAAGATTTGTTTATTTTTTATAAATAAAGAACTGTATTTCTTTAGTCAATTATTGAAGTTTTACATGTCACACGGCTGGTTTATTCATTTTTAAGTATTTGGGATTTTACATTCGTTTCAAGACGCGCACCGTGGGGCAGAGCGGAGCGAGTATGAGAAGCATTCAGAGACAGGGGCTGTGTGTGTGGTCTACTGAATTAGCGAACATATACACACTGAGCTTATGGTCATTGAATGGTTATTTCTTAGTTAAATTCTGCTTATTCTGAGCCCTGCATACCAAATAACTGCAAATAATGTCTGATATCAATTACATATACAGTGTCATCAGAATCTTATCAAATTCCCCAAAACAACCAACTTACACGTAATTCACTATATCATTAGATAATTATTCAAAACTGACTTTTGATTTGACAACACTATCATTTGCGAGCAAATCTTTAATTAAGGTTACAGGAACTTTACCTGGAATAATAATAATAAAAAAAAAAATTCTAAAATGGGTAATTGTGGTCCTGGATGCTGATTGGTCAATACAAAGTTCCATGTGTAAACATTTGTAATATTTAAAATAATAAAATATAACATTGTAATATAGTTATGATATGTTATTTAGGTATTATACTTAATACCTCTTTTTCACAGAGTATGACAATAGTTTGGTCTATTTCTTATATTATTTACATGGCTAAAAGTAATAAAGTTTTACTAAACATTGATATTTTGATATATTAAATCCTTACATTTAATATTTATTATACATTAACATTTACATTTAAACATTTGCTATATTTACAATTTAATACAATATTATATTTTAATATTTAGGAATCACACAAGTACATTCTTATTTAGGAAATATATACAGCAATGTTTTGCTGTTTAATATGCAATGTTTAATATATTATTCTTAAATTAAATATTTATGATACATTAATTTACATTGAAACATTTGTAATATTTAAAATGTATTACAATGTTATATTTTAATATTTATAATGTGTTAATACTTAATATCACTTTTTCACAGAGTCATGGCTGAAAATATAGCTTGGTCTCTTGAACCCTATTATTTACATAGCCTATTACTTACATTAAATATTATGAAAGCAGTTCGAAAAAAATTAAACAGAAGAATTTCTGGCAAGATGATGGATACACAATGGAAAATTGTACAGGTAAATTAAACCCTTTCCCTCACAGTCACCTTTAAAATATTTCTAACCCTTCAGGAGGAAGACATTTATATCCTGTCAGTGAAAACAGCATTTAAGCAATCTGAAATGTATGACAGACTAGTAATGAAGATCTCTGGAGCCTAATGAAGCTAAACTGGACCTCAAAGATTAAACAGAAAGGGCGAACATTTTCAAAACTTCAAGAGAAAGAGACCGGAAAAGCGAAACTCTGTTTGACCCGAGGTGAGAAGTGGAAAAAGATGTTTAGATGGTCTATATTTACTTCATACTGCAGATGATAAAGCACTCTTAAAGTTATGCTGCATGACTGCGTTTCACAAGGATAAAAAACATTTCTGTCTAGGTGTGAAATGTATGCGACAACCACTGGCAAAATGTTAATTAATTCAAAATTAATCTTTAATTTATGTAGCCGCCTACATCCTGGATGTCAAAATTGTAAATAAGGAACAAGAACATGAATCAAATGACATGCGGTGAAAAGTGTGGCGTTGGAGCTCTGTATCATAAAAAGCACAAACAATTTAGGGTAACACTTTACAATAAGTTTCATTAGTTAACAACACTAGTAGCCATGAACTAAGAATGAACCATACTTCTACCGCATTTATTAATCTTAGTTAATGTTCATTTTAATTTCAGCATTTACCAATGCATTATTAAAATCACAAGTTGTGTTTGTTAACATTAGTTAATGCACTGTGAACTAACATGAGTAAACAATCAACAACTGTATTTTCAACAACTAATTAGTATAGTACTAATTAGTAATATTAACTAATGTTAACAAATGACGCCTTATTATAAAGTGTTACCCAATTTAAATTCACACCTTTTTTCTAATGTTTCTGTATCTGGAAATGCACATTGCTGTATCATTGCGTCTCAGCTCATCTGATGTTTCGGTCAGTTATGTTTTATGTAGTATAGTTTCACAAAACTAAAGTCAGACCATTCTGTTTTTGCTTCAAATTTTGAAATTATACAGTCTATTTAGATGAAATAAATGCTAATGCTGCATGTATGTCTTTGTTTGGATCATGATTCAAATACAGTGGTTGCCTCCAATTTTAAATGGAAAGAGCTCAGACAGAGCTCGCCCCCTCACTCGGACTAACCCGCGCCTCACTCAAGATGATTGTGAAAATAGATTTTAATTATGAAATATAATGGTTTATTTAAAAAAATATAGTTGTCAAATGCATAGGCTTACAATAGCAACAATTTATCGGTTGCAATGAGCTTGTGTTTCATTGTAAAGCAGACACAATTAAGTATTTCTGGTGGTTGAGTTGGTATCACTTGTCTGTATTTGTGGTAAAACTGCTGCCTAAGACATATTTATTCCCTGGATGACAGATTTTTGAATTTGGTGGCTATGAGATTTTGTTGACACTTATGCATTCCATACACGTTGCATGATTACCCATTTTTACTCTCTGCACTTAAAGTGATGCAATGTGACAAAACTAGAATGCAATGAACAAGTGATAAACTAACCAAGCAGTTAACTACTAGTGCAACCCCTATCAGTCATTTCTTGCTCCTCTTCATCTTCGAAACAATGTTCACTATAGAACCACATTTAAACTCCTACAGTGTCCACAAGTCCCTGGTGGCACACTTTGGCGTATGCTACAAAAATGCCCAACAGAACCCGAAGAGATGCTTTGATAAAGAGCACGATGGCCAGTGAATGAAAATAGGGAACTTTGATCAGCCAACCCAGAATCCTCCACATGTACATGAGCGACTATCAGACCCAACTTCAAAGAGCTGCTTCCCATCCAGTGCAATTAATAGAGCGGAGAGTCAACTGATATGATATGATGATCCTATTAGGACATGATAGGCATGTCCTGTTCTAAAAGAAAAAGAAATTAAGAGAGAGTGATGAAAGCAAGAAAGAGGGTGACTGACAATTTAAGATGTGAAAGGTAAAAACACTGATTACAAAGGCTTGTTTGATGAATATACTGTACATAGATACGGTCTGATTCAGCGGACCATCTGTTGTGCCTGTTCGTTATTCTCTGGAAACATTGCATGCCTCATCGTATCGTTAAACGAACATGAAAGACATGAATAAAGATAAAAAGTGACTGTCTGAAAGAAAAAAAAAAAACAGCGTGGAAGCAATTGAAGGAAAGTCCACTCGAGCAGCACTCCACATACAGAATTCAGCCAATCAATTTTCAATAATTTATCAGCTGACCACAGCACAAAGCTCCAAGCATTTCTCCTGTGGGTGTTTAAAAAAATCTCTCTTCTTGGATCTGGGTTTTTGTAGGTCGGTTCAAGAGCTAAGAGAAAAGAGACACTAAAGAATTTAACTTTTTTTAAACTTGCCTTCAGGCACCATTTATAATCTCATCATTAAAAACGCAGTTGGAGTTGACAGATCTTACACTGTGCATGATTGAGAACAGACTTGGCCTTCAGATTTTGGTTCCATCCAGCTTGAAGATTATCATGTTTGATATTTTTAGCATTAGCATTTGTCATGCATCTAACAGCAAGACATGTTTCTGCATGAGTTTGTCATGTTCAGAACGCTTGAGAGTCTGGTAGTGATGATGCTAACCCTGGAACAACATATAAAACTCACAATCGCAAAGTTTAATTGCAACATATAATCATTGCAGTTAATAGTGTTCAACATCTGTTTGATTACGTGTAATTTGTAACTAACTGTAAGGTTCTTACTGTACATTTCTACCATAGTCACCACTAATAACCTACTCCTAAATATAATGTAGAAACTTTGCAACGATTTGTATCATAAAAAGCGCTATACAAATAAACTTGAATTGAACTGAATTGGTAGTGTGTGCTTCTCAGGCATTTAGTGTATTATTCCAATTTTTCTCTGTAACCGTTTACAAAGTCAGTAAGTGTATGATGCCTAATGTTTTAAAATCATCATAAAAACAGTCATGTAGTGTATTCCAGCCTTTAGTCACACTTGCTTTCGGATGAGATCCACAAACTTGAACAAAATGCACTTAAAAACAGATGTTTTTAGCAGGTACGAGCTGAAATGGCACAGCTCTATTCTGGAAAGGTGGCAGGAGCAGCAGCTGATTTGGATTCTGCTTCCACTCAAAATAGGCATTTTCAAAATGATATAATAAATGATCTGTGGTGTATTTTGAGCTGAAGCTTCACAGACACATTCTGGGGACACCACAGACTTCTATTACATATTGTAAAAAGGGGCATAATATGTCTCCTTTAAGTAAAACAAGTCAATAATCTTCAAAACTTCAAAAATGTTTTTACAGTGTTTATAAAACTTTTAAATGGTTGTGAAATTTGTTCCTCATCAAAATTCCAGCTGTAAACATTCTGGTCACATCCTAACTGCCAAAAAATGTGAAAGTCTATTTGAAATAGAAATGAAAATCAGAGAGTCTTGCCTCATAGTAACTGCGCACAGCGTTGCAGAAAGCCTCATCTGCGACAATCTGCGTCTCTCCTTTCAAGAAGGCCTGGAAACGCTCCTTCACCACCTGGAACTGCTGCTTGTTCAGCTGAAAACAGACAAGAGAAAAAAAACAAGAGTTAACTGATGATCTATCTGTGGCATCTCATTTTCATTAGCATAAATAAATAACCATAGGAAAACAGAGTTTATGATAATGCTCACTGTAGCACCTCTTCTGGCAACACTAAGCATGTCAACATAAAAATGCCATTTTCTGCTAAATGATGTTATTCTTTAACTGCGGTTCACTTCTAAAGCACATGAAAATGGCTTTCCATGAGTACAAATCCCCTCATTTTACTTGTTTGTATTCATAAATGTTGATTTAGGCGCGTGTTATTGATGTTTTGGTAATGAATAATGAGTGGGAAAACACAATTATTTCCCCATCCTTTAATGTGCTTCCAAAGCTGATGTAAACTCAGCAGGAACTACAGAACAAATGCATTGGTAATGTTTTAGAGGAAAAACATCTTTATTCAAAATAGCGATATTTTTCTTCAGAAAAAAATACAATAAAAAGTATGCTTGGAAAAAAAAACATTAGTCATAGCCTTTGATGTTATTTGGAGGGGGTTATTTCTAAACAAATTTACCCAGATGGAGCATGAAAGGAGGCTGCTTAAAAAAAATCAGGACTATTAACTGCTTTTCTTAGCCATAATCATAGTTATGACTCATCATAAATTGACATCCAGGATGGCCATTTTGAAAACCGGCTTTTGCAGAGACTTTGTCTAGAGTTAACACAAAAATGCATGGTTCCCACAAAAATATTAAGCAGCACAATTGTTTTAAACATTGATAATTATAAATGTTTCGTGAGTTTTCAAATCAGCATAATAGAATGATTTCTGAAGGATCATGTGACACTGAAGACTGGAGTAATGATGCTGGAAATTCAGCTTTGCATTAAAGGAATAAATTACATTTTAAAATATATCAAAATACAAACATTTTATTTAAATTTTAATAATATTTCACACCATTACAGTTTTTACTGTAATTTTGATCAAATGAAAGCAAACTTGGTGAGCAGAAGATATTTCTTTCAAAAGCATTAACCCAAACTTATGAATGTGCTTTTAGGTACATCCGATTTTTCTCCAATATATTTTCAGTAGGAAATGTTATGTTGTACAAAGCATAAACGATGAATAAAAGTCAGATTTGTTTGCACATAAGCCATGTAAAGATATCAAGTTGCACACCTATCTCACAAATCACTCTTGAAGGACATATACTTCTAAGGACATAAGCAGTCATTTCAGATGTAAACACTATTATATCAAAATGTTTTAGAAATTCAAGATGCATCGTATTAGAGCATAAAGCACCAGTAGACCCTGACCGTGATCCTGAAGAGCAGTGAAGTTGTGTAGCAAAATGCTCTGTTTATTTTGCTTCCTGTCAAATGCATGGTGAGCCCACAGGCAAATGTAACAGACATTAAATGTGCTATGACAGTCAACGGTTTTATAGTCACTGTAAATTCTAAAATTCCCACCGAGTTGTTGCAACCTACGGGATATCCTTAATTTGATGGCATGAATCTGCTGAACATCTGACGCTATGCCTCATGAAGTCTTTAAATTAGCATTCTAGCAAACATCCGTTTCTAAATCCGTTTCTACAAACAGATCCTATGCAGATTCAAACATACTGTACACACATACTGTAACTGGAGTTGTTTACAATGTTGAGAATATGTTTCTGATTGCAGACGCTGTTAGCGCTTTAACCAGAGGTGGTCATTAATAAGTGCAATAGAGCACTTGTTTATGTCATCAGCACCAAGCTACAGCACAGTGCTTGCATTTCCTCCATGTAGCACTCACTGTTGTCTCGCTTTCAGTGGCTTATTCACTTTCAGTTGTGATCGATTCGGCCTCGTCTCTTTGTGAGCCAGCAATTCAATTGTTTGTAGGCAATGCAACCATTTCAAGCATATGGACAGAGTTGCTTGAAATATCCCTTATACCTGCATGGAGTGAATGGCAAAGAAAAAAAGTGATGAAATGGATAAAACTGTTGCAATATCAGTACTGATGATAAATAAATATTGATAGTGTTAAAAATATTGCAAATAATTCATCACTAATAACTGCCTTCCTGTAGTCTAAACAGCAGAGCATAGTGCTAACAACACCAAGATCATGGGTTCAATTCCCAGGAAAAAGAAGAACTGATAAAGCGATAAAGCATGTACTTTGAATGCAATGTAATGCCGGGCATACACTGCACGATTTTAGCCCTGATTTTCACTCACTGACAGTTTTGTGGACATCACCGACAAATGCCCAGAATCAGAAGCAAATCGGTGCTGGTTTCTCACGAGTGATAAACGCATAATGTGTGTTATCAAAGACGTGATCTGAGAGATGCTCTGATGCTTTTGCAGGATACTGTTTTTGACAAACAAATCTATTCTTGCATGAGAACACCTGTCTCTCGCATGATCTTGCATTATTTCCTGTATCAAGTCTCATATATGAAATGTCATTTGGAGACCAGACAGAGTTGTTGGTGATTCTTCCTATTGAGAAGTTGAGTAATGTGTGTCCCCCTGTAACTGATCCATCACCAATCGCAACTAGACGGTACCCTAGACAGTCGTGCTGTGTGAGACAAGCAGCGTCCTACAACTTTGAAAATCGTGCAGTGTGTGCCCGCCATAAGTCGCTTTGGATAAAAGCATATACCAAATGTATAAAAGCATTTGTTTGACACTCCAACACAGAAGGTGGCAGTATTCCACCTTAATACTGGTGGCCATGCGTCATAAAAAAAAAGCAACCAAATTTCCATAATTTCTCTTTAGACTCCGACAATCGCTATTGTGCCTCCCCTAGTGCACACAGAGAGGAATTTTATTGCTCGAGGTTGTCCTATGAACTAAAGTGAACAGTAGACTGTTCAACTAGCCATATCATTTGAAATGATCACAAATTAGATGTGCTGCAGTAAAAACTAGAGGAATACAGTTTGTAAACAAACTTTGAAGTTGGCTTGAGAAAGCCTAGCCTGACTAAAGCAGCTGTAAAAGCTTGAAGTTTAAATAGATAAGATTGTTGATACCATATTGCAGCACAATTTAATACATTGATAACGATTTAACATGTTGCCAGCATGATTAGCATGTTGTTAACATGTTGATAGTATGTTTCTAGCATAAATAGCTTATTGCTAACATGAATACCATGTTGCTAGCATGTTTTAACATGATTAGCATGTTTTAGCATGATTACCATGTTTTTAACATGTTAGCATGATTAGCATGTTTTAAGCATGATTTACAAGTTTCTAACATGATTAGCATGTTGCTAGTATGTTTCTAACACAATTAGCATGTTGTTTGATTAGACATGTTTAAGTACGTTGCCAGTATGATTTATCATGTTGTACTAGGATAATCATTCAACTTTGCTAGTGACAGACAGCTTAAACACTCTATGGCCTGGTTTCACAGACAGGGTTTAAACTAAGCCAGGATTAGGTCATAGATCAATTAGGACATTTAAGTAATTTTTTATAAACATGCTTAGAAAAAACATTACTGGCATGCATGTTGAGACAAAACAAAGGCACTGATATATTTTAAGATCAGTCAGTGCAAGTTTATTTCAGTTGAAACAGCTCATACTTACATTTTAGTCTAGGACTAGGCTTAAGTCTGTGAAACCGGGGGTATAAGTCTTATTGTACAAAAGTTTTGACCCCCCTCAATTAAAGTCTATGGGACTTTTCATAGTTTCGATCGTCTCATTCAGAAGTCAAATTTTCATAAGAAAATCATAAGTCGGATAAGACTCGCAACCCGTGTTATACCAGTCTGAAGGTCTGACCCGAGTTTGGTGGTTCTAGCTTGAAAAATCTAAGAGGAGATACGGTCCAAATTTTGTCTCTGAAGAAGCAGCATGTAATAGCATGACTTCTAGTAACTGCAAGATGCTGACGGTGAAAAGGGCATTACGGTATTTTTTACAGTATATTGTCTGGTGTGAAAGTGGTTTTTCGAGGGTCTGTGAAAAAAGTGAAAAATGGAAAATGAAATTCGCATTTAGTCGCACTTAAATAGCTGCTATTTGTACATAGTGGTATAAAGTGGACACGTATATAATGAATATAATAAGAGACTCGCAAAGACAGCTAAGTACTGGGATCGAACTGTCAAACAGTCGTCAAGATATCAGATTTTCACAACACAATTATCATGGTCAAAAGAACAGTGTTGGAGTGTCAACCAGATACTTTGATATACTGCAATACAGGTACTGTATATTGCGCCATCCATAAAATCTAACTTAATTTTTTCCAAAGCAAGTGTAAAATCAGCCGAGGACAACCTGCTTGCTGGGTAATGGTTGGAGGTAATTCACATGAGAAGGATAGAAATCAAAAGTTTACTGGTTTGTGGCTCTAATGGTGAAACTTTTGAGAAAATCTCTCAAATGGTGACTGTGGTGGGCGAAAGCATTTTAGCCTTAGCGTTCAGGTTTACTCTAGTTCACACACCCACCCAAAAACACAACAAAAGCACTTAATAAACATCATTATTGCTCCCAAAGGGTTCTGAGGGCATGAGACCACCTCATCTAGTGTGTATATATATAGTTGCTCACTTAGTACAGGTTTGTGAGTTTCTTTTTGTTTCTTTTGCCGTTATATCACAAGCCTGTTATACAGATGGTCTCCATTTTCTCATTCTTAAAATTTATTTTTCTTTTGTTCTCCTTCCATTGATGGCATTTTGCTTTTGCCACTCCCTGAGCATGACAACCCCTTCACATCGTCATGGCAACATCATCCACTGCGTGGCTTCCAAGGACCAGCAAGTCGCTTTCTGTTTTTTATATCAGCGGCAAAGGGTAAAACACCAATCATGAAACGAATACCAGCTGCCACCCTTCCTTGATGAGTACAGACATTCAGATCATCTTTTAGACTAAAAATATGTCTGAAGTATTTCAAGCTAAGAAGTCAAAGTTCTACAATAGATACAGTTTAACAAAATTAAAAGGTATTGAAATTGTTACACAGGCACAGAATGAAGCTAAAAGTTTTGACAATTCGGTTATGATTTACTCACCTTCATATCGTTCCAAACCTGTATAAGTTTCTTTTTTATGTTGAACACAAAAGAAGATATTTAGAAGAATTTTGAAGTAGCAAAGAGTTGTTTGGTCCCCATTGACTTTCACAATAAGAAAATAAATACTATGGAAGTCAATGGGGACCAACAACTGTTCGAAATATCTTCAAAATCATTCTTCAAAATATCTTCTTTTGTGTTCAGCATAAGAAAGAAAATCATACAGGTTTGGAACGACATGAGGGTGAGTAAATGATGACAATTTTCATTTTTAAGGTGAACTATCCCTTTAACACCATCAAGGAACTAAAAGACTATCATGATTCATAGTGATCACTGTTGAAAAAGGGTAACTTTTCATTCATTCCAACATATCAAGTATCACTAGACTCAAGAGAGTAAGTCCACAAGTCTGTCTGGGAACAGGTGTCACCTGGAACTCTCGTCCCAAGCCTTGACAAACATACACTCCTCCTACTAATCAAACATACACTCACCTCTCCTTCAACAAACATGCCTCAATGCATCTCTTCACTGAAACACCAGTAGGCCTATGTAATATTAGATAATGCAAAGCACAACAATCTACAAACAAACATCAAATTAAGGAGATAGCCAGAAAGTTAGACTGTGAAATTATACTCCATAGCATCCTATACTCAAACAGCGACCTGCCAACTATTTTTTAAGTAAAAATGTTATGCAATGACAAACACTTCAAACACAGCTTCATATGACATCAAGTACATGTTTTATTAAGCGAACACAGTCTATCGAAAAAATACAGTTGTATATCATCTTATTTATTTTCTATTATTCCAATTTTATTAAAATAAATAATATTAAAAAATGAATAAAAATAATGAGGTTTCAGCAATGAAATGCAGAGCTGATATTACTTAAAAAACAACAACAAATAAACAAATAGCTTTTTGGGATACATTGTCCAGCACATCCAGCTCTGTTGTACATTGCACATTTTTGGCAAATTAGATTATCCAGATATCCCATACAAAAAGAAAGAAAAAATATATATTTGCATGCTATGAGCAGTATACATATTATATACATCAAAAATAGTAATATAGTGGTAAGCCATGCTGAGCACAGCCTAGGATTAAAATTTACAACCCTGCCATGTGAGCAATTACTACAGACTCACAAGCGTGTTACATTTGACTTTGTTAGAGAAAAACGATTTAGTTCAATCAGAAGCTACCTGACAAGCTTCCTCCACTCCATATAGGCTCAGGTCTACCTGTGATTGAGTTTTTCCTAAACAAACATTCACCCCTAGCAATTCCTATGAGTATTAACTGGCAAAAAGCAAAGAGAGAGAGAGGAAAACAGAGAACAATAAAGAGTGAGGAGAGAACATGTGTATGTGTATACTACAGTGATTCCCACTGGCACCACTGGGAGCTAATGGAGAAGAAACGCTGCAGACATTTATCACAGAACAACATGCAGAGCTAACAACTCTGATGGCTGCTCCTGTCTCCGCCACGAGCCTTTGTTCAAGCCCATTAGTGGAAACGCATTGCCAAATGGCACCAAATAGCCACTCAAACCAAAGTGTGCCTACATTTAGGTTTGGAGTGTTGTAAACCTCAATATTTGAGGGTAACAACCAAACTTTCTGAAAGGTGATTGCTCTCTAAGTGAAAGTTACCAGCACCATTTTCTGCCAGAGACCTAAGGTCAGGAAGGAAATTCTCTGGCTTGCCGTTTATTCAGTCATTTCCTATCATTGTTTATGGGATAGTTCACCCAAAAATGAAAATTATCCCATGATTTACTCACCCTCAAACCATCCTAGCCTATGTGTATTCGACTTTCTTCTTTCAGACGAATACAATCATTAAAAAGTTATATTATAAAGCTTGTAAAAGCAGGACATTTCTTAATGGCAGTGAATGGTGGCCAAGATTTTGAAGAAAAATAAAGTGCATAAATCCATCATAAAAAGTGCTCCACACAGCTCTGGGGGTTAAAAGGCCTTCTGAACTGAATCAATGCATTTTTGTAAGAAAAATATCTATATATAAAACTTTATAGACTGTAATCTCTAGCTTCAGCTAACTGTTGTACGTGTGTTCACGAGAGAGTAGCGTTCCAGCGGACGATCTAGGATGTAAGCGTAAGCTCTGGTGAGAACATGCTAGTCTCGCAAGAACCAAGTTTTGTTTACAGCAAAGGAAAGCCAGTCTCCTTTTGGCTTATATCGAAATCCTCCAACATATCTCTTTACAAATCCTCGTTTTGTACTTATAATTTGTGACCAGTGTTTTGTTTCACTTTCTCCGCTGCGCTTCCACGTTTGTCACTTCTCACCAGAGCTTATGCTACACCTGCGTCCTACGCCATCCGCTGGAACGCCACTCTCTCGTGAATGCACGTAGACAGTTAGTTTGTAGAGCTTTAAATATAGATCTATATTTTTCTTACACAAATGGATCGATTCGCTTCAGGAGGCCTTTAATAACCTCCTGGAGCCGTGTGGAGCACTTTTTATGATGGATGGAGGTGATTTATTTTGCTTCAAAATCTCAACCACCATTCACTGCCATTTTACTTTTACTTTTAGTCATTTAGCAGACACTTTTATCCAAAGAGACTTACAAATAAGAAAAAGTAACTAAAACTAAAAGTTAACACTCTGTAAATAATCTATACACACCCATTTAAGAAAATACAGAAATTAAATCAAATTGGCAAATGCATACAACAACATTAAACGTAAAAAGGAAAAAAAAATAAAAAATTTTATAAAAATAAAAAGCGATACTTATATCCTTTGCCGGTGTCATTAACTGAAGCTTTCAGTTCTTCCGTTTCATTCTGTGTTGATTCACTCTCCTCCATGTGTTTAAATTACTTCAATATTACAGGAAATAGTCCAAACTACCAACAGAGTCTACAGTAAGCCTTTAACTCGTTTTTTATATGGTCTAGATGTGGTTTTCGTTCATGTCTCAAACTTATTATATCTAACGGGAAATGATTGGCCCATGAAAAAGAGGTTCCAGATCCTTCTACCAAGTTTATAGTTGATTGTAGAAGACTACTCTCCTACTGAAATGCAACCCTGAGCCACTTTTGAAAAGGCTTTCTGACCAAGAAGTGGAGATTGAAAGTCAAGTTCACTCTTGAAAGCATCTCAGAATCAGAAAGAGCTTTACTGCCAAGTATGTTTGCACATACAAGGAATTTGTTTTAGCGTCACTGTGTCACAGCATCCAGTACACAGAGAAAACAACATTATCTCAATGAAAACACTGACAATTTTTTTTCAATCCACCTTTTTGCAATTACGTCCATGCTAACAAGTTTTTAAACACGCCATTAACTATAAAAACTATTAGCAAGATTTCAGTAAGGCTAATTTAACTCCATTATTTAACATTAACCAATAGCCTTTGTAGCCAACATGCCAGAAGTAAAGTTTTGTCAGAAGGGAAGTACTGTGATAAAACATTACAAAGATGTTTTCCTTTAAAATAACATGCTCAGAAGAGAACAATAAGACTAGGAAAAAGTAAACCATGTCAAATATGATTTCATATTGACTTTACATAAATCAAGTAGGACAGAACTCAAAAGAATAGGTGGGAGTAACTTGTGAAGAGAAAGTTGAAGACATTTACAGAGAAAAAGAGACAGCAGGGAACAAAGACAAAGATCAGACATTCAGACGAGACGAGTGATGGGCTGAATGATATTGAAGATGGAAAATAAAAGAAAAAAGGAAAACATTTCCCCATGGCTATTCTTTCAAAGATGAGAAGGTTTCTAAGTAGTGGCACAATTAGGTTGCAGTTGATGGAGACACTACATGAAACAGAATAGCTCTCCTGGCAAGCAATAAGAACTAGCCTCAAATGATAAGAACCCACACAAATGCCTGACTGAAAATAGCTCTACCGGTAGAATGTAGTGGGTGGATAACCAAAAAAAAAGTACCAAAAGCAGCACCATGAGTAATTATTAAGTAGGTATATACTGCATGTACTACCTGTCAGAGCTCACAAGTTGTCGTGTCATGTCATATCAAATTATCCTGACAAACAGTCTGACAGTGCTGTCAGTGGTCTGAAACACATGGATGTGGACAGGAGATGATGTGATGACAAAATGACAATGAAGCTTGCTTGAAAACTTCCCCAGAAATCCAAACGCTGTCAATACGTCTGCTACTAAGTCAAACCAATTTTATCTATCTGAAACTGAAGTGTACTTTTTTAGGTAAGGTCTAGTGTTCATGTGAAGTGTTTGTCCCTTCCTATTGTGTTCCACCATCTGCTAAGGCGAAAACACTGATTCCTTGTGTCATGTTTGGATCTTGCTGGTCCTTTCCCACAGGAACTCACAGAGAAGGTGCTGTGGGTAACAGCAGGGGAAAGGTACCATGGTACATCTTGCTGTCCTACAGGTCTGTCACGACTCTCGTTGCCCTGAAGCTGCTCTCAGCTCACCACTGATAAAGAGCTGAATGCTGTGTGTGAGTGTACGTTCACACACCCACACCATGTTTTCAGCTGTTCCTGCTTATTTCCGAACCCTCGCATTGCTTTGAGAATGTGTCATAACTTGTTGAGGGAAGCAAACAAGGTGTTCTGAAGGTCCTGCGCTTGTCTGTTGGACAGATGCGATGGAGTCACCTTGAATATCATTATGAGACTCAGATACAAACCATCAGAAAGCTTGACACGTGTTATCCTGGTACCTTTTTACATAAATGGGTGGAGAAAGAAAACTTGTTGATTCTGGCCTTTCTTCTTTGATTGATGATTCTAAAGGTGCAATTTGACTTAAGAAGAAAAAAGGTAGCAAGAAACAGACGTACAGCCTGCAAATGTGTTGTACTGTTGTGTACTTGGATGTCGATAGTTCTGCCGACAGTTCCAGTGTACAACAAAACATGGGATGGGACCTTAAATCTGGATGCACACTGCACGATTTATAAGTCCTTTACAATTGTTGCTTGTCAGACTGTACGAACATGATGATCATGTCACACTGTGGGATCTCAGATGTCATTAATGTCAGCGCAACCGGCGTTTATTGTAGCAAAGGCAACATATCATAGGAATTCTGTGAGCGGGGGACGTGAGCGCCGGAGTTTATGGAGATTAGATAAATCTAGCATTAATTCTGATCTTGGTTTGTCTTGAAAAACTAAGACAAATTGACGTTTGTAGTAGGAGAAGTCTGACGCTGCCAGAATTTTGGTAAAATTTGATCGCAACGGTAATTAATCAGTTGTCGGTGAACATGCCAAACTAACAAAGACAACAGATTTTAGCCTAGGATCGAAGGAATCTTTTAGGATTTACTAAATTTGTCAAAACCAGACTTCTACCCTGCCTTGTTTTTGTTGTAATCAAATTAAATACATTTAATATGTTTATGTCTAGGCAATCCAGTGGGACTCATTGTAGCAGGGTACACTATTCCTTTTCAGAGTGGACAGCATTCAAATTTCTGCTCATTGGTTTCCAGCATCTCGGAACCAGAGATTGTCCCTCATTGAAGTGCTGTGCAAGTGAAGTGCATGCGGTCTCTGAAGGGTACATAGGTGTTGATTGAGGCACATTTATCTGCATACAGTTGTCTTTTATGGCCGATTTCTCACTTTCACCTCCTCTCATTCAACAGCATCCGCTTCCTCTATCTCTTCACTCCTCCTCGCTTTCCGTTTTCAGCCCCCATTCTGGTACTATTCTGAGTCACGCAAAACGTGATGCAGGAGGGAAGAGGGAGCTTCCGGGGGCGTCCTCGGGAAAAATGCTGGCAATTGCGAGAACAGTTACCCAGATAAGGAGCTTGCAATTATGCTTTTGACCCAAGTCCCTTGACAAGCCCTTCCTCCTCCACGTGCTCTCGACCTTCTGTCACTCTTCAAAGCGGCCGAGTCAACCCCTCAATCTCCTGATCTGCACTCTCCTCACATATCTCAAGCCCTCTCTGAAGCCTTGATTTTCTAGCTCTTTACTTAATCTGAGCTCAAGAGACTCAAGGCTCTCCACTTCATATCACAACAATGACCAAAGAAATCTGTATTGGGTGTGAAGGCGGAACAAGAAAAAGATACTTCGATACTTAAATTGATATTTCAGTAGTCTCACAAATATCTGGAAACAGGAGACAGAGTAATCATTTAAACAGTAAACCAACCAAAAAATTATTTTATTGACATTTGGCCATTTTGAAATGATCCAAGTTTGAATATGTGCATGTACAAGATTTGAAATGGAGGGCAAAAAGAATTTGAGTAATTTAACCAGTAATTGAATAAAACATTGACAATTTCTAAAATTTGAAAGTTGTAGTCTAAAAAAAAAAACAAGCTCACATGCAAGTGAATAAGCATCTGCCTAAGGGCACAACCATTCATAAAAGAAGAGTTTAAAACGTACTGTAACACACACAAAACTGAATCAGAGTATAGTGCAAGCTGATGGATAAGGCATGAAAGTCAAAATGATCGCTTATATAAAGTGTCATTCCCAATTTCACACGAAAGGGTCTACTGCAAGCACGGTTTATTCAATCAGTAGTGGACACACACACACACAAAGTGCCTGGGAAGCTGGTTAATGATGTTTTAATACTGTAAAGTCTGTATATTTAATCAATTACACTTATATTGCCTTAGATATATAAACAATTACTATCTTCCATTTCAGCATTCGAATCAAGTCCTATTCAAGGCACAAAAACAAGACTGTGGGCTAAACCATATCATGTAGTCACCAGTAGGAATGATTCAGTTTTTTTTTGAGACAACAGGTGTTCTGAGAGCAGTTTGCCCAATTAAATGAGTATTTGCTTCTACACTGCAGCTGTTTATTCATGATTTATTCAACATATGAACTATAAAATAACAGACTTATAAAAGCAAAAATTGAGAATTTCAGCAAATAATGGCGTGATGCTTCAACAGATATTCATTCCATCAACCAAACTCTAGTGAAGCCAAATAAAACTACCTAACACTGAGACAAAGCACAAAGCTTGTCAAATACAAATCTGCCATTGGCTGTAACTAAATAAGAAGCAACACCCTGGCGAGCATGTTAAAAACCTTATGGGCATCATTAGAGAGAGAAACTGACTGACTCAAACCATTCAAGAAATAGACTACAATTTAATAGGGATGGAGGATGAGGTACGGATATCCGGATAGCATTGTATACCGGACAAACATTATTATCATTAATGACGACAACGGCGCACAACAGAGATAAGATAGCAATGCTGATAGATTGTATGTGCTCTGCACTTTCGCCACACTACAATGTTCCTGCTTGGCTTCTAGTAGAGCCAGAACCTTTTTCAGGAGGAGGCAGATTACGTGGGTAGGTGGGTAATGGAATTACCCAATGCAAGACATTTCGGCGAGCGCAACAATTGTATTTCAGAGTTGCTGCCGCTCCACACCGCCTCATTATGCACCTGCTGTTCTCTAAAGATTCTCACAAAGCTGATTTTTCTGCAAGGTCATAACCTACCTGCAGATTCCTCGCAAACAATGAGTTGCTCACAAACTGTCAGCATTTGAATACTTCCTTTACATAGTGCACTTGCCCTAAACGTGCCTCATAGAGCAGAGTGCCAAGTGAGGTAAGCACCCGCTGAACCTCACTGTGCCTTCCTATTGTTGCACTGCAAGGAGATGGCCTTACATAACACTGTGTGGAGATATGCATCTCATGGAGAGCAAAACTGACAAGGGAAGGGAAATATGACAAAGAAGATGGGACTCTGCCTCCAGCGAGGCATCCGCCTGCCATTCTCCCCCGCCAGAGTCAAGGACTCATCTCCTGTGGAGAAACAGAGGCAAGTCTGCTTACATAAACTAAATCACACAGCTATTCAGAAGAGGAAAACAGGCCAAAAAACTATGCACAAGACTGTGCCAAGGGATTAGACATATGTGGAGGGATGAGTGGGACATCCATCCGTGTGATTTCCAGGCTGCTGTTCGCCATCAAGAAATGGATAAGCTATCATAATAGTGAGCACATGAACGCAAACATATGGGGCTTCTCTTCAGAATACTGAGAAGCAATGAACAGATGAAAAAATGAAGGTGAAAAGAGACTGAGAAAAACGAAGAGGGAGGGATGCAGAGAGAAAAAGGTATGAAAGAAATGCAGTGAGACAGCTAGAGAGAAAAGCCTCAGCCCACTTGACAGTCAGAGTAAAGCAAAGGAAAGCAAACAATTTGCGAGGACAGAAGTTAGCTCTCATCTGCAGGGAATCTGGCTCATAAACAGAGATTAGTCTCCCAGTGGGCAGATATTCACATTTAGATTTAGTTATTCAGCAGACACTCCTACTCATATTAGCAGAGTCCAAACATACTGTACAAGTAGCCATTCCTGTATTTATACTTGTACCAACATAAATCAAACTTGATGATGCTACAAAATGCTTTGGATCAAAAACATCAAGGTTTCTCAACTAAATATTTTCAATTTAGAAAATGGGATAGACAACATATTACTAATCTGTGTTTGTTCAGACTCAGCACCACCCTAAAAATCTATCCAAAGTTACTTCTTGTTCACTTTCTACACAATGGCAGGGTTTAGCAAAATTCAAAAAATGAAGAATTGGCTCCCTTTCAGTTGATTAGTTCAATCTGAATTGAACTGGCCATGCCCCAGAGGAAATTGAAGTAGAATATGAACTGCAATGGCAAGAGGAGAAATTTACTGAATGCTAATTCAACAAAAACTCTTCCACACTGCCACACAAATATTATTAAACGTGCAGTATGTAATACTGACAGTTAGTGATTGAAATGGGTAGGCTACTGCAGTGCAAATTCAAAATATTGTTTCTCCCGCACCCACCGCCTCAGACTCAACAGTCAACACTCACATGGGTTGCCAGATTGAGGACAAGCAAGATGAACGAGTGCAACTGACAATGGAAGGCGACGTGCCTTACACAGCGAGTTGTAGAGTTCATTTATCCATGTTTTAATATTCCTCTGGTCATAAAACGTTTTAGATGGATGCCGAAGCTTTTTAGGCCGTGTAGAATCTGCGATCTCTGACACACTTGTTTTTGCTGGCTTCCATGGCTACAATACCCTTTCCGCCAAGTGGCAACTCTGGGTGTCGAAATACTATTGGGTAAACTGGCAGTAGGCAGAATCGCACAGACCAAAACAAAAACAGACATATATTAATAGACGTATTTTTATGGGTTTTTTTATGCTTATAGCTTTGCTATTAAGTCAAAAAATTACATATATACAGCATCTTTAAATAAGATGACATCTATAAATTACATATTCGTTTCATCTAACTTCATCAACCAATTTATCCATCTTTCCATAAGGTCTATAAAACTTAAAACTTTCAGGCTTTTAAAAACCATTTATAGTCTTTGTCAAGCAAACATTCAATTTTTCTTTTTTTTTCTTATACTGTGCTTTTCTATTAAAAATACAGGATTTCCATTCATTTAAATCTACTTCCATTTAAATTCTAATTTCAAATCTGCGTCCTGTTTGCTACGTCAATTAAAATTTAACAACTGAATTGGAATTTAAAAAGCATTCTTATTCAATTTTGATATAAGCAATATAATCCAATATAACCTCTCTCCTCGCTGTGAGTTCATCTTGCTTCTAGCTATGCAGTGTTCAGTCATATTCTGGCAAGCAGATAAATGAATAAGACTCCACAGGTGAATCTCACGAAACCTGCCTCATGAGTGATTTTTTTTACCCCCCCAAAAAAAACTAAACAAAAAGTAGTCTGGCTCAGAATCTGTCCAGCAAGTCATCAAAGATTCAACCATGAATTTCACATTACTGAAGGAGAATGTGAGGGCATCTTTCAAAGGGCTGAAGCTGAACCGTATGGACTGCAACAATATAAAGGCACAAAACACTCAATCAAATCCATAAAGGAATGGATCAAAGAGAGTAAGGCAATGGGAATATCAAATCCCAGATCTTTATCTTACATAAATGCTTATATGACATAGCTGAACGCAGTTTGTAATGGTAGAAGCTCCATTATATAGTGGATCTATCACATTAGTAGATGCCACATTGCTCAAGTCTGCACAACTGTAACAACAGAAACACAAGGATGTTTTTCTTTATGAAAATGTATTGTTACAATTGAACATGTTGTAGCATTACACTTCTGACAACATAATTTACAGTGCCCTCCAAAAATATTGGAACAGTAAAGACAAAATTGCTCTGTTGGCTGTGGAGTCGATACATTTACAAATATGAATTAAAAGATGAATATGAGACAAAACTACAGAATGTCGCATTTTATTATTGGGCGATTCAACACAGATGTTTTACCAGCTAAGAAGTTCAGCACTTTTAGAGTTTCATCCCTCTATCTGATGTGAGCATAAGTATTGGAGCAGTTGCCTCACAGGTCTTTCTAAGTGATCAGCTGTGTCCTGTTGCATTAATTCTTCAGGTATTAAAAGCAGGGAATGTGTCGTATCACTTATATCCATTACTTCTGTATTCTGAATCTTGCATTCTATGATGACACACACAAACCAGGATGAAGATGAGGGAGATGACTTTGAGAGAAAAGCAAGCAATTTGGATGCTAAAAGAAAAGAGGAAGTCAATTAGAGCTCTAGCAAAAACAAAGGGCATGGAGAAATCAAGAGTTTGGAAACCAGAAGCAACCAACAACGACCTGATCGGCTGAGAAAACAACAGTAGTTGATGACAGACAAATCATAAAAGCTGTGAAAATGAACCCTAAAAGACGTGTCTGTAAAATCACCAACAACTTCCAGAAAGCTGGGGCGATGCTCTGACAATTTACTGTCCTCAGGAGACTTTGACACAGAATTACAGATGCTACACAGCAAGATGCAAACCTCTGACCAGCACCAAAAATAGAAAGGCAAGATTAGAGTTTGCAAAAAAGCACAACGGTGAGCCAGAAGAGTTTTGGAACTGTGTTTATGGACCAATGAGACAAAGATGAACTTTTATCTAAGTGATGGGAAAGCAAAAATGTGGAGTAAAAAGGGAACTGCAATGATCCCAAGCATACAGCCTCATCTGTAAAGCATGGTGGAGGTGGTGTCATGGCAGGGGCATGCATGGCTGTCTCTGGAACAGGCCCTCTCAACTTTACTGATGACTTAATGTATGATGACAGTAGCAGGATGAATTTGGAAGGGTACAAAACCATCTTACCTACCAATATTCAAGAAAATGCCACCAGATTCATTGGGAAGTGCTTCATATTGCATCAGGACAATGACCCAAAACACCCTGCCAGTTCAGTCAAGGAATTTATAAGGGCAAAGAAATGGAAAGTCTTAGATTGCCCAAGTCAATCTCCAGATTTAAATCCGATTGAACATGAATTTCACCAGCTGGAGAGGAGAGTAAAGGCAGAAACTCCCCAAAACAAGCAACAATTGGAATCGGCTGCATTAAAGGCTGGGAAAAGTATTTCAAAGGATGAGACCAAGAGTCTGGTGATGTCTATGGGTCCCAGACTCACTGCTGTGATTGTGCGCAAGGGATCTGCAACTAAATAATATATTTTAATCTTTTATATCTGCCTTATGTTCAACTGTCCCAATACTTATGCTCACATCAATGAGTGGGATGAACTCTAAAAGTGCTGTTCTTTTTATTTGGTAAAACATGTATGTGTTGAAACGGCTAATAATAAAATGTGACATTCTGTAGTTTTGTCTCATATTCATATTTTAATCATATTTGTAAATGTCTTGACTCCACAGCCAACAGAGCAATTTTGTCTTTACTGTTCCAATACTTATGGAGGGCACTGTAGTTTATCATCAAGGATAAATATTACACATCAGTTTAATATGAAACATTTCCCACACTGGCATACCACTGGGAGATCCTTGAAACGTACTAACAACGATGTGAACAGGTGCATGAGGGGCTTTCTGGGTCTCAGTCGTGTGAGTAATCCATTAAGAGTGAGTACACAAAATCTGATTAGCAACAGATTACCTTCACCTCTCCATTAAATTTGAATTTTAATTACCTTTGAAATAGACATTTAATGACACCGTATTTTTTTGCCATGAGACAGTAATGTGCGATAATGCCTACAGGGACGTCTGTTTTACTTACAGGTGAAGCACATCTTGGCACCTTTATTACACCTTCCATATTTCAGGTTACAGAACTAGCCAGTGGCAATAACAACATATAAAGCCATGACATTCAAATAATGAGTGCAATCTGGATTACATACAAATAAAGGGAACAGACTGAAGCTACTTTTTCAGAGTATCTGCTGAAGACAGTGTCCAGTGAATAAAATGGCTCACGTTAGTCATGGGCAAAAAAGCTGTGGCAAAAATCATGCATAATATAGAATGATATAGCTGGAACATATGATCGTCACTAAACATGCTGTGAATTAAGAAATTTAAAAAGAATAAAATACTTCCTAAAACAAATGACTAACTTTTTCCATAAGTTGGAGTAACAGTGTCAGCCAGCAGTGAATTTGCTGTATTTTGTAAGCTGAAACATTAAATGTAGACACGTTTATTTCTTTAAACAAGTATTATACTATTCATTCTGTTAAACTGATATTTCCACCCGCCCACATATTTTTACAAAAACTTCAAAATCCTCACAAAACAAAATGTCAACAAATGTTTGCTTCTATACAAACATGCAGTCAATAAGTGTTTTGCCCTTTCCATGTCTTATCTCACTAAAAATAGTCCTGGAATAAACTCTATGACTATATAAATAGTTATAACAATCACACTTTGTCCCAAAATGCAAAAAACGCTCCATAGTTAGTACACTAGCCAATCCAGGATCAAAGCATTCATTTAAACTGTGTGTGGTATAATTTTGCATGTTTTAATCCAAATGAGGCTTCACAACATATTCAAGATACCCACATTCAAATCCATTGTTCGTTTGCACTGAATTTTTGTCTAACAGCACGTGCTCCAAATAAAAGCTCTGCAATGTACTTGAATAACACAAAAGAGGGTTGACAGCATGATGGCTTTGGGAAAAACACATAAATGTCGACTTCCTTGTGCCCAAAGCTACTTATCATGAAGACTATAAATAAGAAAGAAAAACACTGTATGAGAAGTCCTGACAAAAGAGAAGGTTAAATCCAATGAGGGCAAAACTACAATGCTAGTGCATGACCGTTCATGATCAGATACCTTTTGATAGCACAGACTCTAAAAGGCACTGTTATTTTGACAGTGTATCTGCGATTATGCATAACAATGCCTTCAGGTTCAACACGGCATACGAAACACATAAGATCTTGTACAAAGTCATTCAAATACTTTGGACAGCTCAAAAGACAGAAGATGTGTCCCTAATGACTGTAAAAGGGTAACCAGCAGCATACTTACACTGACTGACTTCTATCATGTGGAGTAGCATATCAAAAGTGAAGGATGACTGATCACATGCAGTGCAGTAAAGGAGTCCTCTCACTACCTGCATCATATCCAGGAGGAAAATAGTGCCTCAAGGAATACTTGAATATCACCTGATCAGATCTGCGAAGCCGGGAAGGTTACCTTCTCATTTAGGCAGCAAAGATATTTCTATGAGCCATGACAGAAAAATCAATAACCTGCCCCTAGCTACTCTCAAGATCGCCTGCAACTGAGAATATTTATTCAACAAAGACTAAAGGTAGATTTATTTCTTCTCGGTTTTGTGTGTAAATAAGGGTGATACTTGTGTCATCCGACTTTTATGGCGAGGCCATGGTTGTGCCCTTAAGCATTTTGATTGAACAATAGGCCATAATTCTAAATTAAATGGAGGTCATGGGGTCTTATTGGACGCATACACTCTAAAAAATGCTGGGTTAAATACAACCCAGCGCAGGGTAAAATATGGACGAACTCAGCGACTGGGTTGTTTAGACCCATGCAGCGGTAGGGTTACTGCCCAGAAGGTCAGGTTAAACATTTAACCCAACTGTTGGTCAAAAACAACCCAGCATGTGTTCTGTCCAATATTTACCCAGCACTGGGTTGTATTTAACCCAGCATTTTTTAGAGTGTATAACTCAGCTTTCTTCTGCTTTTGCACTATATGACTTGGAGGATCATATAGACTCAAATTTGTGGAACTTGTAAAGATTAAAAAATGTAATGTAAAGAAATAAACATGTACAAATCAGCAGATCTCCAGGAATTCTTCTTTTACTATTTCTGTCTACAGTGTAAATTTGTTTAATGTGAAGAGAATTCAAGTAAACTAAACTGACAAGGTGGTATTTTTGTAACGCACATTGCACTTGAAATCCACACAAGTGTAGCTAGTTTATGAAATAAAAAGCATAGAAAAATAATATAATAGTAGTGTAGACCACCATACCCGCATACATGGTAATTCAACAAACTGGAATAACTAAAGTGCCTTTATGAATACAGCCACTAAGGGGTCAAGGTTTGGCTTGCTATCATGACCCCAAGAAACATTGCTGGTAAATGCCAAAACTACACTGTCTGGCTGCAAAAATCTACTTTCTTGATTGTTTGCCATTCAAAATGGTCTGTGTTTTCAGACTTTGTCTTTTTGATGCACAATTTTGTTATATTGTAGATGTTTTTCCAGTGCCAATTTGTGTTTTTAGGGCTCCTAAAAGTATTTGAAACACACTTTTTACCTTTCTGCTGCCCTTCAGGATAGTCACATATTGTGCCTTCAGCCAATCAGCATCGTTATTATATCATTTCCTGTGTCTGAATGAGAACGCTTACAGACAGCTTTCTTATATAGATTTCTCCTTAACAAATCGCCATGAACACGATAACTTTGAGGAAAATATTTTATTTTCTCATTTGCCACCTGTTGTTTATCAGTCTATACATAAAATTAAAATTCTGAAATATTTCTCAAGCTTTCCTAGAGCAAAAATAAAGTTAAGATTAGCACCTGGAATTGGAATGCAATTTACATGTCCCACAGGTGCAAAATTGATAACTGGTTATTATCAGTCCTTTTTTAAACAATTGCTTTGAGGATATTTCCAGCTATAGAAGTATGATTACATGCATTAGGCAGAAACAGAAACTAAAATCACTTAATAGGTCGATTCAAAAAGCTGTATATGTTAGAGGTAGTTGGTGTGTGCTGGTAAAAATAGCATATGTGCCTGTTCTCATAAGTGATTCTACATTTATACCAAGAGGAGAGAAATAATTTCACAACAAAGCTGCTGTTTAACCATTTAAGTTCTTGTTCTCATATTTACTTAAAAGAGATAGTTCTCCCAAAACTTTAAATTCAATTACCAATTACAAACCCTCACGTTTAAAAGCCCCAAATTGAAAGCTTGAAAATGCAAATTATCTAGACTTTCAATTCATGATCAAAAATGATGAAAGAATATTCAAAATATTTTCATTTGCATTCCAAAGATGAACAAAAGTACTTGTGGGTATGGAGGAGGGTGATCAATTAAATGATGACCATTTTCATCCTTGGATGAACTATTCCTCCACACAATGTACCATGGCAAAAAAATTATATTATAATGACCATGACGCAGTGTAACCAAGAACATTTTCCCTAAGTCATCCCTTTAATATTATCCATCTTATCTGCAAGAACTTGTGAATTGAAGACAAGTGCTTTATTACCCTGAGGCAACATGGTGCACATTTACCATACAAATGAAAAGAAGACTTGAGGCAGCATGTGGGGTTCCTCAATCTGCCACACTGGCAGAACCCTCTTGAGAGCCTCTAGGCACCCTTCTGAAGGTGCCTCAAATATTGAGTACACATAGAAGTTCAAAATATGTTTCAAGTGCCTCAAAGCCTTTCCCTTCTGATGGGGTTACTAAGGGAATTGTTTACAATCTATATAGTTCTTGCATGAAGTTGCAAGTTATTCAGGGAACTGCCCTTTCAAATGGGTGCAGGTTGTCCAAAGAGTTCTACCAGTGTGGTCTGACAACCCCAAACAGGTCCTGAAATAATAAAAATTATATTTTTGCATATTTACAGTGATGTTGCACCATGTTACCTCAGGGCAACAAAACCATTTTGTACACATTTTAAACACGATGCATACAATATGACAACAAGGTCAAATATGAACCAATAAAAAAAACAATAAACCAATAAAAAGTTGTGTTTTGTTTTATTTTCTTGGTCACACTACATCCTGATGGCCATTTTAATATCCTTTTCTGGCATGTAGCACAGTGTTGCACATTTTTATCTGAAGAACTACATTGAGAAAAGCTATTTTAATTGATTTTTCTCACATTATAAATAATTCACATATTTGTATGCTGTTATTTATGCTATTAGGAATCGCTTAAATGTGTTTTTTACAAGCAGGCACTATAGAATAAATGCTTATTGCAGTTGTCGTATATAAAACAATTTGATGTTATATGTCTTAAAAGATTTGATGTTAGAAATTGTCTCTCTTGCAAAACAAAACCAATTTAACATTTTATAATCTCATAATATCTAAAAAACTAAGCGTGATATCATTGCTAACCTTTACTTACACTATTTTATTATCAATACATAAACAATTTAGCTTGACAGGTAACACATAGGCTACTGTATGAGCACAGTAAACAAACACATTTAAAAGTGGGATGCGCAAGAATTTGCCGTTGACAGTCTTACAAATCTCCTAGAAAAACTGTAAAAGTACTCTTTGCAACTACTGAGCCCCTGACCGATGCGTTGGGAATAAAAAGACAAAAGTTTGCCTCAGGTTTTTGGCAGCGGCGGCTTCAATGAATTGAGGTGAGCGGAGCACGCGCGAGTTAATTTAGAGCGCGAAATATTCCAAAGAGTCACTCACCTTCTGCTGACGGCGAGCCATATCTGTGGGCTGTTTGGCGTTAAACGGATACGCGATACATCTCAACACAAACACATAAATTTGTAGTTTAATTTTCCTCTCCGCTTCTTCTTTCTTAAGTCTCTCCTGCTCGATTTTGTCCGCATCGGCGGGAGAAGGGACCGGATCCTTGGTTTGGGTTCGCGGTGCGTCCGATGTCTTTTCAGGTTTGGGACTCTTTTTAACAGGTTTCCCGGTTTTAACGGGCGGCTCGTCCTCAGGTGGTAATTCGCCCTCAGATTCATCGCTGGAGGACGGGTCCAGCATAGTCGACACTCAAGAGGCGACAACTCCTCGCAGCTGTGGGAAAAGCGAGGAAACCCGAGAGGTTTCTGACGACCTCGAACACAAAAGCGGAGTTTTTTTTTTTTTTTTCCTGAGAGGATGTCAAATGTGTCAGTCGCGAGACTATTGAGGGCGGAGTCAATCCGAGAGCGATTCTGAGAAGGTTGGATTGAGCCACATTCTTTATTTCTCTCTTGTGAAGGGAGCGTGAGGAGGTTAGTGCAGAGTTATGTGAGACAGGTAGGCAACCTGTGGCATGGACAACATGCAACACGTGGGAGGTTCCCTTCTTAAAGGTGCAGTCAGATACCGATGCAACTTGCAAACTAATGTAGCCTATTCGTGTAAAATTTACACCACTATTAATTGGTCAGAACATTAATACATTCAACACTGCACCTATTCATTTTTATTATCAAAATCCAATGCTAGTCAATGCCACATAGACAAACAAGTTCAGTATACAAGACAATTGTATACCCCAGTCTCTTGGCAGGCAGTGTATAGATATAAAAGATACAAACTAGAAATGGTGATTAACAAACTGTAAATTTTAAGGGCATATATAAAATACAGAAGCTGGGTTAGTGTAAAATGCACAAAAAAAGTTTTGGCTGTGCAAAGGTATATTAAACCCTAATCAAACAAATATGACATGTCTCTGAGAATTAAATTTACAGTCTGCTTTGAAATATTCCATCAACTGAATGATCAACAGCAAAGGGAAAAAATATTACAATCCATTATAAGCTCTTTATCCTTCACAGGCTCGTTTTCAGTTACAGATAATTAAATATGAAATTGCAATTGAAAAATGTAACCTTCAGACCACGGAGTATGCAACCACCAAACCAAAATCATGTAGCCTTCTCCAATATGAGAGGGTCAGTATCACTGTAGGGTGCCTTTTTTGGTGTCCTGTACATAAACAACTCATTTGCCATAATAACTTACATAAAAATGACTATGAAAGGGTGTGTTATATTAGGCTAAGTTTTTATATTCATAACAAAAGCATCACTTGGTTCTTTAGATACAATTTCTAGATTTTTTTTTTTTTAGGATGCGTGTTATTTTGCTATGTCCCATGCACTGCTCATTAAATTTGAATGATAGTAGAATATTGTCAAATCATAAATTTTTTTAATTTTGTTCTCCTATTAATATTTTGTTAAAGGTGCTGTATGTCAGTTTTTGACTCTTCTAAAGCCAAAAAATAACATAATATGTTTGTAGATATTTAGAAAACATGTTAGCTGTTTCTCTGAAAAATAATGCTATAGCCAGTAATTCTACTCTGAAATGTGTGTTTCGGGCAGATTCCGGGCCGGAATTGCAGAACCATTCGGGCCGGAATTGCAGAACCATCCGGGCCGGAATTGCAGAACCCATTTCAACTGCTAGCTGGCAATATTACATACTGCACCTTTAAACTGTATGATACTGCCCACTTCCAGTTGTCGGAAAACACAGCGTATTGCTATCAAGGAATCATGTTATGTTTACATAGCTTTTTCTCTGAAAAATAATGCTATAGCCAGTAATTCTATTTGTTGAAATGTGCGTAGTAGCTCCACAGTGCAACAGAATGACAGTGACAGGACAGGACACAGATAATAAAATATGTACAAATATACAAAATGGACAATATGCAAAATAGAAAATAGACAATTCAGTATGTACAGGTATGTTAGGTGTAAATTTGAAATGTAATATGTGTGTTAAACAAAAAATAAAAAGTATGATAGTGTTGTGTGTTTCATGTTTATTGTTAAGAGTTCAAATCTTCATGAGATGAATTGCCTGAGGGAAGAAACTGTTCCTATGTCTGGCTGTTCTGGCGCTCAGAGCTCTGTAGCGTCGACCAGACAGTAACAGTTCAAAGAGGGAGTGTGCTGAATGTGAGGGGTCCAGAGTGATTTTACCAGCCCTTTTGCTCACTCTGGATGAGTACAGTTCTTGGAGACTGGGGAGGGTTGTACCAATGATTCGCTCACCAGTCCAGACTACCTTCTGTAGTCTCCTGTGGTCAGATTTGGTAGCTGAGCTGAGCCAGACAGTTAATGAAGTGCAGAGTACGGATTCAATGATGGCAGAGTAGAACTGTTTCAGCAGCTCCTGTGGCAGGTTGAACTTCCTCAGCTGGCAAAGGAAGTACAACCTCTGCTGGGCCTTTTTGACAATAGAGCCAAAGTGAATGTCCCACTTCAGGTCCTGAGAAATTGTGGTGCCCAGGAATCTGAATGACTCCACTGCAGTCACAGTGCTGTTCGTGATGGTGAGAGGGGGGAGTGCAAGGGGGGTTCTCCTGAAGTTCACGATTATCTCCACTGTTTTGAGCGTGTTGAGCTCCAGGTTGTTAAGACTGCACCAGACAGCCAGCTCCTTAACCGTCCTGGATGAGGCCGATCAGTGTGGTGTCATCTGCAAACTTCAGGAGCTTAACAGAGGGGTCTTTAGAGGTGCAGTCGTTGGTGTAGAGGGAGAAGAGCAGTGGGGAGAGAACGCAGCCCTGAAGAGATCCGGTGCTGATCGTACGGGTGCTGAATGTGTATTTTCCCAGCCTCACTAGCTGCTGCCTGTCTGTCATTAAGCTGGTGATCCACTGACAGGCAGAGGTGGGGACGGAGAGCTGAGTTAGTTTGGGCAGGAGGAGATTTGGAATGATAGTGTTAAAGGCCGAGCTGAAGTTCACAAACAGGATCCTCACATAAGTCCCTGGTCTGTCCAGGTGTTGCAGTATGTAATGCAGTCCCATGTTGACTGCATCGTCCACAGACCTGTTTGCTCTGTAGGCAAACTGCAGGGGGTCCAGTGATGTCCTTCAGATAAGGTAAAACCAGTTTTTCAAATGACTTCATGACACAGATGTTAGAGCCACAGGTCTGTAGTCATTAAGTCCTGTAATCTTGGGTTTCTTTGGGACAGGGATGATGGTGGAGCGTTTGAAGCACGAGGGGACTTCACACAGCTCCAGTGATCTGTTGGAGATCTGTGTGAAGATGGGCGCCAGCTGGTCAGCACAGGATTTCAGACAGGCTGGTGTCACACTGTCTGGCCCTGGTGCCTTGCTTCTCTTGTTCTTTTTGAAGACCTGGCGCACATCATCTTCTCTTATCTGCAGTTCAGGTGTGGGGGAGAGGGGGTTGCTGGAGGTGTGAATGGTGTTTTTTCAAACCTGCAGTAGAACTTGTTCAGATCATTTGCCAGTTGTTGATTCTCCACAGTGCTGGGGGATGGTGTCTTGTAATTGGTGATGTCTTTCAGACCTTTCCACACTGAAGCCGTGTCACTGGAAGAACATTGGGTCCTTAGCTTATCGGAATAATTCCTCTTTGCCACTCTGATCTCCTTTTCCAGTGTGTATTTGGCCTGTTTATAAAAAACTCTGTCCCTGTAAGCATCTTCTTTGGTCTGACGGAGCTGTCTGAGTTTTGCAGTGAACCACGGTTTGTCGTTGTTGTAAGCTAGATGAGTCTTTGGTAGGAATGCACATATCCTACGGTCTCTGTGAGCTCGTCCAGATCCATTGCAGCAGCTTCAAAAACACTACAATCAGTAAGGTCGAGACAGGCTTGTAAAACCCGCTCTGTCTCATTAGTCCATCTCTTTACAGTCCTTAATACAGGTTTAACAGATTTAAATTTCTGCCCGTAGGTCGGAATAAGATGAACCAAACAGTGATCAGAGAGTCGTAAAGCTGCTCGTGGAACAGAGTGATATGCATCCTTTATTGCTGTGTAACAGTGATCCAGTATATTACTGTCTCTGGTGGGACTTGTAACATGCTGTCTGTATTTTGGCAGTTCATGGGAGAGATTTGCTTTATTAAAGTCCCCTAGAATGATTAAAACAGAGTCCGGGTGTTTTTGGTTCTGTGTCTGTGATCAGATCAGCGAGTTTCTGTAAAGCTGAGCTCACATGCGCTTGCGATGGAATGTAGACACTCACGAGAATGAACGAGCAAATCTCCCGCGGTGAGTAGAAAGGTTTACAGGTGATGAAAAGAGTTTCTAGATCTGAACAGCACATCATCTTTAACACTGTTACATCTGTACACCACCTTTCATTGATGTAGAAGCATGTCCTGCCGCCGCTCAATTTCCCCGTTGATTCTGCGTCGCGATATGCTCTGATCAGCTGAAACTGATCGTGAAACTGGTGAAACTGGTCGTGTTTGACAAACAAAAAATAGGAAAAACTAACAAAAACACTAAAACAACTGGAGAGCCAAGCACAATGGCTGCCATGCGCGGCGCCATCTTGAGAAACATATTAGAACACAGTATTTTCAAAATATGTAAGAATCAGAATCAGAATCAGAATGAGCTTTATTGGCCAAGTATGTTTACACATACAAGGAATTTGTTGTAGTGACAGAAGCTCCACAGTGCAACAGAAAGACAGTAACAGGACAGGACACAGGTAATGAAACAAAATAACAGGAAATAGCCAATAACCAATGTACAAAGCAGCAAAAAAAATAAAAAATACACAATATATAATATATAATATAGGCGACTATGTATGTACAGGTGAAGTATGTGCAAATTAGAAATGAGAAAATAAAATAAGTGAGTGTGGTGAATGGATAATGTATTAGTTGTGTGTTCTGCGTTTATTTATTGAGTGTTCATGAGATGTATTGACTGAGGGAAGAAACTGTTCCTGTGTCTGGTCGTTCTGGTGCTCAGAGCTCTGTAGCGTCGACCAGATGGTAACAGTTCAAAGAGGTTGTGTGCTGGATGTGAGGGGTCCAGAGTGATTTTACCAGCCCTTTTGCTCACTCTGGATAAGTACAGTTCTTGGAGAGTGGGGAGGGTTGTACCAATGATTCGCTCAGCAGTCCGGACTACCCTCCGTAGTCTTCTGAGGTCAGATTTGGTAGCTGAGCTGAACCAGACAGTTATTGAGGTGCAGAGGATGGATTCAATGATGGCAGAGTAGAACTGTTTCAGTAAGTCCTGTGGCAGGTTGAACTTCCTCAGCTGGCGAAGAAAGTACAGCCTCTGCTGGGCCTTCCTGACAATGGAGTCAATGTGAATATCCCACTTTAGGTCCTGAGAGATGGTGGTGCCCAAGAATCTGAATGACTCCACTGCAGTCACGGTGCTGTTCATGATGGTAAGTGGGGGGAGAGCAGGGGGGTTTCTCCTGAAGTCCACGATCATCTCCACAGTTTTGAGCGTGTTAAGCTCCAGGTTGTTGAGACTGCACCAGACAGCCAGCTCCTTAACCTCCTGTCTGTAAGCAGACTCGTCACCGTCCTGGATGAGGCCGATCAGTGTGGTGTCGTCTGCAAACTTCAGGAGCTTGACAGAGGGGTCTTTAGATGTGCAGTCGTTGGTGTAGAGGGAGAAGAGCAGTGGGGAGAGTACGCAGCCCTGAGGAGCTCCAGTGCTGATGGTTCGAGTGCTGGATGAGAATTTGCCAAGCTTTACTAACTGCTGTCTGTCTGTCAGGAAGCTGTTGATCCACTGGCAGACGGAGGTGGGGACGGAGAGCTGAGTTAGTTTATTTTGAAGGGTTTCCGGGATAATGGTGTTAAAAGCAGAGCTGAAGTCCACAAACAGGATCCTCACATAAGTCCCTGGTCTGTCCAGATGCTGCAGGATGAAGTGCAGTCCCATGTTGACTGCATCATCCACAGACCTGTTTGCTCTGTAGGCAAACTGCAGGGGGTCCAGTAAGGGTCCAGTGATGTCCTTCAGATGAGCCAGAACCAGTCTTTCGAATGATTTCATGGCTACAGACGTTAGTGCCACAGGTCTGTAGTCATTTAGTCCAGTAATTTTGTGTTTCTTTGGGACGGGGATGATGGTGGAGCGTTTGAAGCATGAGGGGACTTCACACAGCTCCAGTGATCTATTGAAGATCTGTGTGAAGATGGGGGCCAGCTGCTCAGCACAGATTTTTAGGCAGGCTGGTGACACACCATCTGGACCAGGTGCTTTCCTTCTTTTGTTTTTCCTGAAGACCTGGCACACATCGTCTTCGCTGATTTGAATTGTAGGTGTGGGGGAGAGAGGGGTTGCTGGAGGTGTGAATGGTTGTGTGGAGGGGTGTTCTGGGCGGGTGTGGGGTGATCGTTCAAAACGACAAAAGAACTCGTTTAAGTCGTCTGCCAGGTGTTGATTCTCCAGAGTGCTGGGGGGTGGTGTTTTGTAGCTGGTGATGTCCTTTAATCCAAGCCACACTGAAGCCGGATCGCTGGAAGAGAATTTGTTCCTGAGCTTGTCAGAATAATTCCTCTTTGCCACTCTGATCTCCTTTTCCAGTGTGTATTTGGCCTGTTTGTACAAGACTTTATCCCCCTTTCTGTGAGCATCTTCTTTGGCCTGACGGAGCTGTCTGAGTTTGGCAGTGAACCATGGTTTGTCATTGTTGTAGAATAGATGAGTCCTGGTAGGAATGCACATGTCCTCACAGAAACTGATATATGATGTTACAGTCTCTGTGAGCTCGTCCAGGTCATTTGCTGCAGCTTCAAAAACAGACCAATCAGTCAGGTCGAAACAGGCTTGTAAATCCCGCTCTGTTTCGTTAGTCCATCTTTTAACAGATCTTAATACAGGCTTCGCAGACTTAAGTTTCTGCCTGTAGGATGGAATAAGATGAACCAAACAGTGATCAGAGAGTCCTAAAGCTGCTCGTGGAACCGAGTGATATGCGTCCTTTATTGTTGTGTAACAGTGATCCAATATATTACTGTCTCTGGTGGGACATGTAACATGCTGTCTGTATTTTGGCAGTTCACGGGAGAGATTTGCTTTATTAAAGTCCCCGAGAATGATTAAAACAGAGTCCGGGTGTTGTTGTTCACTCTCTGTGATCAGATCAGAGTTTCTGTAGAGCTGTGCTCACGTGCGCTTGCGGTGGAATGTAAACACTCACGAGAATGAACGAGCAGAAACAGAGTAAGTTTAAATATACCAAATTCTCTTCAAAAACTAGACTAACTATTTAGCTAGTCACAGTTTGGTGTAAGCTAATATGCTAATTGAAGCTCAAAATGGCATTCATTTGTAGTTAATATTGCTAAAAACTAAAATGAATGGGGGGGGGGGGGGGTATACAAATGTGATTGAGGATGTAATTATATTATTTATTTTTATTATTATATTATTTAAAAAAAATGTATAATAATATAAAGAAAGGGACATCATACCTTTCAGAAAATATAATTTGCATCTTAATTTTGCAATGAAAACGTATTTAACAGTGATATACTGTATATGTCCATGACAGGGTGGACATATCTTATGGTTTATGCTTCGAACAATGGCCCATAATTATCTAAAAAAAATGTGTGGGAGCTCAGCTAATATTTTTCTATAGTACTTGTGTCTACTATTTATGATATGACAAAGCGAATGGGAAATTAAAACCAAAATTTTGAGTATTGTGAGGGCTAAAAGGCACTGTATGGTGATATTGACCCAAGAGCAAAATGAGAATTATCAACCATTTTTGTCGAAATGTTCTTCTGAACAACAGAAAATTATCTCCAATAAAAGGAGAGTAAATGTTCTTTTACTGGAGATATCAACAAGCACATGTTAGGTATGTAAATATATGAAGCGTTCACTTTGACTGTCACTAAGGGGCGAATTGCCTCAATCGTAACCAGAGGTCACAACAGTAAAAAGGCGCCTTACCCAGTGGCAAAGTAATAGAAATGTATTTATGTGAAAAATATTTGAATATTAGAAGCAAACCACTGTTCATATTCAGCTTGCTGTGCACCCAGGGAGAATGACTGCAATGACTCACAATAAGGCTTGCAGAAAAACTATTGCCTGATTGTTAAACTCATCAGTCCTTGCACAATCATTAAGTATATAAGAAGTATTAAATAATACATAATCAGATTAGACCCTTCAGACAGCCCATCATTACCTCAGACATAACTGAACAGTGACCTTGAATCGCAATGGCTGCAGGATCCGAGCATGAATTTTCATAACGTGGGTGGTTTAAAGAATTAGTTCTCATCACTGCCTCACTCTGAGAACAAATATTAGCCCAAGCCCATTCAAATGGCACATTAGAGCCTCTTTTATTTTACATCAGCTTTAAAGTCTCATATATTTTCATTATTATACCATTTTATTTTGCAATCCTTCCCCCTAATTAAAATGGGAAAGAAATATTATTAGGACAGATATACTTTCAGAGCCATTTTTCTGTGTAGGTGCATTACTTATCGCTAAACAGCCACCGCTGATATTCAGAAATAGATTTCAATTTTTCTCTGTAACCTCATTTCATCAAAGCTAATCTGCCTCTTGAATCGCTTTGATAAGTCTGCCACCCAGACTAGATTTGTCAAAACACTTAATTTTGAGATTCAGTAATTAGACATGAGACAATCCATTTAGTGCACAGTTCAATTAACATTGATACAGATTGCAATGTTTTAGCATTGTTTATTAAAATCAGTATGAATTCCCACTAAAACATGATGACTCTGAATGGTTCCAGATGTTTATTTAAATGTTTTTATCTTTTCAAAACAGTGAGACACACGAAGAACACACAAGACAGGAAGTAACCGTCTCAGAGTTTGTCGCAAGAAGAAACATTTTACATGAAACATACAGTGTGAACAATGGATGTCAACCAAATTTGATGTTGAGTTTCCATTCAAAATTCTATTATAAATAAAAATTATGTATGGGTGAATTTTAAAATAGTATAGAAACAAACATAAACATAGTAAAGTTTAAAATGAAATTTATCCTCGATATTTGAACCAAAAACCTGTTAAATGATCTAATTCTCTGACTGATGCTAGAAATGCTCACTTTTTGCAAGCCAAACAGCTGAGTAACACACCTAAAATCAATAGCTATTCATTTCTAGCCACTGTTATGTTTGAGTTTGTGTCTAATGTTGAAAGTGAGACGGTGTACTTTCTTGAATTTTTTTGGGTTATTTACTCTTTAGATCTCCTTTGTTCACAATGGAATTTCAACATTTTACTCGTGCAGTTCACTTACATGTATATATGTACAGGCTAGCATATAGCAAAAATATACAACTCTATAAAACACTAAGTGCTATGTTAGCTGACGGGACTAACCCTGTCATGCAAGCTCTGCTTAAAGCTAAAGAAATATCTTTAATATAATACATTTTGTATAAAAATTGTACTGTTGAATTGTACACCAAACGTCCTATTTTTAGCTGGTCTCTTTGAACCCCTCAAAAAAAAAAAGTAAATGGTAAAAGGAATCACGGTCATAAGCCATTGATGACAAAGATTATTAAAATGCTTAAAATACAAAAACATAAACAAACAATGACATTCAAACTGAGCATCTCATGGAACCCAAATCTTTCAGTCTGTTGTATTGCCTAATCCAAGCTGGTCATACAATTTTGCCCTAGTGATCCAAATGAGTAATCCATTTGTCAACAATTCAGCAAATGTCAAGGGATCCCATGTAATTTGAAAACCATACAAAGCTCAGTTACTGTACAATATAAGATTTACCATTGACATTCTATAAAATGTACATGTGAAATGACTTCCAAAGGAACAAAATCGTAGGGACTCACCATGTCCATGGTTGTTAGATGACCATATGTGAAGACAATGGCATTAGGAGGATTAGAAACCGTGGGAATCAGCATGTACAGAGGGTTGACTGCAATTGCCTCAGCCTAATAAAGATCCTTTGTGATGAGAACAGCCCACAAAAGTGATGTAAAAGTAATATTCTACATATATTGAAATTACACATACCAAGGGGGCCAGAATGGGCAAAAAGATTGTCATTGTGGCAGCATTGCTGGCCATCTCTGTGATAGAGGTGGCAATAAGGCAGGTAATGGTGACAGTGGCTAAAGGAGGAAGACTTCCCAACAGAGTCAGCAATTCAGCAACCCAAGTCAATAAACCAGAAATCTGTTGGGTGAAAAATAAAGAAAAAACTTCAGAAAGATAGAAGGTAAGTGAAAGTGTCCTGACAAGATATTCATGAACCCAAACGAACCCACTTTTAGAAATGTACCAACATCTCTTTGTCTGCTTGTCAACAGAGACCGGAGTCATAATTTAGTTGTTTGTCAAAATACGGCGTCCAAACAGATGTTGCATATGGAAAGTGCAGCACAGTAGTCACCCTTTCTGCTTTGAAGATTTTAAAGACTGGACTTGCCATGACATTTGGGTGTCTGGATCAAAACAGGGCTGGAGCCTTGATGATAAGACCCCACCCCACCTACACCAGGAGAATATTAAGAAGCAGATGCTCTTGTTTCCAGCCTTTGCGACTGACATGAGGAAGGAGCCGTTTGTTATGCTGAAATGATGTGCTTCAGTGCCAGTCTTATAATGGAGGCATGTAATTAGCTTGAATGGAACGTCAAAGCAGACAGAGAGTGACACAGTGGGATTGTTGTTCTCTGCTCAACGTTAATGGGTTGCACGCTGTTACGAGGCTTTGATGTGATCCATCTTTTCATTTATTTCTTTTAAAAGGAAATTAATGTTTAAGATTATGAGTAAAGGGTGCAATTGAGCTGTCCAGGCCTGTCCAAAGCCACTAGTGAATTAGACTGGCTTGTTTAATTGAATCCAGGCATGTAAAACGGACCATTAATTGATTCATCTATTAATGCAGCCTTGTACTTTTCTTTTCATTTCTATCTTTTCTTCTCTCACAGATATAGTTGGGTTTCCATTAAATCATCCTACCTTTGTGTCTTCAGCCAAAGCGAAACCACCACCCACAAGCAGACTGATCTCCCATGGCATACAGGCCTGGAAATCCTTCTACGTTATCAAGGCCTCTGTCACAGGGATCGACAATGTTAATCAGCAAAAAAACTGCCAATAGTGAGCCTCTAATCATTTGGAAGGGTTTCAAGTGTGCACAAAGGAAACGAATAAGCTGTACCGTAGCACTCTGTATTTGGTTTGTGCGCGGGGATCATGAAGAATGTGAAACCCAGCAACAGCACTACAGTGGCATCCGTAGCGTATCCTGGGTAACTGAAGAAGTAACAAAATAGGATAAATAAGAAATCTAAAGGCAATTATTGAATTGAATGATGACTTTCTCTGAAGTGCAGTAGTATATCTACATCAAAAGAAGTTGATAAATGTGAATACACTCACTCAGGAAACAGTGACGACCAGCCAGGCATGAAATCTGGGTTTCTTGTAAACCACAAAATTGCCATCAGAATGAAGATCATCATGGTGATAATCCCCTGATAGCTGGATCAGTAGAGAAATAGTGTTACAGAGAAATTATCAGAAATTCATGCATGTCATCGCCCAAAACACTGAAATACACTACACAATGTTTGCCCCAATTTACTGAGAAATATTCACAAGAAATTTGCGTAGTGTGTGATGGGCACAGACTCCAGGTTTTTAGCTTTAGACTCTGTCCATGTTTGATATTTTTACAGTAACTGAATTTAGAATACTTGTTTCTGTTTGTAATGGTTCTCCTAGCAATGAGGTGCATATTTATGTTTTTTTTTAAAAATTTAGTGTCTTTAGTGTATGATGCCAGTTTTTCGCTGTACCAGTTTCAAAGCCGGCATGATACCTAGTGTTTAAAAAATCTGTTCCGATTTTAAAAGTTGATTAGTGTTCCAGCTTTAAGTAAAAATAAAATTTTATAATAATAATTTAAATAATAAGGACATAATCAGGTCGTGAAATACTTCTAACCTTGCCACTCATGTTAAAAGTCTGCATGAAATCAAAAATTACACTATTTACTTTGTTAGCACAAATTGCTAGTCTTGAGGTGAACAATTAATCCATGCTAAATTAATCCACTGAGAAAAAAAAAAAAAAAAAAGTTTGTCTTGGTCATCTTTAATCAAAATCTGAAAAATTTGCTTCCGCTCTAAAATGGTATTCCTTCTCTGATGACGTTACTTTGCTGTGAGCGAGAAAAACAATGGCAGGGAGGTATGCTAAAATAAAACCATGGCGTCTGTTTAATATTCCATTTCTGTTGGAAATTCATCACAATACTAAAGTAAAGTTGGCAGCAACTTCTGGATCACATGGACTGTTTGAAAAAAAAAAAGAATCCCTACACCAAAATCATGCTATTGGTTGAGCAATGGATTCAGACCCAACAGGGAAAAATAAGTACAGTTCACATTTTTCAGAGCTTTAAGATCTTTTAAATTAAAAGAAAAGTTCCAACCTTATGGGCCCTAGTGAGTTGTACTGATCCCGGAGCACTCTGGCAGTGTGCTTTTCCTTTTCGGATCGCTGTCTGGAGCACAGACTGGCACGAAACCTAAGGATGAATGAAAAAGCAGATATGCTTTTATTGTTCAGTTCATTCACCGTCATATCAATGGACATATGTAGTTAATTTTGATGAGCAAGCGAACTGACTGAAACATCTGCATATGACAAAAATCTATTTAAACTACGCATGAGAACAATCACATCTCTTGTCACAACGTCAGGTGTTCATATTCTGTGAGTGATTCTTCATCAGGGAAAGAAGAAAATCTCGATGGGGTGAGATGAAGAAGGCTGCTCGATGAAACAGGATTATACTAGAGCGAGGAGAATGGGAGGATGTGAGTGAGTGAGACACAGAGCAGGATGAAGAAGATTGAGGACATATTGAGGAAGCTGAAGTGGTGAGGTGGGAAAAATGCAAATGACAGCGTGATTTGAAATGATGAATTTAAATGAAAGCCAAAGACGAAGAGTAAAAATGAGGAACAGAGAGGGGTCAGGGAACGACTTATTGAATAGGAGACATCACGATCACTCATTTGGATCCGAGGTACATTCAGTGCAGGAATATCCATGACAAAATCAGCATAATTATGCAGATGGGAAGACAAAGCACGAACCAGTTCCCAAAATTAATGACAGTGCAATCTGGGTAGTACCTGAGGAAATGTAACAAAAAGCATAGTTTAGATGGATAGACTGACCAAACCATATAATATAGAGTAGAAATAATGAGATTCAATTAGTTCCACACTTCAGTTTGAAGCCAAGTTGTAAACTCACTGATAAATGTATTCAGCAAAGATTAGGTTTGTGGATGTTCCTGATAATGTGGTCAGCCCCCCAATGGAATAGTAGGCAATGCAAAGTGACAAGCCTTTGCACATCATGTGATCTTCACGGGTCCTGTACTTACCATTATATGGTGGAGGCGCCAAACAAATATTGAAAAATCCCATTTTATCAGAAAGGCAAGGAGAAGCATTTTGTGCATTTTAATGTCAGATTGTGCATGTTTTACTGACCTTAACAGTTTCTGGTTCCTCAGGAGCTGTCTGAACTGGCTCTGTAATCCCTGCTTCGATGCTGTAAGTGTACACAAAATCTCATTCAGTCTTAAAAAAATCAATTGTTTTCAATCAGTTACCTTTTCGTTCATTTTATATATGTTCACCATTTTATCTTCTCAGACTGGTCATGCTGGGCCTCAGTATCTGAAAACAGATGTTTAATAATTAAATGCTGCACAGCTCTAAAAGATTAAAGGTTAAAATTATTATGAAAGCTGCACCAGTTTACCTTCAAGCTGAAGAGCAGGGTTGGAGATGCCATTTAACGCCCCCTTGTGGTCCTTGCTGGCCTCTTCACTTGCATTCAAAACCTGCTGGATCACTGCCTCCACAATTGGCATCACCATCGCCACAGTTGAGGTGTTGCTCAGCCACATGGAGAGGAAAGCACAGCCAACCATGAACCCGAGCATCAACCTGTGAAACAAATTTCACAGTAAACAAGCAGATTTAATTCGGTCCATCCTACTATGACTCATCATGACATATCAGAAATCTTAATAAAATAAATGGCAGGATTGACTCCAAGTCCAGTCAACAATCTGAGGGCAATTCTCCAGTGAAGACCCCATTTCTCAATGGATGTTGCTAAACAGATGACACCAAGAAGCAACAAGTGGAAGTCTTTGAAATATACCGATGCAACCTAAAGAAACACTGTCGGTCAGTAGCCATCCACTTTAGAAGTCCAGAAATACTGCAGTCAGATGGTATTGTTTTCCAAGAGTAAAATGGCCAGTCCAGGAAAGTGTACCTGTGAAGACTTCATGATTCCAAAAAGAGGGAAAAGCAGTGTGGGGAGAAGTGCTGTCACAGACAGAGGCAAAACCTCCGTCATCCAGTATACAGCCATTAATATTAGGATATATGCACATTCTGCTTCCTAGTGGAAATGATATCAGGGTTGTTATCCAGTAACACAAAAAGGACTGAAGAAACTGAAATCAGCATCTTTTTCATTTTTCTTGGAAAGAATGTCTTTGTCTTGGCCAAAAACATGTCTATCAAAATGTATGTTTACAAAAAATTGAGAGCAAAAGACAAAATAATTGTTAAAGACATTTCAAAGGCAATAAATATGTGCCAAAGTATTTCATAAAATATACTGTACATTGTTTTAGATACTCAAAGAAAAGACTTCATTACTCTTACTTGATTAAATAAGTTTTACTCAACGAAAATACATTTTCACATTATTCTCATTCAGATCTCCATATGTGTTTGTAGCATGTTCTCCACGATTATCTCCACTGTTTTGAGCATGTTCAGCTCCAGGTTGTTAAGATTGCACCAGACAGCCAGCTCCTGAACCTCCTGTCTGTAAGCAGACTCATCACCGTCCTGAATGAGGCCGAACAGTGTGGTGTCATCTGCAAACTTCAGGAGCTTGACAGAGGGGTCTTTAGATGTGCAGTCGTTGGTGTAGAGGGAGAAGAGCAGTGGGGAGAGAACGCAGCCCTGAGGAGCTCCAGTGCTGATGGTACGAGTGCTGGATGTGGATTTACCAAGCTTTACTGCTGTCTGTCTGTCAGGAAGCTGCTGATCCACTGACAGACGGAGGTGGGGACGGAGAGCTGAGACAGTTTATTCTGAAGGGTGTCCGTGATGATGGCGTTAAAATCGGAGCTGAAGTCTACAAACAGGATCCTCACATAAGTCCCTGGTCTGTCCAGATGTTGCAGGGTGAAGTGCAGTCCCATATTGACAGCATCATCCACAGACCTGTTTGCTCTGTAGGCAAACTGCAGGGGGTCCAGTAAGGGTGATGAACCTATATCATAACAATGTGATAAACTGATAGGGACAGCATTGAATTGGTGGTGCGTCAATACAGGTGTGTATACGACCTAGTCGAAACCACTGAGGCAAGCATCTCAGATCATAACTGAGGCTGAGACGACACATATGCTGCTCTAACTGACAGCACATGTGAGGCAAGCGACGACAAATCTAGGTTATAAAACCTCGCGAAAGTGCTGGGTGACGATCAGCCTTCCGCCATACAAATGTCCTGAATAGATATGCTGAAGGAGTGGATGGCAGATCTACAATCGCCTTCATAATAAAATTAATTATAATATTTCTTGAATAATTATTAATCAGTTACATTCATGCATGTTAGAGAATAAGTTGATTATGACTTTAGTCTGCCTTTCTACTCTCTAAGAAGCTACTCTCATTGTGTGTGTAACCACGATATAAGTGCGCACCACACGTACAGGGCACAGCAGGAGTGTATTAAGCGGCTCCGCCCCGGCCGGCGTTTCAGGGCGGAAAGCAGATAGTGTTATGACCTGCACTTTAAATGGAGTTGAAAGCACTTTAGGCACATAACCTTTTCTAGGCTTCAAGGTGAGTCTGCAATCACCTAGCCCGAATTTAGTCGTCAATTGGAAGCGCCTGCAGGTCCCCAACTCGCTTAACAGAGGCCAGCACGAGCAGGAGCGCTGTCTTGAGAGAGAGCGCTTGCAAGCTTACTGATAGTATGGGCTCGAAAGGGGGTCCCGTGAGAGCGTCAAGCACAAGCGTCAAGTCCCAAGTGGGTAGAGTGGAAGGGCGAGGAGGGTTCAGCCTTCTTGCTCCTTTTAAAATTCGTATGATCTGGCGCCTCATGTATAAACGTTGAAAATCAGTTTAAAATCATTGTTTACTTCATTACTCCAGGAAAAAGAGTGCATGCACAGTCAAGAGCATCCGTACGGTGCGCACATATATTACGCAACATATCAGTGGATAAGTTTATTTTTTATAAATCCAGATATGTGCTTGGAAGTGTATTTTTTATAAAACGCTGTTTTCCAAGCACATATCCGGATTCATAAAAAAAATGTACTTGGTGTAAATATGTGCGCACCGTTCGGATGCTCTTGAATGTGCGTACGCACTCTTTTTCCTGGAGTAATGAAGTAAACAATGATTGTGATACACACAAAGTATGTTCACAATTGTGTTTTTTTTCCTTTTCTGAATATGTATATGTATACAGTTATTGCATTAGTTTTTTTATGCAGTGTTGAAATGCAAATGAACAAATGTATATTTACATTTGTATGAAAAAAAGGACTCTTATTTTGACATTCTGGCTGGAGAGTCGCGAACGGAACTGCGCATGCTTCCTCATATCTGCAGAGGAGCTGTATAAGAGCAGACGCGACTCTCTTGTCTCTTTCTTTGAATCCTGTTTTACAGGTAAAAATATAGATATACAAAAGAGAAACCCTTGAAAAATATCACAGCAATTGCACTATTACCACGTTTGGTAAACGTATGGAGAATGTAAAATGTTAACTGTGTTTATATGATAACGTTTCGTTCGTCTTGATGTATGCTGTCTATAACGTGAAGAAAATAAGTTGTTATGCTCCAGTGGTCATTATAATCGAACTAGTATTGTATTAATAGTTGTTTGATCATAAAAAGTTTGTTTGCTCGTGTTAATGAGTGAATAGGTAGAGTTAAGTGTATCTTTGAAGCTCACTCTGTGATCACATTTGCCGCGCTTGCCAGTCACGTGACCAGGCACTGAGGGAAGCATAGAAAGTTTCTGAATCTTTCTGTATTCATTAATATCCATTCCTGTGGAGGTAAAAGAGTGAATTGTGTTTCACAACTGTTTTAAAAAGCGAGTGCCTTTTGGAAAACAGTCTTTCCCAGTATATATGAAGTACATTCATATTAAATATCATTGTGTTAATGAATATTTCTATTACTGTTTATAAAATATAATACTTATATAAGTTAAATGTTAACTAAAGATGGTAAAGTGAAGAAATGAGACTTCTGATTCTGAAAGTGATTTATTTTGATGTTGGTGACAAAAGTGATGTGATGAGACAGACAAAAGAATGTGAATTAATGCTTTAAAAGCAACTGTTGTGCTAAAATTGACTTATTGTGTATAAAATAAATATATCTGCAGAGGAGCTGTATAAGAGCAGACGCGACTCTCTTGTCTCTTTCTTTGAATCCTGTTTTACAGATATCACAGTAATCTGTCAGCTGGGTCTCCTGAACCGGGGCCTGCAACAGATTCTTGGGGGCTCGTCCGGGATCCACTCCAGGTGACGCTAGGAGGCGGATCCAGAGATTCCAGGACCGTGGGACAAGGTGGCACTGGAGCTAGAGGCCGGTGGCTGCTGCACTAACGGTGACGACGAGGCGCACACAGAGGGCTGAAAACACGGCTGTCTTCATCCTGAGGTTAAGACCGTTTCGGGAAGGACAACAGAGAACGACGCCATGGCAGATCGTATAAGGAAACGTGTGGTGTGGGACATCAGAAAAGACCTGATTACACTGCCTGCTGATGAACTGTTTCGCATCACCAAGGTCATCGGGCCGGTACCAGGTAAAGACTCATTTGAACTTGACCTGGAAGACAGTGAGGGTTGTTTCGAGTACATCGATGCCTTCATGTCAAGTGAATCTTTGCTCGAGACTGAGGACCGAGGTATGAGTGAACTGTTGTCATTGCAAGAGACTGTGAAATCAGCAAAACAGATTTGCACTGCTGTATGTACATCTGATGTTGATACAGACACTCATCTTACACATGTGTTACATCCATCCACCACTGATAACACTTATCTGACATCACATGTTGCACCTGACTCTGGGAGTGTTAAGGGGGCTGTACCTGAAACAGACAAAGACATGCGTAGAATGATTGCAGAGTACGAAGAAATTGGCAGAAAAATTCGCCAGTACATGACACCTACTCAGAACACTAACTTAACTCACACTGTAGCACAGGGAGGTGCCACTGCAGCACACATGTACCAGACTGAGCAGCCCAAAAGTGTAGCTCATGACTTTACGGTCCCTATGGGGGGGTTTAAATATATCCAGCCCCGTGAGTTTAAGATACATGGAGGCCAGATTGGAGATAACTCATCAGACATCACGTTCAACAATGTCTGCAGGCAAATAGACAGTGGCCTAAAAGAGAACTTCAGCGATGCCGACGTTGTTAGAGGGGTGCTGCGAATTATCAAGCCAGGTATCTTTAAAGATATGCTGATGAACAAAGACGACATGACTGTAGCGGAGCTAAAGGGGTTCTTGCAATCACACTTGGGGGATCGAAATAGCACAGAACTGTTTCAGGAACTGATGTGCACCAAGCAGAGTGAACATGAAACCCCTCAGCAGTTCCTGTACCGAGTCATGGGGTTAAAACAAAAAATACTCTATGCAGCTAAACAGGCTGACTCAGACAGGAAGTATAGTGCAGCTACAGTGCAGGACGTGTTCTTACACACTGTTTACCAGGGTCTAAGCCACCGATGTAAAGATATTCGTAGCGAGCTGAAACCCTTGTTAGCCGATAGTGATGTAACTGATGATGCTATCCTCAGGCACGTTATGAAAATCACAAGTGACGAGAATGAGAGGCTGCGCCGACTGGGCCCACCAACCAGAGCTAAACCATCCATGGCTAATAGTGCCCAAGTTAGCGATGAAGTTGGCGGAGATGTGAAAGCTGCAAAAGGGGTTGCTGCGCAAAAGGGGCAGGACGATCAGATTAAGCTTCTTACTGCCAGAATTGATACTCTAACCAGCATGGTAGACGCTATACAACACTCCATGACAGTACGAACTGAGGGTGGCTGCCAATGCTCCTCCAGCCAACCATCCTCCCGCCGGGTGAGCCGCTGGCGTTGCTGTCCACGGTGTGCGGACGAAGGGCGACAGGACTGTACACACTGCTTCATCTGTAGTGAGGAGGGACACCAGGCAGTGGGGTGCCTACGACGACCTCAGCGACAGGGAAACGGGAGCCGGCCACTGCAAAGGGGCAACCAGTGACCGCACAGCAAACGCCCCAACCAGACGTTTCTTCCCCGAAGCCTAAAAAGGGAGAAGTGCTAGGACAAGCAAACAAGCACCAGAGACTAACAAACAAATCTATAAATGAAGTGAGGTCCAGGAGTCAAGGAGCAGGTGTCCTGGACCCCTGTAAGACCAAAAACGACAACATAATCAAACTAATCGGAAGCAAGGCACTGACCAAGTGCAACTTGAATGGCTTGACAGTGAGGGCCTTACTTGACACAGGTGCCCAAGTCAGCATGGTGGACCGTGAGTGGAAAGAGAAATATCTGCCAAGTGTTGAGGTGAGACCGCTTCGGGAACTTCTTGGGTGTCAAGATGATCTGAAAGTCTACGCTGTAAATGGAGACCTTATCCCATTTGACGGCTGGGCTGTCATCACCGTCAACCTGCTAGGGAATGAGGACCCAAGTCTATCCATTAATGTCCCATTCCTGGTGAGTAAGATGCCAATTGAGAGACCACTCCTGGGTTTCAACTTAGTAGAAGAACTGATTCAGGGGCAGTCTGAGCAGTTGATGCCAACACTTACCTCACTACTGGCCGGAGCCATTGATATCCCTCACGAAAAGGCGCAAACTTTAGTCAATGTGATCCAAGCTGCTGAAGAAGATAACGGAGACGGACACTTAAAGGTTGGCCCAAGAGGAGTAGTTATCCGGGCGGGACAGGTGACTTGGGTGAAGTGCAGAATCCCTTTGAAGATGGCACAGTCTGACATGGTTGCTTTGTTTGAGCCTCATGAAAATAATGATCACTTAAGATTCTTGGACATTGGAGAGGGGCTCTTAGAAATAAAACCCCAAATTGACCCTTGTGTTTCCATACCCATTGGAAATACCACAGTGGGTGATGTGACCCTGCCACGTGGTACAGTGATTGGAACATTACAGCGGATTGAGAGGATATTAGTGGAGCCTGGAAAAACAAGTGAGCCAAGGCAGACAATGATCCAAGCTGCGACCACTCTAGAGGATGAAGTAAGAACATCATTGTGGCATCCACCCGTCAACCTGGACCACCTTGAAGAGGGCCAACGAGAGGTTGTTCAAAGAATGTTGTATGAGGAGTCAAGTGCCTTCAGCAGAAATGACAATGACATTGGTTGCATACCCAGCTTGCAGATGCCAATCACACTTAGGGACGACATCCCGGTTCAGAGAGCGTACTCATCAGTGCCAAAACCCTTGTTTAACGAGGTGAAGAGCTACATACAGGATCTCCTAGCGAAAGGATGGATCGTCAAATCAAAGTCACCATATGCCGCTCCAGTAGTCTGTGTCCGCAAGAAGGATGGCAAACTGAGGCTCTGTGTTGATTACCGTCTCCTGAACAGGAAAACCATCCCTGACCGTCACCCATTGCCTAGGATACAGGATCTGATCGACACCCTTGGGGGATACTCCTGGTTCAGCATTCTCGACCAAGGCAAAGCGTACCACCAGGGGTACATCGCAGAGGGATCCAGACACATGACAGCATTCATCACACCTTGGGGGCTGTATGAGTGGGTCCGGATTCCCTTTGGTTTGTCCAATGCGCCTGCTGCCTTCCAACGCAGTATGGAAGAAATGCTTGATTCTCTCAGGGATGAGTGCTGCATCCCGTATCTAGATGATGTCTTATGTTATGCACAGTCCTTTGAGGAGCATGTGGAGAGTATTCGTAGAGTGTTGAGGGCCCTCCAGTATCACGGTGTAAAGCTGAAACCTGAAAAGTGTGAAATGTTCCGGAGTGAAGTCAGGTACGTCGGACGGCTAGTGTCAGCAGAAGGAGTGCGGATAGATCCTAAGGATCTGGAGGCTGTCCGATCTTTGACCACCAGGACTCCTGAGACAGTGGGTGATGTGAGGAGATTACTTGGGTTCCTCAGCTACTACCGTGCCTTCATTCAAGACTTTTCCAGGACAGCCAAACCCTTGTATGAATTACTGCAGGCGAAGCCTGGGACAACACAGGTTACTCACAGTAAGAAGAAAGCGAAAGGCCCACAAGTTCCCTCCAGGACTCCAGTAGAATGGACCAGGGACCACCAACAGATCCTGGAGGAACTAATTGGTATGTTAGCAAGCCCACCTGTACTGGCATATCCGGACTTCAACTTACCCTTCACGCTGCACACTGATGCATCCGAAAGGGGTCTAGGGGCCATCCTCTACCAGCGTCAAGATGGAAGGTTGAGAGTTATAGGATATGGATCCAGAACATTGACAACAACAGAGAGGAACTACAGATTACACAGTGGTAAACTTGAGTTCCTGGCATTGAAGTGGGCGGTGTGTGAGAAGTTCCGGGACTACCTGTTCTACGCCCCACACTTCACAGTGTACACCGACAACAATCCCCTGACATACGTGATGAGTACGGCAAAGCTCAACGCAGTAGGCCATCGGTGGGTCGGGGAGCTGTCTGATTTCCGGTTCGATATCAAGTATCGGCCAGGGAAGGTCAACATCGACGCAGACACCTTGTCCCGTCTCCCTTTGGACATTGAAGTATACACATCAGAGTGCACGGAAGGGCTACCCGCGGGGGCAATACAAGCAGCATGGGAGGGCAGTCATGTGTCGAAGATGAAGGACGTGGCCTGGGTTGCTGCCCTGTATATGTCCACGGGGGAGGATGAACCACGTCAGCCCACCACCTGTTTGCCCACAATAGGACAGGATGAACTGATTCAAGCCCAGAAAGAAGATTCTGTAATCTCTCAAGTGAGACAATGGAAGGAGGAGGGTGTCACCCTCACAGACGAGATGAGGGGAGTTTTGACAGGAACCAACAGAAAGCTGATGTATGAGTGGAAGAAGCTACAGCTTGAGGGAGGACTCCTATATCGACGAACGAGGGAGAGAAAACAGCTTGTCTTACCGAGCAAGTACAAAAAGCTGGCACTTGAACACCTCCATGACAAGATGGGACACGTGGGTACAGAGCGAGTACTGAGCCTGGTGAGGGAACGGTTCTACTGGCCATACATGAAAGCTGAAGTGGAAGAATATGTGACCAGGAAGTGCCCTTGTATAAAACAAAAGAGACCGACTTTACATGTTCGAGCGTCCATGGGTTGCATCACAACACACTCACCTATGGAGCTGGTCTGCATTGACTACCTGCACCTGGAACCGAGCCGTGGAGGATATGAATATATCCTGGTCGTCATGGACCATTTCACAAGGTTCGCCCAAGCCTACCCAACCAAGAACAAGTCAGGGCGGACTGCAGCTGAACGCTTGTTCCAAGATTACATTCCACGCTTTGGATACCCGGCCAAGTTACATCACGACCAGGGCCGTGAGTTTGAGAATGAGCTTTTTCGCACTCTCCAACGGTTCGCTGGAATCAGCCACTCTCGAACGTCGCCATACCATCCCCAAGGAAACCCAGTCGAGAGGTTCAATCGGACCCTACTACAGATGTTGAGGACACTGGCAGACAAAGAAAAAGAAAAGTGGAAAGAGCACTTACCTCAAATCGTGCATGCCTACAACTGTACACGGCACGAGTCCACTGGATATTCTCCCTTTTACCTTTTGTACGGACGGCATCCTCATCTTCCAGTAGACCTGATCTTCGGCCTGGTGGAGCCAATGGATGGAGTCACTCCAAAAGGATATGCAAATCAGTGGGCGGCACGGATGGCTGAGGCATACAAGATTGCTGAAGGAAACAGTCGCCAAGCAAGTGCGAGAGGGAAGGCTCAATATGACCGAAAGGTGAGAGGAGTGGTACTGAAAGTTGGAGACCGAGTGCTTGTCAGAAACCTTGGAGAACGAGGAGGTCCAGGGAAGTTACGATCCTACTGGGAAAAGATGGTCTACGTGGTGAAGGGACAGGTGTCTGATAACCCAGTTTATGTAGTCTCCCCTGAAAATGGGGACAAGAAGAAAACTAGGACACTGCACCGGAATCTACTACTACTGGTGAATGACTTACCTGTGGAGGCTCCCGCGACGGCATTCCAATCGACAAAACCTGAAAGACAGAAAAAGACAAGAGGTCAGTCACCCAACCGAGAAAACAACAGAGACGGTGACGTGACTGACTCAGATGAGGAAAGTAGTGGAGGAGGATACTGGCTGAGGAGCCCAGTTAGCTGGACAGAACCAATGAATGACCATCCACCTGAGCAAGCATCTGTAAGAGGAGAGTTCAATCAAACACAAAGAAGGGAAGTATCAAGAACACTGGAAAAGCTACCAGAAAGAGAAGTGAATACTTACCTGTTACCACCTGTGGGGGATGATGTGGACGAGGAGAGGGAAACAGCTGCTTGTTTTGAACCAGAGGGAGTAGCAGGAGAGGTTGAAAGTCCAAGTGTGGGGGATGAAACTGCAGTTAGAAGGTCTACAAGAGAGAAAAGGCCACGACAGATCTACACTTATGACACTTTAGGTCAGCCTGTGCTACAGCAATACCCAACACTCAATGCAGTGACAGCATATCCGATCACACATATACCTGTCTGGGGTATAAATAGTTACTTACCACAAATTGGTTATCCAAATTCATACACTCCACACGCATACATGCCTCACAATTTCACTGTGCCTGTGTGTTGATTGCACATATAGGAGATAAGGGGTTGACCACCGGGGCTTTTCTTATTTTGTCAGGGAAAGTGTGATACACACAAAGTATGTTCACAATTGTGTTTTTTTTCCTTTTCTGAATATGTATATGTATACAGTTATTGCATTAGTTTTTTTATGCAGTGTTGAAATGCAAATGAACAAATGTATATTTACATTTGTATGAAAAAAAGGACTCTTATTTTGACATTCTGGCTGGAGAGTCGCGAACGGAACTGCGCATGCTTCCTCATATCTGCAGAGGAGCTGTATAAGAGCAGACGCGACTCTCTTGTCTCTTTCTTTGAATCCTGTTTTACAGGTAAAAATATAGATATACAAAAGAGAAACCCTTGAAAAATATCACAGCAATTGCACTATTACCACGTTTGGTAAACGTATGGAGAATGTAAAATGTTAACTGTGTTTATATGATAACGTTTCGTTCGTCTTGATGTATGCTGTCTATAACGTGAAGAAAATAAGTTGTTATGCTCCAGTGGTCATTATAATCGAACTAGTATTGTATTAATAGTTGTTTGATCATAAAAAGTTTGTTTGCTCGTGTTAATGAGTGAATAGGTAGAGTTAAGTGTATCTTTGAAGCTCACTCTGTGATCACATTTGCCGCGCTTGCCAGTCACGTGACCAGGCACTGAGGGAAGCATAGAAAGTTTCTGAATCTTTCTGTATTCATTAATATCCATTCCTGTGGAGGTAAAAGAGTGAATTGTGTTTCACAACTGTTTTAAAAAGCGAGTGCCTTTTGGAAAACAGTCTTTCCCAGTATATATGAAGTACATTCATATTAAATATCATTGTGTTAATGAATATTTCTATTACTGTTTATAAAATATAATACTTATATAAGTTAAATGTTAACTAAAGATGGTAAAGTGAAGAAATGAGACTTCTGATTCTGAAAGTGATTTATTTTGATGTTGGTGACAAAAGTGATGTGATGAGACAGACAAAAGAATGTGAATTAATGCTTTAAAAGCAACTGTTGTGCTAAAATTGACTTATTGTGTATAAAATAAATATATCTGCAGAGGAGCTGTATAAGAGCAGACGCGACTCTCTTGTCTCTTTCTTTGAATCCTGTTTTACAGATATCACAGTAATCTGTCAGCTGGGTCTCCTGAACCGGGGCCTGCAACAGATTCTTGGGGGCTCGTCCGGGATCCACTCCAGGTGACGCTAGGAGGCGGATCCAGAGATTCCAGGACCGTGGGACAAGGTGGCACTGGAGCTAGAGGCCGGTGGCTGCTGCACTAACGGTGACGACGAGGCGCACACAGAGGGCTGAAAACACGGCTGTCTTCATCCTGAGGTTAAGACCGTTTCGGGAAGGACAACAGAGAACGACGCCATGGCAGATCGTATAAGGAAACGTGTGGTGTGGGACATCAGAAAAGACCTGATTACACTGCCTGCTGATGAACTGTTTCGCATCACCAAGGTCATCGGGCCGGTACCAGGTAAAGACTCATTTGAACTTGACCTGGAAGACAGTGAGGGTTGTTTCGAGTACATCGATGCCTTCATGTCAAGTGAATCTTTGCTCGAGACTGAGGACCGAGGTATGAGTGAACTGTTGTCATTGCAAGAGACTGTGAAATCAGCAAAACAGATTTGCACTGCTGTATGTACATCTGATGTTGATACAGACACTCATCTTACACATGTGTTACATCCATCCACCACTGATAACACTTATCTGACATCACATGTTGCACCTGACTCTGGGAGTGTTAAGGGGGCTGTACCTGAAACAGACAAAGACATGCGTAGAATGATTGCAGAGTACGAAGAAATTGGCAGAAAAATTCGCCAGTACATGACACCTACTCAGAACACTAACTTAACTCACACTGTAGCACAGGGAGGTGCCACTGCAGCACACATGTACCAGACTGAGCAGCCCAAAAGTGTAGCTCATGACTTTACGGTCCCTATGGGGGGGTTTAAATATATCCAGCCCCGTGAGTTTAAGATACATGGAGGCCAGATTGGAGATAACTCATCAGACATCACGTTCAACAATGTCTGCAGGCAAATAGACAGTGGCCTAAAAGAGAACTTCAGCGATGCCGACGTTGTTAGAGGGGTGCTGCGAATTATCAAGCCAGGTATCTTTAAAGATATGCTGATGAACAAAGACGACATGACTGTAGCGGAGCTAAAGGGGTTCTTGCAATCACACTTGGGGGATCGAAATAGCACAGAACTGTTTCAGGAACTGATGTGCACCAAGCAGAGTGAACATGAAACCCCTCAGCAGTTCCTGTACCGAGTCATGGGGTTAAAACAAAAAATACTCTATGCAGCTAAACAGGCTGACTCAGACAGGAAGTATAGTGCAGCTACAGTGCAGGACGTGTTCTTACACACTGTTTACCAGGGTCTAAGCCACCGATGTAAAGATATTCGTAGCGAGCTGAAACCCTTGTTAGCCGATAGTGATGTAACTGATGATGCTATCCTCAGGCACGTTATGAAAATCACAAGTGACGAGAATGAGAGGCTGCGCCGACTGGGCCCACCAACCAGAGCTAAACCATCCATGGCTAATAGTGCCCAAGTTAGCGATGAAGTTGGCGGAGATGTGAAAGCTGCAAAAGGGGTTGCTGCGCAAAAGGGGCAGGACGATCAGATTAAGCTTCTTACTGCCAGAATTGATACTCTAACCAGCATGGTAGACGCTATACAACACTCCATGACAGTACGAACTGAGGGTGGCTGCCAATGCTCCTCCAGCCAACCATCCTCCCGCCGGGTGAGCCGCTGGCGTTGCTGTCCACGGTGTGCGGACGAAGGGCGACAGGACTGTACACACTGCTTCATCTGTAGTGAGGAGGGACACCAGGCAGTGGGGTGCCTACGACGACCTCAGCGACAGGGAAACGGGAGCCGGCCACTGCAAAGGGGCAACCAGTGACCGCACAGCAAACGCCCCAACCAGACGTTTCTTCCCCGAAGCCTAAAAAGGGAGAAGTGCTAGGACAAGCAAACAAGCACCAGAGACTAACAAACAAATCTATAAATGAAGTGAGGTCCAGGAGTCAAGGAGCAGGTGTCCTGGACCCCTGTAAGACCAAAAACGACAACATAATCAAACTAATCGGAAGCAAGGCACTGACCAAGTGCAACTTGAATGGCTTGACAGTGAGGGCCTTACTTGACACAGGTGCCCAAGTCAGCATGGTGGACCGTGAGTGGAAAGAGAAATATCTGCCAAGTGTTGAGGTGAGACCGCTTCGGGAACTTCTTGGGTGTCAAGATGATCTGAAAGTCTACGCTGTAAATGGAGACCTTATCCCATTTGACGGCTGGGCTGTCATCACCGTCAACCTGCTAGGGAATGAGGACCCAAGTCTATCCATTAATGTCCCATTCCTGGTGAGTAAGATGCCAATTGAGAGACCACTCCTGGGTTTCAACTTAGTAGAAGAACTGATTCAGGGGCAGTCTGAGCAGTTGATGCCAACACTTACCTCACTACTGGCCGGAGCCATTGATATCCCTCACGAAAAGGCGCAAACTTTAGTCAATGTGATCCAAGCTGCTGAAGAAGATAACGGAGACGGACACTTAAAGGTTGGCCCAAGAGGAGTAGTTATCCGGGCGGGACAGGTGACTTGGGTGAAGTGCAGAATCCCTTTGAAGATGGCACAGTCTGACATGGTTGCTTTGTTTGAGCCTCATGAAAATAATGATCACTTAAGATTCTTGGACATTGGAGAGGGGCTCTTAGAAATAAAACCCCAAATTGACCCTTGTGTTTCCATACCCATTGGAAATACCACAGTGGGTGATGTGACCCTGCCACGTGGTACAGTGATTGGAACATTACAGCGGATTGAGAGGATATTAGTGGAGCCTGGAAAAACAAGTGAGCCAAGGCAGACAATGATCCAAGCTGCGACCACTCTAGAGGATGAAGTAAGAACATCATTGTGGCATCCACCCGTCAACCTGGACCACCTTGAAGAGGGCCAACGAGAGGTTGTTCAAAGAATGTTGTATGAGGAGTCAAGTGCCTTCAGCAGAAATGACAATGACATTGGTTGCATACCCAGCTTGCAGATGCCAATCACACTTAGGGACGACATCCCGGTTCAGAGAGCGTACTCATCAGTGCCAAAACCCTTGTTTAACGAGGTGAAGAGCTACATACAGGATCTCCTAGCGAAAGGATGGATCGTCAAATCAAAGTCACCATATGCCGCTCCAGTAGTCTGTGTCCGCAAGAAGGATGGCAAACTGAGGCTCTGTGTTGATTACCGTCTCCTGAACAGGAAAACCATCCCTGACCGTCACCCATTGCCTAGGATACAGGATCTGATCGACACCCTTGGGGGATACTCCTGGTTCAGCATTCTCGACCAAGGCAAAGCGTACCACCAGGGGTACATCGCAGAGGGATCCAGACACATGACAGCATTCATCACACCTTGGGGGCTGTATGAGTGGGTCCGGATTCCCTTTGGTTTGTCCAATGCGCCTGCTGCCTTCCAACGCAGTATGGAAGAAATGCTTGATTCTCTCAGGGATGAGTGCTGCATCCCGTATCTAGATGATGTCTTATGTTATGCACAGTCCTTTGAGGAGCATGTGGAGAGTATTCGTAGAGTGTTGAGGGCCCTCCAGTATCACGGTGTAAAGCTGAAACCTGAAAAGTGTGAAATGTTCCGGAGTGAAGTCAGGTACGTCGGACGGCTAGTGTCAGCAGAAGGAGTGCGGATAGATCCTAAGGATCTGGAGGCTGTCCGATCTTTGACCACCAGGACTCCTGAGACAGTGGGTGATGTGAGGAGATTACTTGGGTTCCTCAGCTACTACCGTGCCTTCATTCAAGACTTTTCCAGGACAGCCAAACCCTTGTATGAATTACTGCAGGCGAAGCCTGGGACAACACAGGTTACTCACAGTAAGAAGAAAGCGAAAGGCCCACAAGTTCCCTCCAGGACTCCAGTAGAATGGACCAGGGACCACCAACAGATCCTGGAGGAACTAATTGGTATGTTAGCAAGCCCACCTGTACTGGCATATCCGGACTTCAACTTACCCTTCACGCTGCACACTGATGCATCCGAAAGGGGTCTAGGGGCCATCCTCTACCAGCGTCAAGATGGAAGGTTGAGAGTTATAGGATATGGATCCAGAACATTGACAACAACAGAGAGGAACTACAGATTACACAGTGGTAAACTTGAGTTCCTGGCATTGAAGTGGGCGGTGTGTGAGAAGTTCCGGGACTACCTGTTCTACGCCCCACACTTCACAGTGTACACCGACAACAATCCCCTGACATACGTGATGAGTACGGCAAAGCTCAACGCAGTAGGCCATCGGTGGGTCGGGGAGCTGTCTGATTTCCGGTTCGATGTCAAGTATCGGCCAGGGAAGGTCAACATCGACGCAGACACCTTGTCCCGTCTCCCTTTGGACATTGAAGTATACACATCAGAGTGCACGGAAGGGCTACCCGCGGGGGCAATACAAGCAGCATGGGAGGGCAGTCATGTGTCGAAGATGAAGGACGTGGCCTGGGTTGCTGCCCTGTATATGTCCACGGGGGAGGATGAACCACGTCAGCCCACCACCTGTTTGCCCACAATAGGACAGGATGAACTGATTCAAGCCCAGAAAGAAGATTCTGTAATCTCTCAAGTGAGACAATGGAAGGAGGAGGGTGTCACCCTCACAGACGAGATGAGGGGAGTTTTGACAGGAACCAACAGAAAGCTGATGTATGAGTGGAAGAAGCTACAGCTTGAGGGAGGACTCCTATATCGACGAACGAGGGAGAGAAAACAGCTTGTCTTACCGAGCAAGTACAAAAAGCTGGCACTTGAACACCTCCATGACAAGATGGGACACGTGGGTACAGAGCGAGTACTGAGCCTGGTGAGGGAACGGTTCTACTGGCCATACATGAAAGCTGAAGTGGAAGAATATGTGACCAGGAAGTGCCCTTGTATAAAACAAAAGAGACCGACTTTACATGTTCGAGCGTCCATGGGTTGCATCACAACACACTCACCTATGGAGCTGGTCTGCATTGACTACCTGCACCTGGAACCGAGCCGTGGAGGATATGAATATATCCTGGTCGTCATGGACCATTTCACAAGGTTCGCCCAAGCCTACCCAACCAAGAACAAGTCAGGGCGGACTGCAGCTGAACGCTTGTTCCAAGATTACATTCCACGCTTTGGATACCCGGCCAAGTTACATCACGACCAGGGCCGTGAGTTTGAGAATGAGCTTTTTCGCACTCTCCAACGGTTCGCTGGAATCAGCCACTCTCGAACGTCGCCATACCATCCCCAAGGAAACCCAGTCGAGAGGTTCAATCGGACCCTACTACAGATGTTGAGGACACTGGCAGACAAAGAAAAAGAAAAGTGGAAAGAGCACTTACCTCAAATCGTGCATGCCTACAACTGTACACGGCACGAGTCCACTGGATATTCTCCCTTTTACCTTTTGTACGGACGGCATCCTCATCTTCCAGTAGACCTGATCTTCGGCCTGGTGGAGCCAATGGATGGAGTCACTCCAAAAGGATATGCAAATCAGTGGGCGGCACGGATGGCTGAGGCATACAAGATTGCTGAAGGAAACAGTCGCCAAGCAAGTGCGAGAGGGAAGGCTCAATATGACCGAAAGGTGAGAGGAGTGGTACTGAAAGTTGGAGACCGAGTGCTTGTCAGAAACCTTGGAGAACGAGGAGGTCCAGGGAAGTTACGATCCTACTGGGAAAAGATGGTCTACGTGGTGAAGGGACAGGTGTCTGATAACCCAGTTTATGTAGTCTCCCCTGAAAATGGGGACAAGAAGAAAACTAGGACACTGCACCGGAATCTACTACTACTGGTGAATGACTTACCTGTGGAGGCTCCCGCGACGGCATTCCAATCGACAAAACCTGAAAGACAGAAAAAGACAAGAGGTCAGTCACCCAACCGAGAAAACAACAGAGACGGTGACGTGACTGACTCAGATGAGGAAAGTAGTGGAGGAGGATACTGGCTGAGGAGCCCAGTTAGCTGGACAGAACCAATGAATGACCATCCACCTGAGCAAGCATCTGTAAGAGGAGAGTTCAATCAAACACAAAGAAGGGAAGTATCAAGAACACTGGAAAAGCTACCAGAAAGAGAAGTGAATACTTACCTGTTACCACCTGTGGGGGATGATGTGGACGAGGAGAGGGAAACAGCTGCTTGTTTTGAACCAGAGGGAGTAGCAGGAGAGGTTGAAAGTCCAAGTGTGGGGGATGAAACTGCAGTTAGAAGGTCTACAAGAGAGAAAAGGCCACGACAGATCTACACTTATGACACTTTAGGTCAGCCTGTGCTACAGCAATACCCAACACTCAATGCAGTGACAGCATATCCGATCACACATATACCTGTCTGGGGTATAAATAGTTACTTACCACAAATTGGTTATCCAAATTCATACACTCCACACGCATACATGCCTCACAATTTCACTGTGCCTGTGTGTTGATTGCACATATAGGAGATAAGGGGTTGACCACCGGGGCTTTTCTTATTTTGTCAGGGAGAGTGTGATACACACAAAGTATGTTCACAATTGTGTTTTTTTTCCTTTTCTGAATATGTATATGTATACAGTTATTGCATTAGTTTTTTTATGCAGTGTTGAAATGCAAATGAACAAATGTATATTTACATTTGTATGAAAAAAAGGACTCTTATTTTGACATTCTGGCTGGAGAGTCGCGAACGGAACTGCGCATGCTTCCTCATATCTGCAGAGGAGCTGTATAAGAGCAGACGCGACTCTCTTGTCTCTTTCTTTGAATCCTGTTTTACAGGTAAAAATATAGATATACAAAAGAGAAACCCTTGAAAAATATCACAGCAATTGCACTATTACCACGTTTGGTAAACGTATGGAGAATGTAAAATGTTAACTGTGTTTATATGATAACGTTTCGTTCGTCTTGATGTATGCTGTCTATAACGTGAAGAAAATAAGTTGTTATGCTCCAGTGGTCATTATAATCGAACTAGTATTGTATTAATAGTTGTTTGATCATAAAAAGTTTGTTTGCTCGTGTTAATGAGTGAATAGGTAGAGTTAAGTGTATCTTTGAAGCTCACTCTGTGATCACATTTGCCGCGCTTGCCAGTCACGTGACCAGGCACTGAGGGAAGCATAGAAAGTTTCTGAATCTTTCTGTATTCATTAATATCCATTCCTGTGGAGGTAAAAGAGTGAATTGTGTTTCACAACTGTTTTAAAAAGCGAGTGCCTTTTGGAAAACAGTCTTTCCCAGTATATATGAAGTACATTCATATTAAATATCATTGTGTTAATGAATATTTCTATTACTGTTTATAAAATATAATACTTATATAAGTTAAATGTTAACTAAAGATGGTAAAGTGAAGAAATGAGACTTCTGATTCTGAAAGTGATTTATTTTGATGTTGGTGACAAAAGTGATGTGATGAGACAGACAAAAGAATGTGAATTAATGCTTTAAAAGCAACTGTTGTGCTAAAATTGACTTATTGTGTATAAAATAAATATATCTGCAGAGGAGCTGTATAAGAGCAGACGCGACTCTCTTGTCTCTTTCTTTGAATCCTGTTTTACAGATATCACAGTAATCTGTCAGCTGGGTCTCCTGAACCGGGGCCTGCAACATGATTTTAAACTGTTTTCATGTTGATATACACATTTACATTAAATATTCCACTCTCATCAATAGTGATAAGCACTGAAATTACATAAAGTCATTACAGAGAAGTTAAACCAAAATTATAAGAATTTAGACATATGTAGTTGATGCGCTTAATCACTTTTCCTGTGGCATGCAATGTTTTAATGACAGCGATGAGTGCTATAATAATTCATATATTTAAACTAAACTGCGGATTTTATTTTTTTTGCTAGAAAAATGATCTATCTACACTTACTTTGATATTATGGCGGACACTGCTGGATTCGGTGGTTGAACGGTCCGGTAAGATTTTCCTGTTTCCTTTTTAAAATACTTTTGTCAGTGACGCGCAAGTCAGACAATTGTATTTACACTGCAATAAATGGCTTACCTGTTTCCACTAAAAGATGTTCACCTTTTCAGCAAAACTACATACATTTTATTTGATTTGAGTTGTTTAAACGACTGAAATACTATTTGGTCAGTGGAAAGAATGAGGTCAAGTATATTCTAAAATAGGCTATTTATCAGAAAACTAAACAGTTTTGTTTTATGGATATTTTGATATATTAATTTCAAAACATTCTGGATGACTTTGGTGAAAAAAATGAATGGGGCACAAATGACATTTAGTCCGTATCTCATATTTCCTTAACGTCTTGTACCTTTGACGGTGTTAAATATGGTGTCACGTGGATGGGAATATGCATGGCATGCAGATGAGGTTATGCATCCTAAAACTAGGTGTTGTAAGTTCCATATATGGTGATTTCTGGGAGGAGACAGGGTGGAGATGCACGTACGCACAATCTTCCCCTGACTGGGATTTCTAAAGAGATTTTTGCGCAAGTTTTGGTGTACACATGCTTTTATAAACCTGAAAACTTTTGTGCGTATGCAAAATCTAGCTTTTGTGCGTACGTACACTTTTAGGATGAAGTCTATGGAGAGTTTTATACATGAGGCCCCAGGTCATTTCTGCCGATTGGGCGATCTTCGACGTGCGCGTGAAAGGCTGTTATAGGGCCACATACACTTTCAATGTGGATGGCATACGACCACTATCAAATCGCTATTGAAGGAAGGCTAGAATTATTGGTATTGTGCAGTTGAATGGGTCTTCGCCCCGCGATATGCACCAACTTGTAAAAACTCTCCATTTATGTTATTATTATTACTTATGTACGTAAAGACGCCTCGTGGAAGGAGCCCTAGCCTCAAAGATAGTGTTCAGCATGCGCTGAGGAAGTGCATCTGTTACTGGGTGCCATATAATTCCTTGTGCTTGACCAGTTCTGGAACCACGGCTGATTGGGCCATTTCGGTGCCACCAACAGAATAGATTCCTTTTCCTCTCCGATTTTGCAGAGGCAGAAGTTTCTCTGGAGGAAAGGGATACTAGTGTACTTTCAGCCAGCTGTGAGCTAGAGCATCCACTCCCAGGGGAGTGAGTGTTCTCGGCTGATGCGAAGAGATCTACCTCCGCCCTGCCGAATGCACTCCAAATCATATTGACTGTCAAAGGGTGTAATCTCCACTCCCCGTGGATGACCCCTCACCTTGACAGTAAGTCTGCACCGTAATTCATGCGTCTGAGGACATGTACTGCCCGGATGGAGAGGAGGTGTCAATCTGCCCACAGAAGGAGGTCTCTCGCCAGCCGCAGCAGTGGTCGCGAGCTCACACCACTTTGGTGACTTATAAACGCTACCACTTGCATGCTGTCCATCCTGATGAGAACGTGATGGTGGAGAATGTCCGGGAAAAAGCACTCGAGCACCAGGTGTACAGCACCCGACAGTTTATGTGCCACGACTTCTCCGTTTCTGACCACATCCCGAAGGCTCCCCAGCCCGTGCTCGATGCATCTGTTGTAACATTCTTTGTCCTGATCACTTGGTTAATAAGAACACCTCGGCGATACGGAGTCATATTGCGCCAAGGGGTCAGCGTATGCAAGCAGTCGTGCGTCACTTTGATGCGCAAGGTGCCCATGTGCCATGCGCTCTGTGGCACCTGGCTCTTTAGCCAGAGCGGAAGCGGTTGCATATGTAGGAGCCCTAGTTTGCACACTGTCGAGGCGGCAGCCATCTGGGCGAGAGTCCTCTGAAAGCATTTCAGCGGGGGAGAGCGCCCTATCTTGAAGACTGCAAGAGAGCTGATCATTTTTTGTGAGCGCTCAGGATAGTTCAGGATGCGCATTCTGCTCTGCTTCAGAGGAGAGAGAGCAGCATCCATGCATTTCTTAAACGTACGAGGGGCCAGGGATAAACCGAAGGGCAGGACTGTGAATTGGTACGCTATCCCCTCGAATGCAAATCTCAGGAAGCGCCTGAGCGCCTTTCACATTCAGGGGCTACCTGAATGTGAAAATAAGCAATCTTTAAATCCACGGAGATAAACCAATCTCCCGGTCTGATATGTGAGAGGATTTGTCTCAGCGTAATCATTTTGAACGAGCGCTTCGAAAGAGCACGATTCTGCGGTCTCTGCCGTCTGTCTTTGGCACCAGAAAATAATGACTGTAGAAGCAGCTCTTGCGGTTTGTGAGGGGCACTGTCTCTACAGTGCGCTTCGCAAGAGGATTGTGTATTTCCTCAAAAGCAGCAGAAGAGGTGTGCGGTCTTCCCGCGCGCTGCGCTGAGGAGGAGTGGGAAAACGCAGGAGGATTTGCGCCAGCGCGCTTTGGCAGGAAGTGGCTAATGGCCTTTGACTGCTTCTGCCTTCAACGAAGCGCTCCGTGAACGTCTCTACCGCCACTCCGAAGAGACCTGAGGGATTCACGGAAGCGTCCAGAAGGGCCATTTTCTCTGAGTACTTTAATTCGATCAGAGTAAGCCACAGGTGATGATCTAGCACCACAAGATTCCCCATATTGCGGCTGATTGCTCGAGCTGTCACCTTCGTCGCTCTGAGGGCCAGATCCGTGGTGTGTCGGAGCTCTTTGAACACTTCAGGGTCCGCCTCGTCCTCATCCAGAGACTTGAGCAGCTTGGCCCGATATACCTGGAGTATCGCCATCACGTGCAGTGCTGAAGCTGCTTGGCCCGCCGCGAAGAAAGCCTTGTTGGCTAGGTTTGCAGTGGCGCAGCAAGGTTTAGAGGGGAGAGAGTTGTTTCTCACTCTCCAGTTCGCCGCGGCTGAAGGACAGAGATGGGCAGCGACGGCTTCTTCCACGGGGGGTGGGGGGGGGGTTCGACATACCCCACATGGTCAGCGCCGTCCACAGAAGACAGGAGGGAGGATCCCGGATTGTGCACCCGACTGATGAGAGGTGCGCATTACACGACTTCGTTATCTCATCGTGCACCTCGGCGAAAAAGGGGCTGAGTCTCCGCGGGGTGTCCTTTCGGCCGCGATCCGACTGGAGGTACCACTCATCCAGACGGCTTCTGGCTGGCTCGGCAGGAGGCGCCCACTCCAAACCGAGCTCATCAACTGCCTTGGACAGGACGCTTAGGAGCTCGACATCACTGTGATGGAGGTTCCCTGCATTGCTGCTGTGGGGCGCAGTGTAATCCAGCATGCTGCTTTATTCATACACAAACAGTTAGATCAAACAACAACCTAACAAAAAATGTTGCTCTCAGGGCCCACCAAGTTTTTCATAATACTTTTATTTTAATAAACAGAAGTGTTTTCTTTGTTACCAATTTAAAGGATTACAGTAGTAGCCATTACAGTTTTTAAAGAACCAGGAACCCACAAACACTTTCTTATTTAATTCTTATAAAAAAATGCTGAAATTCCTCTTATATTCATAAAAAGCATCTGCATCTCTACTACCATCAACAGCTAATAAATTCACCATTTAATCCTTTGTAACATAACTTGTTTTTCAAATGTCCCCCACCCTATTAGCTGCTTTTTTGTTATCACGTTAACTATTTTTGAAGTTCAACTAAATGTCATTAATGTTCCTTACGGTATCACACAATGACAGCGATAGGGTCTGTGCCAAGAAACATGAAAAGCCAAATCTCGAATAAAACCCATTTTATTAAGCACAGTTTAGAAATTCACCTAATGGAGGAAGATAAATAAAACTTAAACTTTTCATCACTTTATCAGCAGTCTACAGTCATTCTTTCAGCCGTTAGTCCTGTGGTGCTGGTGGTTTCGTTCACATTTGTTCTAAAGGAGACACAGGAGGTTCTTGACCTTTTTCGATAATTGCAGATCTTAGATTGCTCACCTCCTGATTACATATAGGCTATATATAATTTGTAAAGGTCTAATTAATACCACTTGAACTTGCTTTTCAGGCTCCCGAAGTGTTCCCGGAAATAACTTTGCAGTACATTCTTGTATGGCGCAATCATGGAGGGATAATCTACTTTTTTGTCAGTCTAATCTGAATTTTTTATTATATTTTATTCTTACTTTGTACTCAAGACTCATAACATGCTAAAGCCGCATTTTTCACAGGATTGTAGTTATGCTGCTCTTTTTACCAATTAGTATTTTACAAAATACCAATGAAGTTGAAAATAAATTAAAACTTATTTCTCAATTACTGCCAAATGATAAAGTAATTAGCATTAATGAATGATCCTAATGAATGGAAAACAAAGCAAAGAGAAACGAAAGACTTTAATGATCAGGCCAAATTGCACAGTGCAATGGAGTAGAAACAAAAAAACTCACAGGAAACCGCTACTCGCGGTTTTAATTAACAGAAGATATTCAATTTCGATAAATGATCTTGAAGAACTCATTAAGGTTTTAGATCTTCATACTTTACTGTCCACAAATAGTGAAGCTGCAGATGTCCCTGAATCTCTTTGCGATTCTACTTGGTTGCATTGGTGATGGGTTTGGAGACCAGTAGATTGCTGAGGGCAGCAGGCTGAATCTCAGCGTCGTGCAGACATTCAGCCATCGCAGGAATCTGGGAGAAGTACTTCCTGGCCAATGCATGTTTCTGCTTGACGTTACGGATAACCACCACATCGTATGCCTGCAAGTGAAAACAGAAAACATTTGTAGAGTGGAACGAATGGCGTTGCTCTCAAGTGGTGGGAGAGACAAATGTGTTCTGTAAATGCATTACATGTAAACACCATCTCTAGAAATGAGATTTTCCAGGTGTACAGTTGGTATTCATGATTTAGATGTTCTGCCAGATGTAATCCTTTATCTTTTTTGACTAAAGCTATAGGTATATTTTACATTATTCTGCAAAAGTTTTTTGTTCTGCCATTTATTCTGAAGCTTTACTTGGCATTTAGATTAGTGCAATATTGCTTGAATATTTAATATTATATCATATCCTGAGGTTAATCATTTCTTTCAGTGTGAAGAAAACCATTCAAGAGCAGAAGTGGCTGCAGTACCTTCTCGATGTTCTCCAGTTTGAGATGTGCGGCCGCCTCATCCTTTTTAAGTAGGATGCAGTTCCATGGGCTCCAGTCCAAATGCTTCTCCCAGTGCACCAGCAGTAAATCATGAAGGTCTTTCCAGCCACTCAAAGCAGACTGAGCCCCCCACAGCACATCCACTAGGTACCGCAGGTCTTGCTCCTTATGAGGACAGGAAGTGTCTTGAACACAGCATCGACTTGGTGTTCTATTCGTCTTAAAGGTGGACTACGTGATTTTATTCCCGCATTCTCCACCAAAAGAAATGAATAGCACATTTGACTGATATGTTTAAAATCATGTAGACTAGCATGAGATTGTACAGAGAACTGTAGTCATTTCAGTAACTTAGAAAAAGGTTTTTCTTTTTCTTGTTTGTTACCGTTTTCATATGTAAAAAAGATGCAACTACAATATTTTTATATTACTGTTATATAGTGTTACATCGCAATAAATAGATTGTTCAAAAGAATAAATAAAATAAAACTTAGAAAAAGTTGTTTTATTCTACTTTAGGGTGGTCCATCCTGATGGTGGCAGCCATGTTAAAATTACATGACCAATAGTGTCTTTGACAATTTATTACACCGAGGCATAATACTTCCATACTCGTAGGTGCTAAAGGGTTAGTTCACCCAAAAATGAAAAGTTTGTCATTATTCACTCACCCTCATGTTGTTCCAAAAGATATTTTTGATGAAATCTGAGAGCTTTCATTCTGACCCTCCATAGACAGCAATGGAACTACCACGTTCAAGGTCCAGAAAGGTAGTAAGGACATCGTTAAAATAGTCCATGTGATGTCAGTGGTTCAACTGTAATGTTATGAAGCTACAAGATTAATTTTTGTGCAAAAAAAAAAAAAAAAAAAAAAAACTTTATTCAACTATTTCTTCTCTTCCTGGTCAGTCTTCAATGTGCATTCATGAGAGTATCATGATGCATGGTTGAACCACTGATGTCACATGGACTATTTTAACCATGTCCTTACTACCTTTCTGGGCCTTGAATGTGTCAGTTGCGTTGCGGTCTACGCAGGGTCAGAAAGCTCTCGGATTTCATAAACCTCTTACTTTGTGTTCTGAAGATGAATGAGTTTGGAACGACATGAGGGTGAGAAATTAATGACAGAATTTTAATTTTTGGGTGAACTATCCCTTTAAGACATGTATCGTTTGTTTATATAGACTAATTTCATGTAATGTGTCACAAGTGGAGGAAAAAAGACAGGTTTTGCGAAAACTGACATGGCTCTTTCATTATGATTGAAATTAATAATGAATGAATAGTTACCTGCAGCAGGTAAGTGATTTTGGCTTCTGGGCTGCCTTCGGCCTCAGATTCACGCAAGCACCTGAGAATGTTCTTGTAAAGAGAGAAGTCTTCTCTTCGACGAGCCTCATTGTCTAAATCCATACAGCAGCAACAAAGGCCAAACAAAGATGCGTTTGTCTTCAGAGCAAAGTCAGTGGATGACTGATACTCATTACAGCCACGACACAAATAGATGTTCTTTTTCAGGTCAGCAGGATCTTGAGGCACCTGTGGAGAGCAGTTGTAAATAATGGAGTTGGTTTCAAAGAGCGAGATGACCAACCAATACTTGTATTGAATTGATGTACTGGGTGAAGTTTAGCTCAGCGTTGTCGTCAAAAACACTTTTGAGTCCAAGTCAAGACTGAGTCCAAGACCATAAGGACACAGACTTAAGAACGAAGAACAACACTTTGAACATATGGTCCAAGATTAATAAAATATAGTCTAGAACAGTGCTTCCCAAATCTGTCCTGGAGGCCCCCTTGCCCTGCACCTTATGTATGTCTTCCTTATCTAACACACCTGATTCCACTCATCAGCTCGTTAGCAGAGACTGCAAGAACTAAATTAGGTGTGTCTGATTAGGGAGACATACGAAATGTGCAGGGCAGGGGGTCCTCCAGGACAGGTTTGGGAAGCACTGGTCTAGGACTTGACTCAAGGACCAAGACACTGAAAATATAATCTTGGATTCAGACTTGAGGACCAAGACCAACACCATGAAAGTATGGTTTTGGACTCTAACTCAAGGGCCAAGACCATGAAAATATGATTTTGAACTTGGACTCAAGAAGCAGGACCATAAAATATGATCTTGCATTGGGACTCAAGGATCCAGACCATGATAATATAGGCTTGGACTTGGACATGAGGACCAACACCAAGATATTGTTTTATGTCATGAACATGGGAGCATGTGGACTTGGTCTTGACTCAGACTTGACCCTCTTCTGATCTCTGTCTTGACTCGAACTCGAAAAAGTTAGTTTCGACTACAACATTGCTTTTGCCACATACCCGCAGAAATTTGGACACCTGAGGGTTGAACGCAGGGGTTTTGATGTACTGGAGAAAGAGGGTGGCTATCCTCTTCCTCAACCCCTCCAGGTAGCTCTTTTTAACGCCCCTCATCAGCAGGTCCACTTCCCTGTCAATCAAGTCCACTATATCCTGTGTTAGCTTGCATTTATGTTCCTGTTCACAAGAACATTGTAAAAATGAGACGAGCAAATATATGCTTCTAGAAAAGTGTTTATATTTTGAGCATGTTTTGGACTACAGATTTGGAACTGACCTGTACTGTGTGTTTGAGAGTGAGAAGCACATCCAGACGTTCGTCCTTTGTGAACTGAGCCTGGGTGGTGCTACTGTATAGGTCTCGCAGCTCCTTGGCTTTGATGGTGAACTGCGTGTCCATCTGTGTCATCTTCCCATCAAATGCACGCCATTTCTTTGCTTCTGCACACTGAGAAGAAGTCATACACAATAGTCTTTGCAATTTTTTTTTTTTTGCTTTTAGTAGAGATTTCTATAAACAATTACAGTAAATTATATAATTATATATAGAATGATATTATCATTGTATAAACACATTTTGTACCTTTGCAGTTAATTTATAAAATTCATATTAATATAAAATGTATTTGTTACATGTTGGGTTTTTTGTGACTGTTCCATGTCGGGTTTTCTGTTTTCCCCTGTGTCCTAGTTCAGTTTAATTAGTCATTGTGTACACCTGTCCTTCCCAATTATCTGCCCCTTTATAAGTTCCTGTCTTTGTTAGTCTCACTGTCGGTTATTGTTGCTATTATTGATGTGTGTGCACTCCCCTGTTTGTATCTGCTCCTGGAATCCTGATTAAAAGAAGGACTATTTTCTATGCTCGTCGTGCGCTCTTTGCTCCGCACCACACCCGTAACATAATAACCGACCAAAACAGCAAGTTTGCGGCGTTTTTTCCCCCGTTTTATTTTCCCGGTTTTTGCCAAGTTTTTTATTTTTTTATTATGGATCCCGCTGCCCTCGTCATCCTGCTGGAGCAGGGGGACCGCTCTCTCGAGGACCACACCGAGGATTTTTTGTTCCTGGCCAACTTAACACACTTCCCGGACTACTGCCTCAGCACGTTCTACAGAGCTGGACTTAACATCACCACACGGCGGCAGTTGTCCGGGGACGGCCCTCGAGAGAGCCTCGCCGCCTTTATCGAGTGGGTGCTGGTGTCTTGCAAATCGCAACTCACCGTGGACCTCGCAGAGAATGACACCAGCCCCACTCGGGACCCAGCGCCCAGTCCACTACCACCCCGCAGCGCGGAGCTGCCCGAGCCCACTGCAGACGGAGAGCCAGAGCCTGCCGCGGTCGTTGAGCCATCGCCATCAGGAGCGACAGAGCTGCCGATCGTCCCCGAGCCCCAAACGTCTGACCAGGTGCGAGAGCCGGCAGTGCATCCGACGGTGGAGAAAGCTGTGGAGATCGCGGGGGCGATGGAACGCCCCGCCCACGGCGCCACCGCTGAGGGTGAGCATGAACTGGACCTGGGAAACCTCATTAACTTTCACACTGACACAATCATCCTGAAGCCAGCTCCTGTATTGGATTTCTGGGAAATTATCCCACCCGACCTCCCTCTCCCACCGCCTCTCATTGATCTAGTTCCTACTCCAACACCCTCATCACTGGAGTTCGTCAGCCCCTCTGCTCACCCTCAGCACACCATCTGTGGCGTGGGCTCGCCGCGGGTCTGCCGACCTCCAGCTCTGTTGGCGTTGAGTCTGGAGGATCCCTCGTCTCCGCCCTCAGCCTCCGAGACCCAGACTCCGCCTCAGTCCGGCGACCCTGCGGCTCCACCATGCCTTCAAGCTCCCTCGGCTCCACCGGATCCCGTCTGTCCACCAGCTCCACCGGGCTCCCTCGTCCTTCCGGCTCCGCATTGGTCAGTCGTCCCCCTACCTGCACCTCAGGACTACTCTCCTTGGGCTGCGCCCCGTCCCTTCGTCCCTCCGGCTCCGTTGGGCTCCTCCTTCCCTCCTGCTCCACCTATGTCCTCTGTCGCTCCGGCTCCGCCGCGGCCTTCCGGATCTCCGCCTGCGCCGAGGTCGCCGAAGACATCTGCTCCGCCTTGGACCTCCGGATCTTCGGCGTCACCCTGGCTCTCCGTCTCCACCTCGGGCTCCACCTCCACCTGCTCCGCCGCCGTGGGTCGGTCCCATGGAGTCGGCGGTCACTCCTCCACCATGGCTCCTCCCTCCGTCGGCTCCCCCGTGGGCCACCATCCTGACTGTGGCCTGGGTCGTCATCTGGCTCCTCCTGTTCCTGGCTCCCCCTTGGCTCCTCCCACCCTCCACTCCCCCATGGACTTATTGTTTGGACTCCATGTCTTGTCTCTGTCACCCTCCTGTTCCACATCCTCCTCCAGAACCCCCACCCGCCCTCCTCAGTTGTTACGGTACGGCGTGAGGCCACGCCTTGCGGGGAGGGGGCGATATGTTACATGTTGGGTTTTTTGTGACTGTTCCATGTCGGGTTTTCTGTTTTCCCCTGTGTCCTAGTTCAGTTTAATTAGTCATTGTGTACACCTGTCCGTCCCAATTATCTGCCCCTTTATAAGTTCCTGTCTTTGTTAGTCTCACTGTCGGTTATTGTTGCTATTATTGATGTGTGTGTGCACTCCCCTGTTTGTATCTGCTCCTGGAATCCTGATTAAAAGAAGGACTATTTTCTATGCTCGTCGTGCGCTCTTTGCTCCGCACCACACCCGTAACAGTATTAAATTCATTAATACATTTCAAGGACATTTTTGTTTACTTATGCCTGATGTAAAGTCTGGGTCATGAGGCAAAAACAGCTCAAAAACCACTGCTATAGAGGAAGTAACATAAAACTGACTTTTGATCTAGCATATTATCAGTTAGTTATCATTAGCCACTTGTTACAAAGTGCATTTTCATTGCATTTTATTACACTGACATTTCTACTGGAGCAACATTAGGTTAAGGACACAATGGAGAAAAGTTATGAATGAGCAATCTTCAAAATTCTAAACCAAATGAATCTCCTGCCATGCAGATTTATTATTTGTAAAATCCTATAATTTAAATACATTTTAAACCCATTTTAAATGTTTTAATGCAGAATTTAATCTCAGAATTCCTCCTTTAATGCACCGTTAACAAGCAAAGGTTTCGCTCTAAGCAATAGTGTATGCTCGTGACGAGACAGCCGATTAGCAAAGATAGACACCTTGTTGAGAAAGGCTTGTATGGCCTTATCCTGGTTCCTCGTGCCTGCAGCCATTCTGTGCCGTTCTATGGAGGAGATGAACTGGGTCTCTTGCTCCAGTAGAGCGCATAGCGCTGCCTTTCTCTCCGCACCAGATAAGGTGACATTGATGTGTTCCACTTCCTCTATCCTCCATTCTGACACACAGAGATAAAGAATGAGAACCATCACACTAACTTATGTCCAAATCACTGCACACATTACAACACATATCTCCATCTCAGTAAATATATCATACCAGCTAAAATGTAGTCAAAAACAATTGAAGCTATTTAAATAAATAAAGAAAAATATTGAAAATCTATTTTTAAATATTTTAAAATATATAAATATCAGATTATATTATTTCACTCATTTGCCAAAGAATTTCACAGATAAATGAATTACAAAAAGTTTTTTTGTTTTTAAAATAATTCCTTTATGCTCACCAAGGTGGCATTTATTTAATTAAAAATACAGTAGAAACCCAAATATTGTGAAACATTATTACAATTGAAAATAACAACAGTTTTCTGTTTTAATATATTTCAAAATGTAATTTATTCCTATGACGCAAAGCTGAATTTTCAGCATCATTACTCCAGTCTTCAGTGCCACGTGATCCTTCAAAAATCATTCTAATATGCTGATTTGCTGCTCAAGAAACATTTCTTATTATTATCAATGTGCTGCTTAATAATTTTGTGGAAATACATTTTTTCAGAATTGTTCTGCTGATGAATAGAAAGTTTTTATTTTCAATGTAATTTTTTGTAACATTATAAATGTCTTTACTCTCCATTTTTTATCAATCTAATGCATCCTTGCTGCATAAAAGTATTACTTTAAATAAAAAATAAATAAAAAAAACTAAATGTTGGACAACAGTATTTAAACATATTTCACTTTCCACATAATATTCCACAAAAAGAAGTCAGTCTGTGAAGGGACTGAAATGAATCAGTCAATAATTTATTATAGCCAGTTCATTTGCATGAACCGACTGAACCGATTGACTGAAAAGCTGCACACATACATATAATACCACCAAAAAAGCAGTAGCTTGTAAAAGTTATTATGAGAGCAGCTAAGCTATTGACATTCTACTGAAAATTGTAGTAAAAGTTGAAGTTGTTTTTTTTTCTAGGTTAAAATACAACTTAATGCGCAGTCAAATATAAGTAATTTGCTGTCTATCAGCGGTTCAAGGATTTTCAGGAAGACCTCTTATTAAAATAAAGTCATTATTTTTTGCAATTCAATTTAGTCATTCTAGTGGGGCAGAAAATTTACTCGTCACCTTTAAGTTAGTAGCTTTGCTACTTGTCGTTAGTTACTACACAAACACTCACTTACTCACTTTTCAAGGCATTATAAAGCAGCTCAAAGTCTGCATTTGACTCCGGATTCATCCTACGGTGATATTCATCTCTGATCTGCTGCTCTTTTCCCTCTTTCTTCCTTCTCTTTTCATTTTCCAGCCATGCCAGATGCTGCTCTTTAGCCTGTCTCAAGCTGTCTGTGAAACACTTGGCTAGCCAGCGCCTGACGTATGACTGTAGCGTAATGACCTGAGGAAAACATACACACATACAAGCATTTGTCATGAACAGCGAAAGCACAGAATGAGCACAATTCCCTCTCAACCCCTCCAAACACACGTACAGCTCTCAGTCTCTTGCTGTGATACTCTCCTGCAGTGATATAAGTCCCTGGGGTGATGAGTTTGTCCTCCATGTTGGACACATAACAGCAGATTTTGGTCATCTGAGTCGAGGCGTTCTTGGAGCACTGCTGATCCTGGTTCTTCAACTCAACCGTCTGTTTTAAAGGGAAAAGAAAATTAAAAGTATGCACTGCAACTGGATTTGAAACTACACCGCGCAGTTATTTGATCAAAAATACATTAAAACAGTAATATTATAATATTTAATTACAATGTAAAATAACTGTTTTTCAGTATTCAGTGTCACATTATCCTTTAGATAATCATTCTAATATGCATATTTAGTGCTCATGAAACATGTATTATTATTATCAATGTTAAAAACAGTTGTGCTGCTTAATATTCTTGTGGAAACTATCATACATTTTTCAAGATATTTTGATAAATAGAAAGTTCAAAACAGCATCTTAAATCTTTTGTTATATTATAAATGTCTTTGCTGTCCATTTTAAATAATATATTGTCTCCTTGTTGAATAAAAGTATTAATTTATTCAAAAAAGTGTTTTATTGCTTCTGTTTATTTTGTGAAAAACACATGGAATAATTGGAATCTGTATTTTATTATTACTAAGTTTCATTCATAAATAAATAAACAAAACAATGTATTTGTCAGAGAATCACAGTCACCTGCACCGTCATTAACCAGATCCCAATCACCTGCATACTGATTCCCCGCACCTGTCACCTACTAATGAACAGCACTATATCCACTCACCGCCAGCACTCCTTCCTCGTCCGGTCTACCGTTCACTACCCGAACCTAGCCTGACTACTAACCTTGTGTTACTTACCTGCAGACCTCCTGTTCTCCACCGCTCCTGTTCTCCACCGCTCCTGGCACTTCCTGGTCCTGTTCCTCCCCGCGGCAGTGTGCACCGCCGGCTTCCCTTCCTGGATCCTGTTCCCGCTCCTCCACTCAGCATTCACCCTTGCACTAATCCCAATAAACCTTGTATTGACTATACTCCTCCGTGTCTCCTAGCCCGTTCGAGACAGTATTAAATAAATATACTAAAACATGTAATAAAATGTTTTGTTCTGCCCTACAATTACGTTTGTGGTCAATACTATTGTGATTTTGGCCAAATTTGATAATTTGTTTAAAAATTTCATAATTTTACTAATTAAATTGTCTTGACATTATAAAGTGAGCCAATGTTTTAAAAATCATTAAATATATGGATTACATTTTTAAAGTTTTTATTAAAGATTCACTCCTTTTTGTGTGTGTGTGTTTCATTTTTCTAAACATTTTAATATACAATATTAAAATGTTTACAATAATATTACAATACATTATATTTTATACTGAATTAAAAGTTTAATTAAATAGTTATTTTTAATAAGCAAATGCATTATATGGCATTCTTCCACAAAATGACATTTCCTTTAATTTAATGTAAATAAAAATTGAGGCAAAGAGATTAAAATTCTGTACATTTAAAGTGTTTTATAAGGTGTCATTCATTCAGGGGTTTGGCATAGTCCAACACTGCAATTATCCATTTTATAGTGTGTATAGTGTGTGTGTGTGTGTGTGTGTGTGTGTGTGTGTGTGTGTGTGCGTGTGTGTGTGCGTGTGTGTGCGTGCGTGCGCACACCTGTGTATCCCTGCTGAATATCTCAACACCCTTGTCAGGCCTCTTCTTAGGCATCGTCTGTTCAGCAGCATGATGAAACTCCGCCTTGGTCACTTTATGACGGTATCCTCCCAGAAATGCTTTCCCTCGAGTGGCTCTTTCGATCTCCACCACCACGTCCTGATACGAGTCTGTGTCTTCAAGCGAGAGTATTGTCACAAAGGCTTGTCTATCCTCATGATGAGCTAGTCAGCTGTAACCTTGTTTGTACCTGTTTGCACCCTGACAGTGATGACATCCGGCATGTTGTACTCCTGCTGTGGTTTGAATGGTCTCATGGGGTAATTCTCCGGGTCTAGTGAGCTCATCTCAAATTGGACCATCCCATGAGGCTGCACGCCAATGTCCATCAGCGTCTGGTCATCATCCACACTTTCTTCTAGAAATAAATAACTAAACATTATCAGCGAGAATTATCAACATTATAGGTTAAATAATTGGGACTTTTTTTCATCTCAGTGGCATCTCAATTTACCTGCGTTCACCTCTACAGTATGCATATATTCTTTTATTCTCAGAAATGTCTGAATTTTCCATGATTTCTCCTGAATATCTTTTGTTTCTTACCATCTAGAGTGATTTGTATGATGTCTGATGGGACCCTCAGCTCTGAGCTGAAGTGTTTTTTCAGATCCAGGATTGTGAGGCCAATAGTGAAGGCCACCGTTATCATGTGCCTCTCTGGCATCAGCAGGATCTTAACTGGAGGAACAAGAAACACACATGCATTAGAAATATAAATATTCATATGAATATACAAAATAATAAATGGAAAATAGAGAATGTGGTGAATATTTATTTAAATAAAACAAATGGTACCATGGTATATTAATGGAATTAATGGTAATACCATTTTTTTTTTTTAATCACAGTCCTGACTGATTACCATATTATACCATCATATTTACTTGGTATTCCAAAGCAGTGTTATTTTAGCATCATTTATATATCATTATAGTTTGTATTAATATTTTGAATGAACATTTATTTTCTAAATTTCTGTTTATTTTTTTAGTTATTTCAATTAGTGTTTTGAATCAGTTTTGTTTTTTGTATTTCTATTTAAGCGTTACTTATTTTTTATTTCAGTTTTGTTTGTTTTATGTATTTCTATTTATTTACAATAGATACATTGATATGTTTTAGATATAATATTTACATTTTTCTGCTTTAATTTAATTAACAAGATGTGTTTAATGTTTCTGCTCCAAGTTATTTCAAGGAATACTAGGGTATTACCATGGTATATGGCCAAAACATTAATTTTATGTAGGTGCATGACTAAAACATGATGTTAGAAAACATGGTATTGCCAAGATACCATGTCCAAACAACCAGGGTAATACCAGAGGTTTTTTTTTGTAAACTTGTATTACTGTGGTAAAGTTGTTTCACCAGTTGCTGTGGAGCTTCCGACATCACTGGATGAAAGAGTCTGGTTGGATTCACTTCCTTGTTGGGTTATATCGTCTTGGTCTTTATTTAATTCCGTGATCTTCTCTTCTTGTAAAAGCACGTCTGTGGCTGTACACACATCCACTTTGATTTCGTGCGTGGATTCATCATCGTCTTCATGAACTTCAGTCTCTATCTGAATGGCTTCTCTTGATATGTTTTGCTCCGCTTCAGGACTCACAGTTTCAGTCTCCGGCTCTGACATGGCAAATTTCTCACACCTGAACGCTTAAAACATACAGTTAAATCATTACACAATTTCACCCGATATTTTTGAAAAATAATTTGACGGCAAAATTTTTATTAACGTTCAAAATAAATGTGTCGAGCCTAGGTTTACACGGAGTTGAAATTGTTTGACTGCTGCTATGGTAACCATGGAGGGATGTCCGATTCGCGAATGAGTCATTCTCTTGAACCGATTCTTTTTAAAGGTTCAGTCGAACCGATTCGCAAAGCGTTTGTAATGACTTCGGATTAAATATACAGTATATATATATATATATATATATATATATATAAAGATGGTTAATTAGCCTTACAAAACGGAGCTTCATATATTCGTACTTATTATTAGTATATTACTCTATCATGGTATTTACTGGGTTCTCCAAAATTCTTGTGCTTCGGTATTATACATTAAAAATACCATGCATTTTTTTTTATTGCATATTAACAAAATTAGCAATGACACTTGTATATAGTATAATAAAACAGTCATAAAATACCAACTTTACAACAAACAATAAGAAACAAAATACCTGTGGGGACAAAATAATTTGCACTCGTCCCGTCCAAATGAATCGTTTCACTGAAATGAATTATGAAAAATCACTTGATCCTGCCCCCTGCTGTGCCTGTGTAATAATGAAAAACAAACAATCCTGCATTATGCAAATTAGATTAAGATTAGGGTATCTTGGGGCATTTAGAATGAATAATAGAAAAGTGAATTCTCTCACTTCCCAGAGTATGACAACATGTTTTATTCAGGTGTGTGTTGCCTAAAAGTGTCTACAATAGAAACAGACTATATCTAATGGAATGGCATTTATTGCATGGCATTTCACTGGCAAAGAAAGCAGGTCATGGTCAGCCTATAAAAGCTCATGTAACTTGGTGGTTAGAAAATTGACCTTGATGAGTCTAGTCACATAGGTGAGCACATAGGTTATGCTTACTGAAAGGTTCATGTTTGTAAATTTAACTCGTTTTGTTGCACTTTGCTCTGATTAGCTCCAGTAGTCACTGATGCTCTTTGATTTATGGGACATATTTTCTAGATGGGCATGTTATGTGGGACAAGATGGATGAAGATGAATTCACCGATTATCTCATTCAGCTGAGCATTGAAGAATCTGCAAAATCGAAAAATAGGTATGTTCACTTATCTTCTAAACTAACACATTGGTTTGACTGATTGATGTATTCCTTTTTTATTGTATGTACGTGTTCATGGAAACTGAATATTTAAAAGTATAGCAAAAAGCAATACTTTCTCTCAGAGCATTATTATATATTCTTGAAGCTCCGCCAGTGATGAGAATGTGAAACTGATGGCAGCAATCCAGACAGGTAATGGATCAATGCCTTCAAATATTTTGTTTCCGTTCTATCACCATAAACATGAAAAGATACTTGAGGTTCCTCACACTTGCTGAACCCCCTGAAGAACCTCAGGACCCTTCTGAGGATCCCACAAATATCCTATTGCAGGGGTTTCCAAACTTGGTCCTGGAGGGCCAACATCCTGTAGAGTTTTCCAACTTTTCCCAACACTTGCCCGTAAACATGAAGACCTTGAATATTGGTTTAGGTTTGTTTATTTGGGGTTTGAGTTAAACTCTGCAGGGCAGTGACCCTCCAGGATCACAATTGGACACCCCATCCTATTCAAGTATATACTTCAAGCGCTAATCTGGCTGCAAGTCTTTCACATATGATGGTGTTGGGATGACAAGTTCCTTAGAGTTCTTGCAGGAACTTGTGGGATCTATCTTGTAAGTTCCTCATAAAATCGTCCTTTCTTAAAGTGAACCTAGAGATTCTCCAATGGGGTCCACCAGTGTAACAATCTTAAAGGGGTCATATGATGCGATTTCAAGTTTTTCTTTCTCTTTGGAGTGTTAAAATCTGTTCATGCATAGATAAGATCCCTAAAGCTTCAAAGACTACAGTCTCAAACCCAAAGAGATATTCTTTATAAAAGTTAAAAATGGCTCATTTAAACATGCACCCACATGACTATGTCACAGTGTGGGAAGATTTGCATAACACCACCCAAATGTATACGCAAAGAAATAGGGCGGGATTTTTCTTCTCGCTGTAGTATTGTTGCATTGCCTACGCCATGTCCTGGAGACGCTGTGTTTTGTTGTGAAAGCAAAGTACTTTGTTTGGGCTTCCAAAATAGGACACAACTAGAAATCAGTGGTTAAGTTGTATTTACAACACATTCAACCCAATATTAGAGTGTGTGCAGCGCATTTTACAGAGGACTATTTCCTCAACCTGGGAGTTTCTCTATATTGAGGTATTCGGCCAATCACAACGCACTGAATAGCTGGCCAATCAGAGCACGCCTCGCTTCTCAGAACGATGAGCTTTGTAAAAAATCGATGTATTTCAGAAAGGCGGAGCATAGAGGAGCAACAATAATGTACGGTATGTGGAAAATAATGTGTTTTTTGCACTTAAAACCACATAAACATTGCAATACACCAAATAATGTTATTTTTAGCACCGTCATATGACCCCTTTAAGAACCACTAATTGGGCCACAAGTATTTTAACATAGTAGATTTATCAAGCTGATGCTTTAAACAGTGGTATTGAACAAAGCTATTACTTCTGTAATCTGTTTATGTCCCCTGATCATAAGGTGACAATGCAGTCATCCATGAGCTCAGGCAATTTCCTTCAGCCTTCAAGGAAGTTGATAGTAGAGGACTTCTACCGCTCCATCGAGCCGCCATGCAACCATCAGGGAAAGTACTGGAGGCAATTCTGGGTGAGTCCTTAACATGGATGGACACAATTCTGATGTAAGGGTTGGATAAGTTATTGAGACTGTGTCAGACATACATACATTACATTGGTTTTGAGATATTTGATAATCATATAATCCACAGTGTCCAGCCAGACAGACTTGGAGGACAAAGGTAGGAATGGAGAGACTGCCTTGACTTTAGCAGTTCAAACTGGACTGGAGGAGAACGTAAGGATCCTTTTGGAACATGGAGCACTACCACACAACCCCAACATCAAAAAGGAGTCTCCACTTCTGCTGGGTGAAGCACAACTTAACTGTTGATTGGTTGACCTGTTGATGTAATTTCCATAATAACTATAACTCTCTTCTTTATTTTGTCCAAGCGGTAAGAGTCCGATCTTATCAAATGGTGTACGCTCTCATTGCACATGGAGCTGTAGTGGATCAGGAATGTTCGAAGAGGTGGACGGCACTGCATGAAGCAGCCCAAGTGGGCTGTATTGACATCTTAATGCTGCTGTTGAGACGTGGCGGCCAGATATTAGTGAGGGACTGTCATGGAGCAACACCGATGAGTGTAGCAGCAGAATGCGCCAATCTTGAAGTCCTCCAAGTTCTCATTGATACTGGTGAGAAACTTTGATCTCACAAATGAGAGAGAGATTAAAGAAGATTTGTTTTAATCAATATTAATCCATCTATCTTGACAAGGAGCTGATGTGAATGCACAATCCAGTAATGGGGAAAGTGTGCTGATGGATGCAGCTGGTTCTGGAAACCCAGACTGTGTGGAGCTTCTGCTTGAACATGGAGCCTCACCAAACCTGGCCAGCTGGACCGGGCATCTTCCTATTCATCGTGCGGCCTATGAGGGACACTACCTGTAAGTGTACAATAATTTGAAATAGGTAAACAATAAAATACATTAACGTGAGGGTAGTAAAGTCTTTTTTTGTAACTATTGGCATTTTTAGCCTAGTAGAAACACCTTTTCAGTCTCGCTAGTTTAATTTGTCCACTAACAATGTCTAACAGTGTATATAAATCACTGGTGAATTCTGTCCTTTTTTCTAAAAAAATAAATAAAATAAATTCTCATCACATCTCAGATAATGTACTATATATTTAAACGTCACATTTTTAATGTTTGGATTAAATCGGCAGATTCTTTTGATTACTTTGTCTTGCTAAGGCTAATTTCACAATTAGCATTTCATGTATTATAAATGGATAATTACATAATATTGTTACACTTTTTTACATAATTTGACAAAATTACAGTTTGATCGAAATAATGAACACTTTTGTGTTTAACGTGTTTTTCCCTCTTTTTAATCCTTTTTATTCGTCATTTTTGGCTCATAATTTCTCAAATTTTACTTCCAGCTCTGGTAAACAAGCACAGTGACAGAACAGTAACTTGATGATGATAATGATGATGATGATGATGGGAAAAAAAAGATAGGAGTTCCCCCAAGAAAATATGCATTCACAAAAGCACTGAAATACAGTTTTTCCACCTCATTTTTTTCCATCACAAAACTTTGCGATAGAACACAAAATACATCGAAATATAATCTTCCTCCCATCTCAATTTTTTATAGCATCACTTAAAATACAGATTTTGGTTTATGTGCATTTCACTCTTTGGTAATGTCTCAAAATTATATGTAATGATCCAATTTTTAATGATGGATTTGATGGAAATATACATTAAAAGCCAGTTGGGAAAATGAGCAAAAATAAATGCTGACATGGAATAAAGTTTCAAAGTCAATTTAATGTGACATTCATTTTATAAAAGTGTGTTTTAATTCAAATCAACCCAGTGACAAAAGCTGAAGAAACCCCTATTAACAGTCAAACAGTAAAAGTGTTCAAAACAACCTTATACATATACTTATCTGAATTATACCAATTCCATTTACAGAGTGTTAAAAATACTGATATCAGTCACAAGCAAGACAGCTCTCATTGAGTCTGGCCAGAGTCCAGTACACTCTGCTGCAGATGGAGGTCATGCTCAGTGCCTGCAGGTCCTGATTGACAGCGGTTTTGATGTAAATGCTCTACTTGATCTAACCATCTCTGACAACTACAGCGACATGCGTAGGAGCGCCCTTTACTTTGCAGTCGCAAATGGAGATGTGACTTGCACTGAGATGCTGCTGAATGCTGGAGCCAAACCTGACCTGGATCCCCTGCACTGCCTCCTAGTGGCGGTGAGAGCTGGGAGGTATGAGATTGTCAGGATTCTCCTGGACAGCCAAGCAGATGTGAACTGTTACTTCACAGAGGTCAACGACACAGTGTTTCCCACTGCCTTACAATACTGCCTGAAGGATGAGGAGATGATGCGATTACTTCTTAATAATGGATATGATGTAGGCAAATGTTTCCACTGTCACCATGATTTCCATTTCAACATGGGGTTTGCCTGGAAGGACATGCATCTACATAATCCATGTTGTGATATCTGTGATGGAGGAGACAAGAAAATACCTGTGAGTTTTGGGCCTGATTACAAAAAGTTCTGTTCCAAAGCCTACATAGACAACATTTTAAGCACACTTTTACCAGCATCTTAACCACTTTTTTAAATAGTAGCATAGTATAGTAGGTAGTACATTTGGTTTGAAACTTACTTTGTGAAACATTTGCATTGTGACTGATGAAAAGTATGTTCGATATAGTATAAATGTGTGTAGTAGAAATGAAATTCCGACGCATTACAACTGCCATGTTGTCATGTCGCCTACAGCTCCAGTTGTGTCACTTCACTGCCATTCACAACTCCTCTCCCATGGCCTCATGGGATAGTAAAGTGTACATCAGATGTGCACAGGTAGTAGTAGTAGGTTATCTGGGTACTTTCTGCCAGCTGTTTTAGGATTCGGATGTACTACTCCGTTCATGTACTGTTTTTTGCCTACTGTACAGTACGGAAGAAGGCACATTCGAACACAGGTCTTGTTTTAGATAGATTCTAAGGAAGCATCATGAGTGAAATCCCAGAATGCACTATGCAAAGTAAAAAAAAAAGTCATTGAAGATCACAGGTTCTAGCGAAATATATTTCATTATACTGAGTACTGCAGTACTGCAAAATGTACTTGGCCTTGTTTACACCTGGTATTAAGATGTGTTTTGTTCGACCGGTTCACAAGTCCAGTGGGTGAAAAAAATATTTGATCCCCTGCTGATTTTGTACGTTTGCCCACTGACAAAGAAATGATCAGTCTATAATTTTAATGGTAGGTTTATTTGAACAGTGAGAGACAGAATAACAAAAAAATCCAGAAAAACGCATTTAAAAAAGTTATCAATTGATTTGCATATTAATGAGACGGGCCTGTACATGTGCTTTCTTGAGCAGGGGGACCTTGCGGGCGCTGCAAGATTTCAGTCCTTCACGTGTGTTACCAATTGTTTTCTTGGTGACTACGGTCCCAGCTGCCTTGAGATCATTGACAAGATCCTCCCGTGTAGTTCTGGGCTGATTCCTCACCGTTCTCATGATCATTGAAGCTCCACGAGGTGAGATCTTGCATGGAGCCCCAGTCCGAGGGAGACTGACAGTTATTTAGTGTTTCTTCCCTTTGCGAATAATCTCACCAACTGTTGTCACCTTCCCACCAAGCTGCTTGGCGATGGTCTTGTAGCCCATTCCAGCCTTGTGTAGGTCTACAATCTTGTCCCTGACATCCTTGGACAGCTCTTTGGTCTTGGCCACGGTGGAGAGTTTGGAATCTGACTGATTGATTGCTTCTGTGGACACGTTGTCTTTTATACAGGTAACAAACTGAGATTAGGAGCACTCCCTTACCTGTATAAAAGACACCTGGGAGCCAGAAATCTTGCTGATGGATAGGAGATATTAATAGGAGACTTATTTGACTCATTAAAATGCAAAAAAAATATATTTGAAATGAGTTTTTCTGGATTTTTGTTGTTATTCTGTCTCTCACTGTTCAAATAAACCTACCATTAAAATTATAGACTGATCATTTTTGTCAGTGGGCACACGTACAAAATCAGCAGGGGATCAAATCATTCTTTCCCCACTGTAGATCTTCATAATTCCGGTTTACAACTGCAGTTTTAATGCGTCTCTTTTGTCTACTTTCAACCATTTTTGACCACTTTCCTGATTTTTATGATGGACGGGTATATGTATGGGCCTTTTCTGATCTTTCAAACTAAAATTGCAAAATACACTCACACAATGTACTTATGAACGCTAAAGGAGACAATGGAAAATTATATGGACATCAACAGCTTTCGTTTCTGCTTTGATAGCTGCAAACTATGACGAAAGCTGGGGGTTTGTGTTAGAATCAGGACTGGTAAGAAAACATTGTGCTTTTTACATTTTTCGCACCATTTTTCACATCTTTATACCAGGTGTAAACAGGGCCAAAGATTGTTCTATATAACTAAAGGGATAGTTCACCCACATGAAAATTTATTTCATTCAAAAGTCATTAATTACATGTTGTTCAAAACCCGTAAGACCTTCGTTCATCTTCAGAACACAAATGAAGATATTTTTGATGGAATCCGAGAACATGCAGCAGAGACTGACATGGAAGAGAAGAAATTGTTGATAAACTTTTTTTTTGTCTCTTTGCGCACAAAACTTATTTTGGTAGCTTCATAAAATTACGGTTGAACCACTGATGTTACATGAACTATTTTAACAAAGTCCTTACTATCTTTCTGGGCCTTGAACGTATCAGTTGCATTGCTGTCTACGGAAGGTCAGAAAGCTCTCAGATTTCATCAAAAATATCTTAAATCAAAGAACAAAGGTCTTACAGGTTCGAAACGACATGAGGGTGAGTAATTAATGACAATTTTAATTTTTGGGTAAACCAACCCTTTAAATGAGACTGCTTCTCCTAATAAGTTTATGTTGCCATTACATCACAGTTCTGTGACTTCATGAGTCTGTGCTGCCTGGTTGACCTGTCGGGACAAGTGGTACTGATCCTACTGGACTATGTCAGCTGTGTCCCCCTCTGCTCACGTCTGAGATCCATCCTGGAGAAACAAAAGGAGTGGGAAGAGATATACACCATCTTGAGTGAGTTCACTGGGTTCAAATTTAATTATTTATCTGTTCATTGAGTCTTTTTATGACATATAGTCTCATTCTGGGTCAAATGAAGAAACTTCTGCAAACTACAGCTCAGAGTCTCAAAATGACCAAATGCATGTGAGAAGATAGTACCGGTTCTCTAGCAACATATCAATGGTTCGCTAGTCTCAGGAAATGCAGACTAATAGCTTCTGAATTTGTTCCAGACAACCCACGGTCCTTGAAGCACCTCTGTCGTATGGAAATCAGAAAACACATGACCATTAAAAGACTCTGTAATACCGTTATAATGGATTCTTTTCCACCACCGATTAAAAATTACTTGCTGTACAAGGAATATGATCTGACTTGATCAGTACAAACATAATTGAAGTTTTCTTGTCTGATATGGTCTTTCACTGAATGTTACATATACTGTATGTACTGCACATGATCTTTTTGTCAGTAATATAAAATGCTAATTGATGTAACAATTTGTAATGTGTGGATTAAGTTTTAGAACACAAAAAGCTTTTTATAATGTTAATTGCATTCATACAACATGGTGAATCCTATATTGTACAGTGATTAAAATGATTTTGCAACTGTCTAAAATGTACTTTCATTCATGTCAGTTTGACAGTGTCAGTGTGCTATTACTTCTGCTACACTGTCATTTATTCTTTGTTTCAGCTTCTAAACTCCTTCTAGATGATTTGAGTCAGAACAAAGCTCCATTTTTGTTTTTCATCCAATTCATTGTCTATTAACCTACTCTTTCCATTTTTTACCCTCTATTTTGTCTATACCACCCTCCATTTTTTATTTAATTAAAATGTTAGATGATGATGCGACTGCTGTTAAACAGTGGTTATGATGCAGAAAAATGCTTCTTTTGTCCTCATGACTCAACATGGGGTCGCTCCTCAGAACATACCAGTGAGAACATACCAGTCCCAGTAAGTTCACCCATAATGTCTGTTCCAAAACCTAGTAAGTTGCCAACATATGCACACTATAGGGTTGTGACGGTGAGGAAATTTTCCCACCGGTTAATCGACGTGTGACAACACCGGTAATACCGGTATTACCATGGTGGCGGTGGTGGGGTCGTTTGAGTTTTCCCTCCTTTCCTCGAATTTGCAGCAATTCGGCATCAAGCAGTTGTTTGTTTTTAGTTTGTTTGAGTTTCCCCACTTTCCTTTGCTTGTAAAAGCACCGTGCGCATTTTACTTTCACTTGGCGGAAAAATCACACAGTTTAAATAAAATAAAAACTAGCAAATACTGTGGAACCAAATAAATGAGAAACGAATGTAAAAAAAAAAACCTTCCAATATCACTTTAGATAAATGGCAGGTCAACAGGCTTTTCAAAATCCAAAATAATGTTTTAAACAGTCTTGTCTGTCTCACCTCACTCTTCTGTCAGTCACCTCGGCTCACTCTCCTCACGTGTTCAATGAAATCTGATCTGTGATGCGCGACTGTCGTTCGCTCGATGTGTTGCATTGAGCAGCCGTGTTCAGTTTTAATTGTCTGTTCTCTAACTGAACTAAATTATTTTTATTACTATTAAAAAAAATCTAAATTACGGTGAGGGACGGTGCCGCGGTGGGCAAGTGAAGTAACCGGTGTTGCGGCTTAACACCGATATCACCGCCAACACCGTCTATCGCAGCAAGCCTAGCACACTACAGACATTTGATCCAAAATGTATAACTAAATGAAGTTAAAAATTAACCCAAGATGGTGAACAAAACAAAAGAAATGTTTTTGTTGGTCAATACATAATAGTATCAATAAAACGGTTTAATCCAACCAAAATTGAATATTTTACCCAATGTTTGTATGTTTATGCTACTTAAACTTATTGTATGCTACTTTGGCACCATTAGCTTAGCAACATGCTAATAGGACACGTTACTGAAATCAAACGTGAGTCGAGTTTCCGGCTCAATTAATGCCAGTCAATTTCTATGTAAAGTGTTCCAGAGTTTACCCAATATCTGCACATCTACTGTATGCTAAAGTGCTGTAGCATTATCTTAGCAACATGCTAACAGTAAAATGTTAAAAATCATAAGCAGTAGATAGCAAGGTAACTCACTAGGTTTTGGAACAGAGCTAATGTGCACTTTTTTTTGAAAATAGGCTCATTTTCCAACTCCCGAAGAGTTAAACAGTTGAGTTTTACCGTTTTCGAATCCATTCAGCCGATCTTACGCGCCTGAAAGTAGTCCCCAGCTAGATTTTAAATCTAGCTGAGGACTACTTTCAGGCGCTGCGTAATATCATTGCGTCTGCTGCACCCATGGTACGGCAGCAAAGTTCCTTGATAATTACGCCGGAATGAGAGTATAGTTCCGAGCCATATCGGCCTAGAAAATCGCAACTTTTCATTTTCCGTCAATCTTAGTACACGATGTAACTACAGAAGAGTCAAGTTTTAAATAGGAAAAATATCTAAACTCTTTGCTCATTTTTGAGCGAGATGCTAACGGTCTAATCAGATTCAATGATCTATGCTAAGCTACGCTAAAAGTAAAAACCCAGAGATCGGCTGATTGGATTCGAAAACAGTAAAACCTCTACTGCTTAACTCTTGGGGAGTTGTAAAATGAGCCTATTTTCAAAAAAAGTAGAGAGTCTTAAGCTAACTTACCTCTGAAGGAAATGTGTTTTCATCTTTATATGAGGCATATGTCTCTATCTTCTGTTGCATGTAGTTTTGTGATTTCATCAGCGTCTCTTGGCTAGTGCAGTTCGCTGGAAGAGCTGTGCGGGTTCTCCTCGACTATGTCAATCATGTTCTCATCTGCTCCAAGATGAAAATGGTTCTAAAGAGGCATAAAGAGTGGACTGAAATTTCAGAAATATTGGGTGAGTAGCGTAAACAATTCTAGCATGGACAGACACTTAAGCTATACTTACAGAAATATGGATGTTGTAGAATTAGATAACAAAATATCACAAAAATATTGACTTTCCCAGGGAATCCTCGTTCACTGCAACACCAATGCAGACTTGTCATCAGGAGAGAGATGTCTCCACTAAGGCTGGGTGACCCAAAGTTCATAAACTTAGGTCCTTTCCCACCAGGACTGAAAAGCTACTTGATGTACAAAGAATATGATTTGTATGGACGAATCATGTATCAGGAGTGATGGCCTCTCAGGGTAAAGGTTAAGGAGAAAGCACTTTGAGTTCAAAACACTTAAAAATGTGAATGTTAAGTGTTTTTAACACTTTGCATTGAACACTACAATGTGAATTTCACATCACTTCCAAAGGACTTTGCCTCCAAAGCAATGTCTTGGTGCCATTTGTGCAATAAAATAATGTTCTAGCTGACAAAAACACGTTTTTATCAGATAAAAATAAAAGGGTTGATGCCTGTTCTATGAAGTCAGGCTGCTTTCCACTCATTGTTTTTATTTGAACTTTTAATAGCACTTTTACAACACATACACAAGGTGTATTTATTGTGTCTATTACAATGAATATAAGATTGTGGCCCCGTTTACACTATAAAACACAGTTTTTAAAACAAAAACGCACTAATGTAAATAGGGGTGTGCTCAAAATATCGATTCTTAGATACATACCGATATAATAAAAAAAGATACAGTATCGATATTCTAGCCCTTAGTATCGATACTCCGCCCAGCCATTAGGGGGCGCAGCGGCGCCCGCGAGTTTAAAAAAAACTCATGGAAAATGTTAAAGCAAGATGTAGCATTTAAGTGATTTCATAGTGAAATATGTTATGGCAGTAGTGTCACAAAAAAGAATTATAAGAAGATTTAATAAGAAGTTAAGAATAATAAGAAGAAGATTTTGTGCTTGTGAGAGCTCAGACTGTACCCTTGGAAAGTTAAATGTTGACTTGTGGTAATTTCCAGATTAAAACAATTTGTGTACAATTAATCAGAGCACTTAAAGTTGCAAATATTTAAGCAAAATGCACTTTGTTATAATGCACTTTTGTCTTCAATAAATTGAAGAAAAATGCAGAGTTCTGTTTGAGTAAATGTGTTCAGCATTAACTAATTGGCTCTGGCCCATGTATTTTTATTGAATCGTATCGAATCGTGTCACATTGTATCAAATCGTATCGAGACAGCTCTGTATCGAGGTACGTATCGAATCGTGACCTGTGTATCGAGGTATGTATCGTATCGCCAGGTTCTCCAAGGTATACAGCCCTAAATGTAAATGTTCCCCGTTCACGAAAACGCCGGGGTAGTGTAAACGGGGCCTGCATGTCACACCTCAGTGCTTCTAAACTGTGGTTCTAGAATGACCTGCATTGTCACAACTGAAGTAACTAAAGCAGGTCATATCTATTTATAGCTTTATGCCGTTAACATCAACAAGCATGTTCGGCAACCTGTCAAGCAGAAACCTTTGACTTATGTATTATCAGAAACTCACCACCCAACCTTGTGATAAACTGTCAGACACATTAGATGCATTTATAGTTTACTGTATACTTATCTTTGCCTGTTCAAGTACATCTGATAATTTAATTTAATAGAGATGGTTACAGATGGATAGCTTTTGAAAAAATGTGAGCATATTAGGGATGCGCGGTATACCGATACTGGAAAAATACCGGTATATATTATATTTCAAACGGTACGATATCATAATTTTGCTCAATTTGGTATTTCATACGCTGCAGTTGCGAAATGCATCTGTAGGTGGCAGTGCTTCCCAAATTGCTGCGCAACCGGTAAATGTGACAACAGAACAACGCGATGGATCAAACAGATTAAACTATCAACGCACCCGAAATTAATAAACAAAGAGAACAGTAGAAGTGAAATATGGCATTACTTTGGATACAAAACAGATGACAAAGGTGAACGAACTTACCTTACTGCACCTGTATACAAGCGTTGCTATAAATCATGCGTTTCCACAGAGACAACACATCAAACCATTTTAAGCACTTGTCACTTGCTCATCCTGATCTTTTCAGGTGAGTGCATCATTCATAAATTCAGATTTAATTTGAACTTTTATTTACAACTGATCAACGCACATACAGATGTAATACAGTAAGATCAAACGTGCATGTGAGACATGCTAGAATCTTGCATTTCATACAATCGAATATTAATTGGATTTGAATTGAGCAATAATTTTGCTATATTAATTTTAGTATCAATGATATGAAGGGAATATTTCTGCCGCGCTGTCGACCGCTAATAAGAAGCAGCAGAGAGAGAGAGATTTATTTAATGCTTTTTCTTTGGTTGAGTCTGAAATCTGAAAACAATCTGAGAGAGAGAAATAATAATGTGATTTTGAATATTATTTTGACTGTTAGAATAACACTTTACAATAAAGCAATATTTATTGCCTTAATTGCACAACTTCAGTTGTATTTTTTTTCTTCAAACTCAGTCAAAATGTAACCTATGTTCCCGGTAGGCCAGACATTTTGTTTTCCTACCGGGAAGATAAGAAGATTTGAATATATTTTATATATATTTTAATATTTTTCATATTTCACTTATTACTTCAGTTAGCCTATTTTTTTTTTCTCCAACATCAAAATGTAACCTATGTTCCCTGTAGGTTTTTTGTTAGTTTGATCCAAAGTTATTAAGATATGAATCTGTTTTTATTATTATATTTAATAAAACTGTTCTAAATTCAGTTATCTTTTGAGGCTGGTTATTTGTCACCTATGGTATCGATTTAGTATCGATACCGAGGTATTACATTCTGGTATCGTACCGAAGCCAAAATTATGGTATCGAGCCATCCCTAGAGCATATCATGACAGTGCAATGTTTGAGTCCTGTTAGTTAGGTTATACACATTCAATTAGCTTTGGTTCATTAGTTCTGGTGGCCCTGAACTGTCTAGTTTACATCACCATAACCGACAACTGACAACTTTCCAACAATAAGTGAATTTAAAAAGAATCTGGGAAAAGTATTTATTGCACAAATATGTAATATTGATTCTAAAGCTCCAGAGGTTTTCTGGTATCTGCACAGCTGCTTTGGAGGACAAGCTGAGCATAATAGGTAGCAGTATACAAATCCAGTCTATTTGGTCACCAAACTTGTATGTGCTTATTAACTTCAAAACCGTTGGCATTGATGGGGGTTAAACTGTGTTAGATGAGAATCTTAATACAAATTAGATTATAGTTTTAGTGGTATCCCAAAGGAGCAGTTCCTATGTCATTTTTGGCCAACAGCTGCTGACAGGTCTCACCGCTACAAAATGAACTCACATTCTTCTTGCAAGCTAATCTTGGTGTCCCAGAGAGACACCATCATATGCAGATACTCTGTCCTGCACCCTCCTCCACCAGCTTCCTAGATTAGACTAACAGTGTATCTAAACACGCCAGAAGCCTGCACTAATCCCATATTCAAGTATCGAGGCAGCGTAAAAACTCATACTCAGAAAGGAGACATAGTGTTACAAGTATGAGCAACTTTGGGTACCACAACCAGCTTGGCAACTATGAGGACATCGATGAAGATGAACTTCTGGCCTCCCTGACTAATGAAGAAATTCAGGAGCTGGAGAAGGTTATGGCTGAAATTGAACCTGATACGAACATACCCACTGGGCTAAGGCAAGAGGACCAGACGGCCAAGCAGCCAACAGGCACTTTTTGCCGAGAGGCTCTGCTGAAGCACTGGGAGGATGAGACTCACAGATTGTTAGAGGTAGGGACTATATACAGAAATTGAGTGATATTACAAACTTTTGCATTCCATTTGTTTTTTCTTGACACAAATGCTTGAGCTTGCCACTGGGGTGGTACCCTTAAAAGGCACCCTTCATGGTTAAGTAAGGTACAAAGGTGTACCTTTGTAGGGTACTGCCCAAGTGACAAGATGCTGTACCCCTATAAGTACTATTTAAGGTATTCTGAGAGTGTAGTCATATCCACATAACAAGGGCAAAATTATTTGTATGGGGGTCAGTTTAGGCTTTCTTTTTGGTAAACCAAAAAGTCAAAATCTTTGGGAGTCTCAGGTCTCCACAAGGAGTTTTCCATCTTGGGGACAAGAAGGTCTGCAGCTTCATTAAGGGATTAAATGTCTTTAAATTTATAATTAAGTCTAAATTTTCTGTGAGCAGTTCATTTGAGGCAGGTGTTTCCAATACTCACTTGTGGAAGGCCACCACTTAGCAGAATTTAGCTTCAACCTGCTCCTACACACCTGTCCATAAGTTTATAGTCCTCCTGAAGACATTGATTTTCTGGTTCAGGTGTATTTAATTAAGACTGGAGCTAAACTATATAAGAAGGTGGTTATTAATGCTGCGTTCCATTCACCTTGGAAGTCGGAGCTGGGAATGGTGTCACATCCAAGTGGACCATGTTGAAGTAGAGAAGTCAGAAAACCAAGATGGACGCACTCATTGTTAGCAATACCAGTCAATTAAAAATGCATAAAAAGTGGAATTTTGCACAGATAACGCCAAAGTATCATGTCAACAAACAGAGGTTGTATAGTACCGAGTGCACCACGGAGTTTATTGAGATACAAACATAATTGCAAATAAACAACATATTACTACTGTTTCTCACTAAGCAGCCATATTGGATTCTGAAGTTGGGAGTTGTTGTAATTCCACAGAGATTCCGAGTCGGAACTCCGACTTGGGAGGGTGTTCCAGTTAAAAACTCCTTCTGGGAACTCGGAACTTCCAACCTCTGAGTACAAATGGAACGCTGCATAAGGATTGGATGTACTTGATTTGAGGGTACAATTAAGGAAGGACTGTCAAACACAGCTCCTGGAGGGCCACTGTCTTGAAGAGTTTATTTCACCCATGAGTTATGGATAGCTTTGGTTAGCTTAGAAACTTTGGAAGTAAATGAGAAGTTGCCAATTTTATATAAAATAACCCTATTAAATAAAAATTCATTTTCTTCAAAGAGAGTTTCGAAGACTACAACACTGCTTCCACAGAACTGTTCAGCTGTTGTCTCAGCTGGTGATATCTTTCTTAAATAAGCATCATTGCTTGAGGTATGCCAGAGCTCAACCTTGTTTTCCTTTCTATGGTGACATTCAGGACAGCATGGATGAGTGCCAGACAGATAAGAGCGAAGAGGAATGTGGCAGTGAAGAGCCTGAGGATAATGAAGAGGAGGGAGAGCAACAAAACTGGGGGCTCAGAACAGGGGGTGATGGGGAAAAAGAAGCTAGGTCAAGCAACTGGAATTTTGCAGACTTGTCCCGATTAGATTGCAAGAGGAATGGCAACAGCGGTCAAAAACCTAAAGACATCCATAAAGGTACCCTTCATCATCACCACGTTACACCAGAGAGGCCAAGTGGTAACCCCACTGATATGATTAAGACTTTGGAAAACATCTTGAGTAACGACACCTCCTTGAGTGAAGTCAACCTAAACAACATTGAGAACATATCCCAAGAGTTTTTGGTGAACTTTGCTGATGCATTAATCACCAACACTCAAGTTGAGGTTTTCAGCCTTGCCAACACCCATGCAGATGATCAAGTAGCTTTTGCCTTGGCCAAAATGCTGAAGAAGAACTGCAGTATCACCAACCTTAATGTTGAATCCAACTTCATTTCAGGCAAAGGTATTCTGGCTTTGATTGGGTCACTTCAGTACAACACAACACTAGTGGAACTCCGATTCCACAACCAGAGGCACATCTGTGGAGGTCAAGTGGAGATGGAAATGGTGAAATTGCTAAGGGGCAACACAACCCTATTGAAACTGGGATACCACTTTGACTTACCTGGTCCAAGGATGAGCGCAACTGGTATTTTAACCCGCAACCAGGACCGCCAGAGGCAAATGCGGCTGCAACAAAGGAGAGAACAAGATGATTTAGAAAGAAGTGAGGAGCAATCAAAGACACGGGACACTGTGTTCCAGATTTCAACAGATAAAGATGCTACACAAGGGAAGCAGCCCTTGGTGTCTTCTCATTTACCACAAGTTGTGAACAATGTTCCAACTAGAAAAATCGCTGAAATGGTCAAGCAACAAGAAGAAACAGCAATAGAAAGTGTTGAGACTAATGCAAATAAAGGACACAAACTCACAAGGGAGAAACATACCAAGAACATTTTTCAAAATGAAAAACCAGTACCTTTGAGAAGAGAAGATGAAACAAAGAGTCTGGGAGGCACCCAGGAGTCAACACGTGATGATCTACTGGCAGCTATTCGTAGAAGCAGCATTGACACACTAAGAAGGGTAAGACATTTAGAATTTGTCCAAGACATTGCCTTAAAAAAAAACTGTGCCTAAATTTGTAATTCCCTCAAACAATATTACTGCACAGGATAGGAACTTCTGAACTAAGGGTTTGGTAAACACCAACTCTGCCAAATCAGGTCTCCTGGAAATCGATTGTAAGACTTCAAGCAATAAGTACCTTTTTATACCAAGAACTGAATTATTCATTCAGTGGTTGTTTTGATTGAGATCATTCAAATTACCATGAAATCATTATCTAGTGGAAACACATACATTCTAGTTCAAATTTAATAGATGGAAAGTTTAGTTTTGCTGCACTAACAATGATGTTGCCAAGTTGTACTTGCCAATAAGAGTACAACCATGCTCTTATTTGAGGGCTTCAAAAAGCGCTCATAATTTCAAGTTCTCAATAAAAGTAAATTTAAATTTTAAAGGGATAGACAATGCAAAAAAATAAAATGTACTCTTGTCGTTTTATACCTGACATACATACATGTGGGTGAACTATCCTGTTTTGATCTTGAGACATTAGTATCCTTTGTGGCTTTTACTTCATGCTTCTGCCATGTATACAATATTTGTGGCAGTTTTAACATTACATTGACTAGCTTTTTCTTTTTCTTGCAGGTCACCAATAATCATCGTTCCTGATGTATAAAACTGCTCATATAAAATGAAACTGGAAAACAAATAACAGAAATGAAAACATTTGTTCTCTTATAAGGCACTGAATCTGAATTACATTATTTATACACATTCAAACACAAGTGTTTCTCGTAACTTCTTTCCACCAACAAAATACTTTGCTCAATGAACAGCATTGTTTCAACATCTGCTTTGTAACTTACATGAGAAAGATCAAAGCCAAGAAGAAAATAGTTCTTTTAATAGTACTTTTAAAAGGTGATTGCCATATTTCAGATTCCAAATTATCTGTCATGCAACTAAGTTGAGGTTGATCCTGTTTGATCCAGAAATTTTAGCCATCAAAGATGCACAGGTAAGCAAGCAGTATTTACATAAGTTGGTACAGCTACAAGTTAAAATATACATGCATTGCAAAAACGTACGTTACTAAAAAGAAAAGCACCATATCTCAGGTTTGTAAATATTACCATTTATTTAAGTATAGAATTTAGTGTTTTCATTCCACATTCCAACCCTCTTGTAAGATTTGATGTCAATTATACAATTTTTTCAGCACTATCCTTACAGGACAAGGACAGCAAATTCAGTTCAGACAGACAATACTGTTAAACCAGCATTAATTGTACACAAAGGTTTGTTGTTGTTTTTTCCATTGCCTTAAATGTAGTTATCAGTCTAGCATTGACCTGTAAAAGCGTGTAACAAAATGGAAGTTTAATTTTTTTTTTCTTTTTTTTTTTCTTCTTGATATGACTGAAATTCTATATTTGTGAATTGATGGTTTTTCACATTCAGGAGCAAGCTGTACTCACGACTTTGCCGGTTTGAATCTACCGTATATTATTTTCTTGCTAATAAAGTGAAATCAAAAACTCAGAACTGTCTACTCTGTAACGTGCAATGTAGTGTGACACTGATCGTGATTACCACAGAAATCACATTTAACGTGTTCAGCCAATGTGTTCTCATCCTGTAGTGAATTTCTTTTTGTTATTCGTGCAAAAATATATATAGCCTCAATATATCAGCCTGGTGTACATTTACAAGGGAAACAATACAGGGGACATACATATTCTGATAGGAGAAACTCTTACCAAATCTAAGAATGCTAAACTAGGATTTGAATAAGAAAATCAAAGGTACAGAAAAGTAGGGTATGAAAATAGTGTTATCTAAATAATTAATCAACAATTAATAAGGACATCAAGCGTCCCGTCCATCTCCCTTTCCCCACTCACAGGGGAACAAAAACATTCAGGTCAACAAATCATGAATCCTGGCATAAAACTTCACATGGTTATTCCAGGAGATTATTTTACAGAGAATAAATGACAATACTTTACAGATTACATGAGGTATTGCACAGATTATTAAATGTTGCGGGATTAATCATCCCATTCGTCATCATCCTCAAAGTCTTCGTCATCCTCATCATCCTCATCTTCATCTGAGGACCAAAAAAATGTGTAAAAAAACATAAGTATCTCATTATTTATTGACAATGCCATTAACACACAAACTCAAATGAACCAAAGGATATTAGAGTATGAAAAATGCCCTTAACACATCAGCGTTTACATTGATTTAAATGGGGATGTTTCGACTGAAGAGGAAAAAGTCATAATCTGTCATGTCACAAAACTAATCTTTTAAGTTGGGCTTGACATGTTATGTCATCTTAAAAACGTAACAGAGCATTTTTATAGTATGCAAACTCGATTTAACTGGATCAACAACCGTCAAAATGAGGTGGAAAAACAAATTTGCAGTTGTTGAGTGGCCTGTTTTGAACAAACTTTTGAGAGACTGAAACAAGCACTTACCTGAGGAGTGGATGGCTTTGCTCCTCTTTTGCATCACCTCCATCAGAGCTCCAACAATGCCTGCTGACTGAGCAGGGGTGGGTGGTCCTGAGTCATTATCTGATACCTGAACATTCAAGAAGAAAGCTATCAGACAATCATACAAAAATAACTGTTCCTAGAACATGCTACAATGTTATGAAAGTATTTGGGGACTCGCACTACTGTTCCAAAGTAAAAATAATAATTTACTTCAGCAAGGATGCATTAAATTTATCAAAAGCGACTTTATAATTTATCATTTTTTATAAACATTTATATTATCACAAAAGATGTCCATTTCAAATAAATGCTGTTCTTTTGAACTTTCTATTAAGCAAAGAATCCTATTTTAAAAAAAGTGTCACGGTTTCCCCAAAAATATTAAGCAGCACAACTGTTTTTAACATTGATAAAAAGAAAGAAACGTTTCATGTCACGGCTGCTGAAATTCAGCTTTGCATCACAGAAATAAATTACATTTTTAAATATTTTCAAATAGAAAGCAGTTTTTAAACTGTAGTAATATTTTTTCAGTATTACTGTTTTTTACTGTAGTTTTCATCAAATAAATCCATCCTCGGTGAGCATAAGGTGATACTAACATTTCTTAGACTTTAAAAATAACTTTGAATTTAAGTGAACTTAAAACAATCTTCACATAAACCCATTATAATATAGTAAATGCCATATTTATCTACCTGTGCCCCTCAGCAGAAATATACAGAAATTGAATAATGTAATCAAACACTATTGATTTCCTCTTTTTTTCCCCAGTACAGTTTCCGCGCTCGTTTGACTCGCTCCTGACGCTGAAATGAAGTTGAAGCGCGCGTCTGAAACGCACCCTGTTTGATGTGCTTGTAAAGATGTTTGCGACTGAATAAATGCACTTCTTGTCAAGAAAAAAAGAGACAGAATTAGCAATTATGAGTGGGGTGGCCAACCCTAGGCCCCGCCCCTGCGTTAACAGCGTTAAATAATTTTAACGCGTTAAACTGAAAAAATTAATCGCCTGCATAACGCACTAATTTAGACAGCACATATATATATATATATATACATACATACACACACACACACAGAGAGTAGAGTAGAACTTTGTCGAAGCAAGAACACACACACCTATTAACAGGACAGCACATTCCGGAGAAATGTGCTCTTTTCACTATCTGTGGCCGTAAAATTAACATCTCACGAGACACCTAAAACAAAGGATATATGTGTGGAAAAATCTGGAATGTATTTAAAACAGGACTTCACGGTTGTTTCTTATCACTTATGCATAATTCAACCAGAAACAGGACGAAGACCTTGGCATCTGGAACGTTTCCAGCACAGACCCTCCCGGGTATATCCCGACCATTAACGCATAAATTCAATGACTATCAACCAGGAGAGACGGTTTTACAACCGACGTCCGAGCTAAGGAAATCTCCAGATCTCCTTAGCGTGATATTCTCCTGACCTCGAACAACTCTTCTCTCTCTCTCTCTCTCCTCACATTCCAAAGGAAGCGCGCTTTTTCTTCTTATTAACAGACAAAGAAACTCAAAGATTTGCTTAAGTATTTCAAAAAGGACAAATTATAATTGTTGCTGCTATTGAAGCAATATACTCAAAAGCAATATATACAATATATTTACAATATATATTCAGGTTGTATTTCATGAAATGAAATTAAGTTTGCTGTGTTATTAAATCTACGGTATTGTTGTAATCTTTTCATTAACATCTGGCCGAGCATTGAACAACCATCAAGACTTAGTCAAACTTCTAAAAAAACTTTAACATATGAAGCCGTAAGAACTGAAACAGACTTCCTAAGAGCGTCATCACATCACAGAGAAACCAACCAATCGCAAGAGGGCATCCCCGGTGACATCACGCAACAGAGATTTCAGCAGCCAATCCGCACCTGAGGTTCCCTCTACCAGGAAAAGAACGGAAACTCAACTTAAAGCAAGTAATATCAAACAAATCTCCTTAATTCTGCTGGAAACTGGTTGCATTCATCTTTAAGTGTAAAGATAGTAAAGTTCCTTGCTTGTGACTCCCTCAGGTTGAAGTTAGAGCATTCTTGAAAACGAGCATTAGAACCTTAAACTCTCTTCAGATCAAAACAATTCATTTCAATGTGTGTGTTTGAGTTTACCTATTATGTTTTGTGTTATTGTAGCTTAGAAGTGTTGTAGAGTAGCAAATAAACTTTGATTTTATAAAAGGAATCTTTGTCTGGTGCTATGTGATTTTCAAGACTTAAACTATTTGCCAAAGATCGCGTTACCTATGCTCAAAATTACCTAATCAATTCTGTGTTATTACCGTGGCCACGGGAATAATCTGAATTGTTAAAACACACTGGTTTTAATGCTTGCTGGACAAGTCGTTAATGAGGTATCGTTAATAAGGTATAAGTTGGACGTTTTGATTAATATCGATTAATCATGTAAATATCAATATCGAATCTTAAGAATAGATTCCCTAAAAGCTAAATTAAAATAAGGGCTAATCCTTTAGAATACATATATACATCTAGAAATACACACACACACACACATATATATATATATATATATATATATATATATATATATATATATATATATATATATATATATATATATATATATATATATATATATATATATATATATATATATATGCAGTCGTGGTCAGAATTATTGGCACCCTTGGTGAATATGATCAAAGAAGGCTCTGAAAATAAACTTGCATTATTAATCTATTAATCCTTTTGATCTTATATATATATATATATATATATATATATATATATAGTTCAAAAGGTGGATAAAGAACCCCGAGACACCGGGTACAACAGTGTCAGCTCACACTATCGTCGCCATCTGACTGAAAAGGGACGCTATGGTAGGAGACCCAGGAGGACATCACTGCTGACACAAAGGCATAAAAAAGCAAGATTGGAGTTTGCCAAAACTTGACAAAACCACAATCCTTCTGGGAGAACGTATTGTGGACAGATGAGACAAAAGTAGAGCTTTTTGGTAAAGGACATCATGGCATGATAGATATATAGACCCTGGACCACAAAACCAGTCATACAATAGCAAAAGCCAAAAACACATTTTAAACATTAATTTTATTATAAAATTATCTTTTTCTTTTATGCCAAAAATCATTAGGATATTAAGTAAAGATCATGTTTCGTGAACATATTTTGTAAATTTCCTACCATAAATATATCAATTTAATTTTTGATTAGTAATATGCATTGCTAAGGACTTCATTTGGACAACTTTAAAGGCGATTTTCTCAATATTTTGTCTTTTTTGCACCCTCAGATTCCAGATTCAAATAGTTGTATATCTGCCTATCCTAACAAGCCATACATCAATGGAAAGCCTATTTATTCAGCTTCAATTTAAAAAAATTGACCCTTATGACTGGTTTTGTGGTTACATATATATATATAATCATCCAAATATACTATAATACCTTTTTTAGTAATAAAATAAATGCTATAATTTATTTTATTATAAAAAATGTATTACAGTATGTTTTTGCACAAGATGTCCATTGTGACCACCACTGTTTCACATATATGCACATCTATATATAAAATAAAATTATAAACCTAAAAATAAAATAAATCTGCATAAAAAACCTATATAGTGACAAAAACAGTCTGATTTGTCACATGCACATGCAATTGGCAGTTTAAAACCTTATTTTTAACAAAATAGATGATTGACAGGTGAGCAGGCGTTCCTCCACCTTTGTCTGGGACACATCAGGATGTGTTAGCGTTAACAGTCCTCACCGTTTTGAGCTGGATGCCCTGTCGGATCTGGTCGAGTAGCACGTCACGTCCTGTGGACGACACTGGCCTGTTGTTTTGCTCCACTTTCTTTAACTGAGTGCCCTCCCTGATTTGCTCCAGCAGAGCTGACTTCCCACCCTTGGGTGAGGGCGTTGATTCACCGAGGCCTCCGTCCATATCAGGGGGTGGAGGAGGTCCAGGAGGAGGCGGTGGAGGAGGAGGTGGAGGCGGGGCGGCTCCTCCAGATAGAGATGGAGGTGGTGGTGGCGGGGGAGGTGGCATAGAGGCAGGGGCAGGTGCAGGTGCAGGTGGAGGGGGAGGTGGATGTCCTCTGCTGGGAGGTGGTGGTGGAGGTGCTCCCATGCTAGGCCGGGATGGAGGAGGCGGAGGGGGAGCGCTCGTGGGGGCCCTTGAAGGTGGAGGGGGGTGGTGGGGCTCCTCGTCCCCGCACTGGGGGTGGTGGAGGTGGGGGCCCAGAAGTGTGAGGAGGGGGTGGGGGTGGTGGGCCGCCCCGGGAGGGTGGAGGCGGGGGTGCTGCAAGAGGAGAAACAAATTTGTTCGCGTTAAAATGAATAAATATGCAGACTCTCCATGTATTATGAGTTGTTCAAGTCTTCATATTAATGAGTTGAAAGCATTTGAATACCACCACAAAGCCATAATTATAAGTGGGAACTTTCTCTAAACCCTCAGTTTCCGAGTTGGAAGTGCGTCAAATATGGCATTTGTCACTTCTCACCAGAGCTTAAACTATGCCTACATCATCCATTTTTCTTACACAAACACACTACTTTGCTTCAGAAGGCCTTTATTAACCCCCCTTGAGCCGTGCGGAGCACTTTTTATGATGGATGGATGCACTTTTTTAGCCTTCAAATCTCAACAGCCATTCAATGCCATTATAAAGCTTGGAAGAGCCAAGACATTTTTCAATATAACCTTCGACTGAAAGAAGAACGTCACATACACCTAGGATGTCTTGACGGTAAATCATGGAGTAATATTCATTTTTGGGTGAACTATCCCTTTAATTAAATTGCTATCCCTTTTTTGACCAAAGTGACTTGAACGAATCTCACATCTAATCACTAATTAAGACTTCCTAACTCGTACTTTCCAGGAGGACTTGATCATTAGAATAATTTAAAGCCTCCATGAAACCAAAATTGGAGTTTTAAATGTTTATTACCTTTGAAGCATCTGTATGCTAGTATAATTCTAATTATTGAGAAAAATAACTTCTGTGAAAACTAATAATTTAATTCCATAAACAATAAAAATAACTATACAAAAGTTAATGATAATAATTACAATAACTACAATATATGATATAATTATAACAACAATTTCTTATAATATTTACAATTAAAAATAGCAACACAGATCCCATTTAAAACCTAAAGGAGCAGTCCCATTAGCTAAATTTAGGCAAATTTTCAACCACAAATATTCACCAAAGTGTAAATGCGACGCTTAAATACAAACTAACCAGTTACTCATTCTACATATTACTACTACATATTGTCAAGTATTATAAACTACATCTAAGCAGTGATTCTTCAGTAGTAGATTGTTATAGTATGACAAGCAGCAGCAAATTAAAATATGCATAATTTAAAATATTTTCGCCAGCAAATGCCAATCATGTCATACACTAACGCAAGTAAAAAGTTTTTTTTTTGTTTTTAGACGATATAACCAACCTGAAGTAGGCTTACATTTTTAAAAGCCGTTTTAGACTAGTCGACTAATCAGACACAAAACTTCCGTTATAACGACAGTCAAATTAGTCGTAGGCTCGTAGCGCACATCCCTAGAAAAAACTACATTTTGCACCACACCAATCAGCAACAAATGGCATTTTCAAGTCATATTTTTAAGAGATCAACACAAGTAAACAAATGCCTCATTGAAGAATCATGGAAAATATTCATATATGCACAAATGCTATTCTATGAAGTTACATAAGATGTAGGCAAAACCTCTCACACCTAAAAAAAAATGTCATCCAAGTATTAAAAAACAAACAATCATTCAAAACAACCCATGCCAACCTGCAAAGAATCAGACTTCTAACACATGCAAATCTAAGCAGGTTTCACTCAGAAACACACACATTGCACCTACCGCACCACCTGGGAGGACCTGAAGGAAAAACACATATATTGATCAAATGTAAAATGCTAATATATGCACCCAACTTCTGTATAAAATCCTCTCAGGAATGTGTTACAGACACATTATTTTAATGTCATGAAAGGATATATTGGTTTTGCTGCATCATGCATTATTTTGTTTTCACTGAGGACAGAAAAGAACTAGTTAGGGGAAGTTTTGGGCTATTTTTGTTGATTCAGGCCTGACTTTCTGCCAGCGGATGGTTTGTGGACAGACACTGCAGGTGTTGAGTGCAGAGAGTCTGACAGCGATCAGTCTCACCTTGTCTCCTCAGCTCATTCTTCACAGCCTCTACGCCGCCCTTCTTCTCAATGAAGTCGTAGATGACCTTCGACGTCTCCTTGTCTTTGAGCTGGGCCTCAGAGATGCCACACATGTCAAACAGGTTCTTCAGCTCTGGGTCCAAATTATTCAACTGCAAAATAAAAAGGTCAAGTCATGAGCACGGTTTATTTACTAGATTCCATAAATGAAATATAAGTGCTTGCAAGGCAATAAAAGAAGGGTGATAAAGTTAAGCAAAACTAGAATTTTTGCCTGTGTCTCATAATTTGAAGTATCATTCATTTCCGTAGCAAAAACGTGCAGATTCGTTGCCGAAATGTTATGTTTAGGGTTAGGGGTTTGTTCAAATTACCAACCTTAAGTATGAGCAATAGTAATGCTTGCCTTAGTAAGCACAACTAAATATAGATAGAAGAAGAAAGAGAGAGATTATATATATATGAATGATAATGTGTCAAAATGATGAGTCAATGGATGCATAATCAAAAGGCCCAATCATACTCCAGTATGCAGATGTAAGATCAAATCGCAACTCAGTATGCAAACATCATCACTGCTGATTAGTTTTTGAATGCTGAAGTGTGAGTAAAAGGGATAGTAGTTAGCCCAAGATGATATTTTGAATAATGTTGACGGTAGCCATTGACTTCCATGGTATATTTTTTTCCATACTATGGAAGTCAAAGGCTACCATCAACTGTTTGGTTACCAACATTCTTCAAAATATCTTCTTGTGTGTTCAACAGAAGGAATAAACTCATACTGGTTAGGAATGATATGAGATTGTGTAAAACATGACTTTTTTCATTTTTGGGTGAACTATTTTCAAACTTCAATCTTCTTTTTATAGGTATAATGTTTAGAAAAACTAAAATCAGAGGATTAAGGATAAAAAATAATACATATTTTCTAAAGATCATCAAGTTAATAGTATTTTCAAATTAAACAAGTATAATGCTTAAAACAAAGATTAACTTTTAATTTTAAGTCAATAACTGAAAACGTATCTAAAATTAAAAATAAAATGATTAAGTAAAATAAGTGAATGTTTTTAAAACTCAACATTATCAAATGTAAATGATCTATTATTTTAATAAACAAGTAAAAAAAAAAAATAAGCCTTTTTAAAAGTCAGAAACATTTTCAAGTGCAAGTTAATGGGGATTTTTATTTTTCAGATAAGATCATGATGATTAAAATCTTTTGAGAAATGTCAATGCAATTCTGCCTTGCAAGCACTATTCATGATTTCCCAGTGTTCATGCTGTTGTCAAATATAGCACAATCCTGCCACCTTGTGGACAAACTGCTAACGTAACCATCTCAGCTAAATCCATCCATTATGTCATGCTCAACATTCCAGCTGCATGCATAATGCAAACCTTAAAATGTGAAGCCTTCTTCAGAACATTTGCACATTTTTCCAAGAGCAACAGCATCTCATTTTATTGCACCAGTAGCCTGAATTTCTAATTGCCTCATAAAAAGGCAGCAGTTTGCAATATCTCCAGTATTTCCATAACAAACCCATTTAAAATACACAGACAGCTCATTGCTGTGTACAAATGCAGTCTGGGTAGTGTTGTGGGCGTTAGATGCTTCAGCCTGCATGAACACAAGGCTATTGAGGCATTTTATCATGCCATTACTACACAGGTCAGCATTGTTTTCCAATGTGAGATTCTTCAATATGCATGTGAGAGCGTGTGAATGTGACAGAGCAGGTCATTGTTGTGTACTTACATCGAAGCCTGTGTTCGGATCCCATCCTACATGACCGATGTGCCTGGAAAATATTGCGTTAAGCACAGTCAGACTGACATAAACAACAACAAATACAACATGAGGAACCTTGTGCTTGTGTGTTGAAGATCCTTCCTAAATTAGTATTTTGTTTGTAAATCTCTCATCGTGTTATATTATTAACAAATCTTGCAATCAGTCTTTTTGTCAACTTGTTTTCTTTCAATGAGCACAGGTTTTTTTTCTTCTAGAAACTGATCGGCTGCAGGTCACACTGATCTGAGCTTATGCACCATAAAAAAAAAAAAAAAAAAAGAAGTATATATTTGGGGATAATTTTGGCAATGCCAGCTTAAAAACGTGCATAAGCCAAGGTTATACTTAATTGTAATAAAACTCAAATCTATACTGACATAAAAAGCCAGGGTTATAATTTATAGCAATAAAAAAAATTAAAGCTATACTGACATTTAATTAAAAAAAAAAAAAAAATATTAAAAACTATACAAGTATCTCAATAATACTAAATTAACACTGGTATAAACTAAGATCAATTAGTAAGTAAATAAATAAAGTTGACAAAAGACTGAATCCAATATTTATTATTAATACTGCAAAATAATAATTGTTGTTATTATTATTATTATTACGTATATATTTTAAAAAAAATAATTTAATAACATTTTCAAGTTTGAGTTAATGTGGATTTTCAAACTTTAATCTTAAATTTTTTTAAAATGTAGAACATTTACAATAACAAAAATAAAATATTAAAATCAATTATTTTTTAAAAATAACATTTTCAAGTGTAATTTAATGTGGAGTTTTAAACTATGATCTTACATTTCTTTCAAGATGTGTCATAAAAACATTGTGTGTCATTTTTTTACGTTTATAATAATTTAAGTAAAATAATTGAATTGAAGATAAGTTACTGAGGATTCTCACACTTTATTTAGGCTTACATTTCTTTACAGAGTATACTGTTGATGAAACTAAAATAGCACCAAGGCTATAGAAAATAGATAATTAAGGCCAAAATTAGGCCAAAATTCTTTTTAAAGATATGTTGATAAAAAGATATAATTCTACATTTGGTAAAAAATTGCATAAGAAATTTATAAGCAATTGTAGGCTGCTCATTTTTGACTGTTAACACCACAGTTGCAACAACACCTTATACAACTTTTTTAAAAAGCACAAAAACTTTTTTTGGTAGGTTGTAACGTGTGTGAGCAGATTTAGATTAAGTTTTTGTCCAATTTGTTAACACTAACTAGCATTTTTTTGTAGACAAAGGGTTAAAAGCATAACATATAAACAAAACTCCAAATATTACAAGTTAGTGCTTGTGTTTGAGCATACGGACAGAAAATGACATGAGCAGCATGACAGCATTTTAATATGCATTACTGATGTCACTTCCTGCCAACACAGGAAGTACTGAATCTGCTATACTTAAAAGACTCACTGGAAGTTGCTAGGTGTCCCAATGTCAGCCTTTGTCAACTTCTTCCTCTTGCCCTTGACCTTCTTCTCCTTCTTGTTAAGGCCACTGTGCACCATGTTATTCATGTGGGACATATTAAGTTTGTTGTTTATCTCGGGGTTCTTGATGTCCACCGTCGCCATCGGGAGAGTGGGTCCTGGGCACATGACAAAACAGATTAGCTGCTGCCTGAGAATCTCCAACCTGTTGCACACAATTCCCTGCGAGAGTGACAGCAGTCGTCTCTGGCTGAGCTCGCAGAGTTTGTGTTGCCAACAACAGCTGATTCTGTCCAGCGTAAGCAAAGAGGGGGCGGCACACTGAATCAATCACACACATTCCTGCAAGTTCATGTATTCACAGTTCAGATGATGCTGGTGTGCTACAAACAACAAATATAATAATAATAACAATAATGATAATAAATGTCAGTGTCAAAAAGCAAGATTTAAAAAAAATGTCTGTTTTAAATATTCAGTATCGGTAGTAAAATAAAAAACAAATAAAAAAAATAAACTTCATAAAGCAGCAGATAAAAAGCAGCTTTCATAGAAAGGAACGCTGCTGAACAGACTGTCAAACTTTCCCCAAAACAACGAGCATTAGCTAGCAGGCACTTTCAAAACAGAAAACAGAGCCATGGACGACATCTGTATGATGCGGTCTGAATCTACAGGTTAAAAATAATAACTTCAACAATAAATTAATCACCATAACACCTTTAAATTACTGTGTTTAAAAAGGAAAAGTAGCGTAATGAATTGGTTAATTATTCACTTTTTACCTTACAGCCATTCACTCACAAGTTTATATTTTATATTTTCTTTTTAATGAATAATATAATTAATGATAATAATTCTATTTTGTATTTATGTATCATTATTGTTAAATAATAAAAACTACATGTAAAAAGAAATGTACAAATAAAATGCATAAGTTTAATAAGCATTATTAAATAATAATAATGACCAATTATAATAAAAATATTATGCAATGGCATACATTTTATTATTATTATGTTTTTATTATTATTATTCAGTTCATGTATCAAAATGTATAATTAAAATACATAAATTATCATTGTTTGCCATTACATTATACAGTTTTTTATTAATCATTTATCAAAAATGTATAACTCATTTTTAAATATTATAATTATAAAAATAATAATAATAATTATTATATTAATAATCATAATAATTGTTCATTTATCAAAATGTACATGTAAAATGCATAAATATAATTATTATTATAATTGTGTCTTAAACCATCTGTTTATTAAACAATTATATAAAAATATTTAAACAATTATTACAAATAATTATGTTAATTTATCAAAATGTTTACGTAAAATACATAAATATAATTATCATCATTGTGTCTGTCATTATATAGTTTTTTTTCTTAATCTGTTTATGTATCAAAATTGTATGAATAAAATGTTTAAACGATAATAATAATTTATATTATTATTTAGGCCTATGTAGTCTAATAATTCTTTGTGCCAAATTGAGGAATAGAAGTAATAAAATAATTGTCAAATATATTATATATATTGATAATTTTTATGGAATTGAAAAACTGCCCCAAATTATAAAAAAAATAAAAACATATTCATTTAAAACGGCTTATCCCTTTCAAAAATGTCCAACTGTATCTCAAAAGCTACAATCCAAAAGACTAAAGACCACAACATTTCTAACACTGAGCAATAATTATAATAATACTGTTTATGTAGTCTAATAATTTGTGCCAAAAGCACAAATAAAACTAAATGAACGAAATAACGTAGACCCCTGTCAGAACTTTGTAATGTTAAGCAAAAACTAAAGAAGATCTTCAAACTACAAACTCTTTAAAAAGTTACAAGAAACTTCTCTAATGTCAGTATTTCCGAAAATGAGATGCTTCACTCACATCCGCGTCCCAGTCTGGAGTACTAGAACCGTGAGGAGTCACAGAAGAGCTGCTAAACCCCTACCTAGGGCGAGAGCCATGAGCTTCCTGTGACCTCCACCGTGACCCCGAGCACCCCCCGAGAGGACGTCCTCTGTAGAGACGGAGGGTCCGTCGCCCCTGAGCTGCAGCAGCGTATTAAAGTGAGGCTGAGGTAAAGACGCATTCAGTTCATCCCCTGACAACACCAAGTATCACAGGGGCACCAATCTACCATCTGGCCTGGAAACGCTCTCTAAAAACTCCTCGGACAGGGCGGACAGGAAGGTCGTGCAGAACATCTTCTCATCTGTGTCACGGTAGCTACGGTAGCTAGCTAATTTCACCGTAGCGAGAAGCTAGCAAGCTAAGCAGCCTCCTGAGACACTCAGGATTTGACAATTGTGACAGTTTTGTGATCTGGCCGTCCACCAAACCAATCCCGCTCATGCTAGTAAAAAAAAATTACGAATGCGGAATATTACGTAAAGAACTGCTAATCCAGTTTAATCTCTGAAATTTGATGTAAGCATTACAAGTCTTCAACTGCAGGCAAAGCCATGCTTTTTATAATACACAAGTGACGTCTGATAGCGAATAAGTGATTAGCTTCTCTACTCATCAACACCAAACTATACCAGACAAAGTGGACGTACTGAGCATGCTCAGTCAGATATCAACCACCAATCTAGTTACACAATGAGGAAGCGGAGAGGACGGAAATGTGCTGGAGAAAGATTACATTCGCTTTTTTTCTGCAGGTGGACACCTTATACAACATAAATACTGAGAACAGCACAACATGTTGCATAAATATGATTTGAACGGCTTCATTCTTCATAGTGTTGTCAAGTAGGGGTGCAATATGCTTGGAACAACAGCTATAAATTATGAATGTGAATTTGAAATGTGAACAGATTGAAGAGATGAGGAAAAATGGAACTGGCCTCCAAAGCTGCCGTAACAAATATGTTGACAATTTCACAGATAATAACATTTCAGACTGGAAATGAATCTGACTGGCTGGTAATGCTAAAAAAAGAATAGGCTGAATCCCTTGGAAACTAAATGTAAATGGTGTTGTGCTATCAAAACAATCACTGCTACCAAACAACACTGGCTGAAGTGTAAATTTGGGGGCGGGACTATTTGTTTAGTCAACCAATGGCAGACGTAGGGAGTGTTCAGGATTATTTTTGCACTTTGATTTGGTTATGATTATGGTGTAAAATTTACAATTTACCTTTAATTACCACATTTAATCAAACTTATAATAGCATTTTAAATGAACAGTCTTTTTCTGTTGGGAAAATTAATCAAATATTTCTTGGCACATGGGTGAACACAATTTTAATTAATTGTACTTTATATTATATTACTTAGATTTTATGCATTTTTTTTAAATGACAAAATATGTCTTTGATTAAGGCCAAAGTATACTTTTTTACGCGTACGTTAGCATACAGTCATACGCAGAGCCTTGAAAAGTATACTTAATTTGACTCGTTCGCGTACAATGACTACACGCGTACAATGCGCTTTGCGCCAAATTGCAATACCTCTCTTGGTCTAACGGGGCCAGTGTTTGCGCAATCTCTCGCCACGAGTTAAAACCCATATAAATATCTTTGTATTTTTTCATGCTACACTTGTACAAATGAGGATATTTTCAAACCTCTTCGCACAATCTCTCGTCTATGTAGGCCTCCATTGTCGCTGTAGCTAACCCGCATTTCCGGTTTGTTCTGTTTATGCAGTTTTTCTTCAGCTACCTTGTGAATCGATACCCCCACGGCAGGGTTGCCACCTTGCGGGGTTTTATATATATATCTGGGGTCGACAATATAAATGGCCCGGTGGCCCGGACGTACTTTTAAAACCGTCAGGGCCACCAGATCGCTCCAACCACTAGCCCGGTGGGGCCAGTAAAAATAATGCCTCGATTAAAAAAAAGTCTAATTTCACATTAATTACCTGTGTTCTGTGTTTTGATTTCTGTTAAATAGTCTCGGTAACCACCGCTAACTATTGCGGTGGTTACCGAGACTAACCACCTTGCTCGCTCCCGCGGTTACGCGCGCAAACTGCACACTGCTGCTCAGCACCTACCTATAGCTACTATTAAGCTAGGCTACATGTTTCTGAAACCCCCATCACCCGGCCAAACACCGGGTAAAAAAAGAGAAGGCAACGAAGAGAAAACCACCAGAGGAATTGAGGGAAAGCGAAAGGGAATACGAAAAGAAAAGGCAGAGAAAGTTTCAGCCCCAGTGGCGAGACCGCTGGAATTGGCTGGCCTGGGCTACGATCAAGAAAAAAAAGAGGTTTACTGTGAGCTCTGCAGATCAATGCCCACATATGCAGACAAGTAAGTTAGAGAAAAGTTAACGTGTATGAAACCTATGGTATGAACATAATATAATGAATGGCTGTGTGACTACGTAGAATGAATCCTATGCAATAGGTTTATTTGCACTTGTTTCATGTTTTTGCACAGGTTTGCTGCACTTTGCACTAAACCTACCTTAAAAAAAAAAAAATGTTATTCATGTTGTTCAAGCAAACTGTTCTTTTTCGTGATTATTGGGATCAATACCCGACGCGTTGACCTGGGCCAGTGAACTTCAAAAGACACTGGCCCTCAATTTCCCTTATTGTCTACCCCTGTATGTGTGTATATATACAGTATATATATATATATATATATATATATATATATATATATATATATATATATATATATATATATATATATAATGTATACATACATACATACATACATACATACATACATACATACATACATACATATAAAGGATTATTAGGAACACCATACTAATACGGTGTTTGACCCCCTTTCGCCTTCAGAACTGCCTTAATTCTACGTGGCATTGATTCAACAAGGTGCTGAAAGCATTCTTTAGAAATGTTAGCCCATATTGATAGGATAGCATCTTGCAGTTGATGGAGATTTGTGGGATGCACATCCAGGGCACGAAGCTCCTGTTCCACCACATCCCAAAGATGCTCTATTGGGTTGAGATCTGGTGACTGTGGGGGCCATTTTAGTACAGTGAACTCATTGTCATGTTCAAGAAACCAATTTGAAATGATTCGAGCTCTGTGACATGGTGCATTATCCTGCTGGAAGTAGCCATCAGAGGATGGGTACATGGTGGTCATAAAGGGATGGACATGGTCAGAAACAATGCTCAGGTAGGCCGTGGCATTTAAACGATGCCCAATTGGCACTAAGGGGCCTAAAGTGTGCCAAGAAAACATCCCCCACACCATTACACCACCACCACCAGCCTGCACAGTGGTAACAAGGCATGATGGATCCATGTTCTCATTCTGTTTACGCCAAATTCTGACTCTACCATCTGAATGTCTCAACAGAAATCGAGACTCATCAGACCAGGCAACATTTTTCCAGTCTTCAACCGTCCAATTTTGGTGAGCTCGTGCAAATTGTAGCCTCTTTTTCCTATTTGTAGTGGAGATGAGTGGTACCCGGTGGGGTCTTCTGCTGTTGTTGCCCATCCGCCTCAAGGTTGTGCGTGTTGTGGCTTCACAAATGCTTTGCTGCATACCTGGGTTGTAACGAGTGGTTATTTCAGTCAAAGTTGCTCTTCTATCAGCTTGAATCAGTCGGCCCATTCTCCTCTGACCTCTAGCATCAACAAGGCATTTTCGCCCACAGGACATTAATGAGAAATTGAACAGGTGTTCCTAATAATCCTTTAGGTGAGTGTGTATATATTATATATATATATATATATATAACGGTAATATATAAAATACTACTACTGCTGTTAATAATAATACATATATAAATTAGATAAATAATAATAGATTAGCCCTCAAATATTCCCTGCACCAAATGATTGCTTCAATAGGAAATACACTGGAAATAAATACATACATAAACACTTAATTTGGTTAGATATTTTCCATAGCATTCTTTAAAAAAATACAATAAAAATATATTTATAATCTAATCATTTGAAATTACATCATTTTAAACAACTGTATTACATTGTAAAAAATATTACAAAAAACTCAAACCTCTGACTAACAATAGCCCTGGTTCAGGGGTTTGTTAAAAAAAATACTATAATATAATAAAATATAATTATATATAAATATGACAAAATACTAACATAATAACAGTAACATAAAATAATAATAATACTATTAATAATTGAAGAGCCCTCAAATATGCCATACCCCAAATTATGCTTCAATTGGAAATACTCTGGATATAAATAAATACATAAACAAACACTTAATTTGGTTTGATATTTCCTATAGCATTCTTAAAAAAACAAAAGGCTACTGAAAAAGGCAAACAAGATAATTTAGTAACTTGCAACTACAGTTAAGAGATGCCAAAGCAGCGTCGTAACCCTGATAAACGTCCATGAGAAAACCTTTAAACTACACAAGTGAAGAAACGTGGTCTCTTTGATGTAACTGAATGGGAGAGAGTCGCAGCAGCACAGTGGCATGGAATGATCCATGTGGCATACATATGGCTCCAGTGCACAGATTGACCTCAGGCTTCCAGTCAGGGGGTGAACGCTACTCTCATCTAGGTCATGTACAATACGAATGTGTGCTTGTGTGAATAACGCTCATGCCTGACGACACAAGAATGTGTTTTGATTTCTGCGGAAGATACATTATGTGCATGTGTGCATTTCAGCATAATTTTGTCAAAAAGGGAATTTAAAAAACAACAACAACAGCAAACACAAACCGGATTAGCGCTGATAACATTAGGAGTAAATTCATAAGTGAATGTAAGTACCAGGACACATACCATTTGGTGGGTCACGCCTTTTCTCTGCAAAAACAAAATTAACACTGTTAAAATGTGGAGGCCGAATTAATAGACTAGTGAGGTCAGTAACAGAGAGGAAAAGAGCCGGTAGGTCACCCAGAGGACAAGGAAATGGTTAAATTGTTAGTTTTGGAAAGGTTAGGGAAGAAGATGTTAAACAGAGGTGCCCTGAGCTCTGAGCCCTTTCTCAAGACACTAACATCCATAAATTAATGCATTTATTTAGGGTTTACTTTATCAATTGGCAGTCCTAGGTTTATTGTCACATTTTTAGCTCCAACATTTGTGGTTCATTCATACGCAAACTGATAATATTCTTATAACCTTGACCTTAAAGGTGAAGTGTTTCTCTGTTCTGCTGCTGTGAAAATGTTGAAATACTTGATTCTTTTTATTTCAGTGACAGTTGCTCAGCTATTTCATGTTTTTAAAAGCTGTCAAACTAATTTTTATTTTATAAAGTGTGTGTGTGCATATATATATATATATACATACACACACACACACACACACACACACACACATATACATACATATTATATAGTTGCCAAGCAACTGCCTTTTAAATAGAAATTTTTAAAGAATAAAACAAAATATTATATAGGAGTGCTGTCAAATCATTAATCATGATTATTCATGTTCAAAATAAGTTTGGTTACATAATATATGTATGTGTACTGTTTATATTTATTGTGTATGTATTTTTCTTAGAGATGCACCGATTGCAATCTTGGCCGATTCCGATTTCCGATTTTTTGGAAGTGTGACCTGCCGATACCGATTTTTTTCGATTCCGATTTTCTTTCTAAGAACTATAAATTTACATTATATGAAAAAAAATCTATGCAAATTTCAATGCAAAAATCATTTAAATAAAATAAATTATTAAACATTACAATTCCCCTAATCTAGACTAAGTTACAGATTTTCTCTCACTTAAACAACTCTCAAAATGAAGTGCTCTGTGACTGGAAAGAGGAAGAAATAGTTAACTTAAAATGAGTTGCTGTACGTACCAAAACAGGTGTCATTTCCCACTATGTTTATAAATGGTAATTTTTTTCCGCTAACCTTTCACATCAAATTCTTACTTTCTTTCAATTAATTCAGTTAGCATAATAAGTGTTGTTACCATTCAAATGAAATTAGTATTAACAAACTATCTTTCCACTGCTGAGGAAACAGAAGCTGCATCTGAAGTGGCATTAAATGCATGTACACATACAGTTTGATAAAGATGAGGTGCCATAAATGCATTTACACTGCAAAATTTCTAATGCATAAATAATTTTATAAGATTAATGTTTTACATATTTTTTTAAACATTCAAATAATGTTGAAAAAATGCAATGATACTTTTAAATGACTAAATGACCAGTAGGTGGCGGCAAGTGTCTGTTTTAATGAGTGAGTCATTTAATCACTCATTCAACGGATTCATTCAAATGGCAGATTCATTCAGAAACGAGGCAAGTGACTGTCCTTATGAATGGGCCACTGAATTGTTGACTCACTCGATTCATTCAAAAACTTGGGATTCATTCAGTAACGAAACACCGCTGTGTGTTGATCGGAGACACACAACAGTTCTGCTGTGGCTTTGATCGGAACTATTTTCGTCAGCGAAATTGAGCAAAAACAGTCAATATTTTGTCTAAAATCTAGGTCAGTTAAATTTTAACTTCTTGTTTATTGAAATACTATTGTATAAAATCAGTGTCATGTTGTGCAAGCAAGCCTCATCTGGCACGACATAAATATATTATCAGTCGCGGTTTACACTGAATCCAATTAGAATTAGAATTATTCTCTTGCGAAACCACAGACATATGCATATCTGTGTGCGAAACAACGTGTTAACACGTGACTGTGAGTGTGCGCGTGGCTGTGATGTCATTGCCTGCGCCGCTGGCAATAAAAGGATCGGCTCGGAATCGGCAAGACGTGAGACTGCCCGGCCGGTCATGCGAAAAATCGGCCGATTTCGACCACTGGCCGGTCAATCGGTGCATCTCAAATTTTTCTCAAATATATACATGCATGTGTTTGTATTTATATATACATAATGTGTATACGGTGTATATTTATTATGTAAACAAAAACTTTAATTTTGGATGCAATTAACCGGTTGACAGCACTATTATATATATATATATATATATAAATAAATAAATAAATAAATAAATAAATATACATACACACACACACACACACATACATACAAACAAAGGTTTGGGGTCGGTAAGTCTGATGTCTGTAAGAAACGTACTGAAATATTTAAAATTCGACAAGTGGTTTAAAAAAACAAAAACAAAACAAAAAAACAATATAATTTTAATCCATTTTAAATTACATCTGGTGCCACTAACAGCAGCAAGTTCCACACTTCACCTTTAACTACCAGAAGTTAATCGAGTAATGCACTGTACATAAATGTAATCAAACTGAGATGTGTTTAAAAATGTTTGTTCGGAATTCCACCACATTAAACGTAAAGAGAGGGCAGGCAAGGCAGACATAGGAGGTGTATAAGGCACCAGGGCCTCTTTAAAAATCAGTTAGTGCAGAGAGAAGCCTAAACTTCAAAGCCCAGCATGCAAAACAGAGCAGGAAGTACTGGAACCCAGCCAGGAAGTGAGGAGAGAGACTGCAGCGTTTACAAGAGGGACATGAGGAGAAAAGGCCCACTGTGAAGGTTTTACGACACACCCTATGGAGAGAAAACCAGCACACTTGCTACACTACGACAGACTACAACTACAGACTGAGAGGACCAGAAGGAATGATGGGGAGAGATAAACACAACTGCAAATGAGCAGCTGGCAACAGGAAATAACAGGTTAACAAGAAAATGTGAGCTTAATAAGTGAGCGTGTTGAAGGAAGAGTTCACCCAAAAATGACAAACTCATCCGCATGTCATTACAAACTCATATGACTTGTGGAACACAAAAGGAGATATTTTAAATAATGCGCTGGTCGCTCTTTTCCATGAAATTACAATGAATGACGACTGTAGCCTTTAAGCTTCAAAAAGGACAAAAAGGCACCAATTAAAGTGTGACAATAAGTATGAGCTTTGAGTTTTATTTGAATTCTTCTGAAGTCATACTATTGATTTGAGTGGCAAACAAACTAAAATGTAGGTCTTCGTTCACTGAGTCAGTTGAGTTGAATCCAAAAACTGAATCAGTCAGAATGGTTTTGTGAACTGGAATGTCTGATTCCTCATACAAAAAAAACAAAAACAAAACGTCATCATAGCAACTTTTTTTCCGGTCATTTTAACGCTTGATAACTCCAGTTCTCATGAACTTTCGTTATACTGAAAGATATATTCCTATTTATTTACTTGTTTTGTAATAGAGACGTTCATTTTTTATTTGTTTTAGATATTGCTATATTAGAATAAAATCTATATTAATGGTAAAAACGTTTGTTGGTTTATTATGTTTGTTTTATATTTATTTCCAAATCAGAATGAAATGCTTTATTCATGGTAAAATAAATAATGTTTATTTATTTGTTTGTACTAGAGATCAACCGATAGCTAAGTTGGACCAAACTGGCTGATAACCGATTAATCAACCGATACCGAATGAAAACAGTGCTTAACTTTATATTAACACTTTAACAAGGAACAATACTTCTACAGCAGCCCAGAAAAACTATCGGTTAGATGTGAGCAATATACTGGTAGACACGATTAACTGGTAGAAATTCGTCCACCGGTAGAGACTTTGGACTATTGCGGTTACACGCTCATGTGACGTTGCTGTGCGAAGCGGTCACGACAACTTATCCTTTGCACAGGTTTTTAAGCATTGCAGTTAAAAAAAAAAAAAAAAAGTTTTTAAGCCACTTTATAGGCCTTGAACGGTTAAATTGTGTGTGTGTCAAAATGGCAGCATTTGCAAGTATCCTTGTAAACAAACAGCGATTTAGGTCTTCAGTGAAAGCAAACAGCTAAGATAGAAAGCACATGTAACTGTATATTGGATCCAGGCAGCTCTTAAAGTGACAGCATTCTAATATTTGTCTGTCTTCCCGACTAAATCATTTTTTATACTTTAATAAGAAGAAATGTATATTCAATTTATGCAGTGAAGAATATTTTTATACATCTGATTACTTTATACAATGTATGTAGTATCTATTATTTATTTATTTGTTCTGGTGTAGCTTTTTATCCTATTGTTTGTAATTAGTTTCTTATTTAATCGCTAACTTTATTTTAGGCTAGTATTAGTTTTTTTGTGATATTGACACTGGTGACAAGAATTATAATATTTCCATGGTATAAAAATGTACCCCTAATAACGGTATGGATTTTTGCCGATAACCGTCAACTATTAGTGCGATTATTCTGCATAACCAATCAACCTCTAGTTTGTGCTCTTATTTACTGCTATATGCAAGCACTGTTTCTGTTTTTATAGCTATATCAGAATCAAAATCAGAATCAATTTAATTAAATATGAGGATGAGTAAATAATTATAATTCTCATTTTTGGGTAAACTTATGAAAAACAGATTTGGGAGAATATGTTTTAGACACTAATAAGGTTTTAGACATATTTTTTCATTACTACTGAATCTAAAGCATATTAGTTGATAGTGAGTTCACCCAAAAATAAAACTGAATTGAGACCAAAAAAGGAAGTCATATGGATTAGATTCGGAACAACATATGGGTGAGTAAGTGAATAATGCCATAATTTAAATTTTTTGTGAACTATCTTCCCTTCAAAGGAAAGGAAAGTAATTAAAACCAGCACATTTACCAGTTTTCCTCTGTCGTCTGTTGAGCAGTTCGTTGAGTGCACTCCGAAATCTTTTGGCTTCCTCTTCACTGGCAAAGTTGAGGCCCATCTGACAAGACTAAAGAGCAAAACACACCATATGACCAAAAAAGCCAGATCACATCCTTACTAATGCTAAAAGCAGTTTTACAAGAACGACAAGAAATTGACTAGCCAAACAAACTTTTCCAAAGAACATCTCTGGCTAGCTTTCTAGTTTGAAACATCTCTAGTTTGCTTTCTTGCTACTGGTCAACAACATGAATATATATCTATAAACACGTGAATATATATATATATATATATATATATATATATATATATATATATATATATATATATATATATATATATATATATATAAATAAAAAAAACTCACATCTCCGGCGAAGGTAATGAAGTAAGCTCTCAAACTACTGATCGTGAAATTATTGTAGAGCTCCTGCTCAAACTTTGTTTTTCCATCCTGCAAAAATTAGATACAAGATATTTTATATATTTAGGTCTCAGATCTGATATCTTTGCTGTTTATTTGATCTCAGAGAGCTCACCTTGATATCAAAGACACGGATAAAATAAGACCTCTGAGGGTTGTCTTTCACCAAACAGGCCACACCACAGCACCTCTTGATCCAGGACAAGCCCCTGTCTGCCCCATAAACCTGGACCACTGCTGAGCACGATGTCTGCAAAAAGGAAAACAATCATGGACTAAATACACAACTAAGGGAATAGTTCACCCAAAAATGAAAATTTGCTCAATATTTACTCTCCCTCAGCCCATGCAAGATGTAGATGAGTTTGTTTCTTCATCAAAACAGTTTGGAGAAATTTATCATTACATCACTTGCTCACCAATGGATCCTCTGCAGTGAATGGGTGCCGTCAGAACAAGAGTCCAAACAGCTGATAAAAACATCACAATAATCCACAAGTAATCCATGTGACTCCAGTGAATCAATTAATGTCTTGTGAAGGGAAAAGCTGCATGTTTGTAAAAAACAAAACCATTATTAAGATGTTTTTAACTTCAAATCATTGCTTCCAGCTAAAAAAAACAAGTTGTCTACCGGTTGCACTTTACTGGTAATATAAAGTAACTACATGGAGTAGGGTTATGTTTAGGGGTAGGTTCAGGGTTAGTACCTAGTTATTGTAATTACTATAATAAGTACACAGACGTATAGGTATGTACATGAGGAATAGGACTGTTAAATATACTGCTACCCCTCTATCCATAACATTCCTTTATCCATTGGAAAAGTCATTTTGTTTAAACCAAGAGAGAGATATGCACAGATCAAGCACTGTTTGCAAGCAGAAAGAGTCCAAAACAAATACGTTGGAGGATTTTGATGTGAGAGGACAACAGGGGATGTACTTTTTCACTGAAGGAACCATTTTTTGGATTAGAGAATTGGGTTTTGGCCAGAACCCATTCACTGTAGAGAATCCATTGGTGAGCAATTGATGTAGCCTAATGCCAATTTCTCCAAATCTGTTCTGATGAAGAAAAACTCATCTACTTCTTGGATGGCCCGAGGATGAATTTTATTTAGCAAATTTTCATTTTGGATTAATTATTCCTTTGATTAATATGATCCATCAAAGCATTCAAACAAATGTGAAATCCTACAGAAAGTCCAGACTTAAGTAAAATACAAACACACAATTATAATAAAGAAACACTATAAAGAATTAATAATTGTGAAATATGATGGAAAATCTCAACCAAAACCAAGTTTTTCAATCCTAAAGTTTAAAAAATAAAATAAATAAATAAATAAATATAAAACAACTACCTTAAGTCCAAAATAAAAAGGCAATGCACCAACACTGCCACATGCTCATACTTTTATGAAATTATTCTTGTCACCTGCAATTTCAGTAACAGGGTTGCATTTTAGACAGAACTGCAAATCAATATCATGCAGAAACTGTAAACGTCCAAAAAATGCACAGAAATCAGTGTATGAATACTGCATGATGTTGCTTGCTGCACACACCGGCCGCTGCAGATATCAAATACTGCTGTAATTTAAACTGCAGCCAAGTACTTGGAGACACACTTGATGGGGCATTTTATTCTCTCTCCACAGGCACTCTTACTCGAAGAGTGTTTGCGTTCCATGCACATGACCGAAAGCAGCATTTCGAACACTTTTTCAGGACACGGGTTACCGGAAGGAAAAATAGGCCAGTGTCTTGGCAATACTGTCATAGGAAGGACAGCCAAGATCTCACAGAAGATGAAATATTTTCCATGGACAAGTAACACACACATTCACACACATACAGGCTAATGCCGAGCAATTACAGGAGACCAAAGAAATCCTGTCCTGTGGTTTAACGCACACTTTAGATTCTGACGAAAGCATTCAACACCACCACATGCCATTGAACAGAAAAGACTTTAATGAAGTCTCTGAATCAATACAGACCTATAGTGTTTTCATTAAGCAATAACTTAAGAAACCACCTGTCAGGACTGCAACACCACTGAATAAATAAAAGAAATAAATCTACAAATTAAACCGTTATCACAATCAGATCAGCATCTCAAATCAACTGAAACGAGCAGAACCAATGATCAACTGAAACAAGCAGATTATTTAATTATGCATAAGAAAAATTAATTGCAGAATTTGTAATTACTTCAACTTAATCCGATGGTTCAAAAACATTTGACAAAAATAATCAGATTAAAAGAATTCATAGGTTAAGAGATTATAAAGTCAAACTTTTATCAAACTAATTATAAACTTTGAATTGACTTTTACAAACGAATTGACTTAGACAATTAATTATCAAACGCAATCTGATTAACTAAAATCAGCAGATGAACATTAATAAAAGTAACTGGATTAAATCAATTGAATACATAGGTTTCTCAAAGGCATTATAAATCATTGCTTGAAATTGATAATCAAATTAAATAATTAATAACCAATTGAATACATAAGCTTCTCAAAAGTAATTTAACTGGAATTAAAAAAATCTAACTAATCAATTGAAGAAATTAGGCTCTTAAAAGCAATTCAATGATTGAACGATGAAACATTTTAATTGATTATCAAAAGTAATCTGATCAAAAAATATTTCAATGATTAACAAATTATAGAAAGTCTAAATTTTTCAAACATTTCATTAACTTACTGATTATTTCTCCAATGAATCAATTAAAAATAGCCTGTTTATCTAAAAAAATAATAAACATTGATCAGTTAAGTCTATTCAAGCACTGAATGTATTGTGACTCTTGATAATCATTTATTCTATGAATTCATTCATCTGAAAATTAGTCCAAAAAACATCTACATCTAACAATGGCATGTGCAAATATTTTATATTAAAAAAAAAAGAATAAATAAATATAAATGTACAATAACTTTCATTCAGAGATGGGCAGAAAAAGAGAATTCTGTATAACTACTCCACTCATTGCGATCCTGCCACGTCAGTAACAGCAGCATCAATAAAACGAGACTTCCCTTCATTTCTTCTGATGAAAAACTGCTTCCTCATGCTCTAGACTGCACATTCAGCATTTGAATACGAGCACTCGTTCAGTCTTGGTGAGCCGAGTGATTCAAGGACATCGCTAAACCTTCAACTACTGCATTCAGAGTTCAGCAAGTTCAAGAAAGAGTCGTGTTTCTGTATGATATAAACAATATACACACACTGCATTCAAAGCGGCCAAACACGCTCACACTGATATGTAAACCTATACGTTCGATCGATCGGCTGGGTTTAATCGCACTCAACAAACACTGAACGCAACATCCAAAAGAGGCGACTGATGGATATTCGCCAGGTTTTCCTAGTTAACTGCATCCGTACAGCATTCCTGTCTGCAAAAGTCTTCGCCAAGAACATGAATACGCATTAAAGACGTACATTTCACAGGGATCATGACTTTGTGTCAGACTTTGCTTTGGTTTGCTTGGAAACCTGATTCTGGATCAGTACTGGCTCAGCTGCTCTATTCATTAAAGCTCAAATCCCCATGGAAAGGAGGCAGATCAGTTCACTTCCTGTCCTCAAAGACTGCTGATCACGCACAACCCACCCCCAACCCCTATCTTTTCCCTTCTCTCCATCTCTCTCACTATTGTGCGATTTGGATTCCGTCCACCCTCTGCCCTCGGTTTATTCGGTGCTGGTTCGGGACACAGTGATGAATGAACCCATGACTGCTGGATCTTGGCCCCAAACGACGTGTCTCATATTTAGTCATTCCCTGTGAAAGCCCACTTTATGGCCCGGCTCTTGGCTGCCGTTCCTGGACTGACACCGCTCTCGTTCATGTCGCTTCCACCTAGACATGGACAAGCAACTTAAGTAGGTCTGATGGGAAAGAACGCCATATTTGTGAATCGGATTTCATGTGAAATATATAAATGAAACACTAGTTGATTCTTGGCCAAGCTTATTCCTTCCCCATCCATTTCAACGGTCAAAAAACTCTGATTTGAACTCAACTTCATGTCTGATTTTTTTCTGAGAATCACATTTTTTTAACAATCCAAGTATATTACTATCAAAGAACATCTTGTTAATGCATGAAAATCTACTAAGAACCAAAAACATGACGTGCTTAACACGTGAATCGTCACCTGAATGTGCTGCAAGAGGAATTTTGGGAAAATAAGGACACTTTTCTAACAAATTCTTCCTTGTAGGATAAGGGACAGGAAATTTCTACCAAGAATAAACAGGGTACATTTCTTTCACTCGAAACATAAAAAAGGTATTTGGACACTTTTGGATATTTAACCATTTGGAAATCAGTTTTAAAACTCTAAAGCTTTTGTCAGATTATTTTAAACTAACTGGTGTTAAGGTGCTTTCTAGTTTCTTAAGTTTACAAAGGAGACCTAGCAGAGTTGTAGTTCATCACATTAACTATGAACATGTTCCACTAACATCTGATAACCAGAACGTACACAAGAGAGTGGCGTTCGAGTGAACGACGCAGGCGAATGTGGTGACAAACACGGAAATGTAGAGGAGAGAGCAAAACAAACAAAAAAAATGGTTACAAATAAGAAACACAAAATTAGTATTTGTAAAGAAAAATGTTGGAGGTTTTCAATATAAGCCAAGAGGAGACTGGATTTCCTTTGCTGTAAACAAAACTGGTTCTACCGAGATTAGCATATTCTCACCGAAGCTTATACCTACATCCATTACGGTTTATAAAGTTTACACAAACTCATCGATTCACTTCAGAACGTCTTTATTAACCCCCTGGAGCTGTGTGGAGCACTTTTTATGATGGATGGATGCACTTTTTTGGGCTTCAAAATCTCGACACTGCCATTATAAAGCTTCGAAGAGCAAAGACATTTTTAATATAACTCCGAAAGTGTTCGTCTGAAAGAAGAAAGTCATATACACCTAGGATGGCTTGAGGGGGAGTAAATGATGGGGTAATTTTCATTTTTGGGTGAACTATCCTTTTAAACTGATTAAAGCATGTACTGTTTTATCAATCTTGAAACTTCTCTCTGTAAAATGTTGTAATCCAAAAGTGTATTATACTGCACAAAATAACTTTTGCAAGCGTCCAAATACTGGTCCTCAAGTCGGACAGACAAGACAACCATAAATAACTAGTGTAAAGACCAAACATATTCACGTCTGCCAATTTAGCTAAATTAGATATAATAATCAGGGATGTAGAATAGATGTCGCTCCATTTACCAAGGACAACAAACTGAAAGTTTCCTTTTAATGCAAACTTGATGTTTTCCAGAATTTGTTGCAGGTTATTAAAGCAAAAATGGGTAACTACTTGACACTGAATACAGAAACAAGAGTCTTGCTGTAATTTGTACTGACTAAATGCTGTTACAGACAGATATAATAGCAGATAGAAATACATATAGATAAGACACAGATAGAAATAGAGAGAGGTAGATAGATTCACAGACAGAAAGAAATGTAAACAGACATAGCTTCACATACAGATAAGATATAGACAGCTAGAAGGATAGACCGATACAAATGTAGATAGATAGATAGATAGCGGACACATTTCGTGGTGTTTGAGGGTCATCTGAGACAGTAGCCTACATTAGATAGTGAGCTGCCTACATAGACAGCATATTTGGGCATCATTTAGCTGACTCAGAATGCACTTATGATGCTGTCTTCGTAGGCAGCTCACTAACCTTCACTCAAACAGAGGGCCTATTGCCATTTACTCTGAAATCACATGGAATATATAATTCCCAACTCACAATCACACAAATAGCTTATACTACAACATCTAATTTCAATCAGAGGAGTCTCATTCCCTTGACAGTGAGGAGGATGCTGATGGACATCACAAACGCGTTAAAACAGTTACCACCGTTGGTTTGCGTCACATCACTGGATATTTGAAAATCAATATGGTTTGCATTTGAACTAGCAGCTAGCGGTTAAAGGACTAAAGATCGTCCGTGAGAGTAAACACAACTTACGATGCATTTCCTGCCCAGGTAGTTGAACAGACACTCGTTCTCCTGCGGGGTCAGAAGCAGAGAGCCCACGTTAGCCACCCTCCTCTGGGGCGGGTGGCCGCTCATGTTGACGGATGAGGCGGATGAACTTGAGCGGTTGTCTCGTGTTAGATTATTTTATGTGCAATCACAGATCAACATGGCCTGCGCTCCGTTCATCCCGTTAGGAATTCCGCATGCAAGTAGAGTCGATGTAGTGTTGTCCGCAATGCGCGGGCGATGCAGATGCGACTCGTTTACTCCTGTGGGTTATTTATTCTTTAATTCGTTCACTTTTGACAGACTGCATAATATAAACTTTCATTCCGAACTCCTAAAGCAATAACGATCCTTCAATCCAACATGGCAGCAGGACGGTAGAGTTCAAGCCGCAGCTTGGGAAAGGGTGGAATGGAATTTGGTCGGAGTCAGGTGTTAGCTTTTGGTACAAACCTACTCTTTTTACTCTTTTCTTATTATTTAGTTACAAACTTCTACATTTAAAATCACACAAAGTCGGTTTTAATATCTTAACGTGGGTGAATATGAATTAAAACAGTTGTATGTAATAACTAACCCTCCCCTAGTTTCTCGGGATGGTCTATCCCTGTTTTCCCGTGCCTCCTGCAGAATGCGGACGGGATGGGCGGAGCCTCTGAGGCAGGGGGTGGAGCACAGCGCCCGCCGTCATTGATAGAAGGTACAGTGTTTGACGGATATAATGCTCTGTTTTAAAGAAAGGATAACTATGCTGCTGTTTTATAAAGCGGATAATTCCTATTCAGGCTTCTGAATGGTAAATATACAGTTTAAAATCCATAATATAAGGTATGACGAGAAACACGTGTTCATTATCACATTATATAGCAACGTTTTATAAGGGAATATATTCTCCAGTCGAAGGATACCACTTATAATTTTGTAATTTTAAAAATTTCTTTTATTTATTTATTGGTTTTAATATGTTGCATTTTAAGCGACATTGATTTTACTGATGAAGTTAATTCTAAAATTATTTTTAATTAAAAATATACGATTTTATATATATATATAGCCTATATATATATATATATATATATATATATATAATTTAATATAAAAATATTAAAACTTTTTTGTAGTCTGCAGAATTTATGTACACACTACAATCTCATATCATCAATACTGATTATAATATATAGGCCTATTTGATATACTGATATATTTGATATGCTTTGATATACTACACACACACACACACACACATCTATAAGTGTGTGTACAATAATACATTATTTCAAAATTTTGTTCCAAAAATAATTGGCAACCCCCTTTCATCTGGCGAGCATGTACTTTTGATATATTATATGTAACAACATTTTATAATTTAAAAAAGTAAAGAATCTGTACTAGTATTTATCTGTATGTTATATTCTTTTGAATTCTTGACCATTTGTATAAATAAATAAACCCCAGCACCAGGTCCTGGAAGTTGGGCCAACCTGAGATGTTTTATAAGGTGAAAGTCTGGCTTTCCCCAGTCCAGACTATAAACTATAATTTTAACATTTTTGCCACTAATTGAAACCACCAGTTATATTCTATTTGGAGGATAACAGCGATCACACAACTGGCATATCTGTGTGGCTGCTGCATGTTTAGACAGTCTTTTCTCATGAGATAATGATGACCTCAGTTTTCCATGGGGATTCAGCACATTCAAAACTGTTATTACAGAGCAAAAAACTTCACTTTGCAATAACCCAGTCATTTCAGTGTAATTCCTAAGCAGGCAAAATAAAGAGCTATCACTTTAACCCATAGAACCAAAAACTTTTGGAACCCAGAAATTAAAACCTCACTCACATATGGAGCATCAGACAATTTAAGATTATTGTTAAAATAAGCTTTTCACAGCTATACTTTTATTTATAATGCCTGATTAACAATCGTCCAGTCAGGGACAGAGTTCACCTTGTTCTTCCCTACCGATGAACAAATGAAGAAAGGAGAGGCAAAAAAGAGACAGATGGAGGATCGTGTTTGAAAGCGGAGCCCTGCCAGGGGACACCTGGCCTCCTGTTAAACTCTGCTACTGCACTGCATGTTCAACATATACTGAGACAAGATGAGAACTATAGCAATCCAAGACACATCCAAGATTACACTATCTTTGAAGATTACACCATTTTATACTAAAATGATTGGATTGTCCTATATATATATATATATATATATATATGTGTGTGTGTGTGTGTGTGTGTGTGAGAGTGTGAGTGTGTGTGTATGTATGTTTGTATGCATGTATGTAAATATATGACAATCCAATCATTTTTGTATAAGATGGTGTAATCTTCAAAGATAGTGTGATCTTGGTTTGCATGCTTCCTTGATTTCTAAAGTTTTATATATATATATATATATATATATATTTTTTTTTTTTATTATTATTTTATTTTATTTCTGTGGACTTGAAACTTCGTCTTTTTTCACAAAGACAAATTTCTGTCAATAAAAGCTCATTCTGATTCTGATCTCCACTAGATGGCGATATGAACTCTTTTATGTTTCTCTGTTTATGAACTCTTGCTCCTTTCTTAAACTATATACAACTAAACTAGCCTATATGTTTTTCCTTGTTTATTCAAATATCATGTCTTATATTTCATTTGCTGTCTTTTCACTGACACAACAGTAAACAAGTAGGCTAACTTTTGAATGAACGAATGACTAAATAAATAAATAAATTGTAACTCTCTTTTGAGAATTTTTCATAAAATAATGAAAAACAAAATGTTTACAAGATCATTTGAATACGATATTTATAATAGCCTGAAATTAACTTTTTCACTCACCAGCCAATTTGGCTACAAAATTTTTAAGTTATTTAAGAAGTTAAGTTATTCATAACTTCTACTAGCCAAAAAAACCCAACAGAAATAAAACAACAGCCTGAGGCTGTCTACACTGGACGTGACAAAGCGACCATTTCAAATCATTTTGTGTCAGTACTAGGGATGTGCAATACTAACAAAAAATAATCTCAACATTTTCTGGGATTTTATCGATAAAGATAATTAGAGGATATTTTGCTGAGTGTGTTATTGTGCTGGTATCTTAAGGACTGCCGTGGACAGCTGGCTCCTAAAGTTTTTGATATTCTTCATATGTGTGGTCTATTCACAGCAGTGGTAGAAATTAATCTGTTTCAATAAGTTTGAATTGATTTAGCCTTTTATGGGCATTTTTACCTTTATAAAATTATTTTTCTAAAAGTGTGCATCATCTTTTGAGTCAAATTCTTACATTTAATCAGTCAATTATAATAATGCATTTAGGCTGTTACTAAACAAATGAAATCAGTATCAATAAAATTCATCTTTACAGAAGATGCATATGAAGTGGCATTTAGATGTATTTACACATGCAGCTAAGAGGGACATGGAATGCTTTAACTTGCAGTTAGAAATGCATAAACAGTGTTTTGATATTTTAAACATGAAATGTTGAATACTGATATTTGAAATTATTTAAAAAATGAAAAGATACAGTAAATGTGAAATTAAAATCACCAGTAGGTGGCATCAAGTCACTGTTAATAAGTGAGTCATTGCGATTGAACCGAATCATTTATCGATTGATTGATTCATTCAGGAACAAAACACCGTCATGTTGCGCTGTGGCTGTGTTTGGAATATTTTTTGTTGTCGAAATAGCACAAAAACAGGAAATATGGTGGCTAAAACGTAAGTCTCTTGATATTATCTTATTGTTTTTTGAACTGTTGAATAAAATCAATATCACATTTGTAACCTGATTTTTAAAGAAAAACGGCACTCTTCGTGTGATATTGATTAACTATATGAATGCATATAAATATATACATTTTCTGCCCCCTTATCTTGAATTATGATCATTCTTAATGCATTTTAATAAACTGAATCATGCAGTGAAAGAACGCACTCGCCGGTTTCACACTGCAAGCGTAAGCAGGGCGTACGCAGCGCGCAAGCAGGACGGAAGCAGAGCAGAAGCAGCGCGTATCCATTTTGCATTCACACCGGCAGCGTTTGCAGCGCGCACCTATTTAAAATACATTACAGATGGAAAACTGTATTATTATTATTTTTTTTATAAATTACGAAATATAAGTTTGTTTTCAACTTTCTTTAATGCTTTGTTTGCGTGTAGTGAGAGTTGTTGACAGAAGGAAGGCAATCGCGCTATATATGTTGTTAAGAAGACTACGAAAAAGGATGAGACGCAGACTTTGGGTACACTCTGTACAGTTTACACACAATGTAAGATGAAGGAAGATTAGCCTATCTTCCTCCTCAACTTGAAACATTTAATTGTATACGAATGTATCTCATATTTCTTATACATGTGTGATTATTGTGTGAAAAGTATCCATTTTTAAATAAATGTTTTTATTTCATCAGTGTTGTTTCTTTACTGATTGTAATACTTCAAAAACTGTAGGCTACTGATTGGATTTGCATGGCTGAGGCCAACACAATGCTTTATCCTGAACATTACATTGCAGTATTGACAGTGCTTTTGAGGTTGTCATTAACCTTTCACAGTATTGCTTTTACATATTTTATATATGTGTAGAATAATTTAAATGCTAATATTTTGATATATGAATTATGGTATAAATTACCTATTTCATTAAAAAAAACATTACTAAGAAAATCATTTGTAGTTTTTATCTATCTTATAAACAGAAAATTTACATACATTACCCATCAAAAACATATAGAAAATCCAAAAAATGTCTGTAATAAGTAACCTTAAACTTCTTAATAGACACGTTTTTTAATGATCAATTTATGGAGAATTAAGTCTGAAATAGACATACAGTATAGTCTACAGCTTAGATGTATGTAGCATGTGTGACCTTATTCTGTCTATTGTATTTAGTTAATTAGCTATTAATTTGTTCGTACTTGGGCATGCCAAAAAAATACGCGCTGCTTACGCCCTGCTTACGCTTGCAGTGTGAAACCGGCGTAACTAGTGCGCGCGCATTTATTAGTCTAACCAGACTTCATCATGTATGCGTGCACTCTGTAGATGTGGTTTGTTTGGTTTTTGCAATACACTCCATAATGTCATGATGTCTCACGAGTTCGGTATTTGCGCTAAACCTGTGCAGACTTGACTTGCATGAACTTCACCAAGACATTAATGAGTGAACACAACTTACGAAAAGTAACTAACCCGCCATATATATATATACAGTATATATATACATCTCTCTATGAATAATGCACGATGTAGATTTTTCGAGTATCTGGCAACTCCAGGAGTCAGCTGACCTGCTGAGGACATAGGAGTAGCCCCAGAGAGTACTTGGACAGTGGAGGCTCAGGCACACCGCAGCGCAGCTCTACTGTGACAAAAGAGGGATCGATCCCTGCTTTTTAATTAGCGATCATGAGCAGCACTCAATCTTACAGTCGCTTCAGTGATGAAACCTACAAAAACTGGCTGAAAACAACGGAGAGTCTTTACATACTGAGGAGACGCATTAAGCGCTTCATCGAAGAGGAAACCGAAACTTATCACAACTCTCTTTAAACAAGAGTTTGTTCAACAATCCCTCCTAACTATGGACAGAACTGTAAGCAAAAGTGCGATAATAAGAAGGTAACTTGTAAATGTCAAGTCAAATCTATATGTATAGGACTATATTATATTTCGAGTTCATAGGCTACAGTACAATCTTTAGTATTGTTACTGCTTTCCAAAACAATTTAGAATAATAGTAATGCCACCTTATCAAATAAAATGTGGATTAACTCAAATGGAAATATTACAAAAAGTATAAAAGATTGTTAGTTCGAATCAAAAATTCAGGGAGTGTCTCTCAAACTGTGATATGTTGCTTCACACAGCCTCTCTGTCAATTGTGTGAACACTGGAAGAAAGAAATCGTGGCCAGTTATAATGGGAAGGGTAATAGTATACACTGGGACAACTGCCGACCACATCTATGGCCCACAGATAAGTGGGAAGTTGCCAAGGTAAGCTACTTTCATCATTAATAACCAATGCCATTTAGATATTTAGTGTCAAAAAATGTATGCTCATTACATTTTTAACTTTGTTGATTGCATGTTTCACATATTTTTTATGACAGGCACATATGCCACGTGGGCACAAACAACATCGCTTGTTTGACCAGTTTGATATTGCTGCCATCCTGAACTTAATGAGATTCTGTAAACATTTCAAGAACATCCCAGGACAATGTGTGAGCAAAGTAAGTATTCTGAAATTCACCTTTAAACATCATTCTGAACCTCTATCAATATCTGTGTTAAACTTCTCAAATGCTATGTGCTATTAATAGTATGTGGCCAATGTATCTGTGTGGATATTCAAATACCGTAGCTCTCATGTTGTGCTGGATAACATATTTTACTCTTGTTTCTGTTAAATAATTCAGGTATTAAATGTACGGAACAGTGTAATGCACTCGCCTGACTTCAGAATGAGTAATGAGGACATGAGAAGTCATCTTAATACGGTCCTGCAGTTGGCCGAGAGCCTCAAACATCATATCCCAGAACTGAAAGACTTGGAAAAGGAGATAAAACAGGTTGATAGAGAATTACTTTTATTATTACTACTAGTAGTAGTAATATTATAAGACTTGCGGGAGGAGCTAACAAAGGTGGGTGGGGAATTATTATAATTATTATTAAATACTAATACTAATTGACCCAATGTTTTCCTATTTTCTGTATAGTTTTACAACATCTTTGACAATAATTTCAATCAAGCCCCGTGTGAGGTAGATGGCCAAAAGGAAGATCTCCAGACTGTGAAAGACTTCCAGCAAGTTCTGGATCGTGAGCAGCAAGCCATGAAAGACAGGATTGAAGACATTATCTCACAATTTGAGGGGATCCAAGATGAAAATCTCAAAGTAAGTACAGTAGATCAACATGACAGTTAACTGTGAACTGCATAATGTTTGTTCTAAAACATGACTTCATGTCAAGGAAAAACCTCAGGACATGAAGAGTCTTCTGGACTTCCTGGATCAAAACAAAGATCTTCTGGAGACCCTGGGTCCTGAAGTTGACAAACTTAAAGAGATGCAGGCTAAAGTAGATCAACATGAAGAGAAGATCACCCACCTGATAGTAAGAGTGGACCAACTGGAGAAAGTGACACATGGTAAGATGAACTGAGAAGAAAATAATGGCATTAATATTGATTCTTAATGTAATAATTTAGCAATATTTAGTTTCTACTTGCTTCAAATGTGTTCTATGGGCCAAAAGTGAACTCACAAAGAACGTTTAACCACACATAATATCCCATGAAAATTACAAACTGGAAAACTTTGAAATTATGATTAAGGCTAAGAGGAGGTCAAAACATTGTGAAAAAGAAGTACACTTTATTATACTTTTAGAAAATAGTACTATATAATAGTAATATACTTTAAACGAATATAATACTTGTGTGAACTGAATGTAATGTTTTCAGACACTTAATTATCTTTTGCAATTAAATGAAAATGTATTTTAGTTAACATATTAAATACAATTAGTATTTAACTTGTTTGCCATATATTTAAATACAGTTTTATATACACATTTGTAATAATGAAGTTGCAATGTTGTAAAATGTTATAAAGATGTAATGTACTTAAATAAGTCAGTACCTCAAAATAAGTGTACTTCTTTAAGGCACGACAATTAAAACATAATGATTAAAAAAATATACTTTAAAGTAAAACTTTCATTTGAAATTTTTTTAAAAAGTGCACTTTTTAAAAGTTGTGAAACAATCATGAAAGTGTACTGTCTTTAAAGGAATAGTTCAACCAAAAATGAAAATTCTGTCATTAATTACTCACTCTCATGTCGTTCCAAACCTGTAAGACCTTCGTTCATCTTTGGAAAACAAATTAAGATAATTTTTGATGAAATCCGAGAGCTTTCTGACCCTACATAGACAGCAATTAGCTACCACATTCAAGTCCCAAAAAGGTAATAAGGACATCGTTAAAATAGTTGATGTGACATCAGTGGTTCAACCGTAATGTTATGAAGCTACAAGAATACTTTTTGTGTTGTCTGATTCCAGTATATCTTCATCCACAGATCCAGTTATTCCTAGCAACCCGCCTAAATACAAAAATCATCTTTATGAATATTGTCAGGCAAAGAAATGGCCAGGGGGCAAATTTCCTGATTTTACAGAGGATCAAGAAGCTCAAGGTAACAAATTATTGTCCAATTGTTATTAATTGTATGATAGTCCTTTAGAAACAAGTGAAACATGTATTTGTCTAGACATACAGGAAAAGTGGATGACATTCTTTCATTCAGGTTGGATTCAACAGTTAATCATGCAGTTCACATCCTCTTCACAGGTTACAGAGGTAAAGTGATGGTGAATGGGCAAAGTTTCACTGGCATTAAGGTGTTTAAAGACAAAAAGGCTGCGCATCAGGAGGTTGCATACATTGCCCTCGAGCAGCTGAAATTACAAGAAGAAAGCACAGATGAACCATCAAGCTCAGTCAAACAGCCTGAGGCCTCTTCTTCATCTTCATCAGGTGAAATATCACTAAGAAATTGTAGTATTGAGTTATGTTACACAGTCCTGCTCTGAGCTCTATGTATGATACAGTACATCATTTTGTATTTGAACATTTCAGGGATCACTTTCTTTGGTAAAGTGACTGTGGATCTCAGTCGAGAAGTGGCGTCTGATAGATGCTCTTCCAAGGAAGAAGCGACTGAAGCAGCTTATAAGGTTTTATGGGAAAGTTTTTGCATCAGTGCTCCAGTAGAAGGTAAAGTACAACTCTTGAGCTTAAAATGTAATGTAAAGCCAAACAGAATTATTTTCACCAATTTTTATATCTAAATAATACTTAGTTTAAAATACTTGAAGCTCAAGAGCTTTGTTTATGCATTTATCTATTACTGTTAAATACATACAAGCAGGTTTGCATGTAATGTTTTTGGAAATAAATCCATTTCAGGTTTGTGCAATAAATGTGCAGTTTTAACCCTTTAATGGGTAAGAATGCCCTCTAAAATACATCATAAAATTAGTTTATTGCCTCTTCCAATACATCAGGACTCAAATAACATTTTCGTCAAATACCATAACTTCTATATTGCATTTGTATTTCTGGAGTCAAAATGATTTAAGGTAAAAAGATACACATAACCAACAAAGTACTATGGTAATACCATGTTTTTAGAGGCACAGTCTCTGAAGTACTTAGGGTTTTAAGTTTAAAATTATTTTGTGAATAGCACAATAAACCTGGTTTTCTTTCTTGCAGCAACAGGTCAGACATACAAGTCAGTGACGATGGAATATTTAAATACAAATGGCTTCCCAAAACCAATAGAAGATTTTGATGACAGCACAACCATCTGCAAGCTCAAACCCATTGGCCCTTTTACTTTTTATGACAAAGGTAGCTGTACTTCTACACTTAGTCATTCATTAAACATAATTTATGTTCCTTTCACAAAAGTTTTGTGTTGATTTACAAGCCATTGTTTGCTGATGTTTAGTTTGCATTTCTTACATTTCTTAGATGGCTCCACCAAGAAGAGACAGGCGGAGCAACAGGCAGCTAAAGTTGCTCTGCAGCGTCTGTCAGGGATCCTCAGTTGTCCTCCAATATCAGATACTGAGAAGAACTTCAAAGGTGTTCTGAAGGAGTGTCTAGACCAACTGGGTCTCAAAAATCCTTTTTATGACACAGATAATAAAGCAGAGGTCAGTGAAGAGCCCGTGTCCATTGACATCAGCTCCGACCTGATTACTTCTACAGTATCCATCAGTGAGGCAGAAGTGAAAGATCATTCAGAGTCTGAAAGCTTCTGCACATCAGCACAGCTCCCATCATGCCAAGAGTCAGTCCACGGTCCTGTTCCTGTGCAACCAGACCCTCCTGACTCCAGCTCTCCAGCCTCACTGAGGAAAAAGCCCAAGATTGAATGTCCAGGTAATGGAGCATGTAGGAAGAAAGATGATGTGCTATTGCAGGAGACACAATTAATTAGTGTTTTTTAATTAATTAATGAATTGTCTAGTTCATTTTTTGCACAGGAAAAGCAGACTCACAGCAAATAATAAAATAATATTAATATAATATTTTATTATATTATATTAATATAATATAATATAAAAAAATAAAAATAAATAAATAAGGATACAACAGCAGAGAAAAAGTAAAAAAAAAAAACTATCAAACATTGAATAAACAAAAAGAAATGTGATTAAAATAAATATTTTTGTCATTGCAGGAATCACTTTCTTTGGTAAAGTGACTGTGGATCTTAATCAAGAAGTTGCGTCTGATAGAAGCTCTACAAAGGAAGAAGCGGCTGAAGCAGCTTATAAGGTTTTGTCGGAACGTTTTCACATCAGTGCTCCACCAGAAGGTAAAGTACAAAGTTTAGGTTATATTTCATATAAAGCTATTTTGGATTGGATTGGATTCAATTTATTGTCATTGCACATGTAGATACAAGGCAACGAAATGCAATAGAGAAGAAAAATACAGCACAACATGAGGAAAGGAAGGAGAAAAAAAATAATCCTCACACTATGCTCCTGAACGGGAGTACAGTGTGAGAACAGACAAAAAACCTCAGCATAGAGCACAGTCAATACAGGAACTTGCAGAGAGTAATCCAGTTCAGACGACCAGCCATCCGGTCTGCAGCCATTACAGCGCTAACACAGACCCGTTATCAGACTGACGGGAAGAAGCAGCAAAGGCGTTGGATGTGGGTAAAGGGAGGTGAATGTATATCTGTATCTATGAGCGTATGAGTGTGTGTATGTGTAAGTTTGTGTGCCTAGAGATCCGCCGCGCTGGCACTCCAAACAAGTTGTCTCAGTCCGCAGGTTGTGGTGCGACACAGCAATTGCCATGGAAACGACCTTGGCCGGAACCCAAACGCTCGACAATCACAAGGTGTCTGTTGAGGGGAGGGAGGGAAGAAAGAGCAGAAATCAGCAGAAACCCAGTTATCATGGTTCCGAATAGGTAGATGTCTTCAATGTCCTCCACGGAAAGAGCCGCCAGACACACGACCCGCCACCTCTCCCATGCGTCCATCGTGTAGCCAGCTGCGAAAGTTCCAGCAGGACACCCGGGCTCTCCCGATCCCAAACTTCTAGTCGAGAAGATGGTGTCAATTGCGTTAAGAGACCAGTTGATCAGATCCATAATTTCAGTTTTGTCGAATAGTGCAGAGAGAGTCTCTTCAATGTTAGACAAGGACAAGACGAGAGAGCAAGCAGGGGAGGTAAGGGTAGGGAGGGAAGAAAATGCGACCGCCTTCGCTGAGAGCCAAACGAGGAATATATATTTGCCAGTATATTGACATGTGCAGTGTTTCAGGCCGCTAAATACTATTTAATGTGCTACTGCAGTTGTTTTGGTGTTACTGTAAACCAAATATGTAAGAATGTGTTAGAATATGTAATATACAGAACAGACCTGGTTCTAATGTTTTCTACAACAGGTCAGACGTATAGGATGGGGATCATGGAACATTTCAACAGGCATGATTTACAAAAACCAACAGAAGAGTTTGTTGATGACGACAACACAACCGTCTGCAAGCTCAAACTCATTGGGCCTTTTACTTTCTATGACAAAGGTGAATTAATTTCTACTGTTATTCATTGACTGAACATTATTGGGGTGAATGTCTAGGTCATATTTCATCAGCAAAACAAAGTAAAAAACAAAAAACATTTTGCCCAAATAAAATGTGCTCTATTTTAAGACTCTTTTAAGATATTACATTTTTTATGACAATTAACAAAAAAGTAAACAACCCATATAGTGTGAAAAATATATATTATATTGTGTCCAGACAGGATGAGGTTCTCTATGGTATTGGTATTTTTTGTCTGGCACAATGCAAATCTTTATGCAGAATATAACTTCTTTATATGTAAAAGTCATATATATTATTTTCATTGTGTCATGCACCCATTTATGACCATTTAATTTCTTACATTTCTTAGATGGCTCCATCAAGAAGAGACAGGCAGAGCAACAGGCAGCTAAAGTTGCTCTGCAGCGTCTGTCAGGGATCCTCAGTTGTCCTCCAATATCAGATACTGAGAAGAACTTCAAAGGTCTTCTGAAGGAGCGTCTAGACCAACTGGGTCTCAAAAATCCCGTCTATGAAACGGAAGAGCATAAAGCAGAGACCGGTGAAGAGCTGGTCACCAGCGGTATGAGCCCAGAGCTTTCAAACTGTGAGTTTAACTTGAAAGAAATTACCGTATTGACCTGAATATAAGACCATGTTTTTTTTCTTGGAAGTACATCTGAAAAAACACGGTCGTCTTATATTCAGGGTCTAAACTTTGACATATCAATAATACACCCACAACAATAGGTGGTGCCAAACACGCATAAAACGAGTGTGCCATGAAATATGTAATGTAATGTGTGTTGTAAATATTGCGAGTGAAAACAAAAGAAAAAAAAACTGGCAGGAGTCGTGACTGTCATGTTAGCCTGATGGGAACAAACTTTCTCTGTAAGTGATTTTAAAACAGAAGACAGTACCCAGATTTGAAGACTACAATAAGATTTCACTTCTACTGTTAATACAATTTTGGTAGCTACTATGAGATGGATATAACATTTAGGCTATAATTCAGATGGGCTACCTGTTATTTTTATGGTATATCAATAAGTGTATATTTTTAAATGTCACTGTTGGTACATTTTTACCAGTATTTACCATACTTTCAAAACAAAAAATAAAATAGGAAAAATATGCAATATGAAAATAATTTAAGAAAAAATGTTTTACAGAGAAAAAAACAACAAGATTTGGTTTTCAAAAAGCCTTTTTCCAAAAGGTACATCTGAAAAAACGTGGGTCGCCTTATAGTCGGGTCAATACGGTAGTAAAAATCTTTGTATCTACTCTGATATATCAAGTTTTGGAAAGTAAGGTTTTTACATTTATGTTTAGTCATTTGGCAGACGCTTTGATCCAGCGACAGTTTAGGTTGAAGTCGAGTAGTATCGAAAGAGATGATTTTTCAGTTGTTGCTTGAAGATTGCCAGGGATCCAGCATTCCGGATAGGGGTGGGAAGATCATTCCACCAGCCAGGAATGGTGAACGAGAATGTTCTGGAGAGTGATTATGAGCCTCTCTGTGATGGTACCACGAGGCGTCGCTTACTAGCAGATCTCAGACTTCTGGAGGTGATGTGGATTCGTAATAGTAAGTGGAAGTAGGCGGGTGCCAGTGGTCGTTCTATATGCAAGCATCAGTGTCTTGAACTTGATGCGAGAGGCAACTGGTAGCCAGTGCAAGGAGATGAAGAGAGGTGTAACATGGGCTCTTTTGGGCTCATTGAAGACCAGTCGTGCTGCTGCATTCTGAATTATTTTTAGAGGTTTGATTGTGTTTGATGGAAGACCAGCCAGAAGAGCATTGCAGTAGTCCAGCCTAGAAATGACAAGGGCCTGGACAAGAAGTTGTGCAGCACGCTCTGTCAGAAAGGGCCTGATCTTTCTGATGTTGTGTAGTGCAAACCTGCAGGATCGAGCAGTCTTTGCAATGTGCTCTTTGAAGGTCAGCTGGTCATTAAAGATTACACCAAGATTTCTGACCGAAGTTGATGGGGTAATTGGGACAGGGGGATCTGATGATTGACAGTGTCAAAAGCGGCAGAAAGATCCAGCAGAATGAGGACTGATGATTTTGAATCAGCTTTTGCAATTCGCAGGGCTTCAGTGACTGAGAGTAGTGCAGTCTCTGTTGAATGGCCACTCCTGAAACCTGACTGTTTAGCATCCAGTTTGTTGTACTGTGAAAGAAACAATGAGACCTGGTTGAAGACAACTCGTTTGAGTGTTTTCGCTATGAATGGAAGGAGAGAGACAGGTCTGTAGTTTTCTATAAGAGAAGTGTTTAATGTAGGTTTTTTGAGCAGTAGGGTTACCCGAGCCTGCTTGAACGCAGTGGGGAAGATGCCTGTGAGGAGAAATGTGTTGATAATGTGTGTGAGTGCTGGTTAGAGTGTGGGAGAGATTGCTTGGAGAAGGTGTGAGGGGATTGGGTCAAGAGGACATGTTGTAGGATGGCTGGAGAGGAGAAGTTTGGATACTTCTGCCTCAGTGAGGGGATAGAAGAAGATGGGAGTTTGAGCAGTGGATGTGGTTGGTTGGAGGTCCTGTGTGTGTGGAGGTGAGAACTGACTACTGATTGTTCTAGTTTTGTCTGTGAAAAAAGTGGCAAAGTCATCAGCTGTTATAGAAGTGGTGGGAGGTGGTGGCGGGGGACAGAGGAGATAATTAAATGTTCTGAAGAGATTGCACATGTCTGGAGCGCTGTTGATCTTGTTGTGGAAATGTGAGGATTTGGCAGTGTGGACTTTAGAAGAGAAAGATGAAAACAAAGACTGATAACTACTCAGGTCCGATGGATCGTTTGATTTGCGCCATTTTCTCTCTGCCGTTCTGAGTTTGGTCTGATGCTCACAAAGACCATCGGATAACCAGGGGTTAGAACATAGATAAATAAAATACCTAGACGCCTCATTGGCCGCTTTGAGCTGTTGCTGCGATACGTCAACGCGTCTGCCATATTTATCCGGGCAAGACTGCTTTAAAAACAAATGGAGGTAAACTGGGGAGCTGTGTTTTTTCTGGATAAAAACACGATAACGTTTACATTTATCAGCCGATTTCAGGGATTTGTGATCTACATGGACTTAAAAATAAAGTTATTAGTTATTTAGTTAGGCTTGGAAAATGATACATTTTCATAAGAAATTGTGAAAGCTCACACTCGTGTTGATTTGGTAGATTTTTTTTGTTAACAATTCTAATATTAATGTAGTATAACTAAATTTGAATGTATATTAAATGAAATTAAGTTTTTTCATTGCTTTCTCTGTCTTCAACCCCAACATTTAGCTTTTCTTGTGCCTCAGGTCAGAACACAGCTCATTCCCTTTGAAATACTGGGGGACAAAAATAATAATAATACATAATACATATAAAAAGATGAAATAATACATCTTTAAGTACTAATAATTTACCATAATAGAGAAAATGGAATAAAATCTGCAAATACAAATCAAAAAGTGACAGACTGGTAGTCTGCTTCCTATTTTCATAGCACTCTATACAGATAAAAACTCCACAACAAACATTAACAAATGTAACTGATAATCCTTTATGGATCCAGTAAAACTTAGTTACAGTGGTAAAATATTATGCACTGATACAGTGCACAGTAAAAATATAGTAAAAGTGTTATGAAATATTAAAAAGTATATGTAGTAAAGTGAATAATATAATAAAATAGCGAGTACAACAGTACAATAACATAAGTGATATAGTAGATTTATAATAGCAACAATTATATGTATAATACCATAATAAATGAATAACAATAGATGAATAATAGCAAGTAGAATATGTAATATCAAAGGTGGAATAATACAGAATAGACAATAATGAAGAATATAAAGTAAACTAAATAATAGTGAAAACTACAGTTCCCTATCTGTCGTTCACTACGAGTTATGTCGTGACGACATTAGGGGATTCACTTGGGAGCCCCAATCACCTCTGATATTAAGAGAAAACGCCAATGAATATTGGCTAGTGGATTTTGCATACCTGAGCCACTCCCTGTGCATACGGGTATAAATACGCGAGAGATGCATCCACTCATCAGATTTTTTGCTTCCGAGCCGAGTGGATGAGAAGATTGCTGATCTCCACAAAGCCTTTCCACCTCTTTATTTTGTTCCCGTTACGGTGCAGTCAGCGGTGTCCCTCCAGCAGTGATTCCCCTGGGCACTTCAACTGAAAGAGCAAATTCTAAAAGAGCAAATTGCGGACGGTTCGCGTCTTTTCAATCTTTTCTTTTCTGAAAAGATTGGCACCCTCTGCCGCCACCCGTCCTGGTCTCTCTGGCTCGAGCAGAGGACCGCCGGCTGGTGCTCTGGGAGATCTGAGGGTGACAGTAAGAGCTTCTCCGCCGGGCATGTCCCCACGGACCTCTTACTCCTCACGCAGCGATCGTCCCGTCCGGTTCCCGAGTGATCTCGCTGGTTCATCCCACGGAGCTGCCAGCATTTCATTCAGTGCGCTACCCGAGGATCAGATGTCGATCGCAGCATCGGGGGATGGGCTTTCGTCCTCCAAGGATGAAGGTTCGGCTGCTGTCGCCACTGCCGAGCTGGACCCGGAGTTGACGGCCATGCTTGGCCGGACAGCCGCAAGTATCGGGCTTGAGGTCAACAGACAGCCCAGTCCCGAGCCCTCGCAGCTGGATGATTGGTTTATCGGGGCGGGACGTGGCTCACAACCGCGCTTTGCCCCGGTGCCTTTCTTCCCGGAGGTGCATGAGGAGCTGACGAAGTCATGGAAGGCCCCTTTCACGGCCAGAAGCTGGTCGTCTCCCTCCTCTATCCTCACTACCCTCGATGGCGGGGCGGCTAGGGGGTACGTGGACATTCCCCAGGTGGAGAGAGCGGTTGCAGTACACTTGTGCCCGCAAAACGTCGCCACTTGGAGGAATCGTCCGCGTCTCCTGTCTAAAGCCTGTAAGCTGACGGTCTTGCGGCCAAGGTTTACAGTGCTGCGGGCCAGGCCGCCTCTGCCTTGCAGGTATCCTGCAGGTACACTAAGCCAAGGCTCTAAAACAAATGCACGAGGGTAGTACCGACCCGGGGTTGATGCAGGAGCTGCGCATGGCGACTGACTTCGCCCTCTGGGCGACGAAAATAATTACAGCGGCTATAGCATTTCTGTCCTAAAGAAATGGACAAATATTAAAGATTAAGTGGACATTTTAATTAAATGGTGCTTGGTCAATATTAAACTAGGATTAGATCGCACAGTAATGTGTAAAAATAATCACCAGGCCGTTGGCGCCCCCTGCAGGCCTTTGTTGTTATGCATAATCTACATTAGCTCTATTGTTTATAATTCGTTATGTATTTTAACAGTTTTGTTCAATAAAACCATATAATTTCTTGCTTTTGATACTTTATTTGAACTAATTATTGCTATTATATAGGTATTTTAAGTAATTTTAAAGGCTATTGTTCACTTAAATCTATTTTTTTATTACCACAAAAAAATTAAATAAATAAATATATATATATATATATATATATATATATATATATATATATATATAATTGTAGGGCCCTATAAAATCAGTTTTATTTGCAAATTCAGTTTTTTCATTTTAATTTTTCTATACTTTTAATGGTTAAATTAAATGTTATTAATCAAAAAGCCTGTCTAATTAATTGAGTTTTACAGTTTTATCTTTACCAAATTCTGTTTTCCATTATTTTCTGGATTCCAATTTAGTGGTTCCATTCCATTTTAATAATCAAAAGCATATCCATTTAATTGATTTATTTACTTTTTTTTAAGTATTTTTATTTTATTTTTAGAAATAAAAATACTGCACATTTACATTTTTCTCCTAAATAAATTCTGGTAAATAATATTTCTGGTAAACACTCCTTTAAAAAGTGTTTTTTGATGATAATTGTATTATTATTAGACTAGAACACTTTGATTTCAGTGATTTGGACTGAGATGGACACTTGCTACTTACAATCTATGCTGCACTTTACTTTTGCTCTAAAACAAGGATTTCATAGAAATTTCATAGAAATAAGTAAAATTGTTGATTTTTTGTGTGAAATTAATTGTTTAGATTAATCGATAAATTAGTCGATAGATTAATCGAAATAAAAATAGTCGTTAGTGGCAGCCCTAATATAATCAGTCCACAGTTTTATGATAAGCTATCGAATCCTTATAATCTAGTGATGATAAACTTACTCTTTGTAAATGAGTAGTGAAATTAAAGAGAGATGCTTTAGCTCCATAATCCTGACCGTCTGACACTGTCTTGTCAAAGTGCTCACTATAGCCTACATATTGTGCTCATAGCACAATTTACTTCATTATATAAACTACAATATGTTAAAACTAAGTATTCATTTAAAATTTGATTTCTTATAAAGTCTCAGCTTTCACAGCTAACTAGCGATATCGCTAGCTATTAATCGTCTGACACTGGTGGCTAATTAAGCTGACAAAATAATGTTAAAAATTACCAAAAAACATCCAGAAACAACTGTTCATTCTTACCTGTGAAAAATAATACCCCGAGATCTGTTTTTATTAATGTGCAACGGTCTGTAGATCCCCAAACTGCCGACGAGTCGGGTATGTTTTCTTCTGTCCCGATTTGAGATTTATGGAGAGTTGCCCAGACCAATATGGCGGCGACGTTGTTTGGCGTCTAGGTATTTATTATGTCTATGGGTTAGAAGGGGCAGCCCATGCTGGCCTGGAGGAGAGAGGACAAATGTTGTCTAGACAAGAGGTTAAGGTGGAGCATAAAGTGTCAGTAGCTGCATTCACATCCAGAGATGAAAAATGGGTAGGTGAGGGAAGAGGGGGAGGATACTACAGAGGAAAGAAGGAAGGGGGAAAGGGAGCATAGGTTTCGTCTGAAAGTAACCGGTAAGGGGGTTGGTGGCACCCAGGTAGCAAAATGTAATGTAAATGTAATGAAGAAATGGTCAGAGATATGTAGTGGTTGTACCAGAATGTTATCTGCAGTACAATTGTGTTTGTAAATTAAATCAAGTTGGTTGCCTGATTTTTGCGTGCTAGTAATGGTAAGGCGTATGAGGTCAAATGAAGCTAGGAGTGAATGGAAGTCTGTAGCATAAGGCTTGTCTAGATGAATGTTGAAATCGCCAAAGACTAAGAGTGGAGTGCCATCCTCCATGAAAGAGGACAGCAGCCCGTCTAGCTCCTCTAGCAAGGTGGCTAGAATTTGGCCAGGGGGATGGTAAATTAACACAATCTGGAGTTTTATAGGAGCTGTTACAGTAATCGCATAAGATTCAAAAGAGTTGTAATTGCATAGGGGAGAGTGGGTTGAGTATTTCCAATTGTTTGAAATGAGCAGACCAGTGCCCCCACCCCGGCCAACTTGACGTGGGGTGTGAGAGAAAGAGAAATTGTTAGCAGCTGGGGTTGCTGAGTCTTCTGGAAGAATCCAGGTCTCAGTCAAGCCCAAGATGCTGAGTGTGGATTGTAAAGAAAAAGCAGAATGAAGTCAGCTTTGTTTACTGCTGACTGACAATTCCAGAGACCCACAGAGAAAGAAAGAGGTGTAGTAGAAGATGTAGAGATAGGGCGCAGGTTAGCAGGATTACGTTGCCGTCTGCGTGTGATGTTAGAGCGTGGTTGAGAGAAAACTGGAATGGTTTGGAAACACATGATAGAGGATAAGAAAGGAGAGTGTGTGAGGGAAGAGTGTGTTGCTTGGTGTCGTTGCTCGGTTAAAGTCACGCAGGAAAAAGTCGTCTGTCTTTACACTCGTCGGTCTTCACACGAGGAGGCTGAATACAACGGCTGAACGCTTCAGCGCATCAGTGCCCGAATATCAAATAATTACAATATAAGAAACTAGAGTGAAAACAGCTGTGGCCGGCTTCTGATCAGCCCAGCCAATAGCCTAAAGGGGTGCTAATAGCTCAAGTTTTCTTTTTGTCTGCAGTATCTATCAGTCAGGCAGCAGTGAAAGAGCATTTAAACCTGAAGTCTGAAAGCATCTCCACATCAGCACAGTATCCATCAGGCCAAGAACCAGTCCATGTTCCTGTGCAGCCAGACCCGACCAACTCCAGCTCTCCAGCCTCACTGAGGAAAAAGCCCAGGATTGATTGTCCAGGTAAAGGAGCATGTAGGAAGAAAGATGATATGCTATTGTAGGGGACATCAGTAGGGAGCGCTAGTGGTACACTGTAAAAAAATAAAATGACATGTTTAAGGTACTTGTTGCAACTCTGGTCTCATCTATTGGACATCTTTGTGTATTTTACAGAAATCGATGAGCTGTTTAATGTATATAATCTCAAGCCACCACAAGTGAACGTGCAGAACATACATTATGATCAGAATTTCAAATGCACTGTGACAGTCACCCTGGAAAACTACACTTATGCTAACAAACAACAAGGGTACGACACCAAGAAAGATGCCATTAGAAAAACCTACCTGTTATTCGGCCGTGTGATGGAAATTTTGGATGCTAGCTCAGGTATATATTTGTGTATTTATGTATTCATATATAAATATACCAATGCATTTATGTTCCTTAACTAATGCTTTTTTCTTTACTTCTAATTCAAGATGAAAAGAAGTCTAGTGCGCTGGTGAAGCAGCACTTTACTAAGAGGTCTCTTCCTTTTCCTCAGGAAGATGTTGAAGGATCTGTAAAGCCATTTTACTGCTCACTGAAGAACATAACTTACGATGCGAAGTATGATGGACAAGGTTAGTATGAGCGTCTGAAGAAAAAAAGTTTATACTCAATAGAATCAAGTGTAATGGGGTCAATGACAATTAAATGTGTCCAAAATAAAGAAAATTAAAGTCATTTTTAATAAGGATACATTTTTCTTAAACTCCAGGATTTCTGAAGAATCATGTGACACAGAAGACTTAAGTAATGATGCTGAAAATTAAGATTTGCATCACAGGAATAAATTACATTTGACAATATATTGAAATAGAAAACAGTTATTTTAAATTATAATAATATTTCACAAAATTACTGTAATTTTGATCAAATAAATGCAGGCTTTAATGAGCAGAAGAGACATCTTTCAATAACATTAAAAATACTGTACCATTTAATACTATTTGAATTGTAGTGTTTTTTTTATGTAAAAAGAAAAACTTTATGTATTATAATTCATAAATATCATTATGTTTTTGTTTTTTGGGAGATATTTTAAAACATGAACATTGACACAGTCAATCTTAATATTAATTTATTTTCATTTTACACTGCTTCTTAAAGCAATATATTCTTTAACTGGGAACAGAAGTGTAACAAAAAACATGTAATACCTGTATGAATGCCATTGTGTTCAAATATGATATGGTCTTTTTTAGGATCTTCAGAGGATGAAGCTAAGTTAGGTGCTCTCCAGAACGCCTTACGTTCACTACCACCTCTCTTTGGTTATCCTTCACTACCTGGAGCTGATAGTGCTGAAGTGGTTCAGAATCAGCTGAGTTCCATGCTGAACGGGGCCCATCAGAAAGAGCCTGTCATTGACCTGAAGTCTGAGGAACGAGCCTCTATCAAGCTGTCTTTTTGCAACTATACGCTGAAGTGCACATGTCAAAGCAACAAGAAAGCAGCTCAAAAACATCTCTGTGAACGCATACTGGGTCTGCTGGGGGTAAAGACAGGTCAGAGCCACTGAACACCAATCAGTTTGTCTTTCTTAAAGTACATTATTAAGTGAAATGATCATTTAATGATTGTCATTCGGTTCTGAACCTCTTACAGAAGCAGACAATGCACCTTTGAGAAACTCTAGTTGAGTGGTTCAGAAAGCAGAATCTGCCACAGCCAGTGTTTGAGCACACAGAAGAAACGCTTGGAGCAAAGGCTACTTTCTCTGTTCCGTTAACCTGCTGCGGTCCAGGTGAGCTCACATACACACTCTCAACATCATAATAAAGATTCAGTAAAGATTTAATATTATTTATAATGTTTAATAATGAATATATGTATGAATAATACATTGTAAATACAGTACTGTTCAAAAGTTTGGGGTCAGTGAGATTTTGGAATGTTTCTGAAAGTCTAATATAACTCACCATGGCTGCATTTATTTGATCAAATACAGTTTATGATTAAATAGAGTAGATCTGTAGTTTTGTGAAATATTATTTAAATGTAAAAGAACTGTTTTGTTATTTGAATATATTTTAAAATGTAATTTATTCCTGTGATGAATTTTCAGCATCATTACTCCAGTGTCACATGATTATTCAGAAATCATTCTAATATGCTGATTTGCTGCTCAAGACATGTTTCTTATTATCAAAGTTAACAGTTGCACTGCTTAATATTTTTGTGGAAACCATGATACATTTTTAGGATTCCTTGATGAATAGAAAGTTCAAAAGAACACTTTTTGTAAATTAAAATCTTTTGTAACATTATATTGTAAATAACTTTGCTGTTACATTTGATCAATTTAATGCATTCTTGTTGAATAAAAGTGTTAATTTCAATAAAAAAAATACCCCAGACTTTAGAATGATAGTACAATTCATTATAAATGTTACAATTTTATTCATATTAATAATCAGAGTAAACAGTTCTTCTGTCAAGTTGGAAATATTTGTGTGTAATATTAAATATTAAAATATTACAGTTGGTTACAAGTTGGTTGTTTGATTTCTAGGCTGGGAAGACAGCTGGGAAACTGCAAAGTCGAAGCTGCTTCAAGAGCTCAAGCTCAGATTTAGGTTTCTGGATGACAAAAATAATTGAAATTTTATTTTAGCTGGGAAAAAAAATTGGTCTGCATGTCCTACTCTAACTTGACCTGTCCTGGTGAAGATTTTCAAACCTGGCTTGCAATTTTATCAATCTTAAGGTGTTGTTGTTGTTTTTTTCTTTTTCAATACAAATATCGATTTACATTTATTTATTACATTTTAAATCTGCCTGGGATTTAAATAAATGGCCATGGCATTGAATGAAATTCAATGCCATGTATTTTAAAATGATTCTAAAATTCTAAAATGTATTTTAAACATTTATACCAAAGGTATACCAACTGAACACTTTTAACATCAGAAGAAAATAAAAAATCAAAGAAATGTAATTTTATTAAATGGAAAACCATTTTCATTCATTTTCCAAAAGGTACTGATATTGCACTGACCGAAACTCTTTCAAATTGAACTGAGATTCAGTTTCAGAGGTTAGGTGTCTTTGCTGGAAAACTAAATTGAATCTACTACTGTGCATATGATTCAATGAGATGAGCTACATTATTAACAGTTTGGTTGGTCAAGTGAATCTATTCATTCCACACTTGACCGCAGAGTCATTTTACAGTATTTGCTTGTGTTGAGAAATTGTAACATACTGTACATGAATCAGATCTTCATAGGCTTACAACATAAACTGAGCCATACGATGTGAGCTTTAAACACCAGCTTCTGTCTTTTGTATATTTATTCATCTTTTTGATTAATATTGCCCTTGAACTGTCGATTGTGCAATTTGAAACCTGTTTACAATGAACTACAAAAAATGTTTACAAAAACCTATAGTTTATCAAGTATAGTGAGGCTAGAAAAAGCATTATTGATTTAGTAATAATGCAGTGTATTTTTAATGTATTACAATTGCTCTTTGAAATACTTGATTTTAATCGGTACGTTCGTAATATTCATGTGTATTTCTGAATAATGACCTTTTTCCAGTACTACATTGTGTAACTGACTTATGCAAACATCTCTACAAATATAATAAATGTATTATTTATCTATTATTCAAATCAGTATTTCATGTGCACATTTTCTTTTAAATGGTAAGATAATAATTCACAATAAATACCAAAAACCCAATAGTAACATTAATAGGCTGTTGAATTGTAGCCAGTTTCCCTTGAATATACCGGCCCAGACGGTTTTACGTGTAGTAAAATTCTTAAAGGGATAGTTCACCCAAAAATGAAAATGTGATGTTTATCTGCTTACCCCAAGGGCATCCAAGATGTAGGTGACTTTGTTTCTTCAGTAGAACACAAACTAAGATTTTTAACTCAAACCGTTGCAGTCTGTCAGTCATATAATGGCAGTCAATGGGACTCACGGCTTTGAGAAAAAAAAAAACATACACAGACAAAAACCAAATTAAGCCCTGCGGCTCGGGACGATACATTGAGGTCTAAAGACACGAAACAATCGGTCTGTGCAAGAAACTGAATATTACTTATATTGTTTTCTACCTCTGATCCGCCGCACGGTCCAACTGTCCTGAGCGCGTTCACAACAGCCGTGACACTTCTTCTTCTTGCTTTACGGCTGATTGCAGACTTATAAGTGCATTACTGCCACCTACCTCTCAAATGGACCATTGACACTCCTAATTGAGATTGTAGATAGAGTGTCAACGGTCCATTTGCCAGCTGTCATTATATGACTGACAGATTGCAATGGTTTGAGTTAAAAATCTTCGTTTGAATGTTTTTGTAAATGATGGAGAGTGAAGGAATGCGTGTCAGGTTTTATTCCAACAGGATGTTAAAGCTACTCTGGGTCAGGATGTTCTTTCTGAATGTTCTTCACACCCAGACCTCACCAATTTCAGGCACCAGCTTCATCCAGACATGCAATACTGTCTACTGCTCATATTCCTCTAGTGATTACCGCTATGAGGAGTAATTTCAATGCACAAACATATTTTCCATTCATGTTCAGGAAATGTTGGAACCCTGCCCTGCTCAATTAAGATATCATGGCCACAAATTAAGAATTTCTTCCCTTGTTTTAAGTGAATCATGGCCAGATTTTGCTACAGTTGAACTGTAAATGAATTATTAATTGTGGGAAACAACTTCTTTAGGCCTTATCACAGTGTTTATTATTATTATTACTATTTTTTTTTTTTTTAAATGTAGCCTATACTGGTGTTTTTGCATCTTCGAAATTGATCAAATCAGGGGAACTTTTTTCATCTGCCTTCTGTGAAAAGGTATAACAAGTTTTGCTAGCTTTCTCTGTCATCATTGTACAGTACATTATTGTTAGTGATTTACATGTGATTTACATTTTAATTTGGCAGATGCTTTTATTCAAAGCAACTGTACAATAAGGAAATAGTGTTGCTAATAAAAATAATTATAAAGATAAAACAAATACTGAATATTAAATTTCTTGGCGCATGTATTTCCAGTGATGTTTTAGCATTACTTGTATACACTTATTGCTTTTATAAATACTTTGAATCAGTGTTTACTGTATATGAATGTTAAATCTTTTATATGATCAGTTTTCATTTTCATTTCAGTTCAAGTTTTAGTAATTTTTATAAGCTTTTATACATTTTATTAGTTTTTTGTAAAACATATTTCTATATAGCTTAATGTTATTTCAGTTTTAGTCATTACAGCCATTAACACGTCATTTTAGTACTTTAACTTAAAATCACTTAATTGTAGTAAGTTGACAAGGCAGTTTTTTAAGTTCAAAGTTTTTTTTATCCAATATTCATATTTAAATTTATGTTTATTTCATATGACTTCAGAAGACTGGGAATATAATGCACGACTCACAAGAGCCGCTTCTGTTGTCATTTTTTGTTTCTTCGAAAAATACATCTAGGAGCAAAGAGGACACTGGCAACATGCTGACTCACAAGACAGGGCAGGTTACTTTTGTTATGAAACAAAGTCTCAGCTTTAAAATTGTAATTTTTTAGAAATTCAAACAATAAATACCATTTAATGTGATGTTCTAATGGCATGTGAACCAATCATCTCTTACTCTTTACTTATAGCATGAAATAAACATAAATGAACATCAGAAGGTGTCTTATTTCAGCAGCGGGAACACGTCAATACACACAATTTTTGAAGTCCATGGACATTAATCTACTCTCTCTTGTCTGGTTTGTTTGTCAGACAAAATGGCGCATTCGGCGTTATGATTGGTCAGATCACCTGTCAATCAAACTCTCTGCAGATCACCTGTCAATCAAACTCTCTGCAAAGGGTCAATTGAGCAGCTTGCACATTCTGCTGAATATCTCATTTTGTGTTCTACAAAAGAAATCAAATATATGATGACAGAGCTTTTTTTTTGTGATCTATCTCTTTAAAACTCCTGTTTTCTATCAGGTAATGGACTGAAACCTGGTCTTTTTTCATCTCTGATGTTCTTCCATCACAATTTTTGCCCCTTCCAAGACATAAAGCTGTGAAACAGACCTCCAAACTAGTTCATAGTTTTTTGGGGTTTTTTGACCATCAGGGTGGGCCGAAGACTTCAGGAGGAAGGCCAAGCTCATGATTGGAGCCAAACCTGGAGGACACCGTCTAGGCCAAACATATATATTCCCTGCACAGCCCTCAAATGCACTGTAACACTACGGATATACTACAGTAACTATACACCTCCTCGCACTGTTTGTACTTTGCTGACTGAGAGCAACTCTCCCCCCTGCTACTGTTACATAAGAATATGCAACCTAACCATAGTCCTTGATCTGTCTGAGGTGCCAAATACTGTTGAAGTATGCAATTTTCATGTTTTGCAAGCAGAGAAGGGGGACTTCCTTCAGTGTGGGTAACAAAATCAGATAAATACTGACAGGAATGCACCATTGAACGTTCAGAAATGCCAAAACAAGTCCTTTCAAAGACAAAACGTAACACTGTATTTGAAAGGAAATAGTAAAGCTGTAGGTATGTGTTTTAAAGTGTGAAGGAAGAAAGAAAGAACCTGGCAGGTGGTCCTGTATAAGTGCCAGAGATACTGGCTCCCACCCTGTCATGCAGTCTAAACGTTTGTGTCTGAAACGTTAATCCACCTGACATTATAGAAACTGTCTACTGCAGTGGATTTACTCTCCATAACAACAATCAGATTGCATTATGGTAAGAAGGACGACTGTGTTTTCACAACTGTTTAAATACAAGAGCGAATATCAAGTGTGTTTCTTGGTACTGTGCACAGCATATTCTCAATACATGATGCTTTCATAGATGCTCTCATTTTTATATGGCTCAATGACATGAGGCTCTTTTTATTTATTTTTTGATCCGGATGTTTTATTAATTATTATTATTTAAGAAAAGGGGGAAAAAAAAGTTTTTTTAGGTTTTTAAAAAGTTCTTCAGACTAAGAGAAATTTATATATTAAGAACTTTTAATTAAAAGGCTTTTTGAGGAACGGAAAAAATATACAGCATCACTGTGAAAAGGATGACTTTTAGAACCTTTATTTTAAAGAATGTATGATGATTGTGTTAAAAATACTTAATTCATTTTAATAATTTATAGGGGAGGCATAATTTCAGAAATGTAAGGTGACAACTGTTCTGATATAATACAGAAAAAGCCTCATTAAAAGAATGAAACAATGGTTTCTTATTAAGAATTAGGTAATTTGTCAATGTTTTTTTACAATACAACAAATAAACAAAAGTGATTTACTGCTTATTTTAATATTTGAAAATCTTTTGTCTGCCAATTTGCCAGTGTTATTGTAGTATCACTGAGATAATTTTATATTTATATTTTCAATGTTTTTTTTATACTTTCCATTTCCGTTTTAATTTTAGTTAAGTTTTTAATTAAATGTCTTTATATAGTTTTTTTTATTATTATTTCCGTTTGAGTTATTTTTAAACATTAAAGGGATAGTTCACCCAAAAATGAAAATTAAATACCTCTCAAATGGACCATTGACACTCCTAATTGAGATTGTAGATAGAGTTTCAATGATCCATTTGAGAGATAGGTGGCGGTAATGCACTTATAAGTCTGCGATCTGCCTTAAAGCAAGAAGAAGAAGATGTTGTGTGAACGAGCTCAGGAGAGTTGGACCGTGCAGCAGATGAGAAGTAAAAAAAAACTATATAAATACTGTTCGGTTTCTTGCACAGACCGATCGTTTATGTCTTTAGATCTCAATGTATCGTCATGAGCCTCAGGGTTTAATTTGGTTTTGTCTGTGTATGTTTTTTTTTCTCTCAAAGCCGTGAATCCCATTGACTGCCATTATATGACTTACAGACTGTAACGGTTTGAGTTAAAAAATCTTAATTTTTGTTCTACTGAAGAAACAAAGTCACCTACATCATCAGATAAACATCAAATTTAATTTTTGGGTGAACTATCCCTTTAAATTAAACTAAATGAAAATGAGAAACCTGGCAACTAGCTAAAATATTTGTTAAATGTTTTTAGTTTTTGTTAACTACAATAGGCTATGCAACCAACATACAGAAACATGCATAAAACAGTGTTTCAGAATCAGTAAAACTTTTAGAATATCTCTTTGTTGTTGTTCTTTTTTCCTTGACAAGATGAGGTTAATTCAGATTGTAAAATTGTATGTGGTGCCAGTGTGCCACTTCCCCAAAACTTTTTATGTTTAGAAATTAATAATTCATGATATTTCATTTGATATTAGAGTCATTAAATTTAAATGTTTTTCAAAATTACAAGAAAGTCTTTATACAAAGACTACATTTCAAACAACTTGACGTTTCTTTTCTCCTAATTTACAAACTTATACATCATTGACCCATATAATCAAGCCGTATAAACGAACATGAAGTCTCAAAACAACAAAAGCCAAAGCATTTCATTATAATCAGGCCACAGATCACTCAGAATTATTGTAGTTCTGGAGCGACACAGACTGCTTTGGCATGTCGGTGATCACTAATTGCAGTTCATCTGGGAGCTTGACGAGGAGGAGCCAAATCAATTAACAATGCAAGAGTGTGCCAATGCCAATGCCACTCAACAACCGCACAGCAGACCCTGATAACTGTGATATCTCTGAACACATATAGCACAATAAAACAAAACGCCTCAGCTGGATATTCAATACAAAGACAAGATAATTAGACCGGATATGCTGAGCGGTGCTGGAACCGGCGGCTGCTGAGGAAATCTCGTCTTTGAAAACAGACTTGAGAGGTTAGTGCAAAGTGTTTATCCAAATCAAAAGACAAGAATCTGTCTTTATCATGTTTTCAATGAAGTTTTCAAAACTCAGTGAAAAAATATAGGATTCAAAGCCACAAAGCAGATATCTGGCTGATATTGATGCGTTTTATAAAACTTGTGTGACATGATACTTAAATACCGTGGATCCTTAATTGGCTTAAAATACAATAATTTTCACAAATTAAACATTATGTCACCATACCATTTGATGGGAAGTCTTCACAAAGGAAATGACCTGGCGCATGTTAATAAGGAAATCATTTATTTGTTGTGGACTAAATAATAACATGTTCAAGGCTAGTGAAAAGAGCTTTTTGGTGGTAAAGTGTGTGTGTAGAGCAAGTTCCTCCTAATTAGGACTGGACTAGAGACAAGTTCACGGCGGATGGACTTGAGAGGCTTTCAATAGCTGCTTCCCTCGGCAACACTAGTGTATTCTTTATGAGGACAACCTGCTTCATGGGAACCATCCAACTATAGAGCGACAGCACATAAACAAACTCCCACCGGCATGTAGTGCGTCCAGACAAAGCACATAAAGCGCTGTAAATATCTATGGGACACTGCAGGTCATTCAGACATGACTCATGGGAACATATTTGCAGCACAGAAATACAAACGCACTACAGAAAGGGTCCAAAATAAACTTCTTTGCATTGTCTTGTGGAGAAACTGTACAACTTTTCGCCACAAAACCACAACTATGAGAAAATCACAATCATGTGGGGAAAAAAATTGGAAATATAAAGCCACATTGTAAGCTACAGTTTTGAAGCATTGCAATTGTGAGGAGTGACTGAGAGATATAGTCATTATGAGAAGTCAAATTTTGAGATATAAAATCACAATTGTGCAATAAAAAGTCACAATTATTAAAAACAAACTCAGAATTGTGAGATATAAAACAACATTGCAAGATATAAAGTTATAGTTTTGTTGTATGGCAATTGTGAGAAATAAACCAGTGACAGAGATATAGTCATTATGAGATAAGTCATATTTTGAGATATAAATCACAATTGTGCAATAAAAAGTCACAATTATAAAAACAAACTCAGAATTGTGCGATAAAACTACATTCCAAGATATAAAGTTATAGTTTTGATGTATGGCAATTGTGAGAAATAAACTATTGACTGAGAGATAGTCATTATGAGATAAGTCATTTTTGGGATAAATCACAATTGTGCGATAAAAAAGTCACAAGTTCCAGTTTTGAGGTATTGCTATTGTGAGGAATATAGAAATACTGTAGATAGTCATTATGAGATAAGTCATATTTTGAGATATAAATCACAATTGTGCAATAAAAAGTCGCAATTATTATAAACTCAGAATTGTGAGATATAAAACTACATTGCAAGGTATAAAGTTCCAGTTTTGAGGTATTGCAATTGTGAGGAATACAGAGATACTGTAGATAGTCATTATGAGATAAGTCATATTTTGAGATATAAAGTTACAATTCTGTAATAAAATGTCACAATTGTGAGAAAAAACTAAATCAGAATTGTGAGATATAAAACTACATTGCAAGGTATTGCAATTGTGAGAAATAAAGTTGTGATTTAGAGATAAAGTCATTATGAGATAAGTAAAATTTTGAGATATAAAATCACAATTTCAGAATTGTTAAATATAAAGCCACATTGCAAGGTATAAAGTTACAGTCAGGAGGTTTAAAATTGCAATTGGGAGAAATAAAGTAGTGATTTAGAGATATAATCATTATTAGATACAATAAGTCAAATTTCGAGATATTAAGTCACATTATGGGATATGAAATCACAATTATGAGAAACAAATTCAGAAATGTGACATATAAAGCCACATTGCAAGATATAAAGTTATAGTTTTGAGGTAAAAAATTGCAATTACAAGTACCATAGTAGTCATTCTACGAAAAGCCAAATTTTGATAACACCTTGCTTGAAGATGTTAATGTTGGACTTGGTCTACAAGCCCTTTTCCATAAGGACCAACCGCAGTTATACACACACATATATTTCAATATACAGACTGCAGCAGGCAAAAGATTCATGACTGCTGACTTATTTCTTCTCTTCCTTGTTGAGGCAAAGCAAGGCAGTCGTACATTCTTACCTCCATGTAACATATCCAACATCAGCCATGCGCCATATGTAAATCGTATTTATAGCATTAGCACATAATCACAAACACACTTATGCTCATACAGGCTGTAAATATCAAATTCATAGGCCACACAGGCCATTGTGAAATGTTTTGGAAAGAATTGTGACATTTCATCACTGAATTTTACGCAAAAGCTCATGTTTAGAGGTACGCCAGGGTTTGTTACCGTCAAGACTATTCGGTTGCAAACTTTACGGGAATAATCTTGGAAAATCTCAATGCAGTTACAGACTTTTCCCAATTATCAGATGCAGCATGATGTTTCTGAGTTTATAAGTTTAGCAGAGGTCTGGGTCCACATGTATTTTTTTTCCAGGTTACTTTTCAAGTTAGGGAACACAATATTCGGAGGTTTGCAGCATGAGGCCTTCTGATTGCAGCTGACCACTGTATGAAGTAAATGTTCTGGTTTGATCATAGAGTTAGAGGGAGAAGAGGTTTTGCAAGCATTGTTCATATTGAAAAGAGTTACTTTGGAAGAGTTACTTTGGACTGCTTTGGAGTAATAAAAGTAGTTATAAGAAACACACATTGTGCCACATATTAAGCCACAATGCAACAAATAAAGTCTCAATTGCGAGAAATAAAGTCACTATTGTAAAGAATGTTTGTAGTTGTGAGATTTCTGAGATTTATAGTCCAGTTGTGAGATATAAAGTCACAATAATAATTGCGAGACAAAGTTACATTTCAACATACAAGTTTGAAGGTACAATATTGCAACTGAGAAATAAAGAAGCATTTATGAGATAGTCATTACGAGACAAGTCAGATTTTGAGATATAAAGTCACAATTATGAGAAACATTTAAAATTTGAGCTATGAAGCCACATTGTGGAATATAAAATAATTATTAGACAAAAAAGTATAATTGTGAGATATAAAGTTCCATTGCGAGATATAAAGTTAAATTTGTTAGGTTTAATATTGCAACTGCTGAAAATAAAGTGATTATGATATATAGTCATTATGAGATGTAAAATTGTGAGATATAAAGTCACACTGTGGAATATCATAATTATCAGAAACAAAATCATAATTGTGAGATACAAAGTTACATTTTAAGATTTACGTTATGTTTGGGAGGTTTAACTGATATTTTATTATTATTTATCATGAGATATAAAATCACAATTATGAGATAAGTCAACATTTTTAAATATAAAGTCAATAAAGTCACCATTATAATTGTAAGGCAAAGTTACATTGCAAGATATAAAGTTACAGTTGAGAGGTATAATATTGCTGTTGTGAAAAATGTCGTAAAAGTAGCGATTATGAGATACAGTCATGACAAGATAGGTCAAATTTTAACATATAAAGTCATTGTGGGGCATAAATTCAGAATTACAAGAAAACTAATTCATAATTACGAGATATAAAGCTAAATTGTTAAATATACAGTTAGATTTGGGAGTTTTAATATTACAACTGTGAGAAAAAGTCATTACAAGATTACAAGGTTACACTTTGAGATACAAAGTCACAATTGTGAGAAACAAATTCAAATTTGAGATATAAAGTTACATTGTGAGATATGCGAGAAATAGCGATTGTGGGTCAAATTTTGTGATATAAAGCCACATGAGACACATTCAGAATTTTTTGTTATAGAGTCACAGTTAAGAGGAATTATATTGCAGTTTTTTTAATTTTATTATTATTATTTTTTTACTCTGGAGGCATAAATAGGTTTCAGCAGTTGGATAATAGCAGAATGGATTTAAAAATGGATAAAGCACAAATCCTAAATATCGTTTTTTTCACATTTTTTTAAAACCCTATGAACTTGAAATGAATAAAAAGGCAAAAAAGTTCAATGCTACAACATGATGTGCAGCTCCATTGCCATCTGGATTCAATCAGTCCATTTGGTAAAGAAGACAAAGAAAACGCAGTTAGTTCTCATGTCCCTTGAGCACTGTCTGTCTGAGGAGAAAGCAGTGCCAGTATGTCTCAGACAGATTTTTGGGGGGTCTTTTTTGTGGTTGGGCACTGTAGATGGTTGTGGTTTTTTGAAAAGACTTGGTGACTTCACCACGTTGTTGCTCTTGGTTAGATGGACAAGTTTCACTGTCATCTCACTGGAAGCGGAAATGCAGATCTTCCACATGTACTGTAAGCTACATTATCCCTTTTATTTTTTCAGACAGACTCCCAAAAACCCACGAGAAGATGTTATCCATTAAAAATATCTGAGGAGAAGAAACGCTTCAGATGGTGAATTGATATTACTGTTAATATTTATTATATTATGATTTATAAGTTAAAGTTTCAACATTGCCATTCAAACATTCTAATATAATATAAAACAATACAATACAATATAACAATAGTTTTCCAAGGAATAGATTTACTCACAGTGCAAGTAAATCAATCAACTTTATCCATTTTAAATATTTGTGCCAAAAAATGTCAACAACAAATGTCAACAAAAATGTGGACAACCTAAATAAGTTTGGAACCAAAAATTGGAATAAATTAAATCTAAATATAAAAAGTAAAAAAAAAAAATAATAATAATAAAAACGACAAAAGCACATCAAATGATTACTAAAAATCAAAACGTAAACTGAAAATGTTATAATAATATTATTAAATACTAGTAAATAGTAAATAATATAACATTCCCAGTTCTGCTAGATTATAGTCACCTAATCAAGTCCTATATGCAGGAATTACATGAATGAGCATTGAAATGAGGGGACAGTTAATTGGGGGCAGTACAGAGGATCATTGTGCAGTGGAATCTAGAGCACCACGGCTCAATGAACCTCATTTGTCTGTCACTCAACCACATCTTTGATTTTCCTTGCCAAATGACCCTCATGATGCAATAATTTTTTCAACAGCGATGTGATTTTTCATATTTTGTTTCTTTTCAGGTTGTGGCATGTGGGTTGATTGATCTATGAGGGCATTCCGGTGATGGCGCTGATCGGCTTTCTGGCAGTGGCAGTGTGTGGATTACTCGTGGCTTGGGCTCAGTTGAAGCAGGCCCGAACGCCTTTGTTACCCCATCGGCCGTTTGTGGTGGTGTGGAACGCACCTACTGAATCCTGCCGTCTTCGATTCAAGGTTGAACATGTGTCAATAATCTAGCAAATGTTGTGTGTGGTCCAAATGATGGAGATAACATCTTGTCCGTCTCTTAACAGGTGGATTTGGACCTTAGTGTCTTCGACATCGTTGCAAACCACAATGAGACCTTGAGTGGCCCCAACGTGACCATCTTTTACCACAGTCACCTGGGTTACTATCCTTACTACACCAGCTCTGAGATTCCCATCAATGGTGGCCTTCCTCAGAACCAAAGCCTGAGCAAGCACCTCAGCAAAGCTCGAGCCGACATCGACAAGCTCATACCCTTCAAGGACTTTCACGGGCTTGGTGTCATTGACTGGGAAAACTGGCGACCGCAGTGGGTTCGCAATTGGGGCTCGAAGGACATCTATCGGAACAAATCCAAGGAGCTTATTAGGAAACTGCATCCTGGTTGGCCACAAAGTAAGGTGGAGAATGAAGCGAAGGAGCTCTTTGAGAGAGCCGGACAAGTATTCATGAACTCAACACTGGGTCTGGCCGAGAGTCGACGGCCACATGGCCTGTGGGGATTTTATCTGTTTCCTGACTGTTACAATTATGGCTACAAGCAGCATCCTTTGCGTTACACTGGAGAGTGTCCTAATGTAGAGCATGTGCGCAATGATCACCTGATGTGGCTGTGGAAGGAGAGTACGGCTCTCTATCCTTCCATCTACCTTGACTATGAGCTCAAGTCTTCAGCTAATACTGTTAAATTTGTGCACTACCGTGTCAAGGAAGCCATGCGGATTGCCTCGATTGCTAGGAATGACTATACGCTGCCTGTTTTTGTCTATTCCAGGCCCTTCTATGCATACACATTTGTTGTCCTATCAGAGGTGAATAGAACTTAAAGTTTAATAATAAGAATAAGAAGTTAAAGTTTAATAATTAAGTTTGAACTATTGTATAGGAGTTGAAAAATGTGCTCTGATAAGCCAAAACGTGATTTCTTGTAATTGCTTTTTTATGCCTTTTCTATCATTTAAAAAGGGGAAAAAGTTAAACTGCTGCCAACAAACAGAATAGCAAAAACAATGATCATTTTCAAACAGGTTTCTCCAAACATTTCCCTTGTTTGTCACTGGTCGGTTAAACCGGTAGCCCCGTCCCAAAACACCACAGGGCCTCAGTGTTTGTACTTTTCAAGGAAATCAACTTACACATGAATAAAGGCCCGTTCACATCATGAATGATAACTGTAAAATTTAACTTTGACATGACAGGAATAAATTATATTTTGGATTATAGTAAAATAGATTTTTCTTTTTTATTTATTTTTTATAGATTTATTTTTTTTAATCATATTTCACAATATTACTATTTTTATTATATTATTGATTAGGGTTGCAAAGGGGTGGAAAATATCCAGTAAATTAACAGTACTTTTCCATCTTATGAATGATAAAAACACTGACAGCCAATCAGACTCCATCCTGCTTTAAAGAGCTTGAGCATTTAAAGCAGCAGAATACAAAACTGCAGTGTGCTTATAATAAACACAATGTTATCATGTGTTGGTGTGGACACTAATACAATTATTGCTGCGTCCCAATTCGCATACTATAAAGATACCTGAATTGTTAACTATTTCCAGTAGAAACATACTCTAATGGCTAATATTGCCCACAACCCATTGTGCGTTGGACAAGGATTCGATCAGAACCACAAACACGCATAACAAGACTACAAACATAGCGTATACTGCAACGCAACCGCCATGTTCAAGGCCCAAAAAGGTAGTAAGGACATTGTTAAAATAGTCCATGTGACATCAGTGGTTCAACTGTAATTTCAACTAATTTAATTAAATGAAATTTTATTTATTAGAAAATTTATGAAATAATTTAATTAACTTCATTCAATAATTTCTTGCGCATGGTACTGCCGTGAACGCATGTCAAAGACTGACACGGAAGAGAAGAAATAGTTGAATAAAGTTGTTATTTTTGTTTTCTTTGCACGCAAAAAGTATTCTCGTAGCTTCATAAAATTAAAGTTGAACCACTGATGCCACATGGGCCTTTTTGGCAATATCCTTACTACTTTTCTGGGCCTCAAACATGTCAGTTGCTTTGCTGTCTATGCAGGGACAGAAAGCTCTCGGATTTCATCAAAAATATCTTAATTTGTCTTCCAATGATGAACGAAGGTCTTTTGGAACGACATGAGGGCGAGTAATTTATGACAGAATTTTCATTTTTAGGTGAACTATCCCTTTAATAACTGCTGAGAAAGTATTGAGTTGCTTTATTCCGTACCAACTTACTTCTTTGTATGCTTTCCAGCCACCTAGAGGAACCTGTCAAACACACATTGTTTTAATCATTCGTCAGATACTTGAGTGACAGACCCACCCTAAACCACCCTCCTCCCCAGCATCTTAAATGCCAGAGATATGCTTAAACACTCATCTGTCACCTCTTTATGAGTGGAATGTTCCAAATCAAACTCTGCAGTAGGTCTGCAGTTGTGTTTTCAGTTTGATGGGACCACCCGCCTTTCTAGACAGCGAGGTACATCACAAGGTAATGTACTTATTATGACCAGTTTAGGTTACAACCGATAGCTTCCATATGTTCATTGTGATAGTACAGGCTCCAGACCTTACATTAAACATGTAGGTCTACTGTATTGTTTCACTTCCCAGCAGAGAAAATCAAATGTGCGATTACACACCTCTCCTCTGTAAGTCATATGATTTAAGGTATCATTCATGGCTGACATACAAATGCTAAACCCTACATACAATGTTTGTGTTGAACAAAACTAGTAACAAATTTATTTTCCAGACCTGCTACTATATGACTCGATCTCTTGCTTTTCTGCATTAACAAAGAAAAACTGTATTAATTTTGAACAGAGGGACCTGGTCCACACTATAGGAGAGAGCGCAGCACTGGGGGCCGCTGGGGTGGTCCTGTGGGGCTCATCCGAATATGCAAGATCTCAGGTACTCATTACTTACAGTGCTGTTCAAATTCTTTTGAAAGTTTCTTAAGCTCAAGGTAAAAACAGCAATATTGTGAAATATTATTACAATGTTAAATAACTGTTTTATATTTCAGTATATTCCAAAATGTAATTTATATCTGTGATGCAAAGCTGTATTTTCAGCATCATTAATCCAGTCTTCAGTGTCACATGATCCTTCAGAAATCATTCTAATATACTGATTCACTGAACCATTTCTTATTATTATCAGTGTTAAAAAAACAACTGTGCTGCTTCATATTTATGTGTAAATTTTGATCAATTTAATGCATCTTTGCTGAATAAAAGTATGAATTTCTTGTTTTAAAAAACATACCTATGGTAATATACATCAGACACAGAACACATTTAATCACTGAATCAATAATTCTATGCTAACTAACAATATTATCCTTCATTAAATCTCCTTGACTAGATTTGCTGCATTTTTTTTAGCTGAATTTGCTAATATTAGCAACCATAACCAACCACATTTAGGGATCAGCTTCTGCTTGAGCTGGTGGTATTAATATATTAAACATAGTATCTTAATGATACTTTTATTTTAGTACTTATTAGTGCTTTAGTACTTACATTTATTTTAAGCAAGTTGCCAGAAGGCAACATTCATTTTTAGATCTACCTTTTCTAATTTTGAAAAGTTTTTTTTTTATCAAATATTTAGATTTTTTATTTTATTTCAATTAACAAAAAATGTTTTAAATAATTTTAGTTAACAGTAACAATATGGCACTGATACACTCAATAAACTGCTATCGATAAATAAATAAGTAAATAAATAAATATATATATATATATATAGCTTTAATATGTGTTTGCCTTTGTGCAGAGAAACTGCTTGACAGTCAAGAAGTACATTGACGGTCCACTGGGTCACTATGTGATCAATGTGACTTCAGCTGCTAAGCTGTGCAGCAAGGCCTTGTGCAAGAAGAACGGCAAATGTGTTCGCAAGAGCCTGGACTCTGGGGCCTACCTGCACCTCAACCCACGCTTCTTCAACATCCACCTCAACCACGGCATCCAAGGACCACGCTTCCATGTCAGCGGCCACCTCAACAACCACGATATCCTGGACATGAAGCACAAGTTCACCTGTCAGTGTTACCAGGGCTGGACGGGCATTTACTGTGAGATGCCCCAGATAACAGAGCCTGTCCCGTCCCACCCGAGAGACAGGGTACTGGGAGAACTACTGCCGCTCCTGTCCCTTCACTTCTCCTGTCTGTCTGTCATCATGTTCTTGGGTCTGTGTCTCATTATTAAGTGTCTGATACTGTAAAGCACAGGGTAGATGGGACGTTGGACTGGATCTGTTAAATAAAAAGACAAGGAAATAAAGTTAGTTGTAGCTGTATCTCAGTGAGTGTAAAGTTTTGAGGCTAGAAGTGGTTTTGTATGTTGCCTTTAAACAACTCATGTAAATCTAGAGCAAAAGTTGATTATTAAAATAAAGGATTGATCTGATCGGACCGGTGACAATCACACAGCACAACCAATGTAGTCCAATTCATAATACAAGCACTCTTGCAATTTTTTTTTTAGTAAATCAAAAAATATAGAACAAGCAATATGGCATGTGATTCATAAACAAATGACTCTTTTGAACCGGTTCCTTTCATTGAATCAAAAACACGCACAACCAGTGTGCTTCAATTCATGAACAAGTGACTCTTTTAAATCAGTTATTTTGAAAAATCAAAACATACATCGTAACCAGTGTACCCGCAATTCCATTCATAAACAATGGCTCCTTTAAATGTTTTTATTTTTAGTGATTCAAAAACATACAGGACAACCTGTATGGTGGGTGATTCACGAATAAATGACTCTTTTGAACGTTTTTTTAATGAATCAAAAAAGCATTACAGCACAATCAGTGTTTTCTGATTCATGACCAAATGGCTCTTTTAAAAGTTATTTTTAGCTAATCAAAAATAAAGCATAACCAGTGTACCTGTAGCTCCAAGAACAAGTTACTCTTTTAAATCTTTTTCTTTTTAGTGAAACAAAAGCATACAGAAACCCCAGTATGATGTGTGAATCATGAACAAACGACTCTTTTGGACTGGTTCTTTTTATTGAATCAAAAACATGCAGTATAGCACAACCAGTATGGTTTGATTTATGAACAAATGACTATTTTAAACCAGTTACCAGAAAAACTCTTTAATTCTTTTTTTTAGGGAATAAAAAAAAAAACATACAGAAGAACCAGTATGGTATGTGATATATAAACAAATGACTCTTTTGAACTGGTTCCTCTTAGTGAATCAAAAATACAGTATTGCACAACCAGTTTGATTCAATTCATGAACAATTTTTTTTTACTGAATCAAAACCACAGCACAACAAGTAAATTCTGATTCAAAAACAAATGACTCTTTTGAACGGCTTCCTTTTAGTGAATCAAAAATGTGCAGTATAGAGGTGCAACCAGAGTGCTTCGATTCATGAACAAATGACACTTTTAAACCAGTTATTTTTAGTGAATCAAAAACAAGCAGCATAAGTGCAGTTAGATTCATGAACAAATTACTCCTATTAGTTAATCCTTTTTGAAAAATTCAAAAAGACTCACAAACAACGGAGACATTTCTTTTAATGTATCATTCAAAAAGACTCACAAATATGCTCAAATAAATAGGAAACTAATACATTGAATTACTTTTCCATTACAGGCTATTGCATTTGCAGGTTTCATTGTGACAACTTACACTTTATAGTGTGACAACATGCCTTACTATAGGTCAACATGCAGTGTTTAATAAATCTTTTTGTAAATGTTCAATAACATTTTGTAACCATGCAGGCATTTATAATGAAATCAAGTTTCAAAAATAAATGAGAATATTCAATGGAGCGAAAAGTGGGACAACTAGCATTGGTCTCCTCTACATGTGAGAAACGAGTACAATAAATGCATACGTTTTTATTTTGTTTAAAACATAAATCCATCTTAAGTTATAAATAGACTCATGTTATCACTTGGGTTTTCAGAGTTAAGTATTATATGCACAAAAACACCATGATTCATAAAAAAGGACTCCAAATGGTTCCTTCCCCACCCAAACCAAAGTGAATATTCTCAACTATTTCCTCAGAAATTAGACATAACAGCATGGTGTAATAAGGCAAAACTGGTTGACCAACATGTCTCAGTGTAGACTGAGGCGCTGTAGATTGTGATTCAGCTTGTCAGCCAAAAACTGTCAATAAATTACCAAGCCTGGGAAAACGGAGACTCCTGCTTATTATAAGCTAAATAACATCTCTTTTTGTATCACCCATCATCTGTTAAGGGATTTGAGGTTCTGATGTTGGAGAAAATACTCCTTTGTCCGATTTTTGGCTACGACATTACATAAAAAAACTGTATTTTTTTGCAAACAATGTGGTGCATGTAGACCATTGTTGATTTAGTCTGGGGTAAAATGAGTCACAAAAAACTGGAAGAGGGGGTTTCTGCTTTGCACATAAGCTAAACATTCAGTAAAGATATTAGTTTTCATTTTTTCGTTATTAATGGAACTTAGAGAGTTAATTTAATCTTACATCAACATTTACCGAAAACAAACACAATCCAACTCCAAGACGGATTCTGCATCTTACATAAAACACATGGCTGGATTTGAATATTTATACGCATTGATGTTATTTGTTGAACCTGGATGGCTGCGCACGTAAGAAGCGGGAATGTGAGGAAAGGTTTTAGGCTAGCAAGGTCATGCATAACAGAGACACACCTCACAGCTGTTGGTTGGAGCCCAGGATACACTCACAAACACAGACCTGGAACCTGAGATGGAGGAATTCCTGAAGTTTTGGGTGGGACAGACAAATCCAACACAAGCACCTCCAGACCCCTTGCCGGGAAGTTAAGAGGAAAATAAACAGCCGTATATACGAGAGAGTGGGCTCATTCGGTGCCTTTCCATAGTTTGTGCTCTATGGGGACCACATCAAAGCAGTACAGTATGTGTGTTTAGGCAAGTGGGTGGGTATTTGTGTCTTCTGCAATAAGGAGAAGTATAGTATGAAGTACAGAGGTACATTTCTAACTGGAGGAACGGCAAAAATTAATGTGGTTGAACTAATGGACCAATGAGTCATACGTTCATACCTATTAACATTAGATTCTGCAAGTGTCCTCTATGATTTATGTACACCGAACCATTCGTTAAGACATTTTCTCGAGGCTTATTGTTTAGCTAAGCATGCCTTCGGAATACCAACGTTATAATTTTGGGCAAAACATTTCTAGATGTTTTGAAATCAGTCATGTTTTTTTTGTAGTGCAGAATTTGATGTGAAAAAAAAGAAAAAAAAAAGAATCAAATTTGAGCAATATCTTGTTTTTTAAGGGTTGTACAATGAAATTGCAATGCAACTTGCATAAAAGTAACAAAAACTAACATATTATTTTGGGACGATGACCCCATGGGACATGGTTTAAAAAAAAAAAGCATAGGCACACCACTAACAACAGATAATGGGATGATAATGCCAGCAAAACATGTTGTTTTGGACATTACTATGCTTTTTAGACATACTGTGCTACAATTGTTTCTTTGGTTAAATGTTTCTTTGGACAAGGTATTTAAAAAAAAATTCTGCAGTGTTATTTTAGTAAAAAAAATACCAGTGTTATTTGAGTAACTTTCAGATACTTTTATAGTTTTTAATATTTTTTTTATTATTATTTTTAATAACTTTTTTAAACAAATGTAATTTATTGTTTTTATATTTTGTTTTCATTTGAATTATAGTAGTTATTAGTTTAATAGTAGTTTAACTTTAGTTATAATAATTTTGTTGTGTTTTGTTTTTAGTATTTTTTTTATATGTCTGTAGCTTTTATTCATTTACATTTCAGTTTAGGTTATTTTAGTACATCAAGTTAAACTAAATTAAAATGAGAAATGGTACTTTGGCTACTAGCTAAAATAAGTTTTTATACTTTATTTCAAGCTACACATTTTTTAATAGTTTGAATTTTAGTTTCAGTTCAATTTTAAGTTAACTATATATTAACTCTGGTCAATATCATGGTACATTAATTTCACTACCATTGTATTACCATTTAATGCCATCAGTGTACTATAGTATTGTTGCAGTACTATAGTAAATAAAGGGACTCAACTTCAGTTCAAATATTTGTACCTCCCATAACCTTAACTGACTGATTATTTCATGCCTTAAAGTGTCTTCTGGACAGGAGCGAGTCTTAAGTACTGTTATCATCAGTAGCTCACTATAAGAGCAGAAAGGAAAAGGTTTTGTTGGTGATGTTGTCTTTCCTTTCCATAATTTCTCCACAAACTACCAGTCTACATTACCCCACTCTCTCACCACTAATACCAGCTTATGGGTTGCTAAAATGTGCCACATGTCCATTTATCTTACCCACTGACAGGTATTACATTAGATATGGGTTGCCACAGCCACTGTATGTCTTAGTTTATGTAAAAATGGGTCAGTGTAAATTTAAAGACTTTAAATGTATGTTTTCGTTCATTTTTGCAACAGCCAAACCTATGTATCAGTGGTAAAGTTCATCATGCAGGTAAAGTGTTAAGATTTTGTTACTCAATACTTTCTGTGATATCAATAATAATAATAGTACATAATAACTATTATAGCTTTTATTCATAGAAGTACGTTTTCTTTAAGAAGTATAAGTACTCTTTATTGCGTATAAGCTCATTATCTTATTGACAGTTTATTCATTTACAATTATTTTAAAGTTAATAAATTATTTAATTAAAATAAAATGTTAAGACTGGGTTTTTACATTCAGTAGATTAGGGCATAAAACATAATCGATAATAAAATAGGTTAATATAGGAATAAGTACACTCTAAAAAAATGTAAGGTTAAAAACAACCCAATTTGTGTTATTTGGCAACCCAACGCTGGGTCAATTGTTTTTACCAAACATGCTGGGTTGTTTTATTTAAGTCATCTATTTTTTTTTATTATTATATTGCTGGCTTAAAATGGACTGGAACACACACAGAGAATTACTAGAGGCAACAGCAATAATCAAAAGATGAACATTTATTATTAAGTATAACACATGGACAAAATACAAGACAAATTTAATTTATTTGGGGGAACAGCATAGTTTACAATATTACATACATTTAAACTCGTTTAACAAGCATTTTAGACATTAAACATGTAACAATTTAAAGTAGCATTTTAATGCAAGTGTATTCAACTGATCTCTGTAATCGCTTTTTACCAAAATAGTGCTAATTCTTGTCCCGGTGTGTCGCCGAAATCTGCCCCGGTGCAGGGCTGCTGTTCGCGGGATAACTCTGAAGACCGCCGCCTCACGTTTCACTCGTAGCTGAAAGATGCCGTGACTGACTCCATAACCTGCCCATAAACAAACAGTACTGAGGCTAGAGAACATATTTTAACATCAAATTAAATTAAACTCAGTATTATAATGAATAAAATCCATTTATGTTATGCAAGGCAAAAGGCGTTTTCATCATGCCCGCTGCTAACGCTGCTGACTGACATCTGGTCATGTTCCGTTGTGTAAAATAATACAATTTACAGCACAGTAAAGATTTCATAAATGTAATAAAATGTATACAAATCTTTTTTTGACTGAAGAAGTGCACCAAATCGGCGGGAGCGGCGCTGAGAAGCGCTCTCCTGTAAAGGCCTCAAAAAGCCTGCGCTCTGACTGTAACTCAGTAGCTGGGTCGTTTCATCGGAGACGGGCTCAAGCCAGTGGTTGGGTAGAAAAAAATTACCCAGCGTTAACAATGACCCAGCAACTTAGTTACAGAAAAAATCTATCCAGCACCTGGGTAAAAATATTAAAAGCAACCCAATAAAATTACCCAACGGGCTGAACCCAGCATTTGGGTTAAAAAAATAACCCAGCATTTTTTAAGAGTGTAAATTCTACAACATAATTGAATATAATTGCATTTAATTATATATAAAAAAAATAAAATAAAAAAAATCACTGCAATTTGAGATGAATTATTTTCAAACAGTCTGACACAGGCCTGATATGCTGATATTTTCAGTCTGTCAAATCCACAACTCACTGATGTCACAGACCAGAAGCAAATCTTTTAAAAAAGTGCAGCATCTGTTATAATACTACTTTGTTACAAGTCAAAGGTTCATTTGTTATGACCCATGGTTAAAAATTTGAGCTCACTGTCTGGACATGTTGCTCAGTGGGGAGTGTGAATGGCTTTGACATTGTTCTTCTAAAAGCTAACTATAGGAGGCCATTAAAATGCTCTATTAATGGGCCACTGTGGAGCTGTAGTGTTACCTGCTATGCCAAACGTTCCTCTTGTCACAGACCACATTTTCATGCATCTACTAAAACCAGTGTTACCTGATATACTGAACATCCTGCACTTTTCACCTGTTTGCCCGTTACCTGTTACTGCTTCTTATACTGGTAAGTCTCTGACTCACTGCTTGCTTATGCTTTTCTGTGGGACTTAAAGCTGAAGTGTATCATTTTTTTATGTTAAACAACTCTATCCTATCTTAAAAATGCAGAGACAAGTATAAGTACACCATTTGTAGGCAGATTTCCCTCACTGTGGCTCTGACAGACATTATTAAGCAGCCCAGCACAGCAACACTGGCTCAACCAATAGTGTGAGTTTTAGGGCGGGGCTATCTGTTTGTTTAACCAATGGCAGTTGAGGAGTGTTTAGAAACTTGTTTGAAAACAGTAAATGGTTCTGCAGTATTGTTTGATGGCACTAGTGGCAGACAAAGCACAACTGTAGCTTTAACAATGCTCAAGAAAATCTTCACAATCACTCAAGCTGGCAAGCGGAAAGTTGTTTAAAAAGCCAAATGCTGCTGAGCCTGTATTTTCAGATGACTCATGTGTAAATTGTAAAACCAAAATGAAAAGTCACTGCAGTAAACAGTATTTGTATACTGTTTTTAAAGATGAATTTTAAGTGAGCGTTATGACGGCAAAGTTAATCTAAATGAAGAAATGAGCATGCAGAGTTAAATATCCAATATTGACCCATCCTGATTTATCATTTTTAAACCTATTTTTCCTGATTGAGGGTTTTACATGAGTCAGCCTGGTGCAAAAAGATCCCAGTTTTGACAAATTAATTCTTACAATTGTTTTCCGTCAAGCTTCTTTTCTCCAAATTTGCCACACCTGTAAAGCATTTCGCAAAACTCAAAATATTTAACATCTATCTGTATTACATTATTTGTACAATTTTTCCAGTAACTATCAAGTGCATCTGAATGAGAACTCCATAAATGACATAACTTGTGCTCGAAACCTGGTTTACATTAATACTGTTTTTGAAGAATGAGAAGGGAATATTTCCATACAATTATGCTATAATTTCTCATGCCAAAAGCTACTAAGTGAGGAACATTGAGAGCATTGGAAGAATCTTTATTTTCATTGTAGACGTTCAGATCACCAGCCTGCTTGCCCTTAAGACGGGCAGTTTAAAGAGCACTTCATACTTCATACCATAAAGACTATTCCTGAACAAGCAAACCAAACACTAGATTCATGATACAACAAACTTTAAAGTGCTGTTAAATCAACAGTAGGGTTGCATTTCCTAAGCTGTGGTTTAATAAAACAGACCTCCCAGTTTGAACGATGAAATGCGGTTTTGTACTAAAAGACATGTGGTGTTCAATGTCCACATTATCACACTCCAATCATAATATAAATGCAATCATAACATAAATATATGACAACCTGGAGGTTACTGGTGCAAAACTCAAATTTTCTGCTTTATTTTTTGGGCTTATTGCCTTTATATCATTAGACAGTTTAAGCAGATGTAAAAGAACTGGAAAGGGAATAACATGATGCAGGTCAAATTCAGACCCACAACCACTTTCTGTGCACAAACCACTACGTCACAGCTCCAACTAAAACTACTGCATATTTTTTTACATAAGCCCATACACACTTCCACTGCTAGCATTAGCATGACTCTTGAAGAGCGTGGGGTGTATCACACACACTCACACAGACATTGCTAATTGTTGCTATAGTTGACCAGGAGACAGGAAGTCTGTAATTTACTTACTGTCTAAATAAACTCTTCGTAAGGCTTGGGAAAAGCAACAAAACACTTTATCGTCATTTGTTAGCATGTTTCACAGCCCAATCTTGGATGCAATGTAATCAAAATGACTAAAACACCACTGTTGTCATGGTGTCTCCCCATCTGCAATGTAACAAGTCAATGTCAGATGAACATTTGCAGTTTCACTGCCCTGATATTATGCTCTCTCACTGTAATCTTCTAAGGATTATATTCTATTTAAACCATTCAGCCGTTCCCAGAGGAACATTTCACTGCTTAAAGTTTGCACTTTCAGTATTTACGTCATGAACTCAGCAAGTTTGCGCTTACATGCATGAAAATTCACTCCATTTCTTTTCTAAATGCATGTTATAAATCTTGTAAACAATTTGTTTTGACCTCAAATTTGAATCAAAATCTCAACCAGATCTACCAACACCGTTCTCCCCGTTGACGTATGTTGAATATCCAATCAATTTGCCCACTTAAACCCCACCCCTTTCTTACATTCGACCTCAAGCTTGCATTTACATCTACCTCCATCCAGTCAACAACTGATGCATAGACCCAAGTCTCCAATCCTATGTTTGTTGCAATCATCCGTTTCACTTGGATATATGTCACAACATGAAAGTAAAACTGCCGCTACTTCCATTTTTAACAACTATGCAATAATTCATCTTTTTAAAATGCCAGGCAAGCGTGTTAGTTTGACTGAAATTGTACCAATCCAGTTTTCAAAGTCAAACTAATACACCTAGGATCTGTGATTGTAGCTTAGCTTCATCCAACGATACATGGCTTTACTGTTGTGCGTAAGCTACTTTGAAAGAAATAAAACGTGTATTTAATCCTTCCAATATTTGACTATGCATTGCATCGTATATACAGTGCCTATAGAAAGTCTTCATACCCCTTCATTTTTTCACATTTTGTTATGTTACCTTATGCTAAACTGCTTTAAATTACTTCTCTTTTTTTCACATAAATCTACACTGCACTTACCATAATGACAAAGCAAAAACCGGATTTATCACAACTTTGCAAATGTATTAAAAAGGAAACACTGAAAAAATAACATTGTTTTCATACCAGTCTTCATACCCTTTGCTTTGACACTTGAAATTTAGATCAGGAGCATTCCAGTTTCACTGGATCATCTTTGAGATGTTTCTATACTCTGACTGGAGCTAACCTGTGGCAAATTCAGTTGATTGGACATGATTTGGAAAGGCACACACACCTGTCTAAATAAAGTTTAACAGCTGAAATGGATATCAGAGATATCAGATATTAGAAAAATCCACCCAAATAACTCTCAGAACCTCAATTCCTAATTCATGTCTGAGGGAAACCAAGCACTGCTTATCAGCTGCATAATACCATCCCACGGTGAAGCATGGTGGTGGCAGCATCATGCACAGGGGGTGTTTTTCAATGGCAGGGACTGGGGAAGTGATCAGAGAAGACGGAAAGCTGAATGCAGCCAAATACAGAGATATCCTTAATGAAAACCTGGTTCAGAACCTCAGAACCTCAGATTGGGCTGAAAGTTCACCTTCCAACATGACAATCACCCTACGCACACAGCCAAGACAATGCAGGAGAGGCTTAGGGACGACACTATGAACGTCCTCGAGTGGCCCAGACAGAGCTGGGACTTGGAACCAATCAGACATCTTTGGAGAAACCTATAAATGGCTGTCCAACGATGGTCCTCAGCCAACCTGAGACGATCTAAAGAGAAGAATGGCAAAAAACACAAATGCAGATGTGCAAAGCTTGTTGCATCATACCCAAAGTGCTTTAACTAATATTTAAGTTAAGGGTATGAAGACTGGTGCAATGTCATTTTTTCAGTGTTTCCTTTTTAATAAATTTGCAAAGCTGTGATAAATCCAGTTTTTGCTTTGTCATTATGGTGAGTGGGGTGTAGATTCATGTGGGGAAAAAAGTATTTTAAATAAGTTTAACACAATAGCGCAAAATAACAAAATGTGAAAAAAATAAAGGGGTATGAAGACTTTCTATAGGCACTGTATATGGAGCGCAACTATGCAAAGCTTGATTACATACTTACTAAATTACATACATACTAAACTACCATTCTCAGATCTTTCTTTTAAACCTCCTTAGAACAGACACAATTGAGACAATAAAGACTATAAAGCTATAAAATGAATGTGGCTAGCATTGATCTAGCATCTTATTTTAAAATCATTTGCCAAGAAATGTTCAAATTAAGACCTCTGAATTTTGGTTGCAAACAAATCTAAAAACAGTTTGAGACACCTCGACCGAATGGAGACATCGTTTCTCTTATTGCGGTCTAGGAGAAACATTTAAGGTATTAAAGGGATAGTTCACCCAAAAATGATTTATTCATCCTCAAGCCATCCTAGGTGCATGACTTTCTTCTTTCAGGCGAATACAATCAGAAATGTCCTGGCTCTTCCAAGCTTCCTAATGGCAGTGAATGGCTGTTGAGATTTTGAAGGCCAAAAAAGTGCATCTATCCATCATAAAAAGTGCTCCACGAGGCTCCAGGGGGGTAATAAAGGCCTTCTGAAGTGAATCAATGGGTTTGTGTAAGAAAAATATCCATATGTACAACTTTAAAAACTGTAATCTGTAGCTTTCGCTAACTGTCATACACATGTTCACGAGAGAGTGTCGTTTCAATGGATGACGTAGATGGATGCACTTTATTTTGCTTCAAAATCTCCACAGCCATTCACTGATTCCTCTGAAATAAGAAAGTCATTTACACCTAGGATGGCTTGAGTGTGAATAAACCATGGGGTAATTTTCATTTTTGTGTGAACTATCCCTTTAAGATCTCATTTGCGATTTTTCTTTCTTATGTAGAGAGAGAAAGTGAATGTGTGAGGGAGAGTCTTCAAGCGTATGTTCCTCAATGGTACACTGCCAGAAAAACGGCTCCCTGACCACTTGGTCTGGCAAGCGGCCCTGAGGTTTGGAATCTGATGACTGCGCTCGACTAGACCTCACTGGTTTCTCTACAGTTCTGCAGATCCCACTCGTTCAGCATCAATATTAACCCGCTTTCCAGCTCTCATTCACCCAAACACTCTTTACAGAATCATAATTTGATCTTCTCCTTTTATTAGCTAGACATTCAGATCCAAATCATGTCCAACAGGCTAATCTAATAGCCACATGTGGTGACTCAGTTTCTCAATGTTAACACATCTCACAGGGTTTACCGTACAAAAAGGCTAATATAGATTAAAACCAGACCAGAGTAAGAGGAAGGAAGTGTGTTAAAGCAGGTTTCACCTGTGAAACACCTTAGATATATAGTTTGACAAGGAAACGGTGCAACTTTTTGGACTTTAGTATGTTTTCACATGCAGTTATAATGGAGGTACATTGTTTTTGTGCTTGGTTGAGCTAGTCTTCACGTCTGTCCAAGTATGCACGACAAAATGAGTAACTGAATATTTGAAGCATCACCATGAGCAAAAACAGTGAGGCCAGCTGTAGTCTGATTAACATGTAAACTGCTGGACAACACCAAGCTGAAGTCGCGTTGTTTGTCTGACTTCTCTAAAAAAAGACTAATACAATTTAAGTAAAACTATACTAGCAAGCCGTTCGTACCTTATAATAGATCTGCTCTATTGGTTAAAAGTCACAAGAGGTCAGGGAAATGAACAAGCTCTCCAATGATCCAAAGTGCTGGCCCAACACAACCTTTTCATTCCCTCAACTGTGGGAATGTGGTTTTCTATTGAAGCACGCCAACCTCTCCAGCCTTCCTCCACCTCATCTCCCGCCGCTGAATAAACTCATCTTGAATAAATTCATTTTCACTTTGATTGCACTATGAGGAGGCCGGACAGTGGCAAGAAGTCAGTCCAGAACACAGCATCCGGCACCCAGTGGATCTAAAGTAGCTTTTCTCAGTGTGTTGGTGGTCCTGGATAGTCATGATGAGATTTTATTTTCCTGAATAAGTAGATTTTGTTAGCTTTCCCACATAAAGACCAGGTCAAACCATTTTGTGCTGGTGTTTTCTGCCCAATCGTCTGTCCAAGATCCAGAGCTCTTTGTTAATTTGGTAAATAAGTCTTGGCATTCAAGATGGGAAATAATTTTTTATTATGTGGTATAACTATAGAGTCATCATCACATTAAAACATTTTTTGAAAATTGTAAGTTTTCAAATGCACATGAAACCAACATGAATACAAACAGTATATTTCTAAGAACTGTTTTCCTTTTTTTTTTTACCATGGACAATCTTATACATCACTGACCGAATTGTTGACTGCATCTTGTGGCTTTTACTTGGTATCTTTTATTATATAACTATATACAACAATGGAACCATGCACAAGATGACAGTGCAATGCCTTTAGTTTGAAAATTCTGTACACCAAGACAACATGCCTCCACTACCCCTACACACTGACCTAGACCCTATCATTATACTGAACGCCTTACATAGCAGATGACTTGGTACTCTTGGCTGTCAATAAGCCACTCCATTCAGCTGACTTCCTCATGCTCGGATAACAACACAAAATTGCTACAAGATCTAGCAAGTTTCTATCAAGATTCCAGAAACCAACTGAATAGTCACACTTACAAGAAAGACAAATACGGTTTGGTGAGAATTCAGACTTTGTTTGAGAAAGATAATCAGCATCCCTTGTTTATCTCAGTTCTGAGCCAGGGATCTTAAGGAACCCCATAAATGTAGCGACAACTGCACCACAGGACTCATGCACTGTCTTTAAATTAGGGTTGAAGGGAGTGTTTTCGAGAAAAATGTGCTAACAAAGTTTGGGGACTATAACTTTCACATGGTAATTTAGCACGGTTTACCATAGGAATGTAACTAATGCTTCCAGAGATCACACCATGGATATTTGCAGTTAAATTATTGCAATGTATTACATTTCCAACCAAAACTGGGGCTATGTGTGTATTTAGGCATGGAACAATTTCAATGTGTGAACATAAACGCATAATACTCATGGTAACATCCAGGAACATCATAATGCTGAGTCATTTCACTACAAAACTATACTGAAAAAACACCTTGAGATGTATCCATGGGTTAAACTGGGTGAGACGATCTAAAAGGATGCATTTGACTACAAAATAAATAAATAAAATAAAAATAGATGTTTTTTTTTTTTATATATATATATTTTTATTCAGCACTCTGATTAGCATTAGATTTTGCATTCGCTAAGGACAGATTGTTATTAAAATATAGGACAATAAATATTTTTTAAATAAATGTAAAATTCTATAATATTATTTTGTCTACGTAAACTACAAATAAAACACTAAAACAAGACATTTAAATGCTAAAATGTGAATTTATAATTCACAATATCATAATGTACAATTAACTTTAGCCCCTTTCACACAGTAATGCCAGTAAATTGCCGTAAAATTACCAGAACGACTTTACCGGTAAATTCAAAAATGCACTGTTTACACATTGGTTTCAAATTACCAGTAAATTCTGTGATATCATTAAACGGAAATGACCTCTAAACGGCTGCGCCTCCGGTGTTGTGTGTTTGTAAACATGGAGGGGTATACGCGGTCAGTGTTTTTGTTGATGCTTTCATTTTTGTGTCAAACGTTTACATTATATATAGATCAGTGGTTCACACAGCTAAATTCTGGCAATTTACTGGTAATGTTACAACTTCTCATACCGGTAAATTGCCGGATCAAATTTACCGGTATTTTTAAAAATGGCTTTTTCACACATGATCTCTATACGGCAATTTACAGGTAATTTTCCAGTAAAGTCTGTATGTGTGAAAGGGGCTTTTGTTACTAAATTATTAGGGATTTTAAAATTAACATTGAAAGGCAGATGATGGCTCTACGTCAGAGAAAGTATCAAAACAGAAAAATTATATCATTTAATTTAACTTATTTATTTGTTTGTTTGTTTTTTGTATTGTGTCTATTTTAGGGTTCCGCACCCCCAAAAAAGCCCATTTAATCCCTGGATGTACAGTATAATGTTTTGTGTTTATTTACAGCCACTAGTTATATTTCTTGGCAAATGTCTACTTTACAGCCACAAAAGACAGTGACTAAGAGATAAAAACAAGACAATCACAGGCCACAAGGGACAGTAACTCAAGCTGCAAAAACGCTCCCGGAGCTTCAACAAGGCCTGGTTGTGTATGTAGTGTATTAAAATCCCCTGTGAACACAGCCAGGTGATTGGAGGATGATGAACCTGGCTAATCCTGAGTGATGTGGATGAAGGTAAGACGCTGTGCACGGTGTCTAGAGGATCGAATGTGCACACACACTCATGCAAATGTACTTTCACGTACACACTCAGTCAATGGGATTTAGACTGGAGTCCTCCCTCCCTCCTTTTCTACTCTAATCGCAGTGTTGTGGTTTTCTCGCTGTGGCTCTGTGGTTGTTTTCTCCTCCCTCTCAGGAAACTCTCTGTCTCTCTCTCTCTTCACGGTGTATATAAGTAAGCAGTGGGTAGGCTTTTCAGCAGACAGAGAAAACTATGCTAGAGTACTGTAGATACAGAGAGGTGCGTGTAGTGTATCGTCAGCCGTATGTGACTGAAGCAGCAGCGTGGGATCTACAGGTGAGTGACCTCTAATTACTATGACTCAATATTTTATATATACACACTCTTCACATGACCCTGTTGACATCAGCACACTCTGAAATAAAGTGAATGACAAAAGTAGGCACATTCCATCTTCTTATAGCATTTCTAAAATTGTTGTCTGTGTTGTTCTCAGTTAAGTACACTCTGTAATTCAACGTTTTCTTTCTTGCACATACTTTGTATCCAGACGTCAGTGAATGTTTTGAATGACTGTAGCCACATACTTTGAGTTAACTTGTCAAGCAATATGATTTTTTTTTTGGCTATTAACAAACCATTAACTATGACTTTTGCCTCAATAAAATCCAAATTTGCTGCTTATTATTAGTAAGGTAGTTGTTAACTTTAGTTATGCACAATATTTAAGTACCAAATGCATTATTAGCCGATATAAGAGGTTTTTAAATTCATCTGTATTGATATTGAATGTTTAATCATGCTCATTTTCTCTGCTTTTACATTTGTCATCATTTAATGCATACTTAATGTAAATATCTCAAAACACTAAATTTAAAATCACTGTAAAATGCAATCTTTAGCAAATCTCAAAATGTCATTTTTTTATATGTATATTAAGTATATTATATATAATATATAAGTATATTATTCCTCAATTGAAAAAAGTATAAACTTTACATTTTAATATAGTACAAATACATTTAATACAACATAAATGAAGGAATTTGTAAAGTTAGATATAAATTTAATAAAATTTTAAAATAAAATTAGTATAGAATCGTATAGAGCTGTTATCGGTTAAAATAAAAAAATAATAAAAATCTGTCAAAATGTGACCTCTCTGCAAAGGAACTCAAATGAAAGAAAACCTAATTAGCTCATTCCAAATATATGTGTTCCTCAAAGGGTTTAATTGAAAGTTTCCTGTCAGGAAATGTGCCGTGGCACCACTGAGGTCTTTGAACAGTGGCTCTGTAAATATTTTGAAGTGAGTTAATCAGAGGGAAGGGTTTACAGATGAGATTACACACTTCCGGATAAAGAGCTTCTTTTGGGTGACGGCCAGTGATGCTGGAGAAACTAACAGCCACTAACGTCAACGTTTCCCAGGAGCCCATGATCACTGTGAAGACCTCTTGTGGTATATGGAAAAACGTAGTGTCATTATACCATTTCATTGTCAGCAGTACTCAAAGGCAGCTTTAGAAGTTGCTTATTGTGTCGGCAGTGTCCAAAATACGATTCTTTGATTCTGAAGAGATCACTTATTATCTTTACTACCTAAGAGAAAACAATCCACCTCAAACCAAAACACACTTTCAGATGAACCTGACGTAGATCTCTGTTTGGGTTCCACTGTGATTAAGATAATCTTTTAAAGGATTTGTTTACCATTCGAGCATCAAACGCTGCAATAAATAACCAAATTAGACCTCTTATCTGTGATCTTGGTGTGTGATCTTTAGATTCCAGTGACTTTGAGGAAAGATCAAATGGAAAATATCAGTAATGACAATGAAAGCTACGGATGTCAAAGAATGTCATCTTGTTTCATTTGAGGCAAACAAACGATTAAATGGGAACATTTGCCTCACGTCGTCCTTAGAGCCACAGATATTAAACCACATATCTACTGAGGAGCCCTGAGGTTCCTTTGTGGCGATTCAAGAAACCTCTCTGTCTCCTGTTGTAAATCTGGCTCAGTCATATTTATGTTTCCAATTTGGATCAAATTTACATTTGGATGGGGCAGAATGAAGTCGCATCGAAATCCAAGCATCAGGTCGACTCCATGCCTTTTGTGGTTTCTCTGAAGCCGTCGCCGAAAAGGTTTCCGTAAAACCACTCTCACTTAGCCACATGAATCTTAATTATTGCCAGAGAGGGCTGAGGGTTTGAGGAAGCTCAAAGATAAATAAATCTATCTGAAATACAGTTACAATCACTTCAATTCTCCAAGAGTTTTCATTGACGGCTAACCCTAAAGCTTCATGGAAAGTTTTATTCATTCCCCCCACTTGAATTCCCTCGCATACTTAGGCATAATCACATGTGGGATCCTTCCTCTTCAACATATTTAACAACCTTTGTCACAAGTCACGGTATTATAAATGAAGCCTTTTATACATTATCAGTGTGTGATGGAATTCCATGCACAAATGCCATGAAGATCATCTATGAAGCTCAATGCAAAGCAGAGGTCTTATTATGCAGGAAGTGGTTTAATTCTTCCCCCTCATGGCACGGGCACGGTGCCAGTCCTAGGGGAAAAAGGAGCTACGGCGCTCTCAGCTAGGCTCTTTCCACTCAATAACACAACCACCACAAGGCTCCACAATTTGCCTTCATCCACAACATTCCACGCCATACCTCATTTTTCAACCTCTGATTTAGCACACGACTGGCATTAATAACCTAACCTCCCAATACATGTGTTACTGCCATGCTTACTAGTGATTGGTTCCATGCCTTATTCTGAGAGAAGCTGAGACTCTTGATTATCTGGTGCTAAAGAACATCCTGTAACTTCTTTAACGAACTCGAAGGCTGTTAATAAAACCACAATTTTTTAATTTTTCCCAATTCCCAATGAAAGTCAGATGAGAGGTTTAGTATACTGTGCTTTGCATACAGTAGTCCTAAAGGTTTTTGCACACTTGAGAGCATCAGACTTTATATATCTACTAAAATTCACCTTGACCAGTGTTAGTTGTAAGAAAAGCCAAGAGTATTTGTTTGCAGATGCCAGTTGATTTTATCTAATGCAATAAAATTCATACCCTTTACCTTTGTCTTGTCTTTTAATGCTCTAGCATGCAGATAGGGCATCTGGCGAGGGCAGCTATGATTATGGCTATGTGGGTGCCACACTGGTATGTGGCTGGATTTGGCCATTACCCTTGTGGTTAACTGCTGGTTTGACTGATGACTGCAACCCCCAAAGTAACGTTTGACTCATAATCAAACCAAGCTGAAGCACAAAATGTTTATGTTTGACCTCTCCCTACTTTGCACAATTAACTTGGACGTGAGGCCCTTTGTTTCTTAAGCCATCTTAAACACCTGAGCCATTTTAGACATTATCTACTGTGTCAGTAGCATGAATGCTTGTATTTTTTGACTGTCTATACATGTTCAATTAGTTGCAAAGTTTTCAGAATTTTCCGTTTTGCAATCTACATCATTTTAGCTAAATTTTACTTTATAATCAGTTGTAATTGCTTTTTTCTTTGCTAAGAATATATATTCAATGTTTGTAATACTGAACTTAGTATAAATTTAAAATTAGCATGAACATGCATTTAAGAGTGCATTTAAAGTCAACATGAAATTAAAAACTGATGTACTTTTTTAATACTCACTACTGCAAACGATATTCTTAAGAAACAACATTTGTAAGCATAAGATTTCCTTAATTAAATAACTTAATTTTTTCACTAAAATCATCTTGGTTGCACAGTCTACTGTAAACCAAATAGCTATTTTGGCTCAGTTCTGATATCTAAAGTTTCTGGTATTAAACTATTTACAATCCAATCAATTCCCAATGGATAAAATCAAGTCCACTCCCATCCTATTTTTTGATTAATTGAATATCCAGTTTGAGTCTGATTACACCACACGAATGTCATTTCATGTTAAGCTATTGTTTAACTTAAGAGTTTCCAGTTGCAAAAACAGTAATGGTTAACAAGTTCATGGTTTCAAATCAAGCATGAACTGATTTCTACCTTGAACGTAAGTCACATTGGATAAATCATGCTAACTGTAAATGTACCAGTTATTGTGCAAACACTGTGCGCTACTTACCTCACTTCTTTTTTTGTCCCTCACAGGATGATTGACGGTTGCTTGTGCTGAGTCACGTAGCAGAATGCCCGGTGTGCCCTGTGGGGCCTTGCAACACCACACTGTGCCCGTAGCCTGTGCCATCATCTGTTCCTGGCTGTTGATCCTGGTCCATTCTGCCTTTTGCCAGAAACCTGCAAAGCTGCCTCTGGTGGGCCGCAAGCCTTTCCTGGCAGCCTGGAATGCTCCACTGGATATGTGTATGTTGAAGTACAATATCAACGTCAGCCTTGATCTTTTCCATATCAGTGGTAGTCCACGAGCCGTCCACACGGGCCAAAATGTCACCATCTTCTATGCCAACCGCCTGGGTTACTACCCTTTCTACAACGAGCAAGGGGTTCCCATCAATGGAGGCCTACCTCAGAACAGCAGCCTTGAAGCACATCTTCACAAAGCCCGAAAAGACATAGCACATTTCATCCCTTCGGAAGACTTCCGTGGCCTGGCTGTGATCGACTGGGAGTTCTGGCGGCCACAGTGGGATCGTAACTGGAACAAAAAATACATTTACCGACAGCGTTCAAGCGAGCTGATTGCACAGGCTTACCTTAATGTGACCGACAAACAGGTGGAAGAACTGGCACGCTTGCGCTTCGAGAAGAGTGCCAAGGAGTTCATGCAGGGCACGCTGAAGCTCGGTACACAAACTCGTCCACACGGACTCTGGGGTTTTTATCTCTACCCTGACTGTCACAATTACAATGTACATGCACACGACTACAATGGCACATGCCCCCAACAGGAGAGCAAACGCAATGACCAGCTATTTTGGTTGTGGAACAGCAGCACTGCCCTTTTCCCAGCCCTCGCTATACGCAAAGGCCACATGGACAGCATTCACAACCTGCACTTCTCACAGAACAGGGTACTGGAGTCTCTGCGACTGGCCTCCCTTACCTCATTGCCCTATGAGTTGCCTACATATGTATACACACGCTTGGGGTATAGAGATGAGGCCATGGCGTTTCTGACCCAGGTAGGAGCATATATTCAATCAGAAATCTAAATATAACAAGATGTACTTTGGGGAATCATACAAGCCCTCAAATGTCATCATACAGCCAAGAAGAATCTCTATTTGAATCTTCTGATTGTTATATGTTCAAAAACAAATGGTGATAATAACATTTATATCATAGTCTAACATTTCTGGACAAATTTAGACATTTCAAAAGGGCAAACGTCCTGCAGAGTTTAGCTTCAAATAGCTCCATCACACTTGAAATCATGAAAGTTTCTACTGAACCTGTAGCTCTTGATGAACTGGTTCAGGTGTGTTTAATTGGGGTTGGAGCTAAACAGTGGTCCTCCAGGAAAAGGTTTGGACACCCTTGCTCTAAACACACAAATTGTGAGTCTGAAATCAAGAGCTCCCCCTTGTGGTCCAACAGAACAAACACTTAATAATTTCAGTTAAACTAGTAATGTTTTAGGAAACTTTCATTGCAATGATGTTATATACATTAATGTCTTTATTCATTTTCATTTCACAGAAAGACTTGATACATACAATAGGAGAAAGCGCTGCTTTGGGTGCTGCAGGATTTGTCATTTGGGGGGATCTTAACCTCACTTCTTCAAGGGTGAGATTTTTAACACCGTTTGATATACCTGAAACATTCTAAAAACATCTGTTCACAGGTACTTTCTTCCACAGTGACACTTCATCTCATTAGTCTCATTAGTTAAGACTGCTGTGTGCATTAGTTACAAATCTGCTTCAAAGATAAAAATTCCTAGACAAGGGATTTTCAAGCTTTTCCTCCTAAGGAAACCTTGCTTCTGGAGACCCATTGTCCTGCAGAGTTTAGCTCCAAATCTAATCAAGCACACCTAAAACAGCTAATCAAGGTGTTCGTGATGACTTGAAAATTGCAGGCAGGTTTGTTGGAATAACAGTAAAATATAAAGCTATTTTTTAAAGGTGATCCATTGTAAAACAGTGGTTCAAACCTTTTGACTTAAAAGCCGCCTATTCAGTTTAAGATAATTTAGACATTTATGCTGTTATTGTGACAGCTGCTTGTTTCAAAACTTTTTTATTAACCGAAACTGGCATCTTTGATATAATACATTAAACAAAATTCATTTTGTGATTCTAGAAGTTACAAACACCATATGTTTTCCAATAAAAATCCACTGGTTGAGTGGGACCACCATATTGGTCTTAATGGGACCACCATATTTTGGGGTCTGTGGCATCAAAAAGTATAAAAAACCCTGTTATAGATATTTTCCGTAGCAGCGACACTTTAACACATACAAAAATTTACCAGACTCAATGATTGCAATGCAATGTGACAATTACATTGATTTCTGGTTCAATACAGAATGCATTACTAAACTTGCCAGCAAACTTTAAAAAAAAAGTTTCCTGTAGTTTAATGCCACAGTTTTAACTTACTGTAACTTCCTGTGTCCCCTCAGCACAACTGTTCCAAAGTAAAAGCATTTCTGAACCATAGACTGGGTCAGTACATCACTAACGTTACCTGGGCAGCAGAAATCTGTAGCGACTTACTGTGTCAGTCCAATGGGCGATGTGTCCGTAGAGACCCACAGGCACCACACTACCTGCATCTGAGCCGCGGCAGCTATCGGATCCTGTCCAATCGAAACGGCACCTTCACCGTGACCAGACAGCAATCTAAGAACGAGCGTCAGATGCTGGCCGACAAGTTCCGCTGTCACTGTTATCAGGGGTATGAAGGAGAGCGCTGTGATAGCATAGAGCCGGAGGAGACAGAGGAGGACAACATGATAAAAGAGGATGTGGAGGAGGAGGAGGAGGGAAAGAAGAAACCAGAGGTCGACAAAGACATACAGGATAGTGCTGTGCCTTTACAAAACGCCTTCATCCTGACTGTTCTACTCCTCTTTTTGAACTTCAGTTCTATTTAGAGGTGAAGTGTGTATTTTCTGCACCACTAACATCAGGGGCCTGTTCCATAAAACTAGTCTGACTTATTTAGAACCAAATCAACTGACAATAAGTCAGACTAACTGAAATAAACCTGGCTTATTTGGTAAACGTGTTTTATGAAACAGGCCCCAGGAGGAACTGCAAAAACAACAGTTGTTTCCCAAACACCCCCCCCCCCCCCCCCCCCCCCGTATGCCATTGGTTGAACAAACAGATAGCCCCACCCCAAACTCACATAATTCGTTAAGACACTGTTGACATGTTCAGCTGGTCAGATTCACAAACAGAGAAATGTTTTTAAAATGCTACAGAGCCAAAGTTTACACTTAGTGGGCAACAAATAATTTTTTTTGATGGCTTAGAGAGCAAGGTGGTCAATAGCTGATACATATATATGAGAATTTGATTTAAAGATATCAAATAACTCATGCTGCAATTAATTTTTTCACGGTTGACAACTAGTCTAGACCTTTCAGGGAATCAACCTACAAATAGCTAAATTACAGTTGTATTTTCTCCTATCTCACATTTGAAAAATGACACACTTCAACTTTAACGAAAAACGGCTAAAGAGCCACTTTGAAGGCACATCAGGACTCAGTCGGGTTTTAATATTTGTTATTTTGCAATACTGAAAAATTAAAGATGTTACAATGGTGCTGTATGCTAATGTAGATGAGATGCAAGCCTTGTTTGCACAAACTTCAGTCTGAATATTTTTTAATAATTGTTCTGGATGAATGCTCAATGATTGTTAACTCGTAACTGTTTTCTGACAGGAAATGTTACATCTATGCAGTCTGTTTTTACAAAGCACTGACACCAAGATGCTTCCTGTGATATTAGCAAGCTTATCACTTACAACAATGCTTGCTATCAGAGCACTTCAAAGTCAGGGAACGCTGGGTATTCAAAACTTACCTAAATGAGGTAAGATATACATATTATATAAACATGTCATGCTTTATAATCTAAAATGGCCAAATGTTATATTTTTCAAAATTGCTACATACCAAATAGCTAAACTTAAAATAATTATAGCCTATATCAGTTCATCATTATTTGAAGTGAATTGTGCAAGTGGGTCAAAATAATCCTTAGCCTAATGGTTAAAATCATAATAAAATAAAATGTGCCTCAATTTATAATATTCTCAAAAAAAGGAAAACTGATATTATACACAAAACCACGTTCCAATTTTACTCATTTTATTGAAAGTTGTATAAAATACAGTACAAATGCCAACATAAGTTTGTCATTATACCATTATATGAAACGATTAATCTTTACATCTTTCATCATATTTTAAGTTTTAATCAATATTGCACACTAGAATAAATCATTGTACTCATCATATTAATGATGAGAAAACTCAGTGGACACAACCAGAGTTGAAGCTAGTTGAATTTCATTAAATTACAAAGTCTCATTTTATTGTTTTTGTCTCCCAAATTCCTGAAATGTGTGTTAAACCAAAGATTATGAAGATGAATGTTTACACATGTAAGTCTGCATTTGCTAAACTACAGAATGCTGTGGTGCGTGAAAACTCATGATTGTACGTTAAACTGTGTCTTTTTTTGCTCTTGTTTGAATGAAGCCAGAATGATTGATACATAAAACAAAGAAAGGTATTATACCTCAACATCTTTCAGTACTTTTAATTAGCAGAATCTACAAACTGTAATAGAGGTCTACAGATTGTATTACATGTCCAGTTTCAGGTTGAAGGATAATCTGACCATGTTTTATCACTATTTTCTGACCTGTTTTGACTCAGTTTGCTGCATTTTGTTGCATGTAGACCATATTTTGTATGAGACACTATTATCAGAGCCTTCATTATTGGTCAGTGTCTCTCTTTTTTTTTTTTTTTACCTCAATGCTAAAGTTCTCCTAAATATATTTCCACAGTTATTTTTTATTCATATCAAAATCAGTCATTTATACAATGTGTAATTCATTACTTGATTTTTTTTTTTTTTTACATTAAGCAATACCATTAATCAAATACTCGATGAAGACAAATGTTGCTTGAGTCTTGATGCACTGCAAATAAAGGATTGTAACCTGGTCTTGATTCTCATCTTGGAATGCATTACAGAAAAAACTACGCAAATCCTTTGTATCTACCCAGATTTCTTCAACAATTTGTCCTACAATTTGATCTGATCTTCAACTAAGCCACCTGTACATCAGTTTCCAAACAAAGTCTGCTTACGTTTTAATTCCTTTATCAAACATGACATTTAAACATTCACAGTGCACGGAGTAAAATCTATGTGATTTATTAAATTGTAGAGCCTCCCTCTTTGGGTCATCATCTGGTCACATTACCCAACTTCTGTTGAGCCTCAACTGGCAGATGGCATTACATTTTCCCGCAAAATGTCTTGATAACCTTGGGGATTCATTTTGCCATTGATGATAGCAACCTGTCCAGGCCCTAAGGCAGCAAAGCAGCCCCAATTCCCCCTCCACCATATTTTACATTACAGTTGGGGCTGAGGTTTTGACACAATTCAAAAATACAGGTACAGGTAAATACAAAAAGTTCAAATAGTTGAAAAAAAAATCTAAACCAAACAATTCTACTGTCTCTACAATTACCTTAAGAGTCTCGAAGAGGTCTGAACTCAAACATCACTTGCTTTTACCAGTTTGAATAAGATAACAGTCCAAACATAAAATTGAGATTTTGATATTTCTTGCATTCCAAAAGATTGTACAAAATGAAACAACAACAAACTTTTGGTATATCATTAAATATAAAGTTGATTTAGGCCTAGGTAACCTGATGTTTAGGAAATGGTTTTTAAAAGTTACCTGAGAATATATTGATCATTTCTAACTACACTAATGTTTTTCCAGTTACATACAACAAGCACAGTCTTGCGTTTTTAAACATTGACCTCTGCTAATATTTAACAGGAACCTGAGCAAGCTACATTTGATTCTTGCTATAGGAGAAACCCATTTGACTCGGTAAGATACTAATTATTTCTTCAGTAAATCTCAAACTTAACTAAGAATATGCATTTTAATTTTAAAGACATCTCCTAGCTCCATATATTTCTGATGTATTATAAGAGAGCTCTAGACAAACCACCATACAAAAATGTTTTAAAAATGCATACATTTGTCACATCGTTTTAGCAAAGATGATTTGAATACTCCAGGGTTTATTTCTGCAATGTTGTATTTTATTGTGCCAAAACAATCTTATAAGATACTGTTGCACAAATGTTTTAATATTTTAAAACATTATTATAATTTTTAATCTCAATCAGTGTATGCAGATGGGAGACCAAAGGAAACAATGGTTACCATTTTACACCTTTCTCTTCATTACATTCAGGCATCTTATCAAATCACTTTCTACTCCACCAGCAGCAGCTCCTCTCTTCCATAGGCCTTTTGTACTGTTATGGAATGCTCCTATTTCTAAATGCCAGTAACTGAAGGTCCCTCTAGATTTATCTCTCTTCCAGGCGGTTACCACACCGGCCAGGGAACGCAATCAATCCCTGACCCTGTTCTACAAAAATCGAATTGGCCTTTACCCCTATGTAGACCTCCACTCCTTGAAAGAGTATAATGGCGGCATCCCGCAGAGGGGCAACCTGTCTGTTAGTTTGGATAAAGCTAAGGAAGAGTTTTCCCAGTACATTCTGGACTCAACCACCGGTCTCGCTGTCATGGATTGGGAAGAGTGGCTTCCAATGTTTGACCTGAATTTGAACGGCAAGGAGATCTACAAGGAACTGTCCGTCAACTATACCCTCCAGCAGAATTCTTCCCTTGACCTGCAACAAGCATCCAGACTACAATTCCAGCATGAAGCCAGATGTTTCATGGAAGAAACTCTGAAAATGGGAATCAATCTTCGACCTCTGCATCTGTGGGGCTACTACTTGTTCCCAGACTGCTATAACTATGACTTTGAAGAGTCATACTATACAGGTACTTGCTCAGAGCACACAAAACAGTTGAACAACAATCTGCTCTGGCTGTGGGAGGTTAGCACTGCCCTATACCCATCAGTATATCTGCCAGTTTCTGTGAGTGGAAGCAGGAGCCCTACACTGTTTGTTCGTCACCAGGTGCAAGAGGCAACAAGAGTGGCAGCCCTACCAAAACGTCGCCTCACTGCACCAGTCTACGTCTACCTACCTCTTAAGGGACCAAAAGGAGCTTTACATGAATGAGGTACAGTATGGAGACTACTGGCTGTTATTGACCATGGCAAAGCATATGAACTGTGGTACAACCAAAACATGGAAAGTATAGTCTAGGCCAGGAGTGTGCAAACTTGCTTTTGGAGGTTCAACATCTTGACGTTCAGCTCCAAATTTAATAGTAAGTCTGAAGACCTTAGGATCTTTTGAGATGAGCAAAATCTGCACAGAACCGATCAGTTCTGCTCCGAACAAGCCTCTTGATTAACTGGGTTAGGTGTGTTTAATTGGGGTTAGGTAATATATTGTTTATTAGCACTTATGTTTGTCTGTGTCTCAAACTCGGGGGTGCACACAGTTCTATTTTATCCCTTTTCCACCAAGGCAGTTCCAGTGCTGGTTCAGAGCCAGAGCCTAGTTTCAAACCGGTTCTTTGTTTCTCGACACACAAAGCACCAGCTCCGAACCAGGAAAAGCGGTTCGTAAGTAGCACCAAAACATTGCTGGGCTAGAAGGAAGAACCGCTTGCGTCAGGAGCTGGGGGTGGGTTACCGTGACCAACAAGACGAACAGAAACTTTGGACCACCATATTTGAAATAGCAGCTAAACGCAAACACATTTGATTCGCCGTGTTTGGATGCCGATGTAGGTTTGCAAAGACATGAACATCAATAGCAACGCAGCGTCCGCCATTGTTGAAAGTTTGTTTAGGCTTGTTCGGGATGGATCGGCGCTGCGTGGACCGTTCGGTGCGAGGCATCGGGGTGCTGCAGGAGCCAGCAGACTGCTGTTTATGCTTTTGGATCGCTCTCACCGTGCTTTAGTGTGTTGTGTGCCGATTGATCGATCGGTCTGCGTGGCGCTGATGAACCTCGAACAAGCCTGTTGTGCTGCGCTAGTGAGCCGAAGCATGAAACATATTGTGACGTAAGACCTGGCTCTGTATTGGCTCTCTAGCCTGTGGAAAAGCAACCGGTTCTTAAAGGGTTCGCCAGTCGAACCAACTAAGGACCGGCTATAGCCCTGGCTCTGAACTAGCACCTGGTTCCAGCTGGTGGAAAGGGGGTATTTGTGGACATGATACTATGGCGTTATCTGTGCAAAGTACCACTTTTTATGTGTTTTTAATCGACTGGTGTTGCTAACAATGGATACACGTCCATCTTGGTTTTCTGACTTCTCTATTGACTTCTCTACTGGAACACGGTCCACTTGGGTGTGACGTCATTCCCAGCTCCGACATTCCACGTAAATTGAATGCAGCATTAGCTTCAATCTTAATTAAACACACCTGATCCGGATAACAAAGTCCTTTAGCGTTATTTGAAAACTACAGGAATGTGAGTTGGAGCAGGGTTTGAACTAAACCTTGTAGGACTGCAGCCCTCCAGGAGCCGAGTTTGAAACCCCTGCTCCAAGGCCTGAAACGGGTGTCAGACAAAGGAGACATGCAGAATGCGCAGTGTTGAGGGTACTCTAGGAAACCACAGGACTAGGCCATATAGGTTTCTTGCAGTATTATGCTGTCTGTTTTTCTATAGATTGATTTGGTAAGCAGTATCGGTGAGACTGCAGCCCTGGGAGCTTCCGGGGCTGTGCTATGGGGGGGCTAGTGCTGATTACAAAGACAAGGTCATTTATTTTTTCTTAAAGCAATAGTTTTTTATTTATATATTTAATATAAAACACTGATCTGTAGAATATCATTGCTGCTATTTTCCTGAGACTGGTGATTGAGCTCCATAATGCTCTCACATCTCAATCAATTATGCACAAATTCAAGTATGATAGGTCATAATGCTTTGTGCCAGGTTTTACACCAATGACAACTGATAGGGGTGTAACAGCACACAAAAATGGTGGTTCGGTACATACCTCTGTTTTGAAGTCACAGTTCTGTCTATGGCTGTGCTGGTGAGCGTGACAACCGCACCGCCACTTGTTTCCCCAGCAAAGTGGATATATATACTGTAAATTAACAACTGGCCACAAAATCCATAACATGCAATGTTTTTGATATCAAACAACATGTTTATAGTACACAAAAACAGGTGAAACGTGAAAGCTCATGGGTTCGTCAGCAAATAACGATTTTAGTTTTGGACTATACATAAATATATAATATAGCTTCAGAAGACTTTGAATATAGGTTGTATGGACAACTATTACCATGCTATGTTGTATTTCTAAAGCTTAATAAACCCAGTACTTGATCCATAATAGAAAGAAAATCATGTTTTCATGAAAAAATTACAATAATTTTAATGCTTCTCTTTCCTTTCAGACCTCATGTGAAGCCTTGTCTGCATACCTGTCTGATACTTTAAACCCCTACATTGCCAATGTCACCTCTGCGGCCCAGCTCTGCAGCAAAAGTCTCTGACAAGGCAATGTGTCCGCAAAAACTACAACTCAGACGATTACCTCCACATTAGTTCAGAAAGCCACCAAATCATTCGGAAAGATGGGAAATATGTGGTCATGGGGACCCCCCCTCTCCAAGTGATCTCACTTACTGGAAAAACAAATTCACTTGTCAGTGCTATGAAGACAGGAAGTGCACATCTACAATACCCTCTTTCTAACAGAAAATGTTGTAGAATAAGTAGACAAATTTACTGTATTTAGAGAGGGCAATTCATTTACATTACTTCACTAAAAACTAAAGTGAGTTCGTTTTTTACACTAATGATATATACAGAGCACATTAAATTGTCTACAGTCTAATAAAATGTATAATTAATTAATATAATTATGTCAAACACATCATTATATTAATTAACTTTAGTTGTATCAAAAATTTGGCATTTAGATACTAAACAGACACATGCATGTTGGAGTCATAACGATGCAAAGGTAAAAAAAAAAAAAAAAAGAAGTAATATTTAAGAATCAGGGGCATCTTCAATTTACTTAAAATAAGATGAAGCACATTTCAGATTTCAGACTTTCTTTCCTTGGCATATTTTAGTCTGCCTGGGGTTTGACACGACAAGTTTTTTCTGAATGTTATCCTGCTGACTACACACACATATTCCCATACATGTAAGTACAACATGGAGACACACAGCCCTTCAGGAAGAGTTTTAACCAAGGTTGCAGATTTCAACCACTAGGAGTCGCTGTCTCTACATTACATTCAAACTTGATCTGAACTAGACCTTCTATATCAGGGATCTCCAACCCTGCTCCTGGAGAGCTACCATCCTGCAGATTTCACTTCCAACCCTGCTCCAACACACCTGTCTGAAATTAACAAGTAGCCTTGAAGACCTTGATTAGCTGGTTCAGGTGTGTTTTATTGGGGTTGGAGCTGAAATCTGTAGGATGGTAGCTCTCCAGGAGCATGGTTGGAGACCCCTGTTCTATATGAGCCCAACAGTGCAAATACTGAATCTGCAAGCTAAGATGCCCTATACTAGCTTATATACATATCATTATGAACATTACAATGTACTCAAATATCTCACAGAATGTTGTATTTTTCAAAACGTTTTGTTTGTGGTACAGAGACGATCGCTCCTCAATATAGTAATCAAGCAGGCCTAATCTTTCCAATCAATATATATCATACAAACATTTATAATCGAATGGAGAGCCCCATTCCATCTAAAATCTACCTACCGTGTCGATACACTTAACACTTATCCTGAAATCCTCCAATAATTTAGAATTTTACCAATATTTTAACTAATTTTGAGGTAATTTTCAACTGTGGCGTTTACCACACGCAGGTTTGATGACGCACTTGAGTAAAAACGAAAGCTGATTGGCTTAAAAGTTCACCTTTGACAATGATTGCTGATGCGGAAAGAGTTTTTTTTTTAGGTAATTTTTTTTTGTCAGTTTTTACTTTTGTATTTAAGAATTTTTATGATCATGTTTAAGTTATGAATGTTCACAGTTTTCAAAATATTCAAATAAACGATATTTATATAACATTATAAATATGCATAACAGAAATAAACTATTTATTTAGTTTGTAGTTAGTTACATATACTTGACTGTAGATGGCAGTGTGGTTACGTCACAGGATTACAGCTAGTCCACTCATATTATATATTTTTTGATTATGAATTTTTATTTTGAATCTGAGCTAACCCAAAGATTACTAAATTGTATTTTACAGAACAAACAAGTCTCTAAAGACCAAACCACTACCAGTTACGTTTCTGATTCACTACTCAAATTTCTGGGCAAGTAGAAATCCCCAACAAAAATGCTTCTTTAGTGTGTGTGCCATACTGTAAGACCAGACGTATGTTTTCAGCTGAAACCGCAACATCAACATGATCAACAAAAGATCCTGCAGTGACCGCCTGTGACAGGCATAGTGTTCTGATTCTGAAGAGGGGGCTGGTCCGAGCTTCCACAGGGTGACATGACGCAAATGTCCCTAGACAGACAAAAGACAGCTTTTACCATTGAGTAACCAAACAGAGACTGCAACAGTGACTCTATAAAATAAAGGAAAACATACAGCTAAAAGGAACGGGTGAGAAAATGCAAGCTGTTGGGAATTTGTGTGGGCATACATTAATATGCGATAACGTACAAAATATATTTTTTTATGCATTAAATGTGTGCAATAACATATTTAAGTCAAACTACCTGTGATTCCTAATATGTAGCCTGTGTAGCCTATGTGTGTGTGGTTTGAATGGATGCAATTTTAATGCATTCTTACAGTTGCTTGTTTGAGGATTTCACCAAAAGATATAGTCAGTTGCTGTAGATAAGTAAGATGTGAATTTTCTCTAATGCCTGTGAATATGTTGATGCCTCGGGACAAAGTGCGGGCTGTCATTGCTCTAACAAGGATTTGTAGTGTTTATGGCTCCCCTTTAAGTTGACCTACTGACGTTCAGACCATCTGTCAGACTAAACCTCCCCAAAACACCCACATGACTATATATAGCAACATTAAAGGAATATTTCACCCAAAAATGAAAACCGTCATCGTTTACTCACACTCATGTCTTTCGAAACCTTCTCTGAAACACAAAAGGAGTAATTTTACAGAATGTACTTTCCTGAACACATTTAGAATACAGTATCATAAAAGCCTAAAGGCCCCTGGTCCATATTAGGCTTACTTAATCTTCTTTTGTTATATGGTATCTCTGTGTGAAGAATAGACCAAAATCACATTCATGAGAAAACGATGTCCGATTCATTAATGAATCATTCTTTTGAATCAGATATTTTAAATCGGTTGGTTGATCCGGTTCACAATGTGTGCATCTCAATCATACAGAGAATAATTCGATAGTGAATCAGATTTTTTGGTTCTCAATCGGTTTGTTAACGTTTCTCTGAAAGGTAAGATCTTCAATTAACATCTTAATTTTTGGTCCGTTCCTCACAAAAATCTATTGTATGACTTAACGCTTGTTTTATGGATGTGCAGTAGATGATAATTTTGTGTTCATTTTGAAGCTTGAAAACTCAGGTGTTTACAGTACTGTATAAAAATGAGTACAAAGAGAAACACAGTAGTTACAGTACATAGTGCTTTTACACTCATCTTAACCAAATGCTTTAGACACACATCAAAAGTGACTTCTCCCCAAGTGCCCTCAAGGGTGTCATTGACCTACGTGGAGCAAAACATGGCAGCAAATGAAGAGACATGAAAATTCAGTTCAGAAAAAATGATCTCTCTCCAGCTTAAGGATGGGGTCAGCATTATGAGCTGGCCTGATATAATTTCTGTAATAGAAATGTTCCTCTGTTCTCTCACATACAAATGAATGATGACACATGGTCAGTGTTTTGCCCTTGAGTTATGTGATTCATAATGCCTGTAACACAAATGTCTGAGGATTTCAGTGGACTAAAACACCTCTGACTAATCGCACACAAGGTTACCGCTGACCTACTTTTGCGACGTTCCAGTTTGACGTTCTTGGTTCCATTTGAGAAGTCCATATTCTCAAATCTCCTTTTATATGTTATTGCTGGTCACTTCTTCTCTTAATTTTCCAAACTATCAACTAATGACTGCTCAGCAGTGATTTTTCAAATGGATTCATCTTTACTGTTGAGTTTCTTTTACCACACCACTGTATTCGAATGATATTGAAGATGAATATTATTTGTTAAGGATAACACTGATATCATTATTCTTTTGATTTAAAACACAGGTCAGCCGCATACAGCGTCTGAGGACTATAGCCTGTCAGTGTTCACATAGATCAACTCATTCAGCTCTTTGTGACTGTCTATAAAGGGCTCAGATCATGCGGTGACCCAAAGGCTTGACAGCACTACTCAGAGACTACTGGATTGAACCACCACAAAAACCACCCCAACCTGCAACCATCAGGTGGACTTGCAGCTCTTCCATGATCATGGAAAACCTGGAAATACAAGGAAAGGTGCAAAGGGGATTTCTAGGTCTGGAAATGTCATAAAAATGAATGAGAAATCTTAAAATGTACACTTAAACAAAGCTCCCAAAAGTATACAGTATATATATATATATATATATATTTTTTTTTTTTTTTCTTGTACAATAACTTTCAAGTGAACAATCTAAAGAACCTTTTCCACTATAAATAACCTTTTTAATAGAATGGAAAGTTTCCAGGGATATTGGGTTCTTCATTGATGCCAATAAAGAACTTTCCTTTTTCAGAGTGTGTCAGGCAGTCTAGCTTTGTAAATTATGCATGAAATGAATATGCATTTTTCCCTTCAAAATTTTCATGGAGGAAATTTGTGATGGCATGAACGGTGGGAGTGAATGAGAAGTTCATTTAGGACAACATCATGCCCAAGATATGGTCCTGGTAAACATCTTGCTCATCTCTGTACACACACATAATTAAACTCCATCATGCATGAGGAAAGATTGGCTCGGGGCTCAGGAATGAAATCTCATTAGCACAAGCCTGCCACGATTGGCATTTACTCAATTCACTTGTCAGCTACGGCCCAGAAGTAATGCCTTGTCATTCCTGTGCACAGATGGGTGATATCCAGCATCATCCTCTCTCCACTTTCTTCACTCCTTTTCCTCTTCTTCAGCTTAATGTCATTTTTGTCGTCGGAGTAATAAGCAGCTGTCCTCCTCTTCTTACAACACCTATTTTGCAAATATATGAGTTTAAAAACATTTATATATTTAATAATAAATGAAAAGATAATTTTATATAATCAATTAAAATAAAAAAAATCCATATCTATTTTTGTCTATAATTGTGTTACATTTTAAAAATGTTATTTGTTTTATTTAAATTTATTTGATTAAATTTAACAATAAATGTTGTCAAAATATGTCCAAATAAATATAGTTACATTTAATAAAATAAATTACAGTACATTTAAATAAAACAAAACTATATAATTTATCAAAATAAAAATCAAATCAGTTTTTTTCTTTACATCATACAAAAGGTTTCTGAATTGCTTTATTTCTGTAGGCCTATAATTTTAAGCAACATAAAATGCTCAGGGGAAATAATACATTTCATGGCGACCTTTCCAACCTTGCATTTTAGTGAAGAAGTGCTTTATCTCAGGCCTCCTGAATCCATTAAAGTGACAAGACCATTATTATTAAATGCAATATCGCCTTTGATGTCTTTCCATAACAGTTCTCTCTGGAAACCCCTCAATGTAAACTGCCCTTTTTATCATGCAACTGGCAATACTTGCGAAAGCCTGTGAGAAATGCAATGGAAAAAAGTGACCTTTGCAACGTGTGGCATTCGGAAGCTTTTCACCCACTGAACTGAGCAGAGACACTTTCTGATTGTATCACTTTAAAGGATTTTGACAAAAAATAACTGTTTTTAAAGAAGAGAGTTTTGCATTCTAAAAGTTGAAAAGGAGCAATAAAGAAAAGCAAAATCTACAATATTGGCAACTTTTAAATGGATTCACCTCAGAAGGGAAAGTGGCCATAATTTTGGATATCAATGCGTGTTGAAGCAAACATATTTCACATGTGGTTTATTGGACTCATGGCCCCTGAATGCTTAAAACGAATTATAACACCTCAATGTCTCTTGCGGTCCTTTTGTTTGTGACCACTGAGTCGCAGGCCAGTAATGCTCATTTGGCTTTCTCCCACATGCCATAAAAAGTCCACACAGGGCAGTGATTGTTTCCTTTTCGGCCCGAATGCCACAGTGACGCAAACGTTTCCTTTGTCCAAATGGAAACTCTGCAAATTTCATTCTTTTTTTTTTTTGCTAAAATGATATGTTTTGATACGCTGAGACAAAGCTCCTTGAGAAGCTCACAGAGACGCACATACTGAATGGAAAAGGAAAGAGGAAATGGAAAATGACTCAAAACGAAAAATCAAAATGACTTATTGTTTTTGTAAATGTAAAAGAAAACAGAGCTGAGAAGTCAAAACTAACTTCACATGCGAGTACTAAAGAACAGGGATGGTTGAAAAAGGAGGTTTTCTCCCTTTCAGAGAGAGAATGAGGGAGGGAAACAATGCTGAGATTGTTCATATACACCCAGTTAAGCATTATTATGCCAGTGGATGATGATGCACATTTAACCCTCCTCCACGCAGGTTCTGTTACAAATATCGTTCTAACTATCTGAGACTAGTGTAAACATTGGGTTTTTCCATTCATTCCCTTTGGGAGCAGTGACAGTGTTTTTTTCTGGTTCATTACATGCTTGTTTATGCACATGTACAGTATTAGCATTCGAGCTACACGGCTAAATGCCTAAAGAACAGCATTTTTTTCTGGTGGTTGTTTTTAACTGTGGTGGCTCAGAATGCTGATTAACATCTACTCAGGGTGCATGTTCAGTCCTGTGGGCCACTATGCTTCGGGTAGCACAATGTTTTTTTTGTTTTTGTTTTTTAATCTGACATTTAAAGTGAGCTCTGGTTTTTTCATATAAGACTATAGTACGCTTTCTTACAGTCTGAAAGTCTTCAGTTTTGTGGACATGAGGCTGAGGCTGAAGAGGATACATCTTTAATTTTATGCTTTTGAGGTGAAGATGAAAAGACTAAACATGAGTTAATTTGGATACTTTCCAATTGTATAAATTACCAATTTTGAAATTGAAGACTTAAGGACCATTCACACCAAGGTTGATAACTATAAAGTTTTAATAATCGTTCTAATTCTATGCAAATAGTGAAATCCACATCACAGCTACAATGATAACAGTACTGAGGAACGATATCATTGGAATGACTTTCAGGATGAACAATAAGTGGAGGAACAATAAAAACACTGACAACCAATTAGAAACCATCCTGCATTAAAGCGCCCAATCATTTAAAGTGACAGAATACAAAACTTATGTGCTTATACAGTAATAAACCAAATGTTATTGTGCATTTGTGTGGACACTAATATGCTTATAGTTATCGTTCTTCGTTCTTATAGTATAGTTCTATCGTTTCAATTGGGCCTTTAGACTTAGAGAATTGTAATTAGTTTCACTTTATTTGCACCTGTTTTGCTAATAATATATTGATTTTCTTTAAAATTAAATTAAAAATAAAGCAAAACAGAATCATTTCCACAATTGATCTCAGACTTTTGGTACCACTCTATATATTTGTAATTCTATATGCAAATAGCAATTATAAAATAATAGCCCATGAATCCTTATAAATATTAATAGTACTTTAATTAAAGCATTTGTTACCGAGTAAATTACTTTGCCAAGTTGAGATAAAAAGAGTTCAATAATTAATGAGAAACTCATTATGATGAAATGAGCAAAGGTCATTTCCCATCCGTTGTCATGTGGTGCACAATTTCACCATCCCACAGGTTTGGGGACCCATTTTTGTCTTGGATAATCACCCAATATTGAACAGGGAATAAAATCATGGGGTAATTTGAATTTTTAGGTGAAGTATCCCTTTAAAAAGGCTGGGTCTATTAATGCAATGGACAATGGAGTTGTCAAGTTGGCACAAAGATTTCCCTTAGGATGAAATCAAAGTTTGAGGATAATGCTGATGACGGGGCAACAGGAGAGGATGTGGGCTGTTCCGTTGTGTGAACATCGGAACAGTTCAATTAAGCTTTTCAAAAGCAACCTTTTAACAAACTCAAAGGTTTTTCACATTCTCCTTCAACAAACAGTAACTTGGCAGTGCCAACAATCCCATAATTCCCCTTCATAGGGCAGCTGAGGAGGGGCACTGCAAATAGTACATACAGTGTGTGACAAAGACGAGAGGCGCTCACACACAGGGAAGAATTCACAGGGAACTCATTAACGCATTCAAGCATCCATCAAAAGCGGTGACCTAGAAATGAGGGACAGTTCCACAAAAGCAATAACAAAACAATAAAGCCCTTCTTTTCCACGAATGGCATCCTCTCAATCAGATAGATCCAATTAAGAGACGCTAAAAAGCGGACAGCCATTATAAGTATGGGTACCACACTGGCCCAAACACCTAAAACTGTTCCCATCAGTGTAAACATTATCTGGGAAGATATTGTGCATAACTTGCAAAAATTAAAGAAATTAAGATTATGAAAAAAATTAAGAAATGCTATAGTAAATCTGGCATAAGAAATTAATAAATTGCCCTAATAAAAAGTAATATGAGTTAGAAAAAACAAAAATGTGAGACAAACAATGAATTTAGTCCTTTCATGACCAAACAACATCTTAAGTATGCATTGTAGTGGCACAAAGTGCTCATCATTCATGAAATATTAATATACATTGTTCTAAAGAATGACTGTTTGTTGGTGCCCTATGAATCATTTATTAGGCCGAAGTGTGGGTTTGAATGATGCAGTCTACTTAAATATGCATGAGAATGTCATCAACGAACACTCAGAGTGCCTTAAAATAAAAGCTAATCATGATAGAAACTTATTTTGAAAGTCATGCTAGAAAAAAGTTGATTATACAGAGAAGATGGAGATCACTTTTGCATTGTTCCAAATTTGTATGACTCTCTTTTGTTCAACACCAAAGAAGATGTTTTGAAAAATGTCAAATGTTTTTGTCCATACAGTTGAAGTCAATGGGGTCCAAATCACTGGATATTTTTCAGAATATCTTTTGTGTTCCACAGAAGAAAGTTTCTCAAGTCTTCAGTGTCACATTATCCACCAGAAAGCATTCTTCAAAAAAATCAGTCACTTGAGATTTCTATTTCTGTTATGATGCTGCCTTGGAAGGAAGATGTCTATGTAGGAAACAGAGAGCAAGGTGACTCACTAGGTTTTAAGTGAGCTTAAATGTAAAGTAAAAGAGATGAAATTGTTCTTCAAGCAGCGCAAAAGTACAACATTTCTTTGACACTAAATGGCCATTAATCAACCAGACCACAATAACGAAACTCCAGCTGTCCATTTAAGCCAAACAGGCTTCCTACATCTTTCCCCACACTCCCAATCCAGTCCGCACTTCTGTCCGTGAGGTCATGGAATCCGCTGTAGTATGAATGCCTAATGTTGAACTGGCCACAGCATTAAACAATAGCCCTTGTGTGCTAGGAAAGAACTGTAATGACCCAAAGGCCTGTGAACTTGCCACTGGAGAAAAAAATGATTTGTTAGGATCTCCAGGGGCCTCATGTATAAAACTCTCCGTAGATTTAATCCTAAAAGTGTACGTACGCACAAACGCTAGATTTTGTGTACGCACACAAGTTTTCAGATTTATAAAACCGCCAAAATCCCTTTATAAGTCCCAGTCAGGGGAAGATTGTGTGTACGTGCATCTCCACCTCGTCTCCTCCCAGAAATAACCATATATGGGGCTTACAACGCCTCGTTTTACTATGCATAACCTCATCTGCATATCATTTCCATGCATATTCTCATCCATGTGACACCATGTTTAACACCGTCAAAGGTACAAAGACATTAATGCCTCGTTTCCACTGAGTGGCACAGTACAGTTCAGTACAGTACGATTCGGTATGGGTAACCCTGATCAGGCTTGCGTTTCCACTGCCCACAGTACCCTTTACTTGATAGGTGTATGCCGGAAAGTAGCGATCGACAATAAACCGCGACAATAAGCACAACTCTGCCTCTTTTATGTCAGTTTTAATGAACAATAATAGCCATTATAAAAGTATAAGTACAAAGTATAAGAGGCTTATATAAGAGGAAATAAAGACAAAACAATTCAAATTCAAACTTTTGCTACAAAGTCAGCTCTGTCATGAGACCACGAATGCCTGTAAAATATACACAAAATGAATTGATTCTCGTTTAATTACCACAGAGACATCAGAGCCAGTGGCAAATGTCAGAAGGACTATCCGAGCGTAAGGCTGCTCGAGGCGGCTACATGAGCACTGAGCGCCTGGTGATCGCCTTGAGCTTCGAAATCGGCATAGCAAATTTTCAAATAGGCACTATATCTTTATAAACAAACCACAGATTTGAGTTTTAAACAAATTTACATTCTCGCCTGAAAAATTCTTGAAACTACATTTCATGACAGAATAACAGTAATATTTTGAATTTTCACAAGTTCACAAGAACAGACAAGAACACATATTGAGAAAAGGTTATTGTCCGTATGTGAAAATATAAAAGTATAAAATACACTTGTATTTGTAGCTTTAGGAGGAGAGACGTGACGTATATGGTGTCCCATACTTGGAATTTGTGCTCTGCATTTAATCCATCCAAGTGAGAAGTGAACACACACACACACACAGCAGTGGGCAGCCAATGCTGTGGCGCCCAGGGAGCAGTTGGGGGTTCGGTGCCTTGCTCAAGGGTCTCACCTCAGTCGTGGTATAGAGGGTGTCTCTTGACATTCACCCCCCCAACACACCATCAACACCTCCGTGCAGCTGCGGTTGTACAGTAAGTTATCATCATTGGACCAATTTAAATCGGATAATGGGCCGTTCGAATTCAGCAGTGTCCACCAGTATCTAAGTAAGTGCGCATCATTGATCATTGTTCTTGCTAAAAAAATTAAAATAAAATTCTCATAACATGAGATCTGTAGTTTAGTATAAATATGAATTATAATAGCACTCGCCGTCATTAAAACATAGCATGCCACAGGAAAAGTGATCAAGCGCATCCACTATAAATATGTCTAAATTCATATAATTTTGTTTTAACTCCTACGAAATGACTTTATGCAGGCCAATTTCAGTGCTTATCTCCATTAATGAGAGGGGAATATTTAATGTAAATGTGTATATCGAAATGAAAACAAGAGTTTAAAATCCTTGTTTACTTCATTACTTTTATCACTACAGGAAAAAGAGTGCATCTGTACGGTGCGCACATATTTACGCCAAGTTTATTTTTTATAAATCCGGATACGTGTGAGGAAAACAGTGTTTATACATGAGGCCCCTGGTCTTCAATTTACCATAAACTGAATAACAAAAATTCTCAAATCTCTAGTTTCACTTCATAAAAGATTTTAGCATGTTATGTACAGTATAAGACAATGTCAATGTATTGGTCTTGGCACAATAGATGTGCTACGCTGCTGCTGGTTTATTGCTGCTGCTGTTGGTTATTGTTGTACATTATTGCTGCTGCAAGTGCTGCAAAGTAAGTGCAGGAACTTGCTACTGCCAATTCATACGCCAATATGGTGCTGTGAGTATTTCAGACATACTGCTGTTGCACAAATAGCATATAAAATAACCCACAGTAGATCTATAAAGGTGGAGCTGGGGAGGTGAAGGGTTTCAGAGGAACTCTGAAAGCGCACTGCTCTAGTGAATGCTAACCAGCCTTTTAAATATAAAGAAGCAAGCTCATTGGCTGCATATGCAACATGAACCAATCAGCTTTGTTGTTGTTTTTTATTAAAGTGACATGTCTTGACTAAACAGCTTCTTCAGTGCTTTCCGGTGGCTGATGAGCATCACAAGTTCTTCTGCTAGCAAATACACAGTGAATTTAATACTTACATAGCAAGGGAGCTAGGCTTAACATTAAACCGATTCAGAAGAATCGCCAGTTTCCACAACACCAAAACATACTACGAACAGCCATTTTCTATTAACATCCATAAGCTTCAGAGACACTTCGAAAAAACGAAACAAAAACACAAATACACCAAATTAAATGGAAAAAAACGATACAGGGGTAAGAAAACTGTGCAAATATAACAAATGCCTGTGAGTTAATTCATAATCATTCTAAACTTTCTATAAACTTCCAAGAAACTACACAAGGTACTCAAGTCTTCCTTTGTAAACATCAATAGGCAGTAGCATCTCTAAGACAACGTGGCCTGGGATAAATGTGGCTCGTTGTCCCTATTTTCACAAAGTAAAATATCCAGTTTTTGGGCATCTCTCCCAAAACAAAGTCGAGTATAAACAGAAACTGCACAAAATTGCACAACCTGTGAAAATAACATCTCTCAACTGGTTTATTTTGTAAATCTAAGCCCTTGGTAATGTTTAGCCATTAGGTAAGGTAAGGTACTTAACAGTGCGTTCCTGCTATTGGGAAGGTAGATGGATCCCTGCGGACTACAGTGCTGTAGGGTGAAAGCTCCAGTTCGGTGGTGCCGTCCTGATCGTTGTCATCACTGTTGGGCTCGGAGGACTTTGGTGGGCCGCACTCCTCAAAACAGCAGCAGCAGCAGTCCAGGAAGGCTTTGCTGAAGGGCCGACAGAGCGCCAGAAGCAGGACAGGCGTTACCGCGGACTTGCAGAACAGCATCATCTGACTCACCAGATGCAGGATATCCAGCGTACGACGTGGAATGCCTGTAGCCATGTACACCGATACGATGTTGCTGATGTTCTCCGGAATGACGCAAAAGCCGTACAGGATAGCCAAAGCAACCACAATGCAGTTCATTTGGCTTTCCAGTTGGATCTGATTGCGGTTGCCTCGGACGCTGGTGCGCTCGGCCTTGCGGATTTTGCGTGCAGTCACCACCGAGCTGATGATGGTGAAGAGGGTGGGCAGGCAGAAGTAGCAGCCGAAGTACCACCACAGGCGAGCGCTGTTGTAGGTAAGTCCGAGCACGTAAAGTGTGTCTGGGAGAGCCGTGGAGATTCGGACTACGCAATGTTCGCAAGGTATCACCTCAGGAGGCTCACGCTCCTCTTTCACCAGCTGCCGGATGAGGAGCTCGGGCAGGGCGAGGAGCAGAGCACCCAGCCAGATCACGGTTAACTTGGCTGTAGTAGAGGTGCAGTTCTCGATCATCTCGTAGTACATCTGGACGTTGCTTGCTGCACGGAAACGGTCAATGCACAAAGCACAAAGAGTGAAGGTAGTTACTCCTAAAGATGCCACCTGCAAGGTAAAGGGGATGTGTGGTCATTATAAATAAACTTTTAGAAAATTCTTCCACTGAAAAACCTGGACAAAAATTGGATCAAGGAACATTCCAGGTTCTATTAACATTTTTTCCAGGTTCTACTGGACAGTTCACCCAAAAAATGAGTGGGTTAACATTATTAACCCTGTGTGGGTTTCTTTATTCTGTTGAGCACAAAAGAATGTTTTGAAGAATGTTGGTAACCAAACAACTGACAGTAACCATTGACTTCCATTGCATGGAAAAAAAAAATATAGGCCTACTATGGAATTCAATGGCTACCATTTGGTTACCAACATTCTCACTCATAGAGGTTTAGAACAACTTGAGCAATGACAAAATTTGAATTTTTTGAGTGAACTAGCCTATCCCTTTAAACTGACATAAAAAAAGCAAAAGTATGGGTTAAGCCAAAAGTATACTTCGTTTGTGTATGTATATGCTAGCATGTTTGTACATCTGAACGCCCAGCCTTTCAAAGGTATATGCAAACACAGGCGATTGACACATGCAGTCTAGAGAGCTTCATCTCTGTCTAGCGTCTGCTCTATTTTCTCCCGAAGTTATGACCAATAAAAATGTCTTTTTACTCTTTTAAACAAACCAAAGTTGTTTCTATCTAATATCCCGCTTACACAAGTGCTTGTCAACGCAGGCATCTGTTGTTGTTGCAGTCTCCACTACGTTGTTGTTATTTTGTCTCTTTATTTTCGTTTTCTATTGTGAAACAGCGGCCCGGGCCAGTGTTGCTAATTTTGGAACAACAATTTTTGAAATTGGACAAAATTTGTGTCATGCATATGTCTAAACACTGAAGCATACTTTGGGCTTTATAGTGAGGCACTTACAATGGGAGTGAATCGGGCAAATTCGTAAACTTTTAAACACTCAATAGTAAGTCACAAGACATACACAATATGTGCATAAACATGATTTTAAAGCGAAAAATTGTTTACTAGAGCATGGCACTAGCAACACCAAAGTCATGGGTTCGATTCCCAGGCAAAGCAAGAACTCATAAAATGGCTGCGCTGAATGCAACATAAGCTGCTTTGGATAAAACTGTTTGCCAAATGCATAAATATAAATGACAATTTAATACCTAAAGTGTCAAGAACAAACATAAAGCTCAAATAATCCATGAAAGTTTTAAATAAAGATTTTAACAGAAGAATTAATGTAAGTGTTTTTATACAAATATTAACATTTCTACATTTGAATCCTCAAAAAAATATTCAAGAATGAGGAATAAGTCAGAATTAATTAGTAACCAACATTATGCCACAAGGGCTGTCAATTGAGCAGAACATGTATTGAACTCCTAAACCTGTGGAACGACAAGGAAATTTAACCCCACTAGATTGTGCATAAAAACCACAGCCTTTCCATTTAAGCCCATTGTTAGGTTGAAACATAGTGATCAAGTTAGCAGGATGTTTTTAATCTAGGGTGTAGGCCCTAGCGCTCTGTAGTGTGTCATTATTAAAGATTAAAGCCACATCTATGGCACCAATCAGGTCAGTTCCTCAGGAACACATGATATCTGAAAACTGCCCCTGGGCAATACCACTATCTCTTTGTGTCTGCATGGGAGACACTCCCCCTTACTGAGGATGAAGAAACACAGCCAAGATGTCTGTCCTGACCTACACGTATACATTTGCACTGAATTCCTGTTGTCTACACACTTTCACACATGCAGCCTTTTTGTTTATTTAACAGCATTTTTAATTTTAAAATGTGTGAACAGCTTCCATTTTTAAAATACCAACAAATCAGCTCTGGAAATTTGTTGAATTATATGTTTAATTAGTGGTTTAAACTTGTACAATACATAGAGTGCTTTGACATAAGTCTGTCAAGAGGCCGGATCACGAAATAAAGTATGCAACAATCCAGAAATTGCATTGCAAATCTTACATTGTGTGAAATTGGACAGACACTGAATGGTGTAGCTTTTTACGCCAGTACGTGAACCCAGAAGGTTGACTGAAATAATGCAATGCAAAAACGTTCTGCAATCTCAATGTTGCCACAAAAGGTGCTATAAGTGTATTGGTGTAAATAACGTCTTTTACAGTCAGTTCCTCTTTTGGGTCAACAACTGTCCTGAAGGACAAACAGTTTTTGCCAAGCAAGTTTGTTTAAGTCAATATGTATAGCAACTTACTTGACTAGCATAACACGTATGGTTTAGTAGAACTGACATTTGAAGGAAAATTTAACACTTCCCTTGAGTACTCCGCTTTGTTACCTACAGTCAAATACGAAGCGTTTCTGGCATAAATAAAAACTTTTAGTGGCATTTCAGATTCAAACAACATCAAGTTGTATAATTTTTAATTCTGATACACAATACATGCTGACACGTATAAAATGACGAATGACGTGTGAATATCAAATGTGCTGCGTTTACCTGAAATGGGAAACCAGCAACTTTACTACAGTTTAACCAGCTTCATGTTTGAAAGTGTGATTATCTTTGAGAACCTGCTAGAATGAACTGAAGCTCAATCCTGAAACCAGGCCCGGCCCACTCAATCATCAGTCTGACCAATGCAAGTCCCAAGGTTCACCTTAAACCATATGCCGTTGGACCTCCTGTAGGCTGCATTAAATGGCATGAAAACATTCTAGTATGTGATGTACAGTATGTGATCAAGCATGGTCTCATATGAACTTTATCCAAACTTATTTCCTATATTACTAATACAGCATATAGTTTTAGTATCAATACATCTTACCATTAACATACTCATTTTGAAATAGTAAGCATAATACCAAGAATATTACAGATCAGAAACACAAACTGCATTTCAATCATCCATTAAAAGTGACCAAACGCAGTTTTACCTCAATGTATGGAATGATTTTACAGGAGAATTCCCCAAGGAGCCAATCCTTAGTGAGTTCATGGAATATAACGAGTGGCAAGCAGAAAAAGAGGATGACAAAATCCCACAGGGCGAGGTTGGCCAGCAAGGAGTTTGAAATGCTTCTCATGTAGTAATTGTGGCACACTATGCACATGATTGCTATATTCCCAACAATTCCCACAGTGAAAATGAGGATGGAGATGCACATGACAGCATATGCACCGTACGATTCACCTGTCACGGGGTAAAACGGGTTCTTCACCCCTGGAGGTTTTGATCGTGTATTAAAGGGAATGAACGGGGTGAAGACTTCCTCAAAGTCCTCCACAGGCGAGGTGCCCCATTCAGGGATAGACGTGAACTCAGTGGGAACGTCTGTAGGCTGGATCTGAGCTACAGGTTTAGGTAATGTTTCCACGCGTCCAAGTTCATTATCTGGCGAATTGACGGTTTGATTCCCGCCAGACTCATTTCGCGCCATCGTCTCGCGTTTAACGACCGTTACTCTTTCATGTAGACGAAAACGCCTTTTAACGCGAATTTCGCCGTGTGTTTCCTTAAGAAATGATTTTGTTTTGTTATATTTGTCCATTTGATCCAACTTTTGCCTGAAAGATGCTCTCACCGTTGTGTTATCGCTCCCATTCACCGGCATTAAGTTTATGGTAGTCCTGCTGGATGAAAGCACACCTGTAAGCTCCTTACCTGTTTCATAATTGATTTTATTTAAAGTTACACGTCGTTCACGGCTGTCTGTATTGATTTCACGCACTTTATAGGATGAAACGATTTTTGACGTTAAATCTGCCGTGTTATTACGCGCGAGAACTACTGAGAGTTCACAACAAATTAGCAAACAAAATACAGTTAAAAATTGCATTTCCATTGCGTATATTCCTCGAAAATATCCAAAACTGATAATTCCAGTATTGTTAAGGCAAAGTTGTAGAGCAAACATCAAGCTTAGTTCCGTTCGCTGGTCCCTCGTTTAGATGAGCATCTCCAGTTTCCATTTTTAAATCCCAGGAGTAATATTATAACAGCAGAACTGAGGAAAAAATGTGGAAATACTTGATCAAACAGGTGATTAACCAAACAATTGAAAACTAATTGAAGCCTTAACCTCTGAAATATTTCCTAGCGTTTCGTATGACGAAAAATATACACGCCAAGCGCATCCAGCATCTCGATAAAGTGAGAGTCCTTGAGTGCCGTTCATGGGCTCCTGAATCCTGATCCAGCTCAATGATATGAATTTCTGTCACTCTCACAGATGTCCACCTAGCGGACGGAAACATAACTGCAGTGTGTTTCCAGCAACAACCACCGGCTGTTGATGCTGTTACATTCACATGGCTAGTTAAATAATGACACAAACAGGTCTAAGCAAAACAAGTAAACAGAAAAGAGTTTTTCAATATACTCTTTACAGAACTAGCCAATTACTTTTCAAGGTTCTAACCGGAAATCCATGTGAATCCTGCAGAAAAGACTGAACAGATGTATTATAAATATAAAGGTGTTTTATTGTTTTATTTTACAATATGAATTTATGGATTGTGCTTGACCATCATGTATTGACATTTCTTAACACAAAACATTCCTTTTTTTCTTGTTCATCACAGGTGGTCAGCTATGATTTCTTTACTTTGAATCAAATTGTCCATAACTTCTCTATTCTTCTTTCATTTCTGTATTAGTGATGTGATAGCAAATTTTATTTCTGTCGTTGTCCTTTACAGTGTAGACAGAGAGGCAAAGATCCAGCCATGGACGCTCCTCTACAAAGACAGTACAGAGAGAAAAAACATGATCGTACGCTAAATAATGTGGGAATTTAGAGAAAATATTCATAGGAAATGAAATCTTTACCCAAACTGCTGTCTGGTGGTTGAATTGTGTCCATGATGGTCTGAATCTTGTCCTGCAAATCCTGACTGCCTGAGGCAATCTCTCAAACCTATTTCTGAATAGAAAACAGCACCCTCTGCTGATGCACGTATGAAGCATTTCTACTGAAGAGAGACTACTTTGCACGATTTTAACTTGAGATGTTTTTGCTTTTAGAAATAATAATAATTGCAGTTCTTTAATCAAATGTTGAAAACACATCCTGTTTTGCACAACAACAAAAAATCTATATACACAATATTTATACAAATTATATGCAACACAAATATCTGTAATCATATATGTACACTCACAGCGTTTTCCCACAGCAGAGCCTCTAATGTGTCAGTCTGGTCCTCCAGTTCAAACTGGATTAACAATCTGTACTGCATCAGCTGAACTCCCAGAGCTGCGTGACAGAGACACAGATCAACTGTCTAAATATACAGTCGTACATTTTCAAGAGTAGCTGAAGTGTCCTATTTTTTTAGGCCAACTAGGACCATCATATGAGATTTAAAAATAAATAAATAAAAATAAAAAATGAGAGAAAAAAAAGAAGTTAAAATTGCAGTGATGCCTGGGTCAGCTTTTTTGAAAATACACCTGCTGTATTAGTATGTATAATTCTGACCAGAACTAGGCTCATTAAAATGAACAAAACAAAGAAATAATAAATAGCAACACCAACAAAATACCTCAATTTAATTACTGATCATTTTAAAACTGAAATGACATGTTATTTTGATCTAAGCCAAGGCCTTCAAGTTCTTAAATTTCAATTGAGGTAGCAAGTATGATACAAAAATGTAATTTTAACATAAGAAGTAGAATAATAAGGGAAAATTACTGTAATATTAAATAGAATGAAGTGTATTTTATAATATTTAGTAATTTATGTAATTTCTGTATGAATAAATGATTAAGAATGTCAGCATTCAGAAATATTAGATATTAATATCTGAAGTGGCATCTAAAATTCTTCTTAGTCTATATGCATTTCATTACAATACAATAGATTTACTTAGTGCAGGGTTATTATAGTTAACTATAACTAAAGGTAAAATTAAAACCCATTAAAAACATTTCTGTTACTTGAAATAAAATATATGTTAATTCTAATTAAATATAAAAAAATATTTTTATTTCAGCAAGTTGCCAAAGCAACATTTTTCAATTTAGTTTAGTTTAACTTGATGCGCAAACAAAAATTGAAGGGGAAAAAAACTATATGAACCTATATTTGAATTGAAAACAGAATGAAAACAGAAAATCTAAAAATAAAAACCCATACAAAATATTAATAAAAACATTAACAGTATATTCATAATACTAAGATAACACTTTGTGGTGCTGTATGCCAAAATAAAATCATTTTGATTACTGTTTTATTTGCTTTATTGTAAAAAATAAAAAATAAAAATCAACATATCAGGTAAAAGTTGGCATTAATAGTCAAAATAAATGATGCAATAGTTTATTTAAAAAAAAAGAAAAAAAGAAGTACCTTCAGCAACTGCCTGTTCATCCCAGGTCTCCACTCCAGTAAACACAGGGTTTTGAAAAGTGTTCAGAGAGCACTGCTTACACCTGAGACACACACACACATATTTTCATGATAATAGATGTACACGTTGAACACCAGGGGAGTTTACAATGAAGCAGGTAAGCTTGTCGTCGTACCCGTAATATCTTTTGTCTCCAGAGAACAGGAAAGGAGCTGTGAGATCCATCAGAGTCATCCTGCCGTTCACTGATCTCACGGGAACCAGGTTTTTGTAATCCCGTGATAACACGCAAATCTCATCCAGCGTCGTTCCTGTAGATACAAAGCGTATTTGTAAAGAAATATTCAAATATACATATAAAAATACTTCTCTTTATAGTCAGAGATACCTTCGACGAATATCAGCTGCATGTGAGTGCTTTCCCCCACCATGTCTCTGGATATGTGCACTGAGATGGTTCTGCCAGGCTCTCTAGAACTTGCTGATGAAGTGGCGGCCCAGACTCCCGAAGGACTTTAGCAACAGTACTGTCATCGGGAACATCTTTCCTGCCACATACAAAAAAAGCTACTGTTGACTACCGTTCAAAAGTTTGGGGTTGTTAAGATTTTTAATGTTTATGAAAAAAGGTAATTACTGTAATTACTCACATTGCCAGCAACATATTGGAATAAAAAATAGTTTTTTTTCTGTCTCTTATACTCACATAGACAGTATTTATTTATTCAAAAACATAATATGCCAATTTAAAGTAACTTTTTTCTATTTGAATATAAAATGTAATTTATTCCTGTGATGGCAAAGCTGAATTTATTTGATTAAAAATACAGTAATATTGTGAATATTCTTTCAATTTAAAATAACCGTTTTCTATTTGAATACATTTTAAAATGTAATTTATTCCTGTGATGCAAAGCTGTATTTTCAGCAGCATTACTCCAGTCTTCAGTGTCACATGATCCTTCAGAAATCATTCTAATATGCTTATTTGATGCTCAAGAAAAAAATATTATTATTATCAATGTTGAAAACAGTCGAGCTGCTTAATATTTTTGTAGAAATCATGCAGATTGTTTTCAGGATTATTTCATGAACATGACGTTTAAAAGAACAGCATTTATTTGAAATAGAAATCTTTTGAAACATTATTAATACATCCTTGCTGAATAATAACATAAATCTTACTAATAACAAAGTTTTGAATGCTAGTGTAAATGTAACAAGGAAAAAGCTTATTTATTAGGATTGTGATATACAAAGTTAAAAATGTATTTTTTTGCAGTTTTATTGCACTAAACAGCCACCAGGTGGCAAACAGAACATACAGCAAATCTAGAACAACAAATCTGAGGCTCAAATCTGCTCCTCAAGAGTGAAACACAAAATATAATGTTTCAGGAACTACTATTCTAAGATTAAAAATCAATTTAGTTGTATTCATTTTTGTTTTGTGATTTTTATCTTGCAATGTGTATTAAATTACAGTGGTGCAATTAAGCATTAAACAACTACCAAGTATACAAAAAACAATATTACAACATTTCTTTTCATGCATGAGAGTCAAGAGTGGGTTGTGTAAAGTGTCAGACTCACATTGTTTTACAGTTGGAGCAGAAGAGTTTCAGGCACTGGTATAACTGCTGAGGCTTGTATTTCTTCACCCGGGCTCGGACGTGTTGTGCTCACACGTCTGCACTGAACAATCATTATAGACATATCAGCATTTACATTAGAGTTTGTCAGAGCTGTGGCTTAGTGGATTGCATGTGCCGTTTCTCCAAATATGAATCCAATATTGTGGATTTACTTTTCACTTTTACTGTAGAGTAAGACGTGAATGTTTTTTACCTGTATAAGAAGGTCCTGTATCTGATCTGCATCTGAAATGATAACAATAAAATTATTTAATCATTCAAGCGTACTTACCTTATTTATTCATCTGTTGCAGAAAAAGCTTCGAGGAGATCTTAAACTTAATAATATCTATACCTGTTTCTTCATCATTTGGCAAGACTAGAAGGAAACATAAGCATATACTGATGAGGGCGAGCTGAGCATGACACAAAATTGGACAGAAATTGGAAACCAAAAGAGGCGCCACCAACCTACTGCCTCTGGCGGCGTGTACCAAATCTCCAGTAACGTGCCATCGTTCACTTCATCATACTCATCCAGGTCCACATGTTTCTCCAGCACACTGAATATGGCTCAGTATAGAGAGAGAGAATGAGAGCAAGCGAGAAACAAGAGGAGAGAGACATGATCACATGAATGTCAGATAGACAGCTAAGTGGCCACAGAAGTAATTTTTTAATGTAAATCATTTTGACTTATAGAGTGTCTCAATTATATTGCCATCAAAATGCTCATGAGTTCAGCAAATTCCTATATGTGAAGACTGCATATTATATAATATTACACACACACACACTACTGTTCAAAAGTTTGGTATCAGTATGTAAATAAAGCAAGGATGTATTCATTTGGTCAAGAGACAGTAAGTACATTCATAATGTTTAAAAAAATAACTTCAAATAAATGCTGTTCTTTAGAACTTTCAATTCATCAAAGAATCCTGAAAAAAAATTATCATCGTTTCCACAAAAAATATGAAGCAGAACAGCTGTTTTGAACATTGATAATAATAATAATAATAATAAATACAGCAGATCACATATTAGAATGATTTCTGAAGGATCATGTGACACTGAAGACTGGAGCAATGATCCTCAAAATTTAGCGCTGCATCACAGGAATAAATTACATTTGACAATTTACAATAGAAAATAGTTATTTGAAATTGTAATGATATTTAAAATAATGTTTTCACTGTATTTTTAATCAAATGAATGTCATCTTGGTGAGCATAAGAGACTTATTTAAAAAAAAAAAATCTTTCCAACCCCAAACTTTTGAATGGTATGTGTGCGTGTGTGTGTGTGTGTGAAAAATGGTAAAATTAAGTAACATTAATGACAAAAACATTTTAAGATTCCACACTCTTTTCTGTCACTAATTGAATTTGTTATGCCAATAATATATTTGGTAACTGAAAGAAAATGCAAAATAGAGACATTGTGGTCTCTAGTCTCACCACTTGAGGGACTGTAAAGCAGGGCTCTCTGCAGGAAGGCTGCGTAAACCTCGTCCATATGACGTCCCCCCATGGAGGTGGAAACTGAGGTGTTCAGGCTGATCTGGGGCTCTCTGAAGGAGCGTGTGGAGATTGTAGAACCGCAGGAATGTGCCTGGCTGAATGCAAACACAAACAGAAAGATGTTTTCATTACATTAGCTTTTTCAATTCTAAAAACTGATGAACCTAGAAACTGCAGTTCAAGTTGTCTTGTTGAACTGTTTTTGGTAGGTCTTTAAGTCCAAACTGTTCTTTTCAGGTCCTGTCACAACAGGATTCAAGGCAGGACTTTAACAATAAAATTCCAAAACATTTTCCAAAAATGGTTTCTTCTTAGTCATTCAGACAGAAATGTGTCCATGTTTTGGATTACTGTCTGGCATCAACAAATTACACTTCATCTTGAGTACAGATATTCAGACATTCTCCTTCGAAATAGTCTATAGTATATAGCAGAATTCATGCCTCTTTCAAAAATAGCAAGTCATTAATGTCCTAAAGCAGCACCAATATGTTTCACTATACATGTCACATTGTTACAGATCTCCAGAATCCAGATACAAGACAACTTATCTCCTCTTAAAACGTTTTAAACTCGTCTGTCCATGGACTATGATCCCAAAGTTCATGGAGATCATCCAGTATTGATGTGGTTTCTGGCTTGGTACTCTTCTATTAAGTCAAATTTTGCAATCTCCTCCTTGTTGAGTTTTCTCCATTTTGTGTTAACAACTCACATTGTGGTTCAACAAAGTTTAATAACCTCAGAAATGGCTTTGCAACCACTCAGCTTTCCCCTCATTCCTTTAACACATCATTATAAACATGTAGAAGCTTTAAAATGGCCACTTTACACAAGATATAAGGCCCGTCTGTGTTCAGTCTCCTAAAACTAATTACCAACTAAATGTAACCATTTACCGTGTTTCAAACCTAAAGGGGGCAATTACTTTCACATGGGTGAAATAATGAAATAATGTTTGACTATCAAGACTATACTTTGTGCTTTTTTAGGTTGAAATTTCATTTGAAGATATGAATCCATTCAGACAGAAATATGCAATTAAAGATGGAATCAGGGCAGAGCAGATATTTTTACAGTAATATATGAAATAATGTAAAAAAATAAATGTAACTAATGATGAAAAAATTAAACAAGAAAAATTGTAAAAAAATAAATAAATCACTACTAGACTTACTCTATTGTCTGTTACATTAATAAATATATACAAGCGTTTAATTATCAGTACAGTAGGGGGAGCTACGGCATCAGAGTTGAGCAACATTACAGTAAGATGGTAAGAAATAAATGTTTGTCCCTCGAGATCATTAGAAGGAACATGAAAACAGCGAGAGCTGGAGTCACTTAATGAACTCTTGCGCAACAATAGATGCATGATCGTCTTCATAACGAGTCTTTAACGAGTCAAGAAGAGGATATGATATCAGAACACCTCCAAACAGATTGGGTCAGATTTCTGTTCTGCATTTACAATGAGGTTCTGGGAGTCCTCCTATCGCTGTACGCTTCTGACGCCATCTTTGAGTTTTCGGGCAAAAGCCATGTCTTTGTTTACCTGAATTCACCACCCAGGCTCTGTTTGTTCAGAGATTTGAAGTAAGCCTAAGTGCTGGCATTCACAAGAACTGGTTGGATGCGACACAGCCTCTAGACAGTGCTTCTATACAGCCTAAAAAAGCATTATGAAGGTGCAAACCAAATAATTTGAACAAACTGAATGTTGGCGTCAGTTATTCAGCATCAATATTTCATTGAAACAGACTTTTTTCATAAACAGAACAAGGTGGGTAACCACATTTCAAGAAAACTGGCTTGTTTTCCACGAGTGCAAATTTGATTCTTCTCATTACCATCTTGCTTGAGAATAAGCTGACAACTGAAAACCGGGGTGTGAGATTGGAGCTAAAAAGAGAACTTGGAGTGATAAAAATGGCCTTGAAGAAACATGGCTGGATCCATTGAGAGAGAACCAAATGTTTTCCATCATATCCAGCAGTAAAAACAGACACTAAACTCCCAGACCTGTGCATTCTTTCTCTGGACAAACAATCAGACAAGAACTGAATATCACAGTGGTAGTCTGTGCCACCATCATTCATGAAACATCTACTTTAGTTTCAACACACAACCTTGAGATATGACTGACACAGTATTCTGTTATCTGGTCAGGAATGGAAATAAATGGGAGTGTAGTACCATTTTATTACAGACATCACAAACGCTATCTGAACTCAATATAAAAGAATAGTCCAAAAATTAAAATTCAGTCATTATTCACTCTGATAAATGGTTCAAATCAGTTATACCTAAAAATTAGACAGGAGTAGCAAAAAATGATACATTTTTTGTTCCTCAGTCATACATTTTCAACCTATTTCATTCTTACAAATTCAGATTCTTGATCTGAATTCATTTTGTATGCAACTATTACTATGCATTTACAAATCATTCTCTATATTAAAAGAACTTTGAAGTCATTTGACTACAAACAGACCAAATTTAAGTAAATACTCGATGAAAAAAAAAAGTTTCACTGATGTCAATGGCAACTGATCTGCACACACAATAAGAACCAAATGATGCTGATGTGCCATTCTTAGTCTATATGATTTGTACAGTACATTTATCAGATAAAGATATGGTACAAATTCAGAAGACTTGGAACAAGTTGCGCACAAGTTGCATGAATCACTTGTATGATACCTCTGTGGTATGATTGTGATATTTGTAAGCTGCAGTCCCAATTCACTTTCATTATACGCAAAAGGAGCTTCTACACTCTTGAAAATAAAGGCTCCAAAAGGGTTTTTTTTACAGAGAGGTTCCACAGAATAGCCTATTTGTCTATTTTATCTATTTATCTTAGTGTGAAGAACCTTTTATTAACATAAAAACAAAATAACCTTTTGTGGAATGAGTGTTAAAGGTTTTTCATGGAACCACAGATGCCAATAATAAAAAAAAAACTTATTTCTAAAAGTGTAGGAGAATCAGCAGCTCCACAGAAAAAGTCATACCGGTTTATGGGACAATGAGTAAATGATGACAGAATTTTCATTTTCGGATGAACTACTCGTACATCCCGATCAGGCTTGCAACATTTTCCTTGAGAAACGGCTTGGAACATAAAACTATCGGTGGAGACGAATCTACATATACTTGCTATTCTCCTACTCACGCTCACTGCACGGTTGGTTACGCACAGCAGGGGAAGGAGCCGGGCTGCTCGGCACAGGTGTGCTGTAGCTGGCGTGAAGCTCCTCTGATGGTGCTGGTAAGGGCAGCAGGAAAACTGTAACGTTCCTCAACTCTCTCATCCTACATGGAAAATTCCATTACACAAATCTTTGTTGATGTGTGCAGCTGGATAACACAAACCTTGTCCAGACCCTCATCTATATGGAAAAAATGAATGCATGCTTCGTAAACATGAAAAGCTTGCCTTTCACTAAAACGAACCAATTCCTGTAAAACATGCGCCACTGAACATGAAGAAATACAGGCAAAGAGAACATTTGAGAAAGCACTTTGCGAAGGCATTGACTAATAATGAAAAACCCTTGAGTTTACAATTTAAAGTTTATGTACTGTATAAATGTAATATATATTAAAGGTATTGCACTGAAAAACATATGGCGCTGGCCAGATGGGAGAAAAAGCTTTGTTTAGCAACATAATGAAGTATTACACGACCAGATGAACATACACTTTTGGCCATCTATATTGGATACAGTGTAACTCACAATTAATTACAATTCAAATTTACAATGTAAATAATTTAACTAAAGTTTTTTTTTTTTTTTAAATGCTTTATTATTATTATTATTTAATTTTTTTCTATATTCTAAATTATTTTCTATGGTAAGGTAGGCAAATGATGACAGAATGTTATTTTTTTTAAACTACTGCTTTAAGTTGTGTTTAAGTTAACATGAACAACATCCACAAATAATCCATATTACTGACATCAGATTAAAAATAAGGTTGGTTTAGTACAGAGCAAGTTATTTTTACAAAATAGCATTACAAAAAATTTCATAATGCGTGTATTACAAAGGTACATAAGGTAAAATTTCATGTGGACTTTTAACTGTAATTTTCCTTTAGAAGCAATACTATCTAATATTGTACTCATAAAAACATTGCTCTTTTTTATTTCTCCAATCCAGGCTGAGGAATATGGGCTCCCAAGCCTCTAAAAAACAGACTAGCTGTGCAGATTTCTGAAAGAGTCTGTAACTCTGCAGCTATTCTCTCTGCGCTCGGTTTTCTTTTCAAAGACGTGCTGCGTTTTGTCAGCAAATACTGTGCTTAAGACGGACCCTCCATCGTCTGACAGCTGAAAATTCTTAAAGTGCTCCACCACATGCTTGCACAAGTCATATTTAATAAGAGTGCTAAGAATATCAGTTTTTTTTTAAGTGTGTGTGGAATAATTTTAGATTTGAGGACTTTTTTATTATTATTATTATTTCAGATCAGTATGAGAATGACTGATTTAATTAAAAATAGGGATGGGTCATCATTATAGTCAGATTACATTTTTTTTTTTCTAGCAGAATGCTTTAAAATGCATGCTGACAGAATTGTTAGACAGTTAAAACAAGGGATACACTAATATTAAAATTCTGGGCAATACTAATCATTATTTTAATGTCATGGCAGATAACTGATAAATGGTTGATGTAAAATTTTAAGATCTTTCTATAAATGCCCAATGCTATATTTCTATATAGAGCCCAGGCAACCCACCGATTCATTAAATTTGCATACTGTATACACTTAGTCTCAGCCTATTGCAGAACAAGTGTCCTATGAAGCCAACAAAACAAATAAAAAAGCCATGATATTTCATTCACATCCTCTTACACACATTCTCAGTGGATAAGTGTCATATGCTGACTGTCTGAAGCGATTACAGGCAGGGGCTGTCTGGGTGTTAAGTTAACCCAGGTGCTTGATTTCTCTCTCACTATGAATAATTGATAGTCACATGTGTATCGAGGCAGGATGTCACAGTATACTGCATCAGCTGCAGGTGCTCATGCATTTAGGATGTTTAGTAGATCGCACACCATTTACTTGAAATCCAATGACAAGTGGTCAGAGAAGCCACATTTGAGATTCATATTACTACAAGGTATAAACTAGGGAAGTCAATTGATTGTCGTTTCGATCAATTAATCGTTGACCTTACTGCAAAATTCATCTATTGCAATAGTGACAGGATGTGCAAATGCCACTCAAAACACCAGCTTCCTCACCTGAATGAAAGGGGTTTTTAGTTTAAATAAAAGGATAGTAGCAGGATTGTAAAATGAATGGATGTGATTATGACCATTTGATAAAATGAAGAGAGCGTGCCATTTTATTGTTGTTCACTTTTAATCACTGTTTTCACATAGCCTACTGTGGGGGCAAATGAAAGATTTTGTGGCCATGAATTAAGAATTTATTAATATGACTTAAATTGTTCCCGCATTTCAGTTAAATCATGGGTTTTCTAGGGAACAAATTAATGAAACATGGACAGTGGCCACAAATGAATATGTCATAGGAACGAATTAACAAGTTGTAGGAATTAATATGCAGTGGGGGAAAAAATGATTTGATCCCCTGCAGATTTTGTTTGCCCACTGACAAGGAAATGATCAGTCCATAATTTTAATGGTAGGTTTATTTTAACAGCGAGAGACAGAATAACAAAAAGAAAAACAAATCCAGAAAAACGCATTTCAAAAAAGTTATAAATTGATTTGCATTTTAATGAGTCAAATAAGTATTTGACCCCTTCGCAAAACATGATTTAGCACTTGGTGGCAAAACCCTTTTTGGCAATCACAGAGGTGAGACATTTCTTGTAGTTGGCCACCAGGTTTGCACTCATCTCAGGAGGGATTTTGTCCCACTCCTCTTTCCAAATCCTTTGCAAGTCATTAAGTTTTTGAGCAACGTTTGGCAACTCAAACCTTCAACTCCCTCCACAGATTTTCTATGGGATTAAGGTCTGAAGACTGGCTTGGCCACTCCAGGACCTTAATGTGCTTCTTCTTGAGCCACTCCTTTGTTGCCTTGGCCGTGTGTTTTGGGTCACTGTCATGCTGGAATACCCATCTACGACCCATTTTCAATGCCCTGGCCCTGACGGTACATGGCCCCATCCATTGTCCCTTTGATGCGGTGCAGTTGTCCTGTACCCTTAGCAGAAAAACACTCCCAAAGCATAATGTTTCCACCTCCATGTTTGATTCTGGGGATGGTGTTCTTGGGGTCATAAGCAGCATTCCTCCTCCTCCAAACACGGCGAGTTGAGTTGATGCCAAAGAGCTCGATTTTGGTCTTATCTGACCACAACACTTTGACCCAGTTCTCATCTGAATCATTGGCAAACTTCAGACGGGCCTGAACATGTGCTTTCTTGAGCAGGGGGACCTTGTGGGCGCTGCAGGATCTCAGTCCTTCACGTGTGTTACTAATTGTTTTCTTGGTGACTACGGTCCCAGCTGCCTTGAGATCATTGACAAGATCCTCCCGTGTAGTTCTGGGCTGATTCCTCACCGTTCTCATGATCATTGAAACTCCACGGGTGAGATCTTGCATTGAGCCCCAGTCCGTGGGAGATTGACAGTTATTTTGTGTTTCTTCCATTAGCGAATAATCGCACCAACTGTTGTCACCTTCCCACCAAGCTGCTTGGCGATGGTCTTGTAGCCCATTCCAGCCTTGTGTAGGTCTACAATCTTGTCCCTGACATCCTTGGACAGCTCTTTGGTCTTGGCCACGGTGGAGAGTTTGGAATCTGACTGATTGATTGCTTCTGTGGACACGTTGTCTTTTATACAGGTAACAAACTGAGATTAGGAGATCTCTCCCTTTAAGAGAGTGCTCCTAATATCAGCTCCTTACCTGTATAAAAGATACCTGGGAGCCAGAAATCGTTCTGATTGATAGGGGATCAAATACTTATTTGACTCATTAAAATGCTAATCATTTTATAACTTTTTTGAAATGCGTTTTTCTGGATTTTATTGTTGTTATTCTGTCTTTCACTGTTCAAATAAACCTACCATTAAAATTATAGACTGATCATTTCTTTGTCAGTGGGCAAACGTACAAAATCAGCAGGGGATCAAATAATCCCCCCCCCCCCCCCCACTGTATCTGTCCTGCTCGCGTCTGCAGCCCTGTCAAAGCGAATTGCCTGATATGAAACAATTATCTAGGGAAATTATAATTAAACATGACTTATTACTGCATTTCAATACAAAAGAATTTTGTATTGTATCTGTTTTAATGTACTTTTAAAGTTTGTATCACATAAAAATAAAGCGTACTTTGTACATTAGTAAATTATTTTAAAATGGAACTGCTTAATCGACCATTGATAGCTTTAATCGATTGCATCTCTTATCGACAATTAATCGATCGTTGATTAATCGTTGACATCCCCAGTATAAACAGCAACTCGTTATGGGATCAAGCAAAATGCATCTTCACACCAGACAAAGAGGTGGGCGATATACCGGCAGACACAATTAACTGGTAGAAATTTGTCCACCGGTACAGATTTTTGACTATCGTCTCTATCACAGTTACATGATCACATGACGCTACATGGCCACAAAAAACATATCGTTTGCATGCATTTTTAAGCATTGCGGTTTAAAAGCCGATATAGTTATAGAAATAACTATATCGTGATGTATATCGTTACCATGAAATAAAATTACTCATATCATGATATAAGATTTTGGTCATATTGCCCACCCCTATTTAAGCTTATGATATTCTGGTCCCGTGGCTCAGGTCCCTCCTTCAGTTGAATTTATTCAACGGTTTTATCATTCTTAGAAATGTAATAGCTCACCTCTCCTCAACAAGCCACATGATTAGAAGTATCACACTTGCTGTAGCTCAAATGGTTTGAGACAAGTGATGCCCTGAATTTAAATACTCCGGATTAGGGAGTTCAAAAATCCTGCAGTAAAAGTGACTCTTGTCCTCCATATTGTACACATGCAGCGTCTGGCACTACTTTAATCTCTATTATTAATGCATGAGGCATCCATTCCCCAGTTTATAAGCGAGATGACACCAGCGCATTTGGCAACTGGCCTGGGACTCAGATGATGCAAATAGCACAAAAAGCATGCAACAGAGACAATTTCACAAGACAGACAAGGAAAACCAAGAGGTGAAAGAGTTGGTGTTTCCTCTATGTTTTCAGAGATTCCTCAAGAGATTCTAGTCTCCCCAAAAAAACCACAACAGCAACACTAACACTGACTAAAATAGGCCTTTAAACTTGACGCCACAAAGAATGATGAACAAAATGAAGTCAAAATAGCACAAATTTATTATCATTAAAGTGATACTTCCCTGCTGATTTGTAATAAAACAAAATAATATATGTCTCCTTCAATGTGTGCCACACTACACCTATAGGGTGAGTGATATATGATATAAGTCGAAGTCAAGAAAGTGTGTGCGTGCAGACCCCACAATGAAGGCCCTCGTCCACCGTGACAACCGTATTGATTTGGCCTTCTCTCTCCTCTCTCATAAAGCTATCTCTCTCAGACCACTTAATCCTAATGGCTGGCTTTATTCGCTTTTTCTCCCTCCTCAACACCGAGCTCAAGCAATTTCACACAATATTAGAGACGATACGGCCTAGGATATTGATAATGGTGGGGAAATATTCTGACTCAATGCAATCTTTAGTGGATAAATTGCATTTCTGATCACTGGGTATTACGTTACCATATAAAAACAGCAATTTCCTCCAACGTTTTTGTTATCAGTGCATTTTACTGATACTTTCATTAATGAACACCCTACTAATTCATTGTCTCTCAATTTCCTAACAACCTGTTGGATGCTTTGCATCTTGCTCAGACATGTCTAAACCAGCAGTTCCTAGCAAGAATAAACTGCAAAGTGGAGGCCAAGTGTCCACAATTCTGGCTCTGCTAGACAAGGGGTGCTCTACTGGGTAAAGATCTAGTCTGGCAAATGTTGCACATTTACACTGGCCAATTCACGCCGCACCGACAGACACAGACAAACGGCAACAGACAAATTTGTCTGGTTTTGTCAGATCTGTGTGTTATCCCTGTTGGCATTTGCTGCCAGTGGTTGGCATTTATTGAACATGTTGAATCGGTGTTTGTTGGGTCTTGGAATTGCTAGGTGTGATATAATGTAATCTGGTGACCGTCGGAGTTGGTCTGTGTGGTGTGAATGGGCTTTTAAACCCCACAAGGGCTGAACTGTCTAGCCATTGTGCTCTCAAGCAAAGCACCCAAAGAGCAAAGACAGACCGCAACGTAATATGGTGCTGCTCCATGATGACGCCATTCTTGTGGGCATAGGCACTATGCAAAACAAACAAATTAGCCACTTTTCCACTGTCGGGCCAAAAGTGAACGTACTAATGCATGCCAGTGCCAGTCGTGTTACCACTGCCACTTCTGGGGCTTGACCAGGCCTCGTCGGGACTTCCTCGGGGCCAATGACCAGGGTATTTTTTATTTCCAAAAAGGCTTTGACTTCGTTGAATAAACATGAGCACTGCACATTTCAAAATCAAAACCTGGCGCGGGTGTTTTTATATCACTGTATTTCTGAAGGAAATTTTCGATGTCATTTTCATTTCATATTTCCTGTAATGCCTGATAAAGCAGCGGTTTGTGCGCGGAGCGCTGTTTTGTGTACAGCCGTTACTGGTGAAATCTCTCCCACTCTAAAAGCGCATCCTGCTGGCAGAGAATGAATTTGCATATATACCCCCCCCCCCCCTCCCCCATACATTGTGGAAATGTAATATAAATGCTCATTCTTTCAAAAGAAATTTGACAAACATATGAGGGTTTATCAAACATTTTCTACTGTGTTATGTGTACACGCATCTGGACGTAAAAGCCCTAATGGAGCTGTTTTGTGTATTCCTGTCATCACAAATAAACAAGACAGCTGCGACTAAACAAGTACGTGTGTTTTCTTTTTATGTGAAATGATACATTTCAGTTTGATATATATACTGATGCAATAAATTTGTAATTTTTTAAATTGTTAATCAATGGTATATAAAATATCAATGCTAAAGTCTTTAAGTCTTTAAGAAAATTACAGTAGCTAGAGATTACAGCTAATAAAGTTTTAAATATGGATATTTTTCCTACAAAAATGCATCGATTCACTTCGGAAGGCCTTTATTAACCCCCCCGGAGTTGTGTGGAGTACTTTTTTTATGATGGATTTATGCACTTTATTGGACTTCAAAATCTCAACAGCCATTCACTGCCATTAGGAAACATTAGGAAGAGTCAGGACATTTTTAATACAACTCCGATTGCATTCACCTGAAAGAAGAAGTCATATGCACTAAGGAAGGCTTGAGGGTGAGTTAATTATTGGGTAATTTTTATTTTAGGGTACAGTACCCCTTTAAGGGTGAGTTTAGAGTAGCACTGGTCCAACAGTGGAAACGCAGTATGATTTTGGCCTCGTGGCTTGAAATACGAGGCTATTTGGCCTGTCCGGCTTGTTGTTAGACATGGTCTGACAGCGGAAAAATGGCTATTGATGTGGATTTGCTGTCACATTTCTATGATGTCCCTGAGACCATAGAGTTAGAGTTGCTCTTTTTGGCCTTGTGCAAAGTCTCCACTGATACAAGCTTGGACAGCAGACTACTACCCATCAATAAATGCAGCATTACATCACCAAAGTGTGGATTCAAAGGAGGATCCCAAGAGTTAAAGGTGAAGGTCATAATTTTATTTAAGAACTCTTAGAAACCAAATATCCAAAGTTCATAACCAAAGAAACCTTCATACTACTGGGCTTGTGCATTGCTGAGCAGAATGAGGATAATATCAGCAAGCTATATATATTAGTTTGTCACTCTTCTAGTGTTAAGCAAATAAAATGTAAAATGAACTCTAGATTTACATCACAAAAGCAGTGATATGCAAACAGTGTCAAAAGCTTGGTACTCTCTCAGATAATGTCACTATGAAATAGCATTCATCCATGCAAAGCTCTAGTTCATGATGAAATTATAAATAAGAGATGGCACAGGCGTAAATACATCTCACCACAAATCCTACAACTATCTGCAAAGACCAGTTTCTTTATCTGTAAGTAAGGGCAGCTGATGTATTGGGATATCTTTCTTTCTGTCAATCTAACTGATAGTTTGTGGCTGAAGAGATGCTTTAACAACATCATGGCCAGCAAGTGATGGATAGGCCTGTTGTTTGGCATTGACACAGCATAGGGGAGGCAACACATACAGGAGAACCATATGAAGAACTCAAGATCTTTAACTAAAGATCACAATTCTCTGAAACTTCACAGTAGAAGAAGTAATTAGATAAATTTCATATGTATCCTAATTACAGAAACACAATGAAGGAATTCAGTAGGGGACATGGCTTCATAGAATCTCAAGAACCTGAATAGTCAGCATCTCGCCGTTTCCTCTTTTGAACACTCGGTCCACTCCACCCACCTTTGTTCATAATCCACACAGTACATATTCAAAAGAACCATTATGCTGAGAGGCAAATAAAAACGGCTTACTGCTTAAAACAAAAACTAACACTCATACATCAGCGTCCTATTCAAACTATTAAAACAATGAATTGAATATGTACTGTAGTTGTACAATAATAAAAATGATTCATTGTGCTTTTAATCGTGTATTGAAGGTGTCAAAAAAAGTTTTTTTCTGGCCACTCAACTGTCATGGGAACAACTATATATTAACAAAAAAAGAAAAGAAAGAATCTGAGCCTTCAAAAAGTAGCATAAAAGCCCTGCTCCTGTTTAAATATTCATAGAAAGGATGACGGCAGAAGACAGAAATGTTGCCACTAGTTCTTGAGATTATATGTTTCAAAAGTCGTTATAAGACAATCAATTGGAGAGGACATTTTGATGGGTTTTTGCAATGGAAACAGGGAGGGCAGAATTCAAGTGAGAGCAGCAAACGCAATCAATAGACTGAAGAGGAGTGAACGCCTCTCAAATAAGCCATGAGAAGAGCCCACAAGAGTCCTACCTGACACCTAATTCATCATTAAAGGTGCTGGAGTGGGTGCGTGGGTCTCCTGTGCTGGATTGTTCTAACAGGCATTAATAGTAACAGCGTCACAGAGGACACTCGTGGTGGTGGTTGTAGGCTGATCAAATGGGTTTACTGCTTCCGTAGGACAGGCTTTCTTGCAGGAAGAGCACCCAAGTTGTTTCATAATGAAACTTAACATTTGTTTTTATAAACAGAATGTTTTCCAACAATTGGCAGACATAACCTTGCATTTCTTTTCTATATAACAAGGGTGTCCAATCCTGTTCATGGAAGGCCCATCTGCAAAGTTTACTGCCAACACACCTAGTCTAGAAATGCCTAGTATTGATTAGTAGGTTCAGGTGTGTTTAGTTAAGGGTGAAGCCAAACTCTTGCAGGATTGTGAAACCCAAGCTAAAGAATAATAATAATGTACATTTGATCAGATATAACTGCAGTACACTATTATAAGATGCATTATGTGAATGCTTGGCTAAAGAGATGTGTCTTTAATCTAGATTTAAACAGAGAGAGTGTGTCTGAACCCTGAATGTTATCAGGAAGACCTTTAGTGAACTTTGCCATCCTAGGTACTACCAAAAGTCCAGAGTTTTGCGACCTTAGGGAGCGGGTTGGATTGTAGCGTGGTAGAAGACAAGTTAGGTACGCAGGAGCTAAACCATTTAGGGCCTTATAGGCAAGTAATAATATTTTGTAAATGATACGGAACTTAATAGGTAGCCAGTGCAGAGACTGTAAAATTGGGGTAATATGATCATATTTTCTTGACCTGGTAAGAACTCTAGATAGTGCCCATGTTGCTAGTCATTTTGTCTAATTCATGTGTATTTATGGGTACACAGAGCAGTTGAGATAAATCAGGCAGGTTATTTGTGAATCTGTCTTTGGTGGCTGGAAAAATAGTTCTGCCCGGACGATAACGTGGAGCCATATAATTAATATCAGTAATACGCAGCATGCACAATACAAGGAAATGATCAGTAACATCATCACAATAATCAGTGAGATCATCACCCGGCTCCAGTCTGCAATCTTTCAGATTCTGAGAAGACGAGGATGTGAGCTAGAACTCTTCTGGACCCTTAAGTTTTTGGGCCAGGCCTTGCAGCCTTGTCTTTCCATTCAACAAAAGATCCTCGGATCTCAGCTGATGTCTCGTAACTCTTCTTCACTTTTCACCTGGAAAGAAACTCCCAATCACCATCGAGTCAGAACATCTTTGTGGAATGCATCACTCTTCAAACCAGGAAGAATGATGATCGCAAGTCCAAAACCTTTAAACCATCAAGATTTTCATCCGAGGCTGCATCCGGACACTCAGTCAATGACCAAGGCAATGCAAGTATCGTACATTTAACTAAACGAAATAGAGGTTTGGTATAAGCTATAGACCCCGTTATAAACAGCGCTGATGGTTTTACTCAGGTGGTTAACTGACTCTTTTCATAGCGTCGTTCTCTGGTTTCCTGATGGTTCTTTGACACTTTCCCCGTGTATGAGTGATTGTATGTTTGTTTGTTAGACTAGTTTGTGTTAGTGTTTAGTTAATAAAACTCTTGTGCACAAATTACATGAGTTTCTGATTCTGCTTTGCAAATTAATGTCTCTTTACGATTTCTGAACCTTACTACATGCTCTAATGCATTAATACTTAGGAAAGTATTTTCTGTGGCCATGAAAATATCCTTTCTTAGAGTTGATATGAACTTGCACTGAATGTTCGCTGGACGAATGAGATTAGATGATGGCAATTTAATTCTGCTACAGTTACTACTGGCGGCTGATATAAATAATTGTAATTAATTATAATAATTGTAATTATTTATATACATTTCCCTTTTGAGCTAATTTGCTACATGAGGTTGAGTAAATTATCAGGACATTTTAATTCTGGAGTGAACTAATCCTTTATAGCAAATATGTGATTTGGGCCGACTTTTAATATTCAAAGGAACAAATAAACAGGCCAAATCTGCTTACCTTAAATCTGTGAAGTCGGATAATATCCCCCACTCAGTCAGAAGATGACTGGGTGATCCTCCAGTTTTTCAGAGAAGATGTTGCAGCCCACTTAACATCCATTTGATCAGCGATCTTTAGTGTAGAGCAGTAATCTAGTGACAAATAATGAGGTACTGACTGAAAAAAAACTCTAGCATGAGTGATATGCTTGTGACTATAGTGACCAAATATAACCTTCATCAACCTTTTATAATCACTTACAGAGTGTTCTGAATCCATGAAACTAATGGAAACAATTTACCACAATTTGCATTTTTGTTTAATTTGATGATAATTTTGCCTTCACTAACATCATTTGTATGAGTTCTTTCTGCTTTTGCCTAAGACATGTTTAGCATTTCAAGACTGAGAATATCTACAGGTCAATATATATAGGAGCTGCAACCCCACTGAGCATTGATCAAAGATCAATTGGTTACCTTTTGGACATGATACACAATTTCCTCTCCTGATTACACTGAACGGGGGTGTTTACATTCTGTCCACTTATCAAAACACTGACACTTCAGTAAACCAATTGAGGGTGCCAGAGATAGATTTTTGGCACTTTATCCCACATTACATGTCATGATCCAAGCCATGATCAATGAAGTAAAGTGTATTTGCATGAATTTAGTATGGTTATGCACCATGAGAGAGTGTTTTGCCAATAATTGGTTTGTGTCACCTTTTCTTCAGATGCATTCTAAGACTTTACGGTATAAATAATCTCATGCAAACAATGCAGAGAAAACCTCATTGTTCACGGTCAGTAGCACACGCCAAGGTCTCAGTTTTGTTTTGGTTGCCTCTGAAATGTTATTTGATCACTGAAGTGCAAAGAATATTTTACAAACTTGCCTCGAAGAAGTCTCTGTCATGACATACTCTGAGAGAAAAGTTCAACTATCCTGATATCCATTAGAGTTTTTTTTTCTTTGTTTTGACATCTATTTTGAAAGTGACCATGAAAGTCATTTAGAAAGTCATCTTTTCTCTGACCTCACTCTCCAGAGGGCTCAAATAACAGTGGAAGAGCCTATTACAGCCTTTCTGAGATGAAGGAAATTCACTGGCCTGAACCTTTAGAGGGGAAAGGCTGTTTGAAGAAGGTCACCACGCCATAGACGTTCACCACTGTCTTGGGCTTTAAATTGTTTAGGGGAACATAAGTGTATTTGGCCTTCAAAGAAATAGAGGAATATTGCCATTAAACAAATATTCTGGCTTTAATACAAATTAAGCGTTAACAACAGCAATTGTGGCAAACAATGCCTTGTTGCAACATTATTTTCTGTAGACATTACTTAACAAATGGATGGCAATGCATTGTGTTGAAGCAAAAACATTGTTTTAATGTCAACAAATCCAATGCATGCATTAAAATGAACACTGAGCTAGTTTCCCTGACTTCATCTTCATTTAGTCTAGACTGCATGTGTCTAGAGGCATGTAGTGTTGAAGCACTTGATCTGGCTAAAGCAAATTGAAAAGAAGTTTGCAAATTAAAAAGGACGTTGTACTCGAGTGAAGGAACAACTAATCACACAACCAGACAGAGACAAATTGACAAAAGCCAATAGACAGAAGCCAATTTACATAAAGAATCTCCCTGATCTCTGAGGGATAAACCGCATATATGGTATTAGGACAAAGTGGGAAAGATTTGTAATTTAAAGAAATGTATACAGCACCTCTGAACTGGAGGGACCATGGGAGGGGGCGGCTGAGGGACATACCTATCAAACACATCCATATAGAAAAATACATGGACAAAAATAAACAGAGAAAAAAAAGATATTAGAGTAAGAAATATAGTTTGCAGCAAAAGACGACAATGGTAAGGATTTTAAAATGCAAACAGATGACACTCACATAGACACAAGCATCTTTGCCATCCATCTCTAGCTGACAAGGATGTAGTTTGTCTCTGAGAAAAGATGGAGACTTTTTGATGGTGAAGTCTGCCAAAAGGACAACATCCTAAAAACAAAACAAAAAAACAATTGTTGTAATTCATTTTATGATGTGTTATACCAAACATAATAAAAATGTTCAGTAAATAACTTAAATCATAAATTAAATGATTTAAAAAAGAATAAGAAATATCTCATATATTTAATAAGAGAAAGAAATTATATTTATATGAATTTTTTAATATATGCAGCTTGCTAAATTATTTAATTAAAATGTAAATAAATTTTTTTAATATTTTACTAAAACACATTTTGTAAGAGCAGGCACTGATAATTTTACTTTAATTTGTATTATTAAAAATATTTATATACTGTGTGCATGTACATTAAAAGCATGTTATTATTAATAACCTGCTTCCTTTCACATTAAGACAGAATACCACAGAATAATATTAAAAGATTCCATTATGAACAAAAAAGAATTAAAACAAAAATTCTTCTGAGATTGTAAATGCAAAAACATTTACCAGAAAAGCCTGATATATAAAAATATGTAAAATAAAAATAAAAAATAAGACATAAGAAAAGAAAAATAAGTTATGACTTTTTTTGCACATGCGTGGTCTAACGGTTCAATAGAATTAATTTTTTTTTTCCTGTATTATTTCCTTATTATTGTCCCTAGATCAAGTATATGGAATTTTCTAAGCCTGTTTTATCACCCACCAGGCGACCATAAATTTACTTCTTTAAAAACATAACAGCACCACAACAAGCCACGTGATTTAAGATATCAATGTGTATCTTGTGTGGGTTTATTCAAATGGGTTTATTCAATTCCCCAACCCTAATATGAGTTATAGCAATAGCAGTTCTTGCCTTGGCAAACACCACTAACAATGACCTTGAATGGCAAGAACTAACCAATCAACTGGCATCTCATTCCTTAATATTCAGGAACAACTTCAAACTTGTGATTATTTTTAGACTTCAGCATCTGGATAAATTAAGCTGATTTACAGAACGTATCTAAGAGTTTAATCCTTGCTCAAAGATATCCAAAGATTAGACCGATAATATTTAGCTCTATTATATAGAAGCTGCCAAGTATCATGATAGCTCATCAATTCAAAGCTTTATCTTGTGCCATTGTTTTAAGAATCGCTGTTACCCATGCCAAATGACAGTTTTATAATCCGTCTTCCAAAAAGCTCCTGGCAACAGCAAAGAAAAGTAGAGGTTGTTTGTCAAAAAAGTTGTTTTATATGCTGCACTTCAAAAATGTTGCTGTTGTACAATGAAACGACTGCTGTTGCACATGACGACTACAATAATTGCAGATCACCATGTTCGACTTCCATCTTTGAGAACAGGAAGATTCAGAACCGAACTTTAGACCATTCCTGGAAATACGAGTGATGACAAGGCACGTTTTTTTTCCAGTAAGCAACAGAACATTTTGTGGGTGACACAAAAGAGGATCCTTGGGGAGTAAATGGCTGAGTTTTGACTGAAGGCATGTCTCTCAAGGCTGTTTTTCTCTCTCCAAGCCATTGTCTGTCAGTGGGGAGATGATCTGAGCTGTGACCATTGTGTTGCGGAAAAATACTGGCTATACAACCGCAGTGCTTTGCACCCTCTCAAACCATCTTCACATAAATGAGGTTACATCAGATGACCTGTTTTCAAAGTCAGTGAATTCAGGCAGAAATATTTGCCTCATAGATGACAGGGCTTTCATGTACTTGGATTCTTTTCATTGCCTTTTTAATACTGTTAAAATCTAATCCACTTCTACAAAGAAGCTTTCTCAACAGCATTTAAGAGAATATTTCACATTTTAACCGTAAATTACCTTTTAAACTGATTATTCATTTAAAAGACGCTTTTAGGGATAAAAAAAAAAGTATGGTTCTTGAATTGGCTCTTCTGGAAAATGAATCTATAGCCTTACTTTGTATATTAACTAGATGCAGCATGACAAGATTTTAAAGGGGTCATCGCCAAAATTCACTTTTCAAGTTGTTTGAACATAAATGTGTGTTGGAAGTGTGTGTACACATCCATCCTATAATAATAAAAATCCACCCAGTGTTTTTTTTAATCCCTATTTTAAAATCCCCTTTCTCAAATCAGGCTGTTCTGAGGTTCCTGTCAGAATGACGTAGTTCTGTACAGGCCCCTCCCACGATGGTTGATTGACAAGACCGTCTTATCTTAGACCCGCCCTGAGTGAGCTGAGAGCTGTCTGTAATTGTATCAGCTCCGGTGCAGGGGAAGACAAGATATCTCCGATTAAGCGATTGAAGTGTTTAGTTGTTGGATGTAATAATGAATATAACAGTCACCATTTAATGCGGACATCTCAGCCGCTGAAGACCCAGAGGATTAACGTTACTTTCGCTGTGATGATCGATGCTCGATCTACATACGTCTATGTTCGCCCGAATCATTTGAGATCCAGCTTTATCTACAGAAGAAGTGAGTATAAGGGTTTTTTATGAATCTTTGCAAATTGCCTTTCCTAATAATGTGCTAGTTAGCCGGTTTTGCGGCCGAAGTTTAGTATGCTCCATAGATGTATATACCCAGATGCCTCATTATGGACTGTTTCTATGGGCCGCGATAAGTAAGCCATCCGCCATTTTTGGAACAGTCTGCGAATCTTTGAGCGCATTGACTGTGTGGGTCTACAACAGCAAGTTATACACTTGTATATCTATGAATATTCATTAATAATTATGGTGAATGCGAGATGGCTGACGTGTCAACCTATCTGGAGCAGTCGAATAGGGAATCTACACATATCTATGGTCTGTTCATCACTCCACGGAAGAGAGGGGCGGAGTCAGCAGAGCTCACGAGCATTTAAAGAAACATGAACTAGATCAGCGTGCTGAAAACAGAGCTGATTTTGACAGGGTAAAGAAGGTGTTTTTTACACTACCATTGAGAATTTATAACCAAAGTATGTTATAGACTTTTCATTTAGAACCCTTAAGAATCATCAACTTGTGTAAAACGGGCATCCGATGACCCCTTAAAAATTGTCATGCATCATTTGTCAGTTCCTACTTGTTAGGACAAATCTCATATTAAAATGGATGAGATGTGACTTGCCACATCATGCTTGAAAAAGACTTGAATTTTAACCACAAGTGGGGCAACTATTAATTATTCTGATATCAGATTTATCTTTCGATTATTTAATTGATTTACCAATCAATCAGTAAAAAAAAAAAAAAAAAAAAAAAAAAAAAATTGTATTGATTTTTATTTTATTTAAACAAAATGTTTTTTTGTCGACTTATGTTTTGGACAGTTTTTCCTTGTTCACTTGTGCTCAGTTAAGGGACTGACAAATGTTAGTGTATTGTATACAGAGGTGATTAATCGATAATCAAATTCATTGTTGATTATTTTCATAATCGATTATTGTAGGACTTTGCTGATTATGAAAGAGAGAGAAAAAACAAAAGTCGCAAATGCCTAAAAAACCCCATTTGTGGCAGTAATTTAAAACGTAACTGAAATTTGTCATAGATGTATATTCATGATGCATCATTAATAGCATAGATTAATTTAGAGATATTTTATCCTTGAGAGCATTAAGGCAGAAATGTTTTAATAGCACATATGCGGCATTTCATTTCTTTTTAGCCAAAATATTTGTAAATAAGTACTGACATTAATATACAATTAGTTATTTTGGTGCATATAAGTAACAATTTTAGTGAAAAACAGCATGGAAACATGACTTGTTATTTAACAAAAATGACAGCATTTTGCTTCCTGCATTAATTTTTTTTTATATATTCTATATATATATATATATTTTATATATATTTTGCTTATCACAATGATTTAATGCACTTTTTATTTGGTTAGTGAGCATCACTAGATTTAGTGATCTTTGTCTCAAGAGAATTATAGGACAAAGATTTTATAATATCAACGAATCAAAACTCTTATTCACTGTTTTTCACGTGAGAGTCTTTCTGCGGCATTGGTCATATATTAAAATGTTTTAGTCAAAGTATTTGTAGATAAATATGGAAATAATCATCATTACACTGGTGCATATAAATGATAATTTTGTGAAAACAGCATGGAGACATTATTTAAAACAAACATTTAAATTGTGTCTTGATTTAAACATTTTTATATATTCATGATAATTTTGCTAATCATAATGATTTTAATGCACTTTTATTTGAATACTAAGTATCATTACACATTAGGACAGAGAAAGCACATAATCAAAACTCTTATTTTCAGTCTATTTTCTGTGTCTTTGTTTCTGGCATTATATATATATTATATTTGTAGATAAATACAGACATTTACTGTATATAAACAGTCATTTTGGTGCATATAGCAATTTTGTGATAAACAGCATGGAAACATGCCTAATTTTTTAAAAACTTTGAATGCATTTTGTTTCTTGCAATACAACTTTTAGCTATAATGATTGTTTGGTCACAATGATGAAAAAAAAAAAAAAAACATTTATATATTAAGCCATTATAGAGAACATACACAAACACTGAGATAAAAAAATAAATAAAAATCAAGACCTGCTTAAGCTTTATCACCCAGACCTTCTCCTCCATCTGTTTTACAGCATGGAGCCTTGAAAAATATGTATCTTTCCCCAATGCTCAAATGAATATTTGAAGGTTTTATAGAAGCCTACCCCTTGTCTGGCAGACTGGGAGAAGTTTTTGGCCAACGTGCCAAAGAAAATGACATTGATTGATGTATGTTCAGCACTTCTCTGAAGGGGGTCCTCCTCTGAGAAAGACAGAGTGAGACCAGCTACAGCTTTCATTTCAAGACTCAAAATCCACACGGCTGAGAGCTAAAAATCACAGACACAAGCGAGTCTGAAGCATGCTTTGAACAAGCCTCTCCAGGCAATCAAATTGGCCCCATATTGCGCCTCTTTTCTCTAGATGCGGCGGTATATTAGTTAACATTTTAATGGGGAAAATCCATGCAGTCTGGATGGCAGATTTTTCTATACAAATCTTTTCAAAGCTAAAGCGGCAGAGCTGCTTTAAACAGGAAAGCGAGGTGTGAATGACAGCCAGATTGAGTGTCGCTGCTGACAAAACAGATCAGCTTGATACGTTGCAGGTTTCATGATCTTTGTCTTTGAATTTAAATTCAAATGGGGAAACTCACCTTTGATCTCTGCTCTAAGCATTTTGATGCCATCTTTCTGTGCGCAGGATATCACAGGAACTTTGAGAACAACTCTAGCCTATTAAGAGGAAAGAACTCATAAGCACTTTAAAGAAATTAATAGCTATAGTTACAATTCATTACGCCACTTCTGCAGCATACAGTATAAGCTTAAGAAAATGATACATTTGTAAATCGATTTAATGCCCTAAAATTTAAGCTGTTACATATAAATAAAAGATCTGTGATGCTTGATAAGCTTTGTCAAAAGTATGTTTCTGTAGTTTATGCAGATGCAGTTCCACATGAAAATGATGGCAGATAATCAACATCAGACAATAACTACAGGCAGTCCAATAATTGGTTTAACCATATTTTTTACTGATTGACAGCTGTCAGCTTTATGGCACCATTTGGTGGGTCTCTAAGGAATTTCACCCAATAATGATGTTTCTTTTGTTTTCTTTTTTGAAAAGTAGCCCATTTAACTTTTTAAAATTAACATATGAGATATGTGCAGCCTAACAATTAGACGGTGTCCAAACCAATTAAAAATGTATTGCTAGATTTTTATATATAATTACATATGACCATTTAGATCTCAATATAACTCTGCAAAATGTTAGTATTATTAATATATTTACAAATATAATAATATTAATAATAAAATAACTGTCTATATTAACTTTACATGTAATATGTGTCTAATAAATCTGTGACCATTTAGATCTTGGTACTGGTTATTATTTATTAATAGTAATAATAATAATAATAAATAATTATAATATAAGAAAAAGAAAGTTTTACATTTTAATAATAAAACAATTATAATATCTGTCTATATTAATTTTAAATTTAATATCATGCCAAATAAATCTGTGACTATAAATACTGACCACCAGATCTCACGACAAAACAGCTAGGCATTTATTATTAATATTAAGAAGAATAAGAAGAAGATGTTTCAAAAATAACATAAATAATAATAATAATAATCCTTGATTTTTGACAATGTTCTGTAGTTTAAATATAATGGTCATTTAGTCATTATTGTGTCAAAGTATCATTCAAAAAAGAAGTTATATAACTGCATATAATAATAAACCATTGTCGTCAGTCATTAAGCAACATTACAAGTTTTAAACAAACAATTAAAGTAGAAATGTTGTCTTGCTTTAAAGAAAAGCATGTAGTTTTTTTTAAAGAAAACACGTAGGGCGATGAAATAAGTAATACTAACAGTTTTACTGCAATTCAGTATAAAGTTCAGAGGAAGTCTGATGCCTGTTATGTAGGCATGCATTTGTTGGAGCAGAAACCAGTAAAGAGTGGCTTCAAACCTTAACACATCTGTGTGAGGGTTCAGAGGTCGTTGTGAGGCTTGTTATAGATGTGTGCTGGAGATGAGAAGGGACCTTGGCGTCTAGTTCACATGAATCATTGACTTTTTGTACAGGCATGTCCTTTTGATAATTGCCTGTAACAGTAAGAAGAAAAATTGATGCATATATGTTGCCAAGCAAAAGAAAAAATGCGTCATAACTTAGATGCATTGATAGCAACAATAAAGCAACATACGGTACCACAGTCAACATCTCAGAAACAATTAAGCCTATATGGCACCGAGCCACAAAAATAGACGCTTCATATGGTTGACTAATTGAGAACGAAGGATTGCATGTACATGCATGCGCCCATGATAAACATGTACCAAAACTCATCTTGAGAAAATGGTGTGGATCACAAATTACATTAATTCTGAAAAGAGTACCGGTGTAGCTCGCCTTCAATCAAAGGAAGCAAACCTGACATGAAAAACATCTCAACTCAAGCAGCTCCATTGAAACATGAACGTGTACAACAGCCCATCCTGATGAAGTGGAGTTTCATTCAATGGAGCTGAACATCTGGGAGAGATGCTCCATCGAGGGTCTTGATCTTTTATAGACCTTCTGGCCTTTGCAGCGCTTGAGCACTATAGAGTCTCGAGTCTCCACCTCTCGTAAACAACATCTGCTGGATGCACATCACTTTAATCTCTAATGAATCGAATCATAAAACATGACTAGAGATTTTTGGTTCAGATGGTTCAAATTTTCCTCTTATAATAAGATTATTATCATGTATTGTTGGTTAGCCTCTGGTCTGCCTGTGCACGTTCATGTGTTTTGGAGGAGGTGTGGCTTTGGAGAGTGATTTGCAGTGTGGGTGAGATCTTACGCTTTCAAAGTTAGCTTGCTATTATCTTTAAGGTCTGCTTGTGCTAGCTTGAGTGAAATTATATTTTTTACTGGATCAATAATATATGCACATTCATTTCCTTTTGAAGAAAAGTGGTACCATTTAGCACACAATTTTTAAAGAAATAAAACTATTCAAAGAAATAATGTACTTTAAAAGAACATAATGTTATTGCTTGTTATTATGTAACATTTTACCAGATGTTATTAAAATATACTTGTAATTTTGCATGTTATCTATCTGCAATTTAGAGTGTTTGTAACCTACTTAAGTAGAACATAAGTACATCTTTATATATCATTTCAAATACATATTGAAATGTGGTTGTACTGACGAATGTAATCAAGAAGTCATGGCAAACTAAAAGATAATTCAATGTCGTTTCTATCGAAACATGAATGTCATTAATTTAAATATATTTTTTATGATGAAGTTGCAATTTAGCACATTTAAAATATATTAAAGGGGTCCTATTATGCTTTTTCACTTTTTGAATTTTAGTCAGTGTGTATGTTTGAGCATAAAACGATCTGCAAATGTACAAATCTCAAAGTCCACTCCAAAGGGAGATATTTTTCATTTTTAAAAAATCCCTTTTGAAGAACTACAACGAACGGCTCGTTTGGACTACAAAGTTGTTTTCCTGTATTTGTGATATCACAAAAATAAATCCCGCCTACTGAAATTCGAATGGTTGGAGGGTGGGGAGAACGCTTGGTTGAGCACTGCATGTTTCAAAATCAAAACCCGGTGCGGGTGTTTTTATATCACTGTATATCACCGACTGTCTTCAGAAAATGATGGATGCCATTTTCATTTCATCTTGCATGTAATGTCTGATAAAGCAGCGTGTGTGAACTCTGCTTTGTGTACAGCGTTACTGTTAATGTTAGAAATAGAATTAAAGAACAATAAACATAATACATATTTGCGTTGCACTAATCTGTGCATAGTAAATGCAGTTATTTTTAAGCTGAGCACTCATTTTTTATTAATATTATATGATCTGCAAATAGAGTTTTTAGATGCTTTTAACATTTGAAGTACACTGCAAGTGCACACTCAGTACAATTAAGTGCACTTCCTTTTTTGCATTTTTGGTAATCATGAATCAATCAAAACAATCAGAACATATTGAACAGTGACACATTTTCTGATTTCACAATGCAAATCACACTGAAAATGTCAGAACAAATATTTGTTCCTCTAAACAGGACATACTGGAAGTGGAACCAATGGACTTCAAAACTGTCGGCTAAGCCTCAACTGAGCCTAACTCTCCTGACAAAACAGTAATTCTGGACTTGCTTTGGATGAATCTGTTGAGAATACCACCTGACTAGTGGCCTCCAGGTAATTTGAGTCTGACACCCCTAGGCGAGTGTGCTAAACTGAGTGGGCTTATGAGTAAGAGTGTCTCCATCTTCACTGACCTTGAAGAGCATTTTTTAAATACACTCAAAATGAAAACCCCGGGTGAATGGAGAGTCCACCTCTGACACGACCTCTCATCGCAACGAAAAGCCGATAAACCAAGCAATTTACAGTTTACACTTCACTGAAAGCACACTGAATGAATCTTAGAGTTGTTTAAAAGAGTTGAAATTAACACTGTCATGTGTCTCCTCACCTTCATTCAGAATTAAAGAAGCGTGACAATCAGCGGTGACTGAACTGATTTTCACATTCCAGCTTTCAAACTGTCCCTTAGACATCTTGGCACTGCAGATATATTTCTTTCACATTTTGATCCAGTTGCGCTATTCGCTCCCAGACGACGTACAGAAGACATCATTACACAGGACATCAGGATGAACCGTAGTGATGTTGTTAGCGCTTATGAATATTCCTACGCACTTCTCCCAGGCACTCCAAAAAGGAAATTGAAACCTCCGAAGTGGAACAGAAAGGAACTAAGCCTGCACAAAGTGAATTAGGCTTTACTGTTAAAAGCACAGAATTCAGGAAAAGAAGGAAAAATCAATACATGGTGTGTCTAATTAATTCCTGAAGGGATTTCTCAACTCCAAACAAGAATTAATTAGCTCAGACATCATGTTTTTTTTCTTCCCTTTTCCAAAATCAGGACCTCGAAACACTCACTCTAGGATTCAAAATAAATACACCATTTTATACCGCAAACATCACAGTAACACAACCAGTTGCTTCCTGAATAATCATGAATATGCTTGCTGGACAACAGATTCTAGATGGTATCTTCTTAAGGAAGTATAATGCAGATTGCAGAGCAAAGGAGATTTCTCCTTGATGCTTGGCAATCCATGGCAAATTTTATCATCAAAATGTTTTTCAGCATAAAATAAAGACTAGACACTGTTGTGATACCAATAAGCTGAATTATTTTATAGAAATAGACAATTTTCAAATGCAAAAAATAATAGTTTTAAATGTTTCTAAAATAAAATTTAGCCATCACAGTATAGAGTCTGGGAATGTGTCGTCACAGCGGCAATGCATTCTGGGAATTTAGGTCACGGGAGCTACCGCGGAGACTGGATAATATAGTGAATATAGCCGTTGATATTATTAGTTTCTATTATTCTACTTACGATCGCGTTGGAGTGGTTAAGGCTCACTTTACATCATTTGCCATAGCCCTTTGCACAGCCGGTGTGAAAAAAAGTGCTTTTTTCAGCCTTAGAAAGCTGAAAAAGCAGAGGTATTTCCTGCAGACATTAATAGATGCCATAGCCCTTATCGATGTCTGCATGAAATACCTCTGCTTTTGATTAACGCTATGTTGATACAGTAAGCATTAATCATTCCAACGCGATCTGAAGTGATTTGTGTGTGTTTACACTGTGCGCTCCTGAGCGTGACCTAAAACATGGCGGAATTCAACGCGGCGTGACGTAGATTCCCATTCTCTATTGCAATGCACAGTAAGTTACACTAAAAAACCTAGACAAAAATGCAAATAAATCTTTCACTCTACTCAAGTTTGCATCATCACGAAAATGTTAATATTGAAATAACAATGAAATAAAATTAAAATATTTATTTATTAAAATATTTTAAAAAACATGCAAGTACCAGCAAATTTATATATACAGTAAAGAGAATCTATTTTGAATCTATGAGATCTAAAAACTAATTAAATATTACAGAGCTTTAAGGCCCGCCCACCAGACGTCTCTCAACCCAATGTCAGCAAACCAGAATGCCTAAAATGGTACGTTTTGTTCAGGAAAGTTACCGATTAAGTGCATTTCACCATGCAGCAAGCAATATTGGCTTGGAAATTTGTTTCCACCACAACTTTTCTCCACATAAAATGCTTTTATAGAACAATTGTGTCATTAACTCTAGGAATAAATCTTTATTTTTGCAGTGGTTTTTGTTATGGATCTGTTCTATGATCGTGAAAACATTCTGTCTTTTGAAGACTTTATGCATTTTTACAACTTCCCCATTCCCTTTAAAGAATTTCAACAAGTTGTTAAAGCTATTCCAAATGGGTTGATATGATAATCTAACTTTTGGAAGCAATGAAAGGATAATTAATAGATGGTACTGAAAGATTTACTTCCTCTTGTAATAATAAAAATATTAGACAAATTTTTCAGTCAAAACATAAAATCTCCCCTTGAGGAAAACTTCTGATATTAAAGCAGCTTGGTCAAATCCTTACAAATTTTGTATTTTGAACAAAGTTAAAGAGGTACATTTCAAAATACTTCACAAAATGTACCCATGTACAGTAGCTCTTTCTAAATTCATGGACATTGGCAATAGTTGTATTTTCTGTAATGCACACGAGGAAGACTTCTCTCATTTGTTTTATAATTGTGATTTTGTCTTTTAGATTTTGGTCTGATGTTAGTACCTTTTTATTTGTTCAAGAATGTCAATCACATGCTCTCTTTACAAGATGTTATTTGCACATTCTCACATAAAAAGTTGTCATTAACGTTTATATTTTGCAAGGTAAATATTACATTCATTAATAATAAAAAAAATTGTGAATTCCATACCAAATGCAATTCTTTTTATTAGAAATGGAAGGTTTTTTCTTGTATATTTCCCCTGCTGTAGTCCTTGATTTTGTCCTAAGGAAGAAGGAAGATAATTTGTACTATTATTTAACAGTTTATATGTATGTTTTTTTGTTGTATGTTTTATTTTTCTCTCTTAAATGTAGATTAAAAATGCTCTTCTTTGTATGTGGACATATTTGTTAATTTATTGTAATGTTCAATCTGTACTTTAAAGGGGTCATATGATGCTATTTCAAGTTTTCCTTTCTCTTTGGAGTGTTACAAGCTGATTGTGCATAGATAAGAACCCTGAAGTCGCAAAGACTAAAGTCTCAAAACCAAAGAGATATTCTTTATCAAAGTTAAGACTCTGCCACGCCCCCCTAAACCGGCTCATTCAAACACGCCCCCACATGTCTACATCACGATGTGGAAATATTTGTGTAAGGCGTGGTTTCAGTAACCGCAGTAGTGTTGATGCAGCCATGTCAGAGAGATGCTGTGTGTTTCTAGGCGAAAGCAAAAGCACTTTATTTGGCCTTCCGAAAGCAGATGCATTTAGGAATCATTAAGATTACTTACAACAGAACAGCACAACCCAGATGTTATCACAACGGCCGTTTCGTGAACCTAGGAGGGGAGGTAATTCTGACTTTGCTATGTCAATCTGGCACTTCTGAATCAGCGACTGTATGTTTTGTTATTAGTTTAAGTATTTGCTATTGACTGTTCAAATGCGGAGATTTGCGCGTCGTGTGTGTGTGAGAGAGAGAGGGGGAGACACGGGGTCCGTTCTTCGTACGTCGCTAACTCAGTTAGCAGGATTTGATTGCTGCTGATTTCACTTGATCTTGGATCATTTGGTTCTTCGAAGCTCATTGTGGACTTGCTGTCATAGCAACAGGTCCATAAGAAATGATGATGAACTGTTTACATTAACTGTTTTTACTTTAATTTTGAAAGCTGAAGCTCACGATTATGGAAAGGGGAGTTACATTTCCGACGCAGCTTGTGGTGTTCAGCCAATCACAATGCACTGGGTCAGCTGGCCAATCAGAGCAGACTGTGTTTGTCGGAAGGAGGGACTTTGTAGAAAACGAAGCGTTTGGGAGAGGCGGGGCATAGAGGACTAACATATTCTGTTACACCAAATACACCAAATAATGATCTTTAAAAAAAACATCATATGACCCCTTTAATAAAAAAAATGCCTAAAATGATTGAAAAGTGCCTTCCATTTCTCTGACAGGCTAACACACCCTGATTCTTTAAAAAAAAAAAAAATCTACTTATTTATTCATTCATTCATTGCCCTTTATTAGACTGCCAAAGGACAAACATTTTATTTGTGATACTCAAAAACTGATTGTAGACTTCAGTAATAATGCCAACATCAACAGCTCCTCCACAGATGCAGGCTCACGCTAAACAATAATGACAATGAGAGAGAGAGACAGGATCCACTTTTCTCAGAATCTGTGGCGAAGCAAAGGTTGTTTAGCTGCAGTGACTGTTGGCCTTTATGTAATTGAGTTTATACATTTACATTTATGCAAAACAGCGGCTGTCATTACTATCAATGGAGACAGTATTAAGTTACACGAGCCATAAAATTGAAATCATATCGCTCGCGTTTAACTTTGCACTTCAGTAAACATTATAACTTAACTATGTTTACGATTAAAGTCTATATATTAAGACTACTGAGACTGCATGAGTATTTAATGCACCTTGTGTTTCATAAATATACGTTTCATTGCGATTAGTAAATGTTTGTATGTAACGTATGCATTTGTTAATGGCAATCAAATGCAGCCACATCCATCTCTGGAGAGCCAGCAAAACAGTGTAAACACCTGCACAACTGAGGTAAACAACTAACGTTAAGTTAGCTGTTCTAGCTAACTTCCTGCTTAAGTTACTCAGTGCAAGCTGTCTAGCGCATCTATATTTGCAACCATGCATCTTGATATTTTGTAGTCGACAGCTGAGAAATATTGCACTCATCTGACATGGCAAACGCATCGCACGCTGCTTTAGCTTCCTCCTCCTCCTGAAGGTTTGAATAGGCGCTTACTGTACCGGATATTACGTCACTGGTTGAAATATTAAAAAACCTGCGGAAATCACACTGCTTGGGACCAAACTCTTTATACGTAAATATTTGCCTTCAACGAAATGCTTTTACAGAAGTATGAAATACAAAGGCAAAAATTCCACAATATAGGCTATATTTAAAATATATTGCTTTTTGTTTAATATAAACTATAAAAAAGGAAAAGTTAACATACAAAATAGCAAACAAAACAATGCAAACAATTGTACAAAATTACGAAATTAACAAAGAATGTGACCATGTTCAGAATAAATAAATAAATGTAAACTTAAAAAACTTAGAAACAGAAACTACACAGATACAACGGACAGTAGCCTACAAATTAATCAACTAAACAATTATTAATTTATCAGTATAGCTCATTTGTGCTCAAGATTAGCCTAAAATGCAAAATAATAAGATAGGCTAATATAGACATAATAAAGATCCATTTCCAAATGTACAAACATACCTTTAAAACATTTCAAAAAGTTAAAGTACTGTTGTATATTTGTGAAATTCTGTTTTTTTTTTTGTTTGTTTTTTTGGTATTTTTTTTATGTAACGTCATAATTGTATATATCCTAATTTTGTTTTGATCTGCTATTTGCAATGATTACCATTTAAAGTTTTAGTATTTACTAGTGCAATTTTGTGTAATAAAAGAAGTTAGAATCAGATTAACCTGTATATGGAACCCACAATTAAAAAACACACACACACACACATTCTCAAATGCATTTTCCTAATTTTTTGATTCATATAGATAATAACAAGTGAGTTTTTTACTGAACTAGGAAATGTCCCCGGTTTACATTTCAGAAATTTAGTCACCTTACAGTAAAGTATTATCAATGCTTTATGATTCATATGGCTCATTACTTGCACTGACGTGCAATATTGCTTCTGTTAATGATTATTTATATAATTTATCTAAGGCTGTTCTGAGGACTCTCCATACTTAACCATGTTTCAGTGCATTTGTTGGCACATAACCATGGAGAATTAGTCCTGTGCTAAAGCTGCTCTATGACGTCGCCTCTGGTTACTTTCCTGGCATGGATGCATTGAAACTCAAAGATACTGTGAAATCCTATAAAATGTCAGCCAGGAAGCGCCTGCCCTCCAGCATCCCACCTGCCTGATACCGATTCAGGTTCCTCTGTATCCCGCTGGATCCTATGACAGGATACCTGTGTGAGTGAGCCAAGATTCTCAAAGATCTTCCTCCAGGACGTCTGCCTGCTCAATACTAAATTAAGATAATGTAAGTACATGCTATAAGATTCTTGGCTGCCTGTTTGACGGACTCAAGATCATGATCCTGTTAGATGTTGGACACAAGGGGTTGCCATTAACGAGGCACAAATAATGTGTAAATCAGACACTTTTCCAGAGCGCTAATCCAATTTTTCATCAGATGTGTTTGTAATTTACACCTTTTTGTGACCAGGCATGCATGTAAAAGGAATGCATCAGCGACAAGTGCAACATGAGAACATAAATGAATTAACTAAACAAAGAGGCATTAGCATGCAAAGTACTTCGCCGTTAGTAATGTATCATGGAAGCAAACATTTATAACATAATGCTCATGTTATAAATGTGCATCATTATGTGTAAATGTAAAAGTTATTCTCATTAATTGCTTAGAGGAATAGTTCACCCAAAAATGAAAATTTACTGAAAATTTACTCCCTCAGGCCATTCAAGATGTACATGAGTTTCTTTATCGAAAGAGATTTGGAGAACTTTACATTACATCACTTGCTCACTAATGGATCCTCTGCAGTGAATGGGTGCCGTCAGAAATTACATAAATTCACAAGACATTAACTGATGGACTGGAGTGTGTGAATTACTTGTAGATTATTGTGATGTTTTTATCAGCTGTTTGGACTCTGATTCTGACGGCACCCCTTCACTGCAGAGGACCCATTGCTGAGCAAGTGATATAATGCTAAATTTATAATAAATATGTTCTGACAAATAAACAAACTAATCTACATCTTGGATGGCCTGAAGGTGAGCAAATTGTTTCTTTAAGACTTTTCAGTAACTACAGAATTCTTGTTTTAGGGCCATAGGCCTTCAACCCTGCTCCTGGGGACTCGCTGTCCAGCAGAGTTTAGCTACAACCCCAATCAAACACCTCCAAACCAGCTAATCAAGGTCTTCAGGATCATTTGACAAGTCACAGGTCAGGTGTGCTGAAGCGGGTTGTAAATAAACTTTGCAGGGCAGAGGGACCCAAGGAGCAGGGTTGAAAACCCAGGTTTTATGGTTTTTTTTTGTCGACCACACAAATCTCTAACCTTTACAGTTTTAGAGGACAATGAATCTTAAAATGGCAATGTATAATTTCTAGGTATTTCTTTGTAATACAAATTTTAATACAAAGTAGACCACAAAGCACGCTATAATTAGATAATTACACTATTTTCAGTAGTCCTCAGCTCATATTATTCAAGTCATAGTAAATTAATGCATGTCTACACAGGCTCCTGACTTGGTTGATGTGTCTTAGATCATTAAAAGTGCTAAACAAATTAGGCATGTGCTAAGTGCAGAACATTGTGCTGTATTTAGACATAAAACTTTGTGACAAACAAGTGAAGACAGGTTTGGCTTATTTCACACTTTTATATTGTAGTACCCACATTCTCACACTCCTCAAGCGGAGACACTGGGGATATGACTGTATATTGTGTTTCACACTTTTATTTGTCCCTCCTCAACAAACTTTTCCAGGTCAGAAAGTACTGAAGATGACACAGCCAATTATGAGACTTCAATTGGACCAATTTGGAGATGCAGAATTCTCCCAGTAATCTGTTTCCTTTCGATTTTTGGTTCTTCTTTGGTTACATAAAATGAGTTCCACATTCTGCTTTCAAAAGTTATCTCAAAAGATCTAAACAGTTCTGAAATCTGAATCATGAGATAAAAAGGTCGATTACCATTTTAATTTTTATTCCTTGGGAAAACAGAACTTTGGGATATAAAGTTTGAATTGTGAGGAGAAAAAATCAGAAATTTGAGTTCTGGCTATGAGATTTCACAATTCTAACTTTTCTTAGAATTTTGAATTTATCTTGCAGTTTATATTAAAAAAACTTCAGAATCGCGAGACAGAAACTCAAAATTCTAAGAAAAGTTAGAATTGAGAGATCCCAGACCTCAGAATTCTGACTGTGATTCCTCACAAGTTTATATCCCAAAGTTCTGTTTTTTAAACCAAGGAATAAAAATAAAAATGGTAGTTGTGACTTTTTATTATCTTAATATCTCATAATTCTAAGAAAAAAGTCAGAATTGTGAGATAAAAAGTCACAATGGCCTTTTGAATTTTTTATCCCGTGATGGAAACACGTTTCTGTACAGAATAGGGATGGTAAGATTCACAGATTCACATCAGTATATCAGATTAAAGGTTAATGATGCAATGCATCGATTTAAAAAAGTGTGCATTGGATACAAGTTGGCATTTGTGATGCATCGTTTCTAACATATTTGCATTGGTAAAACATGATTTATTTATATATAATTATTAGTAGATGCGCTTTATACATTTTATTTATAAAGTGACCAATCATTTGTGACCAGTATTTTATTTGTAGATTAATTTCTCCTCTCTAAACTCTTTCTCAAGTGCGTTCTCTCTCTCCACTGCTGCTAAGTAAACATGAGGCATTAGAAGTCAAGTTAATTTATGATTTTTTGTCTGTCTGAACCAAATAAATAAAGCAAACTATCTGTACCATATTGAATTGCATTGCATCATATATTTTTTTCATTGCATCGTATTGCATTGAATTGCATTGTGTTAAAAAGGCAATGCATTGTGGGTGAATCGTATCGCATCGCATTGGCAGCTGCTTCATATGTATGTTTAATGTATCGTATTGTTGCTATGCATCGAGATGTATATCGCATCAGCCTCAGTTATGGAGATGCACATCCTTAATACAGAACAAAAACATTTGTAAGAAGCAAACTATTTCAACTTCACATGGCGTTAAAAATCTCTATACTCATATGCAATGTGTTGATTGACCACAGATGTCCATCTAGTGCATGCTTACATAGTTTTTCTATTAAAAAGCAGCACAACGGTACATAAAAACAGCTTCTGTCTGAGCAAAACTCTGTTTGTCCCATTTAAACGTGTGGAAGCTGAGAGTAGAAGCATAAAAAAAACAAAAAACGGAAACAGACTTTGCTTACAAAGACAGATGTCGGCATGTCACCTCGTCTGGTTTTGTTACAAACAGGTCTTTCTGTTCTCAACAGTGTACAGAATGAAGATGAATCCATCTAAAAACACTAGATTATCTAGACAGACAGTTGACAAGGAATTCCCCAGCAATTTCTTTTCGCTTCTTCTGATTCAACAAATATCGTCAGGTGAATGTTTATTACTGGGTGTCGAGGGGCCATTTTCAGGAAAAGAGTCAACCCGTGACTGAGGGTTTGTGGAGTCTGACATAAATGTGATATAGGAGTTGAAATTTCTTTCACTTCCTTCAGTTACAGCAGTTAGCCTAAGGAGTTATTCTCTCTTTGGTGAATAACTCAGAAGTATGCAAAATGAGGCAACATAAAGGCTTGCCACTACATTAGTATACCTGACAGACCTCGGGTCCTACTCGAAAACAATACAAATGAAGAGTTTGTCATTTTGGGGTCATCCCATGACCACACAGCATGTCTTGGGGTTCCTCACAGCATCAACACCAAAGCCTTGGAGACCTATTATAAGCAGGCCCTGGACAGAGGCTTTGCTTCCAGCACTTTCCTGATGAAATGCCACATGTTTTATGGGAAGTAACTCTATGGTGGACAGGGTCATAATGAGCCTGTGGAGAACCAGGCATCTGTCAGCGTTGGGCTTGTGTGTGCGTATGTATGTGGCAAATATGAAAGAGAGACTAAACAGAGAGACCGAATGAGAAATAAGAAAGAGAACAAGACATGCAAGACTCCTGTGGACAGTAAATTCAGCAGTCAGATGGTGCAGGCACACACATTACACTGATAAATAGGGAAATTATTGGCCTTAAGAAAATATAATACGTGCAGATTGAACTGGTTTGTTTACTGCTGGCATTAGTAAAGGCCATTTATGGAGAAATCTTATTTTATGGAAATAATTTTATGAAAGATGTATTAAAGGAGGAAATGTGAATGGTTCTTAGGTGTAAAACTTGCTTTCACAATGCTATAGGGTATTATGTTTACTGGCTATAGTCTCTATGATAGAAAATTAAGAAAAACAGCACAAATAGTTGAACTGTATAAAGATTAAATAAAAATGAAATCCACAAATCAACCTTTCAAGCTTTCAAAGCCCCAACTGATCCGCGAGACATAAGGCTGTAACCACTACTGTTCAGATCAATCTCTGACTTCCAAGCTGGCCAACATGGAGGATTCCCAGGGCAGATTGGGTAGACATGCTGGAGACAAGTGACTTGCCTACATTTTCAAGGGATAGTTCACCCCAAAATGAAAATTCATCATTAAATATTTAAGGTTTTTATAGTTAACTAAATCTAGCATGGAGGGAAAGATCTTTGCTTTAAATAAAATCCACTTATTTTATTTCAGCCAACATTTCTAACTTGAAGTGCTAAAATAACTACAGTACATTTACATTTATTCATTTAGCTGACGCTTTTATCCAAAGTGACTTACAATTGCTATATATGTCAGAGGTCGCACGCCTCTGGAGCAACTAGGGGGTTAAGTGTCTTGCTCAGGGACACATTGGTGTCTCACAGTGGATTCGAACCCGGGTCTCTCACACCAAAGGCATGTGTCTTATCCACTGCGCCATCACCACCCCTAAAACTAATAAATAAAAATGAATAAAAACTACATATACAACACCAAAACAAAGACCATAAAACATTTCTTGAAATAAAATAAAAGCGGATTGAAATAAAGTAAAATATTTAAAAACTTAAATTTGTTTTATTTCAGGCAACATTTCTCATTTTGGAACTTACTAAAATAACAAACTAAATTAACTAAAACTATTAAATAGAAATAAATAAAACTATATACAAATTTTGTAACTAATACAAATGACAAAAACAACTAAATTACTAAAACTACCTAACGGAAAGTAAAGTGGAAGCATAAAAGATAAAAACAAATTCAAAATATTAACAAAAACTATAATAGTATATCAGTGATACTAAATTAACACTGATAGACACACACACACACACACGTTATGTAGGGCCTTGCCATATGACGCGCACACACCCACACACAAACACACACACAACCTTTTTTTCACTGTAGAAAGTCATTTAAAATAACGTTGTCCCCTTGCCCCCCATGCATTAAAATGGGCTTCACAGTGCAAATCCAAATCCCTGTGACACCATAATTAAACTATGAAATTACATGTTCTGCTCATGGTTTGTTCCAGTGGCACTAATTAAGACTTCCTTTTTCATGGTGCAATGAAAGCACTGAGTTGCATTTGTAATATTTATTTAGTTTGTCAAATTTATTTGAATCAATGTGTTATTATCTGCTGCATCAGAGACATTTTGGAAGGAAGGCGTGATAATGACCCATTTCATGCAGACTAGGCTTTTATGTGGCTGCAGTATCTTTAAACACATCAACCAGGGAATTATTTCCCTCAGCTGTTTTTATACCCCATAGCTATTTTTGTAAAGCATAGAATTTGTGTAACTTACAATATATGTGGGAACCGTTTAGCTTCTCAAAATAAGATGTAGTCTGGATCTGAACATATGAAAATCATAACTTTAATAATGGAGAGAGAAAATCAACACTACTACATAGATGTAAGCGGGAATAGTAAACAATATGTTAATTTTGGCAGCCATCTGACCTGCTTCCATATAATATATGCTAATTTGTAGCTACTAATTAACGATAAAATGTGGTGCACTTTAGTTAAACAATGAAGTTTGAGGGCGTTTAATCAGCCACTTGAGCTCAGAACACAAATGTTGAAAAAGGTGGAAGAACTAGTTTGAATGGTTTTCTGTCATCGATGGCACATCTAGCGAAGTCTGCCAGTTCTTATGTCCAATTCTTTGATAATTATATACAATTACGCAGGGGCATAATTAAATTCATCATTATCTCAAGTACAATGCGGTAACAAGAGAGCACAATGAGAAAATGTTTGATTGTGATAATTACTGAAATTATTACATGAAGACATCCCCTCGTAATTCAGAAATACTTCATTCCCAACCAGAAGGCCACACACAGCCTTGGAACATAGTTAACAAGTAAACAAAGATAGTGAACAGAGAAAGAAAATAGCGTTCAAAAACATTCACTTTTATTTACCAAGAAGACTTCCCTCCAGTTATAGAATAATGAGTTCACACTGTGTGTGTCCGGATCATAAAAAGCTTGATATCAAAATCAGGGCTAGAAAGAAACTGGAAACAGGCCATCCATCCAATGCATTATTGTGTGTGCGTGTGTGTTTTCACTTAAACTCTATGTGGATTCATTAGTGTGTGACTTATTTAAGTTTTTATCAAACATTCTTTTTCAGTAATTTGATATTTTTCATTGCTATTAATTGATATTTCATTCATTGATATTTTTCACAAGTAATAATTATACATTATGTTTAACAAATCATTAATTATTTGAAATGAACATTCAAACTGACAAAGGTCATAAAACAATAACAATAAATGTATTTATAACATATGGGCATTTTTCTACAAACTACTGTTCCAAATAATAACAGTAATAATAAATATACTGTACTAAATCGCTTGCAGCGATTATCGGCGTTCAAGCCTTTTAAGACATTTAAGCACATAAAGAAAAGACATTGTGTGTTATTTTATGTTTGTAACCAGCTAAGGCAATGATTAAAAATAGCTTTTTTTGCAAACTGCAGTTAATTTATAGCATAAATATGTTGTATATGGTAAATATATGCTGTTATAGTGCCACCTATGGTACGATCTCCATAAAACTTTGCATGCGATAGACGCTAATTACACTAAGTGCAAATAGCTATAGATGCTATTTACACTGTGTTAAAATAGTAATATTTTCTGCTGTTTATACTACTTATTGCAAATAGTGGCAATTATCTGCACCTCAGTATTGTAGTACATTATAAAACAGTACGCAATAATAACGTACAGAGTGTAAATTATCATTTTAATTCAAATTTCTTAAATGGATGCCACCTTATTGGGAAAATAAAGCCCTCCCTACACCTACCCTAACCCTACCCGATACTTTATTTTCAACTTTTTGATTAACTTTAAATCAACTTTAGGTCGGATGTCCAGATATCGGATGTGTATCCGATTAAAATCCACATTTGGAAGTTGCTCAGATCCGATGCGGGAAAATCGGATCTCGCGCGGGTTTTTGTGTTTACACATGTGCAACAAATTCCGAATTGTGTCAGATGTGAGCAAAAAATCTAATTTTTTGTGCCAGTGTAAGTGCAGCCATAGTTTTGTGGCGCTTTTAGGTTTCATTCAGGATAGGCTTTTGGCCACCGAGTTTCATGGTGCTCAAAATTCATGGGCCAATGGTGGCCAGGTTTTTTTGAGATACGCAAAATGTCCTTGAAGACACTTGTGGCCCCTTTGGACAAAGACACAGTATACCAATTCTCAAGTCAATCGGTCTAACCGGAACGTATTTATAGCCATTTTTATGTTTTTTCCACATTTTAGCACCACCAAATGGACAAAATCCACGTTTTTTTATTGTGACCTTGAAATGAGCTCTTACATATGTGCTTCGAATTTGGCGAAAATATCTCTTTCCACTGAAGAGATATAGACGTTTTAGTAAAAGTGGCTCCACCCCTTACAAACGTTTTTCCGTCCCATCACAACGGTGAGTCGAAAGATCAACTTTTTTGTTTTTGATAATTACTGATATTCACTCTCCAGAGAATCTCTCTGCACTGGTTTGGTTCTGATTGTGTGAAAAACCTAAGTCTAGTTCGCAAAAGTAAGTTTTTCAAAAATATCAAAGATTCCAAGAATATAAGACACTTGAGCCTAACAATTTAGGAGTTATGAGAGATTTCGAACTTTTGATCGCTGAAGCGCCACCGTCAGGCCAATCGGGGTGAGCCTTGGTGACGTTGTAGGTGCTGTGAGTACTACCATCCCACCAAGTTTCAAGTCTCTATGACTTACGTTTTGTTTGCCAAATACCTTTGTGATACCAAGGTGGAGAATACTGATCCTTGGACATTCTAATAACAAAAAATTATGCAGTCCTTTCAGACCTCGAACAATGCAAAGAAAAAAAGTTCATATTTATTTTTAAATGTTAGTACACAAATACTGTAATTGAAACTGATAATCTTATATATATATATATATATATATATATATATATATATATAAATATAAATCACATTGACACATAACTAGTCTGAAACCACACTGACATTCTAAAAAAAAAAAAAAACTAAATGTCTAAAAGTGTGACACATTATAATGTACAATAAATATTTAAGATGCAATAACAAAGAATCTGGATGCAAGCCAGACTAAAACTTCCCAAAGAGCACAGCAGCTGTTATATGTTAAGCATTATATAATTTATGCTAATGATGATGTACTGTAGATGAAGTTCTACAGGCTACAGAAATATATATTCTAGTCTTTTCATGGTCCCTGATGATTCCCCAGTCTTTTCATCATAAGTGTAACTGATAGGCTTCCCCTTACCAGAGACACTTAGGAGATTTCCAAAAATCCTTTAAGCCAACCCCTAAAATACAGCTTCATTTATATTTTATTCAAGCTTAAAGTTTAACCACTGCTAAATGTATAACTCTTCACCCCATTCAACTGAATTATTGATGTTACTTAACCCTGCAGAGGAAAACTCATCACATTGACCCTGCAACAGTTTATAGCTGACTGTTATGCCCTTCACATCTTAACCTGGTTTTCCAAGAACATTTAAATCAAGGTATTTTTAAACAAATGTTTAAACAGAGCCATCAGACATTTATCTTTACAGCACTTGCAAGTCAGTAATGTATTGATATTCCTGTTTAGAATATCAAAATCCTAAGCCTCAAGTATTAAATGTACTCTTTCAATTAGCCTGAGTCTTTTAAAGGAATAGTATGCACAAAAATTTAAATTTCCTGAACATATACTCACCATCAGGCCATCCAAGATGAGTTTCTTTCTTCCTCAGTTCAGATTTAGAGAAATTTTGCATTCCATCACTTGCTCATCAATGGATCCACTGCAGTGAATGGGTGCCTTCAGAATGAGAGTCCAAAAAGATGATAAAAACATCACAATAATCCACGAGTAATCCACACCACTCCAGCCCATCCATTGACATCTTGTGAAGTGAAAACCTGCATAAGTAACTTTGTAACTACATGTTAACTAATTCTCATTAATTTGCAACTACATGTCTAATGACTCTCAGAGTAGACTGTTCGGGTAGGTTTAGGTTTAGTAGATTAAGTTGACATATATTGGCAAAGTTTCTCAAAGTCAGTATGTTGTATGTTGTGGACCCATCAAAATAAAGTATTAGAAGTTATTAAGCAGACAGTCTACTAATACTCTAATGACTGCTAGTTGACATGTAGTTGCAAACTTACTGTTAGTAGAATGTCTAAAGTGGACTATCGAAATAAACTGTTACCTTACCTTAACTTTATTGATTTGCAAGCTCCTGCATTTCCAAATAAACTCGTGCAACGAGATAATACCAGGATTTTGATTCAAATGTACAGTCAATACTGTCTCAAATGACATTACTCAAAGTTGTTTTAATATGCCTGTTATAATTTCCCTTAACAGCTGTTAAATCTTACATTGAAGCATACATAATCCATCAGGTTCAACTGATGCATGGCAATACTTCATTACGTTGTGTTTGTTGTTAGGCAATGCTCTGGAATACTCTATTCTGATTGGTCTATTGTGCCGTCCTGTGGGATGATGTGTCGTTGTCTGCTAATCTGGTAAAAACTGGAATGCACTACACGACTTTTAAATTCTGAACAGATTTTAAAACATTAGACATCAAACACTTGTGACTAAATGGTTAGAAAGAATAACTCTAACTCAGCTAACAAAAATGCTCTAAGAACGTTTTGCTAATGTCCCCAGTGGCAAAGTTATGAAAAGTTGAAACGCTAGATGGCACAGGCTGATAGGTTCTAACTCAATCTGATATTATCACATCATCATTCAGATGATGCTATTTTCTATCAGCAGTCAATGAGCTCAGTGCTCAGCATTTTAGTGCTTGCTGTAGCAGTTGCAAGGTGCTTTAGAAACCCTACTCCTTCCCCAGCTCCACTTGTATAGATCTGCTATGGGATCATTTCATTTATGTTATATATGGAGGTTATTTCATGTATGTTATATTTGCAGCAGCATGTCCTACATGCTCACAGCAGCATGTCTGTGTTTTAATTGGCAGTAGCAAGTCTCTGTACTTTCTCTGCCACAGCAAAAGTTATGTAATGTATTCCAGCCTTAACTGAAACTGAACCGCTTTCATGTCTCTTGTATAACTGTGGACTCACACTCTTTCGTTTCATACAAATGCAACTGCTGGGTAGCGGTGTAATATGCGGGCTAATGTACAGTCTGCCGGTCAACTGTACATTATAATTTTCGCAAGCAATATTTCTTTTGATCAAACCTGTAGTGGAAACATTTAAACAAATAATGACCCCATGCAGCAGATAATCATTTACCGCCGTTCACCCCTGTGCGTCATCAGAGATTTGAGAAACTTCAAATGAGTGCACACTGAACAAAAAGAAAGGAAATACTAATTTATCCTTTTATTTCTGAAATGAAAGCTGTTTCACAGAACGCCCCCGGCCATGCGTTCACTCACCTTTGCTCCCACGGCAAAGTGATTCTGAAAAATGGACAGATATAGCACTTTATATTTAGTTTGACGTTAATGGCTCAATAGATTCTTGTTTTTCTCGTTTTCTTTGTCCTTGTCTTTTTCACTTTGTAGCTCTTGTTTTATAGTCCTGTTTTGACATTTCATTGGCCTTAGCTAGTGAGGCAGAAAAAGAATTCAACCTTGCAATTCCTTTTTTCATATTTCTCTTTTGTTATTATTGTTATTTTTTGTAAAAACCTCTCTCTTGGTGTTGGTGGACTTACTAACCAAGGGGACGTATATAATGGAACTCCATTCATCCTGATAAAAAGAATGTTGTTTCCACAGCAACAGGAGCCCATTAGACAGACACAATACGAAGCATCACTCTCAGGGACATAAGATCTCTGACTAGTTCATTATTCCACACTTTGCAAGGAAAATTAACTTGCGCTTTCCATGCGAGACGTTGCCGGCTATAATGACACTCAGTGTCTAGAAAACTGTTTTATCACAATATGTTGAAGACATCATTACAGATAAGATTATTTGACTATGGTAATCATGAATGTGAGGTCTGCAGTATATGCCTAATACCACCCAAACAAGGTCTAAATGGCTTCACCATGGTCCATTTTTGAGTATCTTCTTGTTTATCATCATTCAATGTGAAATCAAATCAGCCATATACACACTTTCTTGGTCTGATCATGAAAGAGCTGTCTTCACAATCTTTTATTAAAATGTAATAATTTTCTCCACCTCTGAAATTACTTTCCAGTTCGGCTGACATCAACAGGACCCCTTATTTTTTAGGCCCCCTCCCCTCCAACCACTTGTTATATGGAGGTGCCTCACCATATTTGGTGGTCATTAGCATTGAGCAGTTGAAAACCCCTGCAAAAAATTCCAGTGGATAAAATCAAATGCCCTGCCTTTTTCTGTTGAATACCCTGTTTCACTCAGAAATGTGTCAAATTACTGAGGCAAAATGGCTTGCAAACAAGGTGTCAAGCCGAGTTACTCCCATTGAGATGAATCAGAATGCTTACAGATCTACAGAGCCCGGCACGTCACCTGTAGGAGAAAAAAAAAAACAATCTGTGGCGAAGGTTTTGCAATCCGTCCCCTCAGTTTATAAACCGTACTCATGAATTCTTAAACTGTTCCCTCGGTTTAACAAGTCGTGCCCACGGATTAATAAACTGTACCCACGAATTTCCAATCCGTGTGCCCAGATTTTGTAAACCGTAAACTGTACTCACAGATTCATTTTTGAAGAACAGCAAGCTCCTAGGTAACCTATGTGTTAACGAATCATATTGTAGCCTATATTTATTGCATATTATTATGTGGAATAGAGCTACAGTAAATTATTTTAGGTCTCTTTAATTTTTTACAGAAAAATCACAATAACTGATATTGCATTGTTGCTTCAACACTTTTGTTGACATGTAACTATTTTTATTGGTCTGAGTTTAAGGCGGGCAGAGTGTTATATGAAGCTTGTCAGAGAAATTGTAAGGTAACTGAGCCTGACATACAAAATTTAATTAAACACTAATAAGGGTACTAAAGCAATTATAAGTAAGCTTACCAACAAAGCAAAGGTGTATGAACAATGTTTTGACATGCTCTTTCAAAAAAAAAAAAAAAAAAAGTTTAATTTATAAAAGAAAATTAGGTTTTTGTAAAAAAGGTCATTTTAGGTAGAAATGGCTGGTTAAGATCAAATGGGCTGCATACACACACTTTTAGATATTGAGGGTGAAAATAGGTTTATAGGCCTGGATATATATCTATACAATATCTTGAGTCTTTAAAAAGAAAAAAGCATACACATACATGCACACAAAAGACACCAGCGCAAACACTTAATTCAACTTTCTATTTAATGAAATACATTTATAGTGTTGCTATGGCACACTACAGACAATAGTGTCAGTTTACTGTTAAAAATAAAATGATTTAAGATGAAATTACCTGTGTTGTTCTGTTTTTAGATTGGCCCATTTTACCTGAATGTTGTGCCGTGGCTCAAGAAGGTAACTGCTGATACTCTAACTCTCATAATTTTAAAACTTTAATACTTTTTCACATTTAAAAAATATAAATATATTTAAGAGACCCATGGTAATTTATAAGAATATCATTAGATCTCCCGCATAGCTTATTTGGTGGTATTATAAGTCATTTACCAAAACGTGGCCCATTTTAGCTGACTTCACCCTGGTTATTATTATTAATATATATAGGCTAAATAAAAGAGTGCACTTAAGACAGTAAAATGTTTATCATAAAATAATTCATGAATGCTTTCTTTTTAAACAACCTTTTACAGTTTTGGAAATGTGTTTGTGTACTATTCATTCTTAACATGAAGACTTATTTTGGTGATTTTATTATACTAAGCTTTTTACCCCATAGTTAGATGCATGTTTCACTGTTAATGGTATTATTAAATTTGTCTATTATACATAACATTGCATTCAGTTAGAGAGCAAAGGAATGACAACATAACCGGTACAGTGTTTGTTTTGTATTGTTTTTTCAGGAAATTCCCTATTCTTTTTAGCGTTTATTTACCACAGGCGGCTGTGTTTTATTCTATTTGTGAGTAAAATAAACGCTAAAAAGAAGACTATTTTGTGTGTGCGGATCATGGTCTCATAGGCTACTATGAAAAATAATGTTTCATAAACACAATACAGTGCATCCCGCACCTAAACAGATGGCCTGTTTGAATCTGGCGGTGGGGGCGGGGCCACAAATCCGTGAGTTTACAAACCCGCAGGAACGGATTGTGAAAGCGTGTGCACAGATTATGAATTTGTGGGTACGGTTTATTAATCCGTGGGCACAACTTGTTAAACCGAGGGGACGGATTGCAAAACCGTGTGACAACAAAAAATGCAATTAACTGCAGCTTCCAACTGAAATAGCCACTTGTGGCAGCAAAACACCAAAAAAAAAAAACTTTATTCCTGTTCAAACCAATTATGACTAATTACAAATTTCCAATATTATGTTCTGACCTCAAAACACTTTCACCATAGTGCATGATTTGTAAACTAATACATTGTGACATTTGCATCATACAAACAGCTCCATATATGTATGGCTTTTCTGAGGAGGTTAACTTGCTTGGTAACGCACCTGGTACAACCATGCACTTGTGATGCAGAGCTTTTAGAGTTTACTGGGTTTTTTTTTCAAAAGCTTTAATATTTTAGTGACACTTCATTTCCAAACTACCGCAATACATTCAAAAACCAACATGATAAAACATGGCCAGATTTACGTTCATTTGTTTCAGATAAAACTGAAGAGAAACAGTATAATATATCATTTGCAGAAAGGTCCCCACGATTTTCCAGTGACTCTGGGTTGCTTCAAATAATACTGACCTCCTTGGTCGTGAAAATGGTTTCTTGCTGACTTTAAGCATCATAAGCTAATGTCGATCATGTGATTGTGTAAAGTATAGCATCTGTAATTATTACTGTGAAGTGTGAATAACATATGGGAAGACAGTGACTGAAACGTTCTCTCTGCACAGATGACTAAACAAGCCATTTCATTTAAGTTATGGAAACTTAATCGGTCTCATTCAAATTAAAAGCATAACCATCTGCCCCTCATCCCCCTCCCACCCTCTTGAAAGTAATTACCTAACACTAACCGCTAGCAGTGTAATAGGTTTTGATCTGTCCTCCAATTGTTTAATTTCATGCAAATATATTCTCCTCATGCTCACAATGGTTCTTGGTGCAGCACAAGGCAGACAAGCGCGGGATATCTGTACCAGTGCACAGTTAGATCTAACAAAGCGCAGACAAGTCATTTATTTGAATCAAAATGTATGAAGTTTGGTGTGTGATTCTGGTTAATGCGAAGACTGATGCAAAAACGACAACAAGCAAGTGGCACTAATTAACATTAGCTCTCATCTCTCTTTTTTTTTAAAGTGAAAATACTTTCCTTTCCTAGTGTAATATGCTAAGATAACTGTAAATAAGTTGATTTCCTCAAGAAGTGTAAACACGTAGCTGCGAAATTGCATATAGTGTCTGAGTAGGTGCTACAGTTGATGAAGAACTTACTTTATGACAGTTATGTATGTGTTCTGTGAAGTGTGAATGAAATTTAGATGTACTACATGTGAAATGTTGTCATTGTTACAGTATCTCACAAAAGTGAGTACACCCCTCACATTTCAGCAACCATTTTAGTATATCTTCTCAAGGGACAGTACTATAGAAATGAAACTGGGATATATTGTAGTCAATGTGTAACTTGTATAGCAGTAAAGATTTACTGTCCTCTGAAAATAACTCAACATACAGCCATTATTGTCAAAAAAGCTGGCAACAAAAGTGAGTATACCCTAAGTGATAACAGCTATACATTGTTTGAAAGCCACATGTCCTGTTCATCATGCTCGTGTTTTTGTCTGCTTGACAGGACCATACAAATTTGTGTATCTTGTATTAGAGCAGTTAAAATTTGGTGCTTTGAGTACAATTCTCTTATACTGACCACTGGATGTTCAACATGGCAAAGAACTCTGATGATTTGAGAATTAGAATTGTTGCCCTCCACAAACATGGCCTAGGCCAGTGTTCGGCAACAGGTGGCCCACGGGCCAAAACTGGTTGGTTCTTAGATTTGTCATGACAGCAACAGTTACTCACAATCAATTTAAGTACGTGAGCGGAGCAGTCTGATTTTGAATGGAGGGAGGAGCTGATTTTTTAAAAGTCCAGCATGTGTGGTGACGCCTACAGTCAAGCATGGCGGTGGTAACATAATGGTCTGGGGCTGCATGAGTGCTGCTGGTACTGGGGAGCTGCAGTTCATTGAGGGAAACATGGATTCCAACATGTACTGTGACATTCTGAAGCAGAACATGATGCCCTCCCTTCAGAAACTGGGCCGTACGGCAGTTTTCCAACATAACGACCTCAAACACACCGCCAAGACGACAACTGCCTTGCTGATGAAGCTGAAGGTGATGGAGTGGCCAATTATGTCTCCAGACCTGAACCCTATTGAGCACATGTGGGGCATCCTCAAGCAGAAGGTGGAGAAGCACCATGTGTCTAACATCCAGCAGCTCCGTGATGCCAGTATGGAGGAGTGGAAGAGGATACCAGCAACAGCCTGTGCAGCTCTGGTGAATTCCTTGCCCAGGAGGATTAAGGCAGTGCTAGATAACAATGGTGCTCCTACAAAATATTGACACAGTTTTGACATGTTCACTTAGGGTGTAGCCTACTAATTTTTGTTGCCAGTTATTTGGACAATGATGGCTATATGTCGAGTTATTTTTAGAGGACAGTAAATTTGTACTTCTATACAAGCTGCACATTGACTACTCTAAAATGTATCCAAGTTCCATTTGTGCAGTATTGTCCCTTGAGAAGATATACTAAAATTGTTGCTGAAATGTGAGGGGTATACTCACTTTTGTGAGATACTTTGTGACTTATAGCATCAGTCGTGCCACTTCACTGCCATTCACAGCTCCTCTCTCAAGGCCTCATGGAGTATTAAATAATCCATCAGATGCGCACTTCTGAATTTTGGCAGAAGTAGTACAGTAGGTCATCCAGGTACGTTTTACCTACTGTTTTATGAATACTATGAATTTGTACAGACTACCATTTATATATACACGATTTTTCACTTACTATATAGTAGGGAAGTAGACATATTTGGGCATTTTGTCTCTGTGGTGTTTTAAAAACATTTCTTTGTTTATTTGAAAATTCTGTCTTGCTCTGCATAGCGACGCTAGCTCAACCAATGGTGTGGGTTTGGGGGCAGGGCTATCGTTTTTTTAACCAACAGCAGATGAGGGAGTTCAGGACATCCGTTTTAAAGCAGTTGGAGCCTCTAGTGGTCACAGAAATTACAAACTTCACATTTAAGGGAAAAAATGCCAAGACTGATTTTACTCCTCACATCTCCTTTTCATTCAAAGCAATGTTCCGCTTGGTGTTGGGGTTGCCTGAGGTGATCTCCTCACGGGAAACTGAAGCTCTGAGAACCTCCCGACAGAGTCAATATCAAACAACAGAATAAAAATCACATTTCTCTCCGGTTATGGACCACATATTAAGAATTAACTCAATTTGGGAACATCTTTTACACTCAAGCATGTGTTTCAGAAATGATGTAATATCAGGATGGCAAATGATTCACTGAATTTACATTCCCTAGAAATAGTGTGTTTTTCTGTGTGTGTTTTTTTTTTTTCCACATTCTGGTTGAAGAAATACACAGTGCTCTAAAAATTCATATATGGTCCGTTACAAAGCAATTGTCATAAGAACATATCAAACTTTAAAACAGCTTCCATTTGTCTTACCTTAGGCGAGAATTGACCTCTTTATCTCATCTGCCATTCTGTTTCTCTTCCTCTCTATGGTATTGAAATACATGAGCTCATTCAAGCCCCTTTTTAATGTAAAAGATCATCTGTAGTCCATAGCGCTCAAGGGTTTGAAAGGTCCATGGGTCTTCATTTCTCTTCCAATTCTTCTGAGTGCTTTGTGGTAAAAGGTTACACAGGTTTGAATGACGGATAGAGAAGCACAAAAAGTTACTTCAAGGGCAAGGTCTGCAAAAAGATGACAAAATGAATACTCCGTCTTAAACTGCAAAAGTCATCAGTTGTACAAGAAAAGAATTTGTGCAAGATTTATCTCAACTGAAGTTATGTAATTAATATAATTATTTGAAACCTTCTGGAAGCCTGATGCATCAGCAAAGCTGTAAAGATGAATGATGTGTCATATAGAATGATGCTCACCCAATCAAAACTGGGAAACAGTTTCAAACAAATATTAGAATTCATTAGCATTTGGAAACACCATGGAGAGTTGTGTATGGAATATACAATACATACAAGTGAATAAGTTCTGTACTTGTGCTGCATTAAAGATACAATCTGTACAAGTCTTTCAATGAAAAGAAAAGACATTATCAACTAACACTTCCTGCATTTGCTGTGTAATTTTAGGCACACTTAACAGGTTACAGTATTCACACTGAACATTTGAGCAGTGTGGTGCTGCTTCCTAAAACATTCTCAGAAGTTGACAATGAATGTGTTGAAAATGAACCATATGATGTTATTAAAATACTCCTAATAGTATTAGGAAAGTTTTACATATCAAAACAACATTCAAACTCTTTATTGGAATTGTGTCTTCACTGCCTTACAAAAAGGTAACATTAAAAATATATATTTTTTAGATTTTTAGAATTGAACCTTTTGCAGGGTTAAAAAGGTTCTCTCTTTGAAGTCCATGTTACGGCTTAAGAAAGAAATTGTGCCTTTACATTTGATTCAATATGGAATCCATAAAAAAAAAAGTCAAGAAAAAATGGTTGAATAGTCACTGTGCAAATTACAACCAATAGGTGGTGCTATGACTGAATTGATAGGGTTTTGGACAAAGTGGAAAAAAAGTGAAAGTGAAGTGATATACTGCCAAGTATGGTGACCCATACTCGGAATTCGTGCTCTGCATTTAACCCATCCAAAGTGCGCACACACAGCAGTGAACACACACACACCGTGAACACACACCCGGAGCAGTGGGCAGCCATTTATGCTGCGGCGCCCGGAGAGCAGTTGGGGTTCGGTGCCTTGCTCAAGGGCACCTCAGTCGTGGTATTGAGGGTGGAGAGAGTGCTGGACATTCACTCCCCCCACCTACAATCCCTGCCAGCCCGAGACTCGAACCTGCAACCTTTGGATTACGAGTCCGACTATTAGGCCACAACTTCCCCCAAGGGCAAGGCTTTGTAATAATGATATAGCCTGTAGAAACTTGTCAACACCCAGCTGTTGCACAGTTACAGCCTCAGATCAATTACTTTATTAATGCTTTACATGCAAACAATTTACAATATCAAAAGGCTTTTAATGCCTTTTAACCAGCAGACAGAAAATGAACTGAGGAATCTAGATCCATTCAGTTTTAATAATAAAACAAGGAAGAACAAACCCCTCAAAATAATAACATTTATTAATTTACATTTATTCATTTAGCTGACGCTTTTATCCAAAGCAACTTACAATTGCTATACATGTCAGAGGTCGCACGCCTCTGGAGCAACTAGGGGTTAAGTGTCTTGCTCAGGGACACATTGGTGTCTCACAGTGGATTCGAACCCGGGTCTCTCATACCAAAGGCATGTGTCTTATCCACTGCGCCATCACCACCACCACAATAACAAAATCTTCTGTGCTTGGCTTCTAAAAATAAAATAAAAAAGCAAAACAATGTAACTCCTTCAAAGCAGATTTCCGGCAGTGTCGTCGACTTGGTTGTACAGATACTATTTGAGCTAAACTGAGCTTAGACGATGAAATCATTGAATCGATGAACTGACTATTTTTTTGCATTATCGACACACATTATTTGTATTGTAAAAAGCGCTATATAAATATAGGTGACTTGACTTGAACAGGTGGGAAGCATGTTTTTTTTAAAGCCTTCATATTATTAATATTATCTGTCTAGGCCAGGATTCTTCAGCCAGGCAACAATAACTCTGAGCACCTCATAACTTGCCCGCATTAAGATCAAAGCCACTTTCTACCATTATAGATGCAAATTGATTAAATTATGATGGCTAGCTTTCAAATTCCATGAAGGTTAGAAGGATAATTTTTAGAAAACGGGAGAAAGAGAGAAAGACGCATTCTCATACTCCTCACATGAGTAGTCCTCTTGCTCCTCAGAGATAAAGTACGCTTCATATAAACAGTTTTCCTCTCTTTACTCCATAAACCACTTTTAACATCATATACTTACTCGCTCTGGCCAGTATGAGACCGATATGCCTTACACTTCAAGAATTCCTCACAGTCTGGTCAATGAGCCCTTGTGCTCTGAGGGACATCCTAAACATGGCAGAACAGATTCACTGTTTTAGAATTTTAAAATTTAATTTAGTGCTTTACTGTACAGTATATAGGCCTAAACCTGAAGAATTTCTACTTAATACCAGCATGAGGGTTTGAAAAAAAAACATGAGAGAGTAAATATTTGCATTTTGGGGTTAAGTATACTTATGTACTTCTCTGAAAAAAAAATTAAAATAATTATATATAAACATACAAAACTTTGTAGCAACTTTCATTTGTCTCAAGCAGGAACCTCATAACAACACATTGAACATATCAGCAATCTCATATCAATGTGTTAAAAATCTACAAAAAATTAGTCACCTCATGCTAACAGCCACATGCTAAAATCTACATAGGACACATCAGCAACGTGTTAAATGAACTCTGAACATGTTAACCTCATTGCAGTTTGCTAAAATCTACAACTGTACATGAAGTTCAAGTATTAACTGAAGTTCAATTAATACTCAAATCTGATTGGTCAGATGCTGATTGGACCTTGTGATTGGTTGGAATAGTTGCTGAGTGAGGATTTCCTGCTCTTGCTGAGCCGTTGTTCAAATGAAACATTTATAAACAACATCCAATGTTCTTTCCAATATTGTATCATTTGTGTCTTTCATAATCAATTAGGAGGAACATCTGAAAAAAGGTTAAATTAAACAGTCGAGATCTCAATTATCTCCATTGTCTACTGAGATATAAATGAGCTATAAAAATGTTCTTCTGTGTCCATTTAGACACAATGCTTGCTTGGACATACCAAAATGTACAGAAATGACATAAATTGTTATTTATACAGAAATATTGGGATATGTTTCCTGTGTGAATTCAGGATGTTGTGGCATGAAGGGAGAAATTATCACTCCAATCTAGTTCATGACATTCCCTGCTGCCAGTTTCACGTGTACCTCCAAAGCTGTCCTCTCCTCTACACACATCCTGCTCTCTTGAAGCCCAGCTGTTTGTCCAATTTGTCTTCCTCTCTGCCACTGTTTTGGGCCTCGTTACCCTCTCGTCTGGCAGGAAGTGAGCGTGGTTTTGAAAGATTATCCAGCCTGATGCTGTTCCTGAGACCCTCCTGCGATCACAGACATGACAAGAATGAAAAATGTAACTGCGGTTTTTGACCAGCTCTAATTATAAGTGACGAAACAGTTTAAGAGAAGAACAAAACAGTAATTTTTGCTAACGTGAACAGTGTAGATTTTAGCGCACTGCTAAAAAAAGTTGCTAACATGTTTAGTGTAGATTTTAGCATGTGCTTATGCAGTGGCTAATGTGTTCAATGTTGATTTTAGCATTAAAAAGTTTCTATGAGTTTACTAACGTGTTTGGAGTAGATTTTAGTCCCTTTCAAGGAAAGTCTGTTCACTCGGTGGCCATATTTGTAATACCTCTGGGCAGCTATTTCGGGCATCCGAGATTAAGTCCTATTTAAATGAATGGGGCAGTTCTGAAATCTCAAAAACTGCTTGCTGAACTCACAATTAAATTATATTTCTCAAATCAACAAACAACAAAAAAAATTCAGTTAACTACTCTATGAATGTTGTTTCATGCTCAAATATGTTTCATGGTGGGGAAGTCGTGGCCTAACGGTTAGAGAGTCGGACTTGTAATCCGAAGGTTGCGGGTTCGAGTCTCGGGCCGGCAGGAATTGTAGGTGGGGGGAGTGAATGTCCAGCGCTCTCTCCACCCTCAATACCACGACTGAGGTGCCCTTGAGCAAGGCACCGAACCCCCAACTGCTCCCCGGGCGCTGCAGCATAAAATGGCTGCCCACTGCTCCGTGTGTGTGTTCACTGCTGTGTGTGTGTGTTCACTGCTGTGTGTGTGCACGTTGGATGGGTTAAATGCAGAGCACGAATTCTGAGTATGGGTCACCATACTTGGCTGAATGTCACTTCACTTCAATAGCATTAAAAAGCTTATTTTTCATGCTAGACCAGCCACTGCACATGCGCAGTCATAATCAGCGATTGGCTGTTTTATTCAGAAGCGGGACTATTCCGCCATATTGCATGTTGTGGTTTCTCCCATTCATAAGTAATATGAATGAACCGTCTATCTATAGTCTTTGACTTTAGCATATTGTTAAGTGTTCATTGTAGATTTAGCATGTGGGGTTACACTTTATTTTAAGGTGTCTTTGTTACAGTGTAATTATACATTTAAATACTGAGTAATAGGCTATTAATTAACTACACATACTTGCTATGATTAGGGTTAGGATTAGAGTTTGTCTTAGGGTTACTTGCTTGTAATTATGCATAATTTGTTATTATAATAGTAAGTACATGTAACAAGGACATCTTAACATAAAGTGTTACTGCATTTGGCTATGCAGTGACTATTGTGTTCAATGTAAACTTTAGCATGTGGCAATGCGGTGGCTAATGTGTTCAGTGTAGGCTAGACATTTAACATGTTGTTGTGATGTTGTTAATGGGTTATTTTAGCTTGCTAAACGTTCAGCATAGATTTTTAGATTTAGCTAAGATTTTAGCTCTTTGCTATGACGTTGCTAACGTGTTTGTTTATATAATACATGTATGTGTACTGCGTTTATTTATTATGTAGGCTATATATATATATACATATATACTCATATTATGTAAACAACAACTTTTATTTTGGATGCGATTAATCTCAATCGTTTGACAGCACTAATTTTAATATGCTACTATGATGTTGCTAATGTGTTTAGTGTAGATTTTAGCTCTTTGCTAAGAGGTGGCTAACATGTTTGGAATAGATTTTAATTTGTTACTATAAGTTTGCCAATTTGTTCACAGTATTTTTTATTACATTGCTATGTAGTTGCTGCGTGGTTACTAACTGGCCCAAGTGAAAAGAGCCAAAATACAAGTTTAATTCTCTTCTTTATTGAATACCACTATCATTGTAATTTCATGAGTGCATTTTTATTCATGTCCATTTTATCTTCTTAACATTCACCTATTTTAATGAATTTATAGGGAAATCTTTCTGAACCACATAACCATGAGAGCACACGTACATCATGGATGTATCTATTTGACATCTGTGTTTACATCTGAAAGACTTATTTTTTGAAAGACGTATTTCTTACAGATGTCTGTCAGATGAAGCAATCTTTAGCAGACATCTTGCAGACACACGTGTGCTATCTGGGTTAAAACTTACACTTTCTTTTCCAGTAAAACAAACCAAAAATATTGATGACTCATCCAGCACTCAGAGGCACGTCAGCAAATCAATAGATCTCACCCCAACATCCTTTTTCAATATGAAATATATCAACAGTAAAAACATGGCTTGTCAAGCCATTCCATACAATCTTTGATAGCTATCCCAAAACTTCACCATATGATCGCTTTCATCCTCAACAGTTTATCAGAGCAGTTCTGTCCCTCTACCAAGCACTGAGCTTCACACTCGCAGACTGATAAACAAGGTGTCATTTGAGCCACCACATGCCAACTCCCTGTCTGTAGAGGACAATTTGTTACGCATCTCCACCATTCAGGAGAGAATAAATACTTCATGGAAGCAAAGCCTGATGATCGGGGGTGTGTTCAATGGTAAATAAAACAAGCACGGCGCGACTGCATACAAACGTGGCCATCTGTTGTTTATCTCATGCACAGCTTTTGGCAAATAACGCCCAACATCCACATGTGCTGTTCAGTTGCATCAATGTCAGTGTGCACTAATGCACCATACACCAGTATAGATCAGCAATCAGTTCTCCGCTGAGAGGAGCACCTCAAGGGAAAAGTTTCAAATTGTTACTTTGTGCTTATCTGAACTTGGCTTTGTGTAATCCCTAGTGATTTGATGGTGACAGATGCGTTTAGTGAGATGCTGTTTTATTTAATGCGTTAATTAGGAACAAAGGACAAGATGGTCTTATCATGCCACATTCGTATGTCATGATCTTTCATTTTACATATTTATGTAGTGTAGGATATCAGAGACTGAATCAGAAAAATTTAAGATGCATCAGAACATTGAAACCTGAGAAGCTGAGATTCCAAAAAGAGGGGCCTCAAAACTGTAACAGGACAACGTCATAAATCGGATTCCTGGCTCCAGCTGCTCTGAAGCAAGCCTAACCAGCAAGCCTTTCACAAAACAGCTTGCAACATTGAGACAAAGGACACTTATTGATAATTCCAATTCAGGAAAGAGACTGTCAAATTTGGGGCAAGTAATCAAGACTGATGGTCAAAGAGATGGCCGTCACATGTAAACCCGTGATAGAAAATCACGAGCTACAGACTCTCTTGGGCCGGTCTCCACACATAGAAGACAGACCAAACCAAAATTCCTTTGTCTAAAAGAACATGCCTTCGTTCTCCATAGAACTACACAAAGACTTTCTTTTTCAAATGCACATAAAATCATCCTAAAATGACATTTCTATGCAGAACCCATATTATGTTTGTAAGCCACACATTTGACTATCCTTGTTTTAATCACTCATTGTGGGGTCCAAAACAAAAATACATTTTTCTAAACATCCTTTGTGTTCGACAGAAAAAAAGTCAATTCTGTTAATGACAACAGAATTTTTATTTTCTAATTAATTATCCTTTTTAAAGACATTCACTGAAAGCCAAAACGCTCCAATTTTGATTTCATTGGCTCTTTAATTTTGAAATTAATTCCAAACATATTCTCACCTTCTTCTGACCAAATAACTTCCTGTTGCAAATTCAAAAACAAATTCTATGTATAGCTTGGATTTTGGAAAACGAACTTGCTTTTGAATAGCTACTAAACCCCCTGAAGGTTTGGTATAATGTGTTCACTGACAGCAAGGACAAAGTTGGCTCAGAATATTTGTTGTGCAACCTGAAGTGTAAAAAAAGTCTGTTGCGGACACAAGGCCTTTCCTGTAGGCCCTGAGTGCACACCTACTTTTGTCTTTAATGTGTGCGAACAAAGTATATACTGTAGATCACAACCTCCTTGTCTTAACATTGATGGCACCAATGGGTCAAGGAAGTAGTTAGCATGGCCCTGTAATTCCCTGCTGCTCATAACTTCACATCTGGCTGCAAAGAACATCTTTTTCCATTAACCATTAGAAAAACAAGCCAAAATATCTTTAAACATGCACCTTGATTAAATTGTGGGGGAAAAGTACAATGGTTCCAACCGACCACCAAATGTATTTGTCTATTCAGTACATGGTCATTGGCATTCAGTTCTCATTGGCACTTCTTGGCTTTGCGTCTTATGCAACCTCTTGAAATAATCATCACAGCAATGGACCACATACAAACCCAGCACCTGCCACGAAAATAATTCCAACCGAAAATGTGAGTCTCCAACAAAAGAGGTCCTGATCTCCCAAATTTAAAAAGAAAACTAAACTGAAGCCATATGAAAGAGTTTGAAAGCAGAGGAAAGTAAAAAATGACCTAGTTCTACTATAAACCAGGTCCACTTGCTACATCAGCTTCTTAGGCATAACCTAGATTGCATATCCAAAGTCTCCTGCTTTTCCATTAATGGATCAGTAGTGTGTTTATACACATCAAAGAGAGATACAAACACCTCAGGTGTGAAGCTGAAGCAAATATGCTTCAGCAAATATGCTTTTTTTCCAACTAATTTTTTCATAGTTGAAAAAAAATGGACATGCAAATATTTCTACCTATGCTGATCTTATCCTAGCAGGGAGCTGGTATTGGTCATTACATCTATAGGGTCTTCAAAGGCTGAGTGTTCATTTCACCCTCCAGCAGGATGCTTTTATGTCCAACCTCCTTCAGTTCAAAACCTCCCCAAACGTAGTAAGAGTGGTGCTTTGATTAAAAGAAACTCTACTGACTGAAAATAGACGTAAGGCAATCAAGAAGTCTGCTGTCAGTGGGACTGAACAAGAAAAGTGGACCCAGTCAAGTTCACTAACAAGTAAAGAACAGAGTAGACTGTGCTATTGATGTAGAAAACCAGAGAGTTTGGGTACATTATAGTCTTTATTTTTTCATTAGCTGCAGGCAGTCAAAAGTTAGGAATAATTAAGTTTTTTAATTGTCTTGAAAGTGGATTTTCATGACCATCAAAGCTACGTTTAGTTAATCAAAAATACAATAAAACAGTAATATCGCAAAATATTACTACAATTATTAAATATTAAAAATGATTACAATTAATGTATTAAAGCAACAATTATAACCATTATTCCAGCCACACGATCCTTCGGAAATCATTTTAAAATGCTGATTTGAAGCTCAATTATTCTTACTTTTTAGTAGTATTCAGATTATTAATAGTTTTTATTTTTATCATCAATATTAAAAACATTTTTTGCGGATTAATATTTTTGTGATGCATTTAAGGATTCTTTGAAGAATAGAAAGTTCATACAAACAACATGTGTGTAAATTGTAAAATTTTTTAAATAATCTTTGTAAATGTCTTTACAGGCACATTTGATCAAATTAATGTGTTCTTGCTGAACAAAATGATCTTTTTAATGTAATAATTCTTAAAAATAAAATAAAATCTCATTAGAAAAATGTACTGGCCCCATAGTTTTGAATGGTATATGAAATATAAAAATAAGGCAATATTTTTATTTTCTGGTAACGTTACAATGAATAAATAAAATATTATAAACCATGTTTTTATTTTTTAACATCTTCGTTTGTTTGTTATTTAATTGGACTGTCAAAAAAAAATTTATTAATGTAAAATTATCATTTTAATTTCCAAAATAATACCTGGATAGCCTCACCCATAAACTATATACTAAAAAAAAAAAAAAAAAAAAAAAAAAAAAAAAAAGTAGGCTACATACAGTTTATTTTTTCTGTATGTAGAATAATCAGTATGTATTAGTATACTTGATGTATGTATCAGTATATTTCTGTATGTTTAATAATCAAAACTATATAGTATTTTGATTATTCAGCTACTTTTCCATTCTGAACCTATTGCATTCTGGGATTACCTTCTCCACAAAGAATACATGTGAGCTGTGTTAAATTTGGCTGATATAAGGTATCTTAGAAGGCAGCATAATTAAGTTGCCCACCTTTTGAAACAGCCTTAGTGTCAAAATGCTGCCTACAGAGGCAGCTCATTAGGTTCTGGAACTGAGCTCATGACTTTAAGGAGCTAGCTGGTAATAGTAGACTAAAACAAACTTCTTATAGGATTGTGCAAACTCAGCAGTGATGGCCCACAGCTATGATATAATCCTGATCTCCCCGGTCTGCACGTCGCACAGCGGGAGATAAAAAGATAGCTATGCTGCTTTGTTATTCATATCACCTCACTCTGTTTCCAGTAGACCCAAGGGACAACTATTCTGTTACCATCAAAGCGCCGTGTGCACTGGGGTGCATACAGCTAAAGGAAAAAAAAAAAAAAGACTGTGCTTTTCTGCATTTCTCAGAGCACAAGGTAGAGACTAAAACCAAAATGCAAAAAAGTCAGTCTTGAAAGGGACTCTTGAGGGAACGCTTTGAAATATGGCTGAATAACAGTTACACTGCACAAATAAAGCCATATACTGAAATGTATATACAAACATTTTTGTAAAAAAAAAAAAAAAAAAAAGGAATATTCATTTTACTAATAAAATGGGAAAAAATATTTTAGATATTTTTAGTATTCATGTAATCATAATAAATATAATTTTATAAATTCAGCAGATGTCAAGAGCAAAAACTTCAGTCATATAACTTTCATTAACTGTATACGTGTAAATGTACAAAGATAATTTAATGATTTTTCAAATTACTAAACAAAACAATGATTACTGGAGTATGTTTTACAATACAAGTCTACTTCAGTTTTTCCAAATTCCACATTTAATTCAGTGTGTTATTTGTAACTATGTGTGAAATGTAGCAATTTCTGAGTAAAAATAGTTTCTAGACCAATTTTTTCCCCGGTGTATGCAGGGAATTAACACTGCTTCATTCATGCTGTATTTCATTGTACCCTCAGCTGTAATTAGTGCTTTCATGTGATGTACTTTGATCTGGCGTCCAGAATGATGTTGATAGGAAACCTTGCCAATTTCAAAATAGATGGGCCAATGTGAGCCTAGATAATAATGTTATAGCCTGCTCTTTATGCCTGTTGTTACTCCTTATTGACAAAAGTTAACATCAACACTAGAGAAAATCTGACAGCAAAAAAATAAAATAAATTGCAGATGTCAAATACACTCACCTAAACGATTATTAGGAACACCTGTTAAATTTCTCATTAATGCAATTATCTAATCAACCAATCACATGGCAGTTGCTTCAATGCATTTAGGGGTGTGGTCCTGGTCAAGACAATCTCCTGAACTCCAAACTGAATGTCAGAATGGGAAAGAAAGGTGATTTAAGCAATTTTGAGCGTGGCATGGTTGTTGGTGCCAGACGGGCCGGACTGAGTATTTCACAATCTGCTCAGTTACTGGGATTTTCACGCACAACCATTTCTAGGGTTTACAAAGAATGGTGTGAAAAGGGAAAAACATCCAGTATGCGGCAGTCCTGTGGGCGAAAATGCCTTGTTGATGCTAGAGGTCAGAGGAGAATGGGCCGACTGATTCAAGCTGATAGAAGAGCAACTTTGACTGAAATAACCACTCGTTACAACCGAGGTATGCAGCAAAGCATTTGTGAAGCCACAACACGCACAACCTTGAGGCGGATGGGCTACAACAGCAGAAGACCCCACCGGGTACCACTCATCTCCACTACAAATAGGAAAAAGAGGCTACAATTTGCACAAGCTCACCAAAATTGGACGGTTGAAGACTGGAAAAATGTTGCCTGGTCTGATGAGTCTGGATTTCTGTTGAGACATTCAGATGGTAGAGTCAGAATTTGGCGTAAACAGAATGAGAACATGGATCCATCATGCCTTGTTACCACTGTGCAGGCTGGTGGTGGTGGTGTAATGGTGTGGGGGATGTTTTCTTGGCACACTTTAGGCCCCTTAGTGCCAATTGGGCATCGTTTAAATGCCACGGCCTACCTGAGCATTGTTTCTGACCATGTCCATCCCTTTATGACCACCATGTACCCATCCTCTGATGGCTACTTCCAGCAGGATAATGCACCATGTCACAAAGCTCCAATCATTTCAAATTGGTTTCTTGAACATGACAATGAGTTCACTTTACTCAAATGGCCCCCACAGTCACCAGATCTCAACCCAATAGAGCATCTTTGGGATGTGGTGGAACGGGAGCTTCGTACCCTGGATGTGCATCCCACAAATCTCCATCAACTGCAAGATGCTATCCTATCAATATGGGCCAACATTTCTAAAGAATGCTTTCAGCACCTTGTTGAATCAATGCCACGTAGAATTAAGGCAGTTCTGAAGGCGTCAAACACAGTATTAGTATGGTGTTTATAATAATCCTTTAGGTGAGTGTATATAACAGTAATTTAGGCTAATTATATTGGTCCTAAAAGAGTTAGGGCTTTATTCAACAGTTTCTTCTGTTTCGTGTCAGTCTTTGACACATGTTCACGAGAGTACCACGACGTATGCATGTGATGCTGCTGACGCAGGAACCAGCTTTCTGATGAGGAACACGCGTGCGCTGCACCTTGTATTTTTTACCCAGCCTTACTTATTTGAACCAGAATATACAGACAATGAACTAAGAGAGAGGGACATTCAACGTCAGAACGCCGTCTCCTGGGTCAGCAGCACCACACGCATGCGTCATGTTACTCTCCTGAACGCGTGGCGAAAACTGACGGAAGAGAAGAAATTGTTAAATAAAGTTGTTATTTTAGTTTTCTTTGTGCACAAAAAGTACTCTCATAGTTTCATAAAATTACGGTTGAACCACTGATGTCACATGGACTATTTTAACGATGTCCTTACTCCCTTTCTGGGCCTAGAACATGTTAGAATTTGTGTTCTGAAGATGAACGAAGTCTCACAACTACTAAAATTTATATTTTAGAAATGGTTTCTATTTCCGCGACGTCGCAGATGGAACAACTTACAAATTATATGACAGCAGCTAATCTCAAGTGATTAATATGTAAAGACAATAAACTTGTCTAATGTGAGTTTGAATATTTTGCGTGACCTTATAGCCATACTGAAATCAAAAACGGTTTACTTCAAATCTTGAAAATAAATTAAAGTAAACATGTACGTTAAAACTGTCAACTCTCTGCGAAGCAACGAGTGTATTCCATCACAAAGATGCTATCAGGCACTCAGTATGTACATTTAATGACGTTTGAATGTGCATTTAATTAAAAAGGTTTGATATTTAGTAATTAGATTATAAACATCCATTTGGTTGCGAGTGCCATTCGCTTCCAGAGAGAGCCCGTCCACATGCATTGGATTGGCTGTGATATATAAATTGATTCTGTCGCATCATGTTGTCGCGTCGCATCTGGTGTGGATACCCGCTGGAAACTTGCGTCACATCGCGTCACGTGTAGTTAGGACACGGTGTTACGGGTTTGGAACGACATTCATTTTCATTTTTGGGTGAACTATCCCTTTCAATTCGATCGACCAAGAGTCCTGCTATTTAGTACAACAGCACTTGGAGTTTCTACCTTTTGTAGGAGCATACGAATTCCAGATTATTAATCGGCAATAAAGAGGTGTCCTACAGAGTGGTTCTACCATTTTGTCGTAACAGCGCATGCACAAACCCTATCGTTTATGAATGAATGGTTGATTTCTTTTGTGTCCTGTAAAGAGACAAAACAGTTGTCGCACGATAAAAGAATGGTAAAACCATTTCTGTTTCATATAATTTAGCTTTGGCAAGATATGTCGTAATTATGAATATTATCAAAGATGGACTTACAGTATGTGGATGTGCTTGAGTAATTTGACTACAGGGGAAAGAAAAACATTTAACTAAAAGGAAGGAAATTACTTGAATAAAGATGAAAATTGGCCTGTATGGCTAAATGTGGTGCATTTATTGTGTGATGGACCTCATGTTAATTAATATGCATTGTCTTTTTAAATGTTTTGTTCATTTTGCTGAACGAGATTCAAAGATCCAAGTCTGTGGGCATTTTTCAGCAACTCCTGCAAGTTACATCGATTGTCAGTAGGTGGCAACAAATTACTAACTCAAACAGTTGGTTCGGATTCAATCAGTGACGTGTGCAGTGTAATTTTTCTAAGCATTAATGGCAGGGAAAGCCCCTTATACTCGAGAGCAGCCACATATGAAGTGTTTCTTGGAGGTTGTAGTACATTGAAGAATGATCATATGACTTTCCATATGCCATGTGACCTGTAAATGTGAAAACTTTTCCATTGCAGTTTTGCTAAATATTCATTTTTCGAATTGCCTGAAAAACCACCTCATGCGAGCGTAAAAACTGTTGCGATATATGGAGTTTTTGCGAAATTGATGCGTTTCCATTAGGTGTATTTTCAATCTGCAATTTTAATTTGCACAATTTGAAGGGTAATGGAAACGCAGCTACTGTGTTTTTCAGAGGGGCGTTAATTCTGGTTTGACTTCATTTGAAACTATTTTTATTCACGCAGCGAAACTGGACAAAGTAGCCTAATTGAGAATATTCTGTCTAAAAATGTAAGTTAATCAATTTTTTTAAGACATATGAAATCAGATTGCTATTGCTTAAGTTCCTCTCATGTCGTGATTATAAAGTGATACTGACTGCAAGCTTACACTTTGAAGAAGAGAACACTATAGGACTCTCTCACATGGGACACTCAGCTCCCTGAAGTGGTTTGTTTATACATCTTGTCCTTGACAATTTTGTTCAACAGCAGGATTCGGAGACTCTTCAGGTGATCCAGATCCAGGTGAGTGTCTAAATGATGTTTTGGCTCGCAGCGGTTTCTTTAAGCCTCAAATGACTCCTGACATTCTGCACAAAAACTTCAATCATCTTTCAATAAGTCATATATACATAAACATGCTGTAAATGTCTTTTTAAATTTGTTTACAAACGTTTGAAAATGTTACTTCTATCATACAATTTCATACATGCACTACATACAAATATATTTGATTATTCATGAGATCACACTGCACATGCAGTGATTCTAGTGAACAGTTACGTTCGTAGCGTTTGACCTTTAGTAGCAGATCTTTAGTGGCCAACTGATTGTCTTCTCACTTTAGGACTAGCTCATTCTTCCAGTTAAAAAATTAGCCACAAACAGGCTGTTCTGAATACAAACCGTTATCTTAATTCAGCACATGGTTTGGTTATTTCAATCCTTGTCTCAATTAGCACCTTGCAGAAAGTAATTAACTTCAAGCTAGTTGTTTGCACTCTCTTTTCATGGACTAGCTATCTTTTGCAAATCTCTGAGAGGAAACTCCCCAGCGCCGATCAGATCGATATAGCCGTGGCTTGTTTTGTAAAAACGCATGCACTTTCAAGAGGTTGCGACCAAGGTCATCTTAAATCAATAAATTATCTAGCCATCCCCCTGGCGTGATCTTGAGATAGCAGTTTCCTCACAGACCTGTCAGAATCGATGAAGGCCTGGTCAGCAGCTTGTGGATGTCACGGTCTCAGCTCTCTGGAAAGGTTGCATCAGCCACTACATTTGTAATGCGCTCAATGAGAAGTATCAGCTTTCAAATTATGCAATTTTATTATGAATTTCGAACTAATAATATTATATATATATATATATATATATATATATGCTATTTGAGTCTGGTGTGATGGATTGCTAGCTGCTTTTGTTAAAACGTCAGAACGAAGTGAGCATAAATTGATAATCTCTTCTTTGCTACCAGTGTTGGAGGTCATGCATCACAAGTAACTTTGCCAGTTACTTTGTCTTTCCATTTATTGACCGACAGCTCTCCTGTCCCCATGTTGAGAGAAATCGGGAGTAAGTGCTGAGGTGCGCTGTGTAAACATGGTGGTTATTGTAGTTCTAGACTAAATGTGAACATGCATTTACTCATCTCACTTGCGCAAAAACAGATTCAGTATTCCACTAAATAAATAAAAATAGTGAAATGCAAATTCAGAATATGAATTTGAATTTGCATAATACAAACGGTTTCCTTCCTGAATTGGAATTAGCAATAATTGTTCTTTTGTCTCAAGGTTGTAAGCTGTAGTTTTCTTGCTTCAGACTAGTGGTGCCAGAATCTAATTTATGACATTGTCCTGTTTCCTTGGGGCCTCTCTGAATTCCAGCTCCTCAGGTTTCAATGTTCTGATGCATCATAAATTTGTCCGATTCAGTCTCTGATATTCTACATTGTAAATAAATTGTTAAATATTATGTGTATTTGTTTTAGTACAGTGCACCTTATGGAACAAGACTCACACAGAAGATTAGAGACAGTGGATGTTTATGGCAATAGAGGCTGGATGGAAAACAGCAGGTGAGGAAGCAGTTCAATGGATGAGTCTGCTGGATAATCAGGGTTTGTAATATAAATTGTTCTTACAGGAGTTCGTGGAATGACTGGTGGCTAAACGGATGACTGCACATACCTCACCAGAGGACATGATGGAACCACTCACACAGAGACACTGGAGGAGACAGACTTCGGAGTGGATCACAGGAGGCAAGTACACAAGGACGGTACGATATCAATCTTTCGCTGGAGTAGCATGAAGCATCCACTTCATACGAACAAGACCAGACACTGAGTGAAGTGAGGTGTGTGCTTTTGTAGCCGTCTTGATGAGGGTGCTCATGAGGTGCAGGTGTGATCAATCAGAAGTCAGGTGATGGTGCGCACTGCGATTGGATTATTATTATTTAATTTTTTTTAAACAACAAAGCTAAGACTTTATTTTTTCATTTATTGCTTAAAACTCAAAATTTGTTTCAAAATTTGTTTTGAAACAAATGATGAAGCAATTCACATTTGGTTACTATTTTTCTCATGGGTTAGGCCTTATTTGGAAGTTTGCTCAATGAAGTTAAACGCACTGCAAACGCCAATGAAGTACGACCAAGCCACCTGTTCGGCGTGCTTTGTTTGATTTATTTTGATTCTAAATTAGCATTTGTAGTACATCAGGGGATGTTCTTTATGTCGACAAAATTGATAAAACCTCCAAACTGTCAGATTGGAAAATTAGTTTTTACATTTCGAGAATTGAAAATTACAAACAGAGGCTTACTCTGTTACACAGGCTGAAGTATTTACATCAATAGCAATTCCCATTTGATAGACTTCACCACTGAATTGACAGGCCACCAAGAAACTCAACAACCTGGCATCTCAAGTCACAAACATTCAATAGATTAGGCTAGAGGTAATGAATCAGAAATTTCAAACAGTGTCAAATATTGAATAGCATAAAGCACAACGTCATCATAGGCAAGCTCAGTGTTGTTTTGCATCATTCTGACATGCAAAAGTAACCCATAGATTGTGACTGAATGTCTCGTGCTATTTCGACAGCAATCAGGCCATTTGTGTTCCTCACAATAGGTTCGCCGCAGGTGGAGTCTTCAGATATCCCTGAGGTTAAACACAGGAGACAAAACAGCAACCCAACATGTTATCAAAAAAAAAAAGAAATGTTTAATGATGCAGGAAGGCTTGTATTATTGAGAGAAAATACTCCTTCCAGTGTCACTTTAGGTTTAAATAGCTCTTGTGGTTTGAGGTGACATGCTGGCCAGATATACATAAAAGATGACCTTCTCCAGTCAGAAACAATGACTGAAACACTACAGAAAATTGTTCGGTTTCAATCCATTATTATCTTATGAATAGGTTATGCAAAAATAATTTTAAATGATATTTTACTACTTTGATAATTAAGTTTATGTATTGATATAGAGATATGCAAAAAGTAATATATAATAATAATAATATAGTACACACATACTGCACACAATGGTCAAGCTCATGTTAGTATGACACGAATATTTCACATGTCGTGTAGAAATTTGTCCACCGTTACATGACATTTTTCCATTGCAGTGTGTAACAGGGTGGACCATAACCGAGTGGGTGTTTTAAGATAATTAAGCCCATTACTAGCTAGGAAAGAACATGTCAACAGAAGATTAACATTTAGGAAGACTTTTAATAGATGTATAAAATCTGATGTATAAAAATGAAATAAACCAGGATTTTCATGTCTAGTATAAATGAATGAAACAGGTTGAACTTGTTATGTTTTACGCTATTAGGCAAGTCTTCTAAAATTGAGCAAAAGAGAGAAAAGTTTACGACTGATAGGCCTACTTTGTTCTTGGAGTTGCTTTACTTCTAAGAAAATGATGTAACTTCAAGCAAGCCATGTGATTAAGGGCCTATGCTTATTCAAAAGGAAAGTAGCACCAATGTAACCGGAGTTTGAGAGACATAAACTAATTTATTGGTTTTACATATTTTTTTAAAATATGTATCACAATATATTATGTATTTACTAATATTCAAAATGCTAATTTAGGTCGGCTCTGATTGCCTTGTGGGCAGCGTGCCAACATACATTGCCATTGTGGTACGGGCATCCTGAGTTTGAATCCCGACTCGAGGACCTTTCCTGATCCCACCCCCACTCTCTCTCCCACTTCCTGTCAGTTCTCATCTGTCCAAAGTGAAGTTGAGAAACATTGGGGAAATGGGATTGAGGACATGGCAATTTGTCTGTCAATTTTTTGAAATTCTTCATTTCCAATTATTACGAATTTGTGCTAATGGGTTACATATATTCACATATATTCAACCATGTGGCATTAAAGTTGATTAACATTTTATGTCAAATATTCAGTGTTGCCTCACTGGGACATAAAATCCACCAGACTGTAGGAATGACCCATTTGCTCATTTCCAAGTCAAAACACAAACAGCAAAAGCAACATAACAATTAGAACTGTCCAAAAATCATTGAAATTACACTTTCAATAGCAAACTAGGTGGCTATTTTCTTGACATGCCTCATTACACAGTGATTTAAGGGAGCAATCATTCTTGAACTTGTAAGAATAAATTTATCTTTTTGTATACTGTATTTATCCATACTTAATTTGCATAGAAATACCCAAAGCCAAGTTTACTCCCTGAGTATATTACAAAGAAAGAAAACAGCAGGAAATCTATAATTATAGTCTAAAAAAAAACTACCTGTGTGTTTGTGCAGGTTTAAATGAGAAAATCAACAATTTTCATGGAACAAATAGTATAGCCTAGTGGGTGAGCAAAAGGTTGAAAATTTCAGTCCCATTAGGGGGGGATACATAACCTATCACCGTTGTGTGCTTGTGCAAGCCACTTAACCCTAGGTTGCTCCAGGGGGACAACATGGTGCCTGCTCTACAGCGACGTTGGGAAATTTGTGGAAACAAATTCCTCTGGCATTGAATCTGTGCCGTGTGACAATTTAGATTCGAAAAACTGCCAGGTTCATTTCGTCATGGCTATTTGAGATAAGTGAGTGCACGTGCATGTTGGGAAACTGATAAACCCTACATTATTTGGCACCCTCTAAAACTTCAAAACTAAAGTTTAAAAGTTTTTAAAGTCATAACACATCAGCATCCCAAAGTGAGACAGAATTTCAAAGGACATTTCTTTAGGACTCTAAGATAAAGCCGAAAAACTGATATCTAGCCATGGCAATGCATTGAGAATCATTAATTCAAGCATAGACAGTTCACTCCAGGCCGCCTTTACTGTCAGTCTACAGGGACAACACGGGGATAATTGCAGTCCTAACTCAAACAGGGAAGACAATATAGCCTGCGTGTTTCTCTATGTATTGTTTACATCTTGTAGATGTGTGTGTATATACAGTATATCTCAAATTTGTATTCACTTACACATAACTCAGTTGGAGGAAAAATGTATAGGGACATAGTAATATGCCCAAAATGAAAATTCTGTCATATACTCAGTCTTGTCATTCCAAACCAATATGGAAGACTAAAGGAGATGCTTAGCAGAATATACACACTGCTCTTTTCCATAAAGTGAAAGGTGACCACGGGATGTCTCCAATCATTTAGTCCACCCTAAACTCTTACAATTGGCCGCAAGCTCACATTCATCTGCCTCAACTTCTGAGAGCAATTCCCACATCTCAAAATCCAACTGATGTAGGGATGGGCGATATATCGCATCTGGTTGCATGCGCATCTCGTCAGTAAAGCCGGTTCCTTGATTAGCGCTAAATCTCCATCACCTGTTTTCAAATGGAGCGGCATTTAATACACGGAGCCGTAGTTCACTGACAAGCTACGCAATATCGCTTTCATTATTGCAGATATATCGCCTTCGACAATGAACGCAAATTGCGTAGCTTATCAGTGAACTACGGCTCCGTGTAGTAAATGCCGCTCCATTTGAAAACAGGTGATGGAGATTTAGCGCTAATCAAGGAACCGGCTTTACTGACGAGATGCGCATGCATATCGCATGCGATATATCACCCATCCCTAAACTGATGGATAGAACCACACCAACATTTTTTTTCCTTTTGCTGTCACTACCTCTAAATTTTATATAGTTTTTCCCTAAAAATCTTTTTTGTGTTCCATATGACTCACAAATTTGGAATTTCCAGCCAGATCTGAAAAAAACAATACAGCAATCATTCACAGAAGCCTTTGAGGTCATTGGAACAACAAAAATTACATCTACAGCTTCTACAGTTCAGTTCAAAATGAGACCATATGAGGTGCATGACACTCTGTGCCCTACATCAGTGGCTTATGGTCCAATTAATATCTTAAGGCCTTGAAAGGAATGAATTCTTGGGAAAGTACAAAAATACATGGCCCAGGTGAAAGTGTAGACCATGTCCCCTGAGCATAATGATGAGATACAGCTCACGATGGAAAAAAATAAGACAGCCCATCATTGTGTCACTTTCATTCAAAGCACCCTTTGGAAACACAAATGGAAATGCTAGCTCATATTAATAATAATAATAATAATAATTCATTACATTTATATAGCGCTTTTCTGCTTTTCTAAGCACTCAAAGCGCTCTACATTGTGAGAGGTGGTGTCTCCTCGTCCACCACCACCATATTAGCATGGAGCTAAGTTAATAATGAGACAGTCTAATAAGTGCAAACAATACGATAAACTCTTTAGTTATTTAAAAACCATAACATTTTATTGATACTTTTTAACATTAAATTAAATGTAAGTATATTTTTAATCAATATTTATTTCCAAATTCTGTCTGCCATCTTGGAATTTCACTGAGCTCATCATAATACATTTTGTCATTTTGCTTTATCTGCAAAAACTTTATGCAGTACCGCCCAGTGTGAAACGTCTAAACATTTTTGCACCTAGGATGCCTTAAAATACTATGTAAGTAGGGAGAGCACAAGTTTTTGGACTAGAGCTACAGATCCTACTTTGTCAATGTCAGATTATAGTGTGAAGACACACTCACACACACATATATAAGCATGCACAGCACACAATCTATTGCATATAAGAGCTAAGCAGATTCTTAATAGATGGCAGGACCTCTAGTGTACTAAGTATCCAGAGCAGACAAGCAGTATTGGGCTGCCATATGTCTGGTACTATTCTCTACGGCCACAAAAACCTCAAAGGAGCTATCTGTCTCTGAGTATTGTATCACACGGCTGGATGGTGGCAAGAAACCATTGCCTGCAGTAGACATGTGACAGGCTGTTGTGAGCAGTCATGGGGATGGGGGTGGACTGATGGGAATATAGCAGACATTTCACTTTATACACAGAATCACATCTCCAATATATAGCTAAACCTGCATCCTACATAAACATGCATATCGCAAAATGACAAAAACTTGTATGCTTATATGTATTAGTGCCCGCATTCTCCACCACCAAAGAAAGCACAATGCATTCATGAACAGACTGAAATTAATTAATTAATTTTTTTTATTCTAGGAAGCATTTAAAGTCAATCACAGTGAATGTTATTCAATTGTAAAATTCATTGCGTGCACTTACGCTAAAAGGATTGTGTGCGCTCAAGTATTTAATTTGTTATAAAGTGGAAGCTTGCTGACGTGTGTACTAACATGGTCTTTTCTACATAAAACTACACTACATATGCACCATCTCCCTGCATTATAGCATAGCTGTTCATCCTGTAACCTTTAGCTCATTACAAATTACGGACCGAAGGCATGTCTGTAGAACTAAACAACCCTCAATTAATTACGGCGACCTCAAAAACTGTTAGCAACCTTTAGAAGACTAAAAGTGTTTTCCCTAGGCAGCATAAAAGTAATCATTTTCGCAATAATATATTTATGAGTACATACACCTTCAGGCCATGTTTGGTACTTCAAACATCAAACACAATGTTCCAAAATATGTGACAGAAGTCAGTGAACTTGCAGCATTATTATGTACAAAATTAATTAACGTTTTGTCTGTCCGAGGCATTTCATTTTTTAATTTCAGATTTGAGCTCATGAAAAAGAGTATCAAGTAGTTTTTGTTCTCTGAGGTGTAATCCAATTTTTTTTTTTTTGATATTTCATAAATTATTTGTGTTCACGTTTGGGCAATGTTCTAAAATGTAAAACTAGCAATTTATTAAGAAACATTTCTGTTTTTTCTTTATCCCCCCCCCCCCCCCCCTATATTCAAAATAAAGCATATTTTCTTTGTAATAATTAGAATTATATCCTCCATATTACTTTCCGTCTGTTATTCTTTAGTAATATTCTGAAAAAAAAATATTCTCAGTGATACCATCCCACAAAAAGTGACATCATTTTGCTGGGAAACCAACAGCAGAAACATAAATACAAATTAGCAGTGGATATGTTGAATTCTGTGATATTTTGTGCTATTGTTGTTTTTCTCTCAAAAAATCCACACTAAGTGATAAAAATATCACATCTCCAATATATTGTTAAATTTGCATCCTGCATAAACATGCACATCGCAATAGGACAAAAAGATGCATGCTTGTATGTATTAGTGTCCGCATTCTCTACCACCAGAGATTATAGAGTTATAGAGATTGAGTGGTACTGCTTAAATGAAAGACCCACAGCTATTCCTGAATGAGGAATGGTTCTCAAGGTTAGAATTAAAGTTTTATGTATCAGATTCTGTAGAGCTGCCCAAACCTCCTGATTCTCTTGTTTTTGTTTTCAAAAGGTTTAGTTTTGTTAAACTGCAATTACAGAAATATCTGTACATTTTGGTGAAATCTGACCCTGAAATCGGTAGATCTGACCCTAAAGAGACATGCTGATGCATTTAAAATTAAATGCAAAGTCCGCTAATGGAGTCAGCGAAGGTGATGTGATATAAGGAGATTTGGTTCGGAAACTTCGGAAAGATATTCAGGGTCATGTAACCACAACAGGAAAGGTTATTGTGAAATAAAGACAAATGCACCCTCTCATTTTTGTTTTGATGGGAGCCTGTACAGCTAAGGTTGAGCAGTATTGCATTGAAAGATTAACAACAGAGCTCAAAAGTGGTCTCCCACTCAGCGGCCTTGTCCCCGGAAGTGTTTTCCCAGTCTTTTTCTCCAAAGTCATTTAAAAAACTTTTACGTAGTTTTTAAGAAATTGTTAAAACTTTTGCCATGACCCAAACCAATCAAAATTAAAAGCTTTGATATGAAGCAAAGTAGTTATGTCTTTTATGACTGAATTAAGTATGTATCCCATGAAGCATTACTTATCAGATCATTTTATTAAGTATACAAATATATTTTAAGTATGTAACACAATATTTAGATATAATTACAGTAAAAATTTTCAATTTAAAGTGAAGTAAAAACTTACCATACATAGTGAATTTTTGCAAGTAAAAACTATAAATTACTGTATTTTGTAATACTAATTATACTGTAATTTGCTGTGAAAAACAGTAAAAGGACATTCCCCAATGTTTCTGTGTGACAACTTGTTTTGTGGTATATTTTCTAGTTGATTACATTATTTTAGTGTTGTGTGTTATCCTAATGTTTATCTTCATTTGTGTCCATGTGCATGGTTTTGTTGCAAACACTTAAGATGAACTTTGATTCATCACATGGCATTCAATTTTACTACCTGTATTGTTAATGCGGTTATCAATACATTTCAAGTTAAAAGCAGATTTTGATAGCTCAAGTACAATGGTACAGTATATTAACCTTACATCACTTAATGAAACCTAGAGTTATATGTTGTAAAATAAACAGACACCAATGTTACATCTCGTAATATCTGAAACATTATATATTTTAAATTTAACAGGTTACATTTTACAGTTTAGGGATACTCGATTAAGTCATTTGCAATTTCTTTTCCATGTTGGAAATTATTACTATTAATTCCTGTGGAGACTTCTCCTACAAATAATTTTCTTGAACTAAAATCGAAACACTTAACACTGAATCTCAGAGCTCACAGTAGGTCTGTTTTGAAAGGTTTATACTGTAAAGTAGCGTAAAAAAGAAGAAACATTCTCTGAGGAAAATTAGTGTGATTTTTATAAATGTGGAGCCCTACTGCTGCGCTCTCTTTCTTTACACTGTTCCTAGTACAATCTGTTCTCTTTGCCTCCACCAGATTCATACAAAAGCATCCCTAATATAATACATTTGGCCTTTTGTGATTGAATCTGTTGATAAATTTGACAATGTGATTTCAAGTCAGATCATTAGTTCTGCTACTATAGACAGTTGTAAAGAGTGCCTTTTTAATGGAAAAAAATATGAAAAAAAATTTCTGAGCTGATGGCCGTTCAATCCAAATATTGATGATGCATAACTACATATTTTGTTTGTTGTCTGAACTATTTCATAAAATGGTGCCACAGTGATCTGTAAGTGGCAAATTGAAACAGCAAGTTGTCTATAATGTCTATATTTAAAGTAATTATGAGCCTAAAAAAGCAGCACAGCAGCAGCTCATTAATGCTGAATAAAGCATTACTTCATCCTTGTTTAGAGGATAGATCTGATTAAATTAAAAGGAAAGGTTGCTTAGGAAGAAAGAAAAAAATTGTACAAATGAGATATCCTTACCAGAGCAAAGCCCTTACAGTTGCTGCAGAAAGTAAAGGCCTTCTGGGACTTCTGTGTCTAGGTCAATGCCGGGCAAATTGATCCCATAGAAAGTCTGCAGATTAAAAAAAAAACAACAAAAAAAAAAAAACAGCTTTACCCAGATTCTCCATCACGCTTTGCTCTCAGGCTTTCTGTGATCAATTAGTCTCCTGCATCGCATGTGAATCAATTAGGGTTGGCATAGTTAAAAAAGCAGACTTAATGACAGCAGGTTGCATTTCTGAGATGAGGGCAGGGCTTCTGCTTTCCTGCTATTTTCCTTTATTCCCTACATCCTATAAGACACATTCCCCAGTGAAATCAATGGATTCACAGCGTTCTTGATGCACCTCTAAGTCTAGTGTGTAAGTGTCCTAAGACATAATGAGATTGATAATTCTTCCCTATATATGAATATAGCATGAAAAATTATTGACAATTTTAACTAGTGAGCTGTGATGAATGAATGAATGAATGAATGAATGAATGAATGAATGAATGAATTAAAAAAAGGATAGCATAGCAGATCTGTTTTTATAGGGTCACTGGCATAAATAAATCCATATAAATTAAATGCGGAAAAAATATTCACTTAGAAATTGCTAGTAAATTTCACAAACAATTACAATGAAACAGCAAGTAACACATTGCATAAATTGTAAACATTTTGTTGAAAAACGAAGTATTTTCTCGTATATACTCAAATAATCTTTTATTTACAACTCTGAAAGTAATTTTTTAGTGTACACTGATTATAACTTGAAAAATACTTACCTTATTGCAGTCACTCACCTAGCGGGTTGCAAAACAAATAAATAAACAAATAAATTTGAGTGAGTGAATGAATGAATAAATAAATAAGAATGGATGAATGAACACCGGTGTGCTCTTATAGGGTCATAGGCAGCAAAATTCAAATAATTAAATACAACTACACTGAAAACAAATTTAGAATTTTTTGAAAATGCTCTGAAATTTAACAAACAGTTACAGCGAAACACATTGAAATTGTAACACATTGAATTAAATGTAAACTTTTGAAGCAGAAGAGCTTAAGTAGTATTTTTTCTAATAATCTTTAATTTACAACTTCAAAAAAACAAACAATAATTTTCAGTGTAATAACACAATACTTTAATAGTTGAGATAGCAAAATAAATGGATGAAAATAAAGTGAAATTAAAATAGAGGTAAAAGTCTCTGGTTACGCATGTAACCACGGTTCCCCGAGAGGGAGCCCACACTGTGTCATAGTGGACACTATGGGGAATGCCTTCAGCATAGTGTCCAGTAGAGCAGGGGTCGGCAAGTAAGTTTGGCATTGGGCCAAAAAGAAAATTTTTTGCCACCAGATGGTGGGCCAGAACATAGTCAAAGGATAATTTAAGAAATTAATTATGAAAAATGCAACTACAATTGCCTGTGACATACTGTTACAGTGTCTTTTGTAACTGTGAGCTGTTATTCGGAGTTAAATCCTGTGGTAGGACAGTCATTAACAAAATGTCACATTTGTGTGGCGGTGACAGGCAGAGTAGCCTTTGTGAGCGGAGTGGAGCGTCAACAATTTCCCCTCCGCGCTCCGGGCATTTAATAACTCCGCTCCGGGTTCACCATTTCCCGCTCCCGCTCCACCTCATGCTCACTGAAATCAGAAACACCGCTCTGCCTTTGCTCCGTGGCTAAAGTATTTCAGTATCACTGTTCATAGGCCTATATTAAAGAATAAAATAATAAAAAAGATTGTTTCAACTTGGCTTATTGGAACAATAGTGTGCAAACTTTTTTTCTTACCACATGACAAGCTAATTACATGGTTGTCAGCATTAAAAGGCATAATTGCTGCTTTTTGTGGTGCAATTTTTGATTTTTTTAGTGGTGAAAATATCTACGTTGTCAGTTATTTTACCTATGGATAGATGCATTTCTTACAGATTGAAAGATTACATTTGTTTGAATGCATTATTGAGAGAGCGATTGCGTGTGAATAAGTGTTGTAGTAGTTGTTTAAATTATGTTTTCAGCTCAAAAGGATCTAGAAGGAACAAACTAATTCCTTGAGAACTATTAACTTCCCGCTCATGTCCATTGCCGTCATTCACATTCTTTCTGATTTTAGTGATCCTTCTCTATCAAGCTAGCTAAATATTTTAAACTTGTGAATTCTTGCTAAATATGCAGTTATATTACGGCCGGGTCGTTGGCATGAATTGTACTCGTGATGGAGTGGTGGTGGAGTGAGTGAAAACCATGCCGCTCCGACTTTTAAAAATCACACCGCTCCACTCGTGCTCCGCTCACATAGCCTACTCTGGTTGTGAGTAGGCTAACTGTTGCTGTCATGACAGATCTATTTCAGAACCAGCCACTATCAAAATAATCTGATTGCGGGTGCGGGCCAGATATTATTGCTGGTAGGCCACTTTTGGTGGTGCAGTGCGAGTTCCCTTGAAGGGGAACATCTTGGGTTATGCATGTAATGATGGTTCCCCGAAGGGGAACGAGACATTGCATCCTCTAGTGGACTCTACGCTGATGGCATTCTCCATAGTGTCCACTACAGGACGCAGTGCGAGCTTCCTTAAAGGGGAACTGCTTCCCATATCTCACTCTGGTTAAAAACTTCTGCTTTATATTACAAGTAGATTTTATACTCGACACTGTAGTAAATAAAAGCTGTTAAATGCTCAAAACACTGTTTGAATTCTTCATAAAAAAAACATTTTAGTTGCCATTTTTAGTGCTATATTGATGTTTCTCCCACAGGTCTAAGTTGTCTGTCGCTGTCTATCTTCACAGTAGAATTATTGATCACCGTCAATACGTGGTCAATTTTCTCCATTTTACTCTTGTACTCCAGCCAGTTGCACTCTGTTCAAAGGGAAGGATGCCATCCACCAAGCTGTGCAGAGTGAAAACATCTGAAGTGCCAGAAATATTTAATGGCCTGTTTTGATTATCAATGCTTCCCCCCTCCCCCCATATCTCATGAGTCTTAAATAGCAACTGAGAGGCAGTAATTAGTGAGAAAAAGGAGAGATAATTGGGTTTAGTATACATAGTTACAAGGAAGTAGTTTAGTTGCAGGAATCTTGTGTCTGTCAGAGAGCCAATTAATGGCATCCGACTGGATCCAAACATCCTTTGTAGAAACTGCTGCGAAGTCAGTGCGTAAATGAGTTGCATTTATGTTTTGGAAATACATCGAGGAAGCCATAGTGGACGTGAAAGGTTATTTTGATGGAAGTGTAAGAAATTATGTGGACAGTAAAGGCTTTTTAAAATGCTGTGTGCAACACTTACTCCTCTTCTTCTAGGATAAGGAAAGTTGGACAGTCTTGAGCTGCTTACATAATAAAATAGGCTTTTAAGATTCAAGGAAGGCTTTACAGCATGGCAATAAATAACACATTTTGTATTGCCCTGGAAAAAAATGGACGTTTACTATATTTGGAACACAGTACACCTGCTCAGATTCAGCTCATAAATTATACCAACTTGCCAGCTTAGCATTTTTATAAGCTAGACTCACCTGGAAATGTCTAGACTCACCAGAACAGAAAATACATGTATGACACACATTTTTTCAGTCTTTTACGTGCTTATTTTTAGTGAATTAATCATACTGTTTGTAAAACTATTGTAATTCTGTTATCACTTACAGCCCTCATATCATTCCAAATCTGTATGGCTTACTTTCTAGCATAGAACATAAAAAAGGTATTTTACAGAATGTCCATGCTGCTCTTTTACAATCAAAGCAATGGCCAGGGACTATTTATCTTAAATAATAATAAATAATAAAAACCCTGCGAAACCCACAATATTTCAAGTCTACTGAAGCTATACGTCATAGTAAAAAAATAGGCAAAAAATTACCATTAGACAAACAAATCAATGCCGTTTTGTCATTTACATACATCAAGATGTTCCAAATTTGAATATGTGCATCTGCAAATGTGATTTTAGAAGTTACTTTACTTTTTTAATGTTTTTAATGCCTATTGGAGATGAATCGATAAAATCAGTAAAATTAAACAATAATGTTGACTAAAATATTATTTTGTATGAAATATTTGTTGCTGTATGTTTAATTTTTATAATAATTATTAATACCATAATTGACAGATAATCAACAGATTACTGTGTATCAAAATAATCATTAGTTACACTCCTACTCGCTTACAAATAAAGGTTCTTTATTGTCATTGATTGTTCCATGATGAACTTTTAACATCCATGGAATCTCTATTGTATAAAAGATTCTTTATGGGAAAAAGTTCTCTAACTGTTTAAAACGTTCTTCACACTAAGAAAAGAACTGTTCACTCCAATGTTATTTGATTGTTCTTCTGCCACAACGCTATGAAAAGCCCGTTTTGAACCTTAATGTTTTAGGAATGTACTGTGAATTACATATTACACATTTGATTCCAAAAAATATAAATGTCCAAACAACCAAGAACCCTCCACATTTCAAAAACATTCCTTTATTATAAATAAATTATTTGTATAAAAAATTGAATTGGCATGCTTCAACCATGGCATTTGCACACTCACAACCCGAGGTTATAGACCAGAGTAGCCAATACAAGAGACAAAGGCATTTTCCAATGCAGGTCTGACACTGTGGGACAAGAATGAAAAATTTCCACAACCACAAAATACTTACAATTAGAATAACATGTAGCATGGTCGACTCCAATATTTGTTCTGTTTCTTTAAACTGTGTTTTTTTCTCTTACCCTTTTCCAGTGTCCCATTTTAGCGGCTGCCCATGTAAATGGCAGCTTTTGTCTCCTTTTTTTTTTTTTTTGGATGGCCGCCTAGGCTTTCTTATAAAATATCCAGGAAAAAAAGTCCAAGAGTCCATCCTCTTGTGCACAAACAACACTGATGTCTCATGCTTGGATTCCAGTCATTGGATCCTGTTTTGTCAGAGCCAGCCAGATCCATGCCAAACCATTTTCAGGATGTGCACTCATATGGCATGATTGGTGTAGCTGACGTAGGTTGTTTTTGTGGACGGTGCTGAAAAAGGAAACAGCCAGTTAAATAAAACAGCAGTGTATCAGGACAGAAAAAAACAACAAAATCACTGCAAGAGATGAGAGAATTGTGGTATACTGAGTTAATTCGGTTTGATTCTGAGTGACCATCAGAATGAAATTTCCACTTCATTTCATGGACTGAAAATTATTTTTTGTCTTGCTTTCATCTAAAAGTGGGATGGAACAATTGAGAAAGTAATAACATTCTTTTGTCACGTCTTTATCTTGTGCCTTTTTGCAGAAAAGCTCTGGGCAGTGACATGTCATTCTCAAGAAGCCATTATAAAAAAGGATTCATGGCAATGAAATAAAATCAAAACGAACACTTATTTCAGACATTATTCACTCAATTTTTGCAAACAGAAAATATGCATCTATACTTTCTGCCATCATTCACCCTTACAGTATGTTGTTACAAATCCATATGAATTTCTGGTAACACTTTACAATAAGGTTCATTAGTTAACATTAGTGAACAACATTAGTAAACATGAGATTGAACAATACTTCTGCAGCATTTATTAATCTTAGTTAATGTTAATTTCAGCATTTACTAATGCATTATTAAAATCACAAGTTGTGTTTGTTAACATTAGTTAATGCACTGTGAACTAACATGAACAAACAATGATCAACTGTATTTTCATTAACTAACATTAACAAAGATTAATAAATGCATTGTTCATTGCATGTTCATGTTAGTTAATACATTAACTAATGTTAATAAATGACGCATTGTAAAGTGATGCCGAATTTCTATCTTCTAAAGGTGAGTTTTTGAACAATATCTGAGCACCGCTTGATAATATTATTAAAAAGTGAAGGCCCTAAAATGATGAAAAAATGGCTCATATGACTCATACACTATATTCCAAGTCTTTTAATAGTTTGTGCCACAATCAGACTAAAATTTAATGGACAAATAGTTATTTTCAATGCATTGTTTGAACCAGTTCATAAAACTGGTCTGAAATATTTGTTTCATGGTGCATTCAAAGAGACCGCATGAAACGAGAGCACATTATTAAACATTTCACATTTGTGTTTCAAACAAGACAGAAAGTTCAGGGTTTTTAAACAACATCAGGTTCAGTAAATTATTCATTTTTGGGTGATATATTCCTAAACTATGCCAATAATCTCTTAAAGTGATAGTTCACCCAAAAAATGAAAATTCTCTCATCGTTTATTTACCCTGAAGTTGTTCCAAACTAAACAGTTGATGGTAGCCATTGACTTCCATAGTATTTTTTTTCCCATACTATGGAAGTCTTGGTTACCTCAACTGTTTGGTTACCCACATTCATCAAAATATCTTATTTTGTGTTCAACAGGAGAAAGAAATTTAAACAACAACTCCAGGGTGAATGAATGTTGACAGAATTTTCATTTTTGGGTGAATTATCCCTTTAAGGCTCAGTCACAATTATGGTTGTTCAGCGAATTTTCACAGGCGAAAACCATTTTAATAGGAATCAACAATTTCTTGTGAGGGCGAAAGATTTCTTCCATGCAGATTTCACCGCAGGTTCAAGTTGGTCACATGGATTCATCGTGTTGACAAGCTGTCCAGTTTAAAAGTTCATACATTTCTACACTAACTACAACAAACAATGCACCTTTTTTACTTGCAAAATTTCACTAATGTGACTTTAACATTTAAAGAATTGTCCTATTAATTGGTCCACAATGCTACTAATGACTAATACCTGTACAGAACTGACTCAAAATACTTATAAGCATATTTAATGTTGCTTAAAAAGACAGTCATGCAGCATTTACAGTACACAAATTAAATATACTGAGAAACACCAAAATGCGTTTGTCCTCCAAATGGCATTCTCTGCTTATTCATTACATGCCACATTTGACTCTCATTACGAACTGGCCCAGTGTTAGAGCCCTTTAGCAGAAGGGTCACGGCACATTAGTGAGGGTCTGAACATTTGCATTAACTATTACACAGTGCTGTGGACCTGTGCATGCTGACCTTGCCCTGGCTAATGATCAGATCCTTCATGTAAATGGTAACAACACATTGGCTGCTGAAATACAGTCTGCTGCCATGAGCTTGTAGCCAGTAATTCAGATTCCCTCAGACATCATTTTATATGAGATGTGAATCAAGCCTAAATGTTCCATCTAGTGTTAGCGTCAGACAATGCAGGCAGCATAGCTAATGAATTAGCAAAGATACTCTAGTGAATGCATCCTTATCTGCTCCATTTACTCACAATAAAAAGCTTCAGATGACAAGATAAATACCAAAGAGAGAAAGCAATGCAAACACTCTAGAATAAGAGTTATCAGTTCATTAGCACAAAGATCATGCACAGCTTAGCCACCATTAAATGAATAGTTCACCCAAAAATTATATTTCGGTTCATAATATATTATATGTTTACTTTTTTAAATAAATGAATGTAATATATGTGGGTATATATATATATGTTTTAAAAATCTAGTTTAAAACTAAACTTGTATTTATGTTGGTTTAAAAAAACTACTATATTATTTTAAATTTTTTGTTTTGTTTTGTTTAAATGGCTCTAAAAATGTAACCATCTAAGTAATGACATATTTTTAGAGCTTAAATACAAGTGTGTACACATTATTTTTGTATTTTTCTTTGGTAAACAATATTATAAGCATTTTTACAAATATGTTGGCTTATTAATTTGTAAATATAAATGTTTTAGGGAAGTGCACCATTCACACCAAGAGCACCCAAAAATCTATTTAAATAAAAAAAATATGTAATTTATAAAAAAAAATTATGTTTAAATATCTGAGACAGTGGTTCTCAACTGGGGACCTCAAGATGGCTTAAAATGATTTAGAGTAAGATCGAGGGAAAAAACACATTAAAATAACAAAACCAAAAACAACATTTTTAATTGGTAATTGGTTGTAATTTGGTTAAAAACCAGGGTTCCCACAGTCCTGGACAAGCCATATACAGTAAATTTAAAACTCCACGGGTAGTTTATAATGAATGTACATTTCTCTAGTTATGCCAAGCTCTAAAATATTTTACCAGGTAGAAATTATGAGTGAAAAATATTTGAAGAAAAAAACCCTTATCATGAATGATGAATGTCATGTAAATTCATTGGTTAAAAACAGTGGAAACCTTGAAGAACATTTGGCTCTGAAAACGTCTGGAATCCTGAAATTTAATTTACATAAACTAGGAGTGTTGGATCTTCCAGCATCTTGTGGGCAATGGAGGACCTTGAGGTTGAGAACCATAATAAAATATTAAGCGAAAGGTTTTCTTTTCAAGAATTTCTGTCTTTTAATGAGGCTCTTTCCACCTTTAGGATATCAAGAGATTTTTATAACCTTGAAATTGTTTTACTTTGTACCCCCCCGAAAAATCTCAAAATGAATTTTAATAGAAAAATTTAAATACATGAATTGCATTTTTAAATAAATTAAGAAAAAAAAAGCATCATGTCATTGATCCACGTGCCACATTAACATTAACAAACTGTGCTTGATAGAGAAGACGTCTGTACTCACTACTATTGTCCACACTCTCACAGAGCTCGGTTTTCACCTCTCCATTGGGCCGTTCACTGGCCAGCTGGCTGAGCTTGTTTGTCATGGTGGCAGCGGTGACGATGGCCTTGAAGCTGCGCTTGTGTTTGGGCACGTTTTGTTCCGGGTGCAGGATAATGATGTAGACTTTGGGCATGTAGAGCATTCCCAGAGACACGGACGCACTCAGGCTCAGAGAGACGGTCAGTGTGGCAGTTTGAATGTACATCTGGAGAGAAAAGAAGAGGGCGATGTCAATGGCTACAGTATGGGTGACAAAACGGCGTCGCCCTGTAGGCAACAAAAGTTCTAGTTTAAAAAACAAAAACAAAAAAAACATTTTCTGGCTTATAAATGTCCCAGAGCTACAGCTACACTTGGTTTCTTAATCTTTCATCGAAATAACTTTCTTCACCTCTGATGTGACTTTCTTCTTTCACTCATGTAACCAAGGCCAAAGCAACTAGATCTTTACATTTTTCTGAAGTGGTGCTTGTCCACATTTGTCACAGCAAAACAAAATGTTTTATTTGCTCATTGCAATATGGTTGTTTTGGGTGGTTATAAGGCAGTTGTTTTAGTGTTAGATGGTTGTTTTTAATGCTACATGGTTGGATTTATTGGCTGGATTTATTAAACATTATTAAACTTAACTTGTTATTAAATAAAATTTTCTTCCTTAAGAAAAAGGGAAGAATATTTTGTATTCCAAAAAATGCTTCTTAAGAACGTTCTTTTATGATCTTGTTCTTGTACTTAAAGCAAAACCTAAGAAGAATTCATCTTCTTCAAACGAATCCTATTAAAAATGACCAAAAATAACTTTTTAAAGTTAAAAAACATGATGCAGAGTGCTGAACCCCTGCCAAGCCATTCTGAAAACCTCTTAAGAATTCTTCAAGGATTGCACTTATGAACATTCTTACTAACTTCTCGGAAATAATTTTAAGAATAACTTCTTCATGAATCCAGCTGCTGGATTAAGATCATCCTTAAGTGCAAGTCTATGGGAATTTCTGCATTTGTTTTATTTGTCCTCCAGGTTATATAAATTGTTAAATGGCAATGGCACACCTCTCCACAACAAGCCGCTTAATGTATAATTCACATTTAAAGCACTTGGATGAGTCGTGCACCAATTTGGGTTAGGGATTTGTTCTATGCTAATGTAAGATAGATAGTTACATAACAAGTGACGAGTTATTGTTAATATTATTATGTTCGTGGTTTATTAAGTTAGAATGTACCTCAAGATCAGGTCTCAATCCATTTTGGCGCACTCCAGTCATATCTGATTTCAATAATGCTAACGTTTGCAGATTCACAAAACTTGAACCTAGGATGCAACTACACTCACCGAGCAAGACAATTTCAAACGTCGATTCATCCTTGCCCACATCTGAGAGTTTGATAAATGGCTAACCTCGCTAACAAATATATTACGGCTTTCCTTACCTTAGTGCGAGTGATCAGTAAGCTAACGAGCTGTAAATGATAACATATGCCTGCTGTGGGTGAAGCAGATGATAAAGCTCTTCATGTTTATATTAAGAGAAATGGGGTGCTGAGAATGAATGAGCACAGGTTTTTAGGTCAGGGAAGGAGAATCTAGAGCACCGCAGGAGGGTGTCACTCCGTACTACTGCTTAGATGGGACTGAAATCAAATTAACTGTATTGCTTAGTACTGACGTGGGCAAAGAGGTAAACACATCAGCAGAGGATTTCATGTACTCTCTCTTCGAGACAACAGAACGCTGCCATCCTGTCAAGGAAATTTGACTGCGCACAATGCTCACTGAATCTCCCTTTGAATTGTAATTTAATTCAAGTCTAACCTTGTGACCCTGCTACCACTCTTTTGTGCAAGTCTCCATACTGCCAGACAGTAGAAGGAATGACACTCACTGAAAAAGAAAATTGAGAATGCACTATAGCAGCTGTTGCAAAAGAAGTACTGCATTTTAATTAAAACAAGCAAAGGAGTTTGATGCCTTTAACATTTCTTCAAGATTGGTGATGTATTTTAGCTAGACCCTCTGTTGAAAAAAAATTATGTCAGGTTTATGGATGGTTTTAAAGGGGTTTTGGCAAATTCTGTCCGGACTGGGATACTATCTTGCAGACCATCTAAATTGGCTGAAAACACCAGCTAGACTAGCTTTACCAAGCTGTGAGACCATCAAAAACCAGTTAAGGCCAGCAAAGTAGCTTAGGTTGGCTTAAGATGGCCTTTTCAATACTGTAATCAATGTAAAATATAGTCTGATTTAAGCTAAAAAAGCTGATTATTTGGGCAATAGCTGCCTGATGAGGCTCCTGAATGACTTGCTTTCAAGAAGACTTTGATATTTTTTCATGTCATGTCAAATGTCATATATCTATGGAGCCCCTAAGGGGACGTGGTGATGGGAAGAATATGAGACTGGAGAAAAAATTATATTTCAATGTTTTTGAGTTCACTTGCAAAAGTATTGCATTCCCCCAAGAAACTTTGTTTCCTTGCAAAAGCATTGAAATAAAGTTTTTCCTCAGCTCATATTATTTTCTTCACAAAAGGTTTGAGAGCAAAATGCAAAGTTTCTCAGAGGGAACGCAAAAGTTTTGCAAGAGAACCCAGAGGTGCGGTGGAACAAAAAAGTTTTGCAACGGACCATCTCGGGTTACTCTGCGTTCCTATAGTGTCCACAAGATGATGCAGTGCGAGTTCCCATTCGAAGGGGAACATCTTGGTTTACGCATGCTTGGTTCCTCGAGAAGAGGAATGAGACACTATAGCCTCGTTCAGACTGTCAGCCCAAATCCAATTTTTGTGCAAATCCGATTGAAATCAGATTCCATCCGGATATGCACAAAATCGGATTTGGGCTGACAGTCTGAACGAGGCTTAAGTCCTCTTGTGGACACTATAGAGACGCAGTGCGAGTTCCCATTCGAAGGGAAACCCAAAGTTTCTTGGGGCAATGGAAACGTTTGTGAGAGAATGAAAACATTTTGTGAAAGAACCCTAAAGATCTCGGAGGAACGCAAACGTTTTGGGAGAGAACGCAATCATTTTGCGAGGAAACCCAATGGTTCTCAGGGGAACACAAAAGTTTTGTGAGAGAAAATTCAAAATCACTGTAACATAATTTTCCTTGCATCTCATTATTTTCTCATTACCATGTCCCTTTAGGGGCTCCATATACTGTATATCACATCATAAAGTGTAGCAGAAACTAATTCCAGAAGCTGAAAAATGGTTCAATTAAACATTTCCCTTTCTTTGTGTTTTCAGTTAGCCATTAGCAAGCTAAAAGCTCGGCCTGTTATCTTAGCATAGTGCTAGATGCTTAAAAATCTCCCATGCTTAGTTTACTCTTTCTTAAGCCCAAAAGAATACTTCAGTTTTGACACAAATGCTTTATATATGCTACAGTCAATCACATAGCCTTATTATAACTGTAAAAATGTTGCGTTTATCTTTCAACTCCCTCACACAATCTCTTTTCAGTGCAGACATTGTTGTCTCCAGTAGATTGTTGTTGTTTTTCCATCTCATCCATTTCTTTTTTGACTGTCAATCAATAAGCAGTTGCCAATTTGGGCTTGACTCTACCCTTACAAAAATTAACCATGGTTTGCTTTGCCATACTTCCAATGTTACTGTACCACTAGGATGAAACGATTTTTATAAAGCATTCCTCATTTGTATGCCACTGTGGATAAAAGCGTCTGCCAAATGAATAAATGTAAATGTAGGCTATTTCAGCTATACCCATTAATAACAGGTGCATCAAAATCAAGCACAAAGCCATGCAATCGCTGCAGAAAAAAACATTCAAATCAAATGAATGCTGCTTAATTGTATATATTTTCAGCAAAATTAGCACAAATACATCAGGAATATATTGCATACCCCTATAGTGTCTCCTGAAAAGCACTTGAGTGTGTTTTTATATTTTATGTGCCTATTGTAATTCACAGCGTCAGTCAGCAATACCAAAACAGCAGGGGTAAGAAAAAGAAAACACACTCTCAAAAAGCCAAACGAAGAAGTAAACTCCATTTAACTAAAGATCTTTGGGGAGCTTAAGTGGTTTAAAAATCAATGCCACAGCATGCGAGCGGTGAACGAATAAACACAACCAACTATATATAAACTGGAACTCATTCAAAATGTCCGTAAAACTGCAGATGACTCATCTAACTCTAATTACCCCCGGCAGGCATCCTTTCCTCATCTTTTCATCTGTTCCCCTCTATTCAACTACACTGCAATGTTAAGTGAGGTTACTGACAGAAAAACCGATTGGTATAGTTCCTTCCTTCACTCCAGGACGTTTAACACAAGCAATCCCAATGCTAATGTACAATCGGCTCCCTTCAATGAGGAAATGCACAAGTATGCTGAAGAAACAGGACCATTACTGCAGAAAATAAGCAGAAACGAGGAGGCGCAAGGTTCAAATTACACGCCATGCAGCTGTAAAGAAATGTCTGAGTTTTAATGAGCATAGAGTGAGGAGATGTGAATAAGAGAGACATGCCTCAATAAAATACTCATATCTGTGTCCTCATATTGCGGTTACTCATTGCAATAATCTTTTTAACATCAGTGAGGGCGAAAGAAATAAGCCCAGGAGAGATAAGGGAAACGGGAAATACGCTCGGCGGATTTCTTTCCATTTGGACTCTTTTGTCATGCGGTGGAATGAAAAAAAACGGTCTGATTTGAGGAAAACAATTTCCTCTTTTACATAACTTTTAATTTAATGCCACCCTGAGGGCCAGCTGTTTACCACAATGGTTGTTTTCATAGTGTTTGTTTCTCAAAATGAATGCTAGAGTGCTTTTATGTTAAATTCTGCGGTTCCGCTAATCCCTCGTGTATGTGAAGCCACCTCGCTGAGTGAAAATAGCCTATCATAACTCACTTATGCTAATCTGACTGAGATATGCTATCAAGCAGATGATAATTAAACACTGGAAAAGCTGAGAGGAAGATTTTGACATTTTGTACTATATATAGGCTAAAACGCTTGATAGTTTGCTCATCTAAAACATTATGTAAAATCAGGCTAAATGACACTGCAGCTCAATGAAAAACCTGTATAATTAAACGAGTACGATGACAAAAGCCTTACATTTGATAGCCAGAAATATACTGTATGTAAACAGAGACACAAAGGCTTGACCAATGCATTGTGTTGCGTAACTACAATGTTAACAAACTTGTGAGAAACCTGACTAGTGAAGAAGACAAGCTGCACTATAGCACCCCATGTGGCTAATCTTGGTTTACAGTGCATACTTGTGTTGGATTGTGCAGAACACAACATGTGAAATTATGCTTGTATCCTGGCAGATCTACTGGAAGGTTTTTGCGGATTAAGATCCACTGTCTATTGTTAATAGTGTAGCGATGTATGAAGCACAGTTCACAAATTCACTTTCAAACCAAACAGCTTTCTGTTGGTCAACTTAAACCTGTTGCGAAATTTGCACGTGGACATGTTTCCTGATGCGTGGATTGCGTGGATCCCAATTAAAATTACCTGTATTTCACCAGCAAAAAAATTACTGAACAACAACAGATGTGACTGAGTGTGGTGTTTTAATGAAAGTTCAGTGCTTACCTGTGTTTGTTATTCCTAAGAGGATGTTATAGCCTATATGCAACACCATTTTCTAAAAACTGAAAACTTTTTAAGCATTTTGGCCATTAATTTACATGAAAACAGTGGCCTTAAAACTCAAACTTTTGAAAATGGGTTTCATAGTGCATGTTTTTGAAAACAATATCAATATCATCAAATATAAAAACTCGACATCATGCACATGCGTATTACTTCATGTGTTTAGTCAATAATTAACAACCAAAACAAAAGAACCACACAGCTGGTGAATATTTTTTGCCATGTTGACCAACTGAAAGCTGCTTTCTTAGGGTACATTTACACAACAAAATTTGCCCAACAACGGTAATTGTGACCACACCTTAATATTTGGGGCTTAATTAATATTTTAATTATTTGGGCCAGTTTTACTAAGCAGGGCAAATTAGCGTGAGAGCGCAATTCCAAAACAGTGCAGATGGGTGTGGAAATTTCTGCGGGTGAACTACTTACAAAGAGCAAATTAAAGAACACAGATGCAACATCTCATTTATATACCAAGCGCAGCACAAATTAGCGTAGTTGCAAATAAAGAACAAAGAAATAAAGACATTGAATAGAACCAGAGGCCAAAATATATAAAATTTTGATAGACCTGGTATTGCGTGACTCCTAGTTGAGGGTTCCAAATCCTGAAGCAAATAAAAAATAACATGACTTGGCGAATGATATGTTCGGATAATGTGTTCTTCTGGCATTCAAAATAAATTAATACATGTGGAAAAAATCCTCTCACTTCTACCACGTGCTCTCTGATCTCTGCCTCCTCCTAGTAACAATAATTGCAGCCATTTCAAGCGCAAAATAGTTTTTTGGGGAGTTAAATAATAAAGTAATTTGACGAGCGCAAACGTTAGTAAAACGCATTGCGTGATTCATTTGAATACTCTCCTCCCATAACTTTTGCGTCTGAAAGGGAAACTCCAACAAATGCATATTCAATAAGGTCAGGCACTAAAATGACTATGACTTTTCAGCGCTAATTCTTCACTGCGAGTCTTTAGTAAAACCTGACAGTACTATTTTAACGACAAAAAACGGTTTGCGCTGGCGCAAGCTGTTAGTAAAACTGGCCCATAGTCTTTGCACGTTCCTCTTGTAAACAGTGGGCGGATTCTCATGTGTGACCATCCCAACATAAATACGTTACTCGAGAGATTGTGAACTAAACCGAGCTATATGAAGTAGGTATAGTAGGTAAAAGTTTTTCATTTCATTTCATTTTAAAAATGACTGATCGCTTTAGAGAAGAACCTTAATTGTTGTTTGGGGTCGTGAAGATTATGTTAATGCTGCCCATATATATTTGGACCGTCAAAAATGATCTATGTTGAGCCCTGTTTACTTGCATTAGATGGAGAAAAATCCTGGAATGTTTCCCTCAAAAATATTAATTCCTCTTTGGCTGAAGAAACAAAGTCTTACACATCTTGGATGGCTTGGGGGTGATTAAATAATCAGGAAATTTGTCGGCGCACTGCCCACAAGAAACCCTCTAAATGTTAATAGGGTGAGGTAATTAGTGCATGTAATCCAGATACATTGAGTCTTGGTGCTCATGTGGATAACCAAGGTTCAAGTCTGACCCATGACATGTTCTCAACCAATTATTAACTTTGATTTCATACTGACCTATTGTACACTCTCTAGTGTCAAGGATGAAAAAAACTAATACCTAAAGTTTTAGCATTTGCTGCATTCAAAACACATACTGAGGTGTATTTGAAACTGCTAACCCCCTCTCGTCATTTTCAATAGGTTGGCACAATGGATTACAAACAATTCAGTTCATTGGAAGGTATTTTGTCTGCAAGGGAAACTATCCAAGGGATAATCTATTGGAATGAGTTTCATGCATGTCACATGCCGGGAACATTTTAAGCGGGAAAATGCCAATTCGATCAGTGTCAATGTGCTTCAACTCCCTTTTGCTAAATACTGCATTGAATCGCTCCATGAGCTATTTCTGTGTTGCATGCACAACTGGATTCAACAGCATGTCAGGCTTTTCACAGGTATGTTGCCTTCAAAAATGTCTCTGCTCAGCAGTAGATTTAGAACATAGCATTGGTGTCCAAAATACAGGTTTTAAAGCTGTAAGGTTACTAAATGTTGTAAACACAAACACACAATAATTAAATGATAGAATGCAAGGAAATGTCCTTTCAGCAGGGATATTATGATCAAACAAAATATGTAAGGGATAACAAATAGCTAGCCGGTCATTATAGCAAAATAAACCCAACAGCAATACCGGTCAAACCATTACACTACACCATCACTTGGGATTTATTCACTTTGATGAGAAAGTTGATGAGAACGTTCAGTAGTTGAGATGAGAAAGATTCTCGCCCAGTGCAGGGATTTCAAACTGGGGCCTGTGGAAAATTAGAGAATAAAAACATGCCTTTATCTTTTTCTTAACTATTATAGTAAACAGTAAATATATTTTACTAAAAATAATTAATGTGTGTGTGTGTGTGTTTATAATTCAACATATATATACATATATATATATATATATATATATATATATATATATATACACACACAGATTTTATTTCAATTAAAAGGCAATTCATGCAATTACTTTGTATTACTTTGTATTAAATTGTTTTAAAAACACTTAATATTAAGTTTTTATTTTCCAGATAATATTTTAATAATTTAATGCTTTTAGCATCGTAACAACATATATATCAATTATTTAATTTAGCATAATATAACACTTTATCACACTGTACAAAAGAACGATCATTATATTACATTACAGGGTGAGCAGAAGAGTCTTTTATCACCCTAACGAGGATTTATTTTATGACAATGACCAGCTGACTGCACATTATCCCACTTAATACCTGGCTTCTTACCAAATAAATGAAGAAACAAACATAATATATATTTATTATATGAGGAAAAGTGATAGCAGACATGAAAGATGCTAAGTATCAAAATCAAATGCACAGTCAGTTATACAGTTTAGTGGTCATCATTCAATAAAACTACAGAATGCAGCCATTGACCATCCAAAATCAGGTATTCCCTGAGCGCCGTCCGTATAAAAAATATAAATAGATAGAGAATCATCCATGCTAACAGAAAGCAGTTAGGTCAACAAGTTCAACTCTATCTCTAGCTGTTATATCTTGAGAAAATCATGTTGTCGAGCTCTTGGAGATGAATTCTTAATGAGCATTGCTTTCAATCCTCAGTTTTTGCACAATTTGTCCTTTAACATAACACTTGACATCAAAATCTGACAGCAAATCTTTGCAGGAGGAAATCTCAACACCTATCACAGACATTAGACATGCAGAGAAGAGAATTTTTTTAAATTCCTGGCTTCTTTCGGCAGCACTAATGAGCACTGGACAGAATCCTTGTGCAGAAAGAACAGAGGGTTCAGCCTACAGTCTGCAGACCACCACTGAAGTCATCAACATTATAAGACCCACACTGGCCTGGACTGACAGAGGCAGCGTGCTCTATTTATGGCCCATTAACAGCAGCACTATTCCTCCGGGCCATGTTTGATCATCTCCATATATCTGATAATGAGCATCTCTTAGATGAGTGCTTGTTTTTGATGCAAAGACCTAAAAGTCTAACAAGGACTGTGTACTGATGGAGCTGCCAATGAGGAGATGATATAGATGATCCTCATCTGTTCACTTCATCACGTTGGCACAGCTACAAGAAAGAAGTATGCAAAGATAGATAATGACAGTAATGACAACAGCACTATACATTCGTATAAAATGCTGTATACAGATGTACCTGCACTGATTGAGGGAGGATTCATATTAAGTTGTAATATAACCTAATGACTCTACCAAATAGAATGTGGTATGACTGAAAACAAAAAAATACTGCATTATCTAACATTGAAGGTAATACATACATTATGTTAAAAAAGGCGAGACTCAAATCAGTGAAATGTTTTTCCATTTGTTCATTTACTTGAAAAAAAAAAAAGTTTAGAATAGAAAGAATTGGACTATCAAAACTCTGCATAAAAGGACAGTTCAATATAATATAATATAAAGTAGCATAGCTATTATTATTTAACAATTCTAATTTCTGAAGGATCATCTGATACTGAAGACTGGAGTAATGGAAAAAGTAGCTTTTTTACGTAATGTCAAATCTATTTATGGGCAGTAATGGCCTAATGGATAGAGAGTTGGACTTGTAACCTGAAGGTCGTGGGTTCGAGTCTCAGGTCCGGCAGGGATTGTAGATAGGGGAGTGAATAACCAACACTATCTCCACCCTCAATACCACGACTGAGGTGAGGCCCTTGAGCAAGGCAACGAACCCCCAACTGCTCCCCGGGCATTGCAGCATTGGCTGCCCACTGCTCGGGGTGTCTGTTCACTACTGTGTGTACACTTGGATGGGTTAAATGCAGAGCACAAATTCCAAGTATGGGTCACCATACTTGGCCACACACCACGACCCTTTCTCTTGTATGTGTGAAAAACCATGTGATATACGAGGCATAAAATGCAATAGCACCACCTAGTGGCTGATTTCTTTCAAATTTCTTACAGACCTCTAGGCCCAAGAGTCAAACAGGCCCCTCAAATTTCATTCCGATCGGCCTCCGTTAACCTCGTCTACTAGTCGCTCAGGTTTGATTGGCTGATGGCGGCCATGTTTTCTGAGATACACCAATGCCTTCACAGTGGCACCTTGGTCAACAACAATGCATGCATGCAACTTTCAAGTGAATCAGACTAATGGGTGCGTAGTTACAGCCATTTTCATGTTTTTTTCCCCTGTTATAGCACCACCAAGTGGTTAAACTCCTCAAGTTTGGTGAAAATATACCATTCCATTCAAGATTTATAGTCGTTTTAGTAAATATGGCCCCACCCACTTTGAAATTTTTTGCATCCTGTTCTGAATGACAATAGAAATTTCAGCCCTAAAAATGAGGTGTGTAAGAAAAAAAAACACTTTGAAATGGTAGTGTACAAGGCATGCAGGTGACCAATATCAAAAACTCAACAAATGCAAGTCAGCAGCTATGCAATAGGGGGAAAAAAATATTTTGTCTGTAAAGGTGTATGATGTGTGATCTTGGACTTTATACTGAGACATTATGGTGACATGACAGGATTCAGATGATCTCAACAAGGCACCTACTGTAAATAAAAATTTACTAGTTCAGAAAAAGAAACCCTTCATTAGCACTTTAGACTCACCCGCTCTGCAGATTGTGCTGTCCCAAAGAAGATGGGTATGAAGGCCAGCCAGATGATACAGGTGGTGTACATGGTAAATCCAATGGGCTTGGCTTCATTGAAGGTCTCCGGCACTCCCCTGGTCTTGATTGCGTAAACAGTGCACGTGACCATCAAAAGGATGCTATAGCCCAGCGAGCAGATGAGTGAGAGGTCCGAGATGTCACACTTGAGCACCCCACGGGCGTTCTCAGGGTCCTGTGTGCGCTGCTCGCCATAATCCACAACGGTGTGCGGCGGGTCGGCCACAAACCACACAAACACGCCCATTAACTGAACTGAGATCAGGCTGAAGGTGATGACAAGCTGGGAGGCGGGGCTAATAAACCGTGGCGCCGCAACCGACCGCTTGCCCTGCTCAAAGATCCGATGGATGCGGTTGGTCTTGGTGAGCAAGGCGGCGTAGCTGAAACACATGCCCAGACCCAGGAAGATCCTGCGGAAGGAGCAGACGGCCACTCCAGGCGCCGCTATCATGGGGAACGTGGTAACATAGCATAGGAAAATTCCCGTTAGCAGCACATAACTCATTTCCCTGCCGGAGGCCCTTACGATTGGCGTGTCGTTGTAGCGCACGAAAGTCACCACTACAAAGGTCGTGGCGAGGATTCCCAGGATGGCAATGAAGACGGGTACTACAGCCCACGGCGAGTGCCACTCCAGCTTAATGATGGGGATTGGCTGGCAGCCGGTGCGGTTCTGATCTGGCCGTTGCTCATATGGGCAAAGCAGGCACGTGAACTCGCTGGCCTGGTAATGGTAGCCCTCGCAGCGCTCGCAGTGCCAGCAGCACGGCACCCCCTTCACAACCTTCTTCCGCTCGCCGGTCTGACAAGGCAGGCTGCATAGAGACGCCGGCACGGATGAGTCTCTGCTCGCCCACTGCATGGCATTCATCTGAAGACAAACAACGTCAGAAATATTCTGGTAAATGTCAAAAAGCATTTGCTATTTTCAGATTCTGTGGAATTAATTTGTAGGGGAAATAAAATGAAATAAAATAAATATATATATGTATATATAAATATATATATATATATATATATATATACATAAATATATACATAAATAAATAAAATACAAATTTATCAAAAGAACATATTATGAAGGCGACTTATGATTTAATTAGGTAACATTAATTAGGCTTGTTAAGATTATTGAATTTTTGTGAAAATGATCTTATGCTCACAAGGTGTACATTTATTTGACCAAATTGACATTAAAAAACAGAAATATTGTGAAAATATATTACAATTTAAACATTGTTTTCTATCTGAATACTTTTTCAAATATAATTTATTCCTGTGATGCAAAGTTGAATTTTCAGCATCATTGCATTATACTTCAGAATTCACTCTATGCTGATTTGTTCCTCAAGAAATGTTTATTATTATTATTATTATCAATGTTGAAAACAGTCACAGAAACCAATATATTTTTCTTTAGGGTTCTTTGATGAGAGGAAAGTTAAAAAGAACAGCATTTTTTGTAAAAAAAATTGAACACTGTAAATGTCACTTGTGATCAATTTAATGTATCTTTGCTTAATAAAAGTATAAATTTCTTAAAAAAAAAAATCCCACTGACCCCAAACTTTTAAAAAGTAGTATAAATCATCATTAATGGCAGCACATACACAGTTAATTTCACGTCTATGAAACAAAACTTACTTCAGAATTACGAGTTAATCAACATCATTAATTGTACAGTGTAATTGCCATAATCATTATGACAGTCATCTACACCATAATCATCATTATCAAAGCAAATAACTACTTTATAGGCAGCCTCTAACATTTAAGTACAATTGAAAAGGAACGTAGATGAACTCCTTACATTTAAATGCAGTTGATCCGACCAGTGGCCGATGATTCTGTACTCAGTTGACCTGTTTGTTATTTGATACTGGTAGATGTCGTATCGTCCAGGGGCGTCTCCGTTTTCATTAAACACCACTAGGGTCTTGGCACTTCCTGTCCGAAGAGATTAAACAACATTATGATTTTCGTATCTTGTGAAATCCTGAATCAGACGACCTCAGCTACATAATTTCCCATGGCCAAGATGAATCAGTAAACACATCATACTTATACTTGAGACATAAAAACAATAAGATTTCAACATAAACAAAGTACGCATAATGTTCCAGATCCATTCAACCAACAAGATGAATAAATTACAGTCAGTGATAAGCTAAAAAAATTAAATCAGGGTCTTATTCTGAACAAAAGAATTTAGTGAACTGCTAACAAAGCATGAGAGGATCGTCTTCATTTGTTATCTGTTATTATACAAAATCATTCCATAATTATGAAGCCCTGGTGAGTTTTCTCGGGCCTACAGGAGTTGTCTCAGATGAGCAATTTCAGTGGCATACAGAGCAGCTCGTGAGGAGGGAGAGTTTGTATCAAATTAGTGTCTCCCGAGATAGGGAATCATGCATTATTAAAACACCTGCATACAGTCAGCCGCGGAGTGGGCCTGGAGGATTCCACAGGAAATGCTGCTTGCTGTTATGACACACCTCGAGCAACAAAATAATCAGATTACTCATTCAGAGTTGCACGTTCTGCACACACATTATCCTTTAAGATGGGACCACGTGCCAGGCAACGATTCCAAACGAGCCAATTCACTGACAAGGTTAGAACTCACAAATGAAGTAAAAGGACTGATCAAATAAAGTCAATAGCACAAATGACTGTGGCATGATGATGGTCAATTTTCACAATTTAGTGTACTGTATGTATTTGTATGACAAAAACTGTGCATTTTTACAGCCCAAAGGAAAAAATAATAAACACATATGAGTGTTTATTTTAGTTTTTCTAATAAAAAAAACTAATAAAAACTATTTAAAAAAACTAAAGAAACACCACAACAAAACAGAATACAAAAACTAAAAATACACCAAAAACAAAAAAACTAACAAAAGCAAAACACAATACAACAAAACACAACAAATTTAAACGGAAAACACAAGAAAAGCAAAACACAATATAACAAAACATAACACAATAAAACAAAAAACAAACACCACAAAAAAACAAACACCACAACAACAACAACAATACAACACAATAACACAAAGCAAAACAAGAGCAGACAACACAAAAAAGACCACAACAAAACAAAGAGCAAAACAACACAATAGAATACGAAACACAACAAAACAAAACAAGCACTGCAACCACAATACAACAAAATAAAACAGAAAACACATCAATACAAACTCAATACAGCAAAACATAAAATAAACACCACAAAATGCAAAACAATAAAACAAACAAAATGAAACAGAAAACACAACAACAAACAAAACAAAAGAAAAACACAATACAACACACAGCACAACAAAACAAAAAAACAAAAGCAAAACAAAAAAACACAGCACAACAAAATAAAAAGCAAAACACAACACAACAAAACACAGCACAATAAAACAAAATTCAACAAAACAAACACCACAACAAAAAACAATAAAAAAACGTGCAAAAACAAAGATATGAATATATTATGAATGTAACATTTACAGTTTTTTTTTCCAACTGCTTACACACATTTTCAAAACTTAGCCTCTTTTTTTCAAAACTTTACACACAAATCCGAGAATTGCACACACAAAAGTCAAAATTCTCACATCACTTGCAAAATGAAGCACTGCATTCAAAATATCACAAACACATCTCAAAAGCAAAAATTTGCAAACACCTTTGCCATATTATCAATTCCTGTTAGATTTTTGTGTTACATAGAGAATTGTGTGTTGTGTTTTGCAAAAAGTGTTTTATGAAATTGAAAACTTAATCAAAGGCAGAGAATTAGTGTATGGTTTTGCAGATTTGGTGTGTGGTTCTGGTGTTTGAGTGTCAGGTTTCAGAAATTGTGTGACAAGTAAAGATTTTGTGTGTAAGCAGTTGAAAAAAAACTGTAAGAGTTATTTAGAAAATGATAATGATGAGAAATACCCCTAGAGATCAACAGAAGGCGGATCACAGACCATCCCTCAAATAAATTATCTGTGCATTGCCTCTGTTTTTTGCTGTAAAATATGAATCCAGAACAAAGTTGGCATAAGCCTCTTCATCTTGATGCAGGACACTGACCATTCTCCAATCAACGACTTGATTGCGGCCCCTCGCTCGCGCATTCCAAACACCACGTACGAAGACTGTGACAATACAGATAAAATGATTAAAGGGTGGACGAGATGTTTTGATTAAGCCAAGTCTTGGTTTAATCACAGGTTAGACCTCATTCTCAAGACTTGCAATTAGACAGTGCTAATTCAAAGTGGCCTGTGGAAAGCTGAACATGGAGAGGGAACGTGTCTATAACAAACAAACCGTCCTACTGTAATTTATGCACGGCATGTAGGCACAAGTTTTGACTTGATCTCGGCATTACTTTTCACAGTACATGCATTGCAAATATCATCCGCAGTGGAGTGAATCACTCCTGCCTGAAGATGTATCTCATTATAACAGACCGCGGCTAATATTCCGCATCAACAATGAATCAGCTCAAGTGTGCCGTATTTAAAAGAACAAAGGCGAACAAAATGAGTTCATATGAGCATTCGCCACAGAAGATCAAAAATGTGAATCATGACAACATTTGTGATGAATCGACAACTCCATAAACTCCTGGAGTCCCAGCTTTGATTATTAGGGCCACATACACAATTCCCATGGGTTAGAAGTGGGCTACTTTTGAACCGCTACATCTTAGTTAATTTCCTGTGAGGGAAACGCCTTCGACAACCTCGCAGGCTCGAGGGAGATTCATACTAATAGCTATTTGATGGAGCTCATGCTCAAGTGGTGTGTTTGCCAGCTCTCTTACGGGAAGTGTTAACCTAAGCAACAGAAGTTGAATGCTCGAGATGCTCATGCCATTGAAGCGCAGCCCGAGTAAATGGTAAATAAGACCGCTTTTGCTCTAAGGAGGGCATTCAGTCGTTTGAAGAGCATGAAAGATCATCTCTGTAGGGTGCATCTCCAATACCGTCCACCAGGCGTGGACCGTGGCCAATTGTGTCACTACATTTGTAAAAACCCTCGCCACTAGCATCGCGTTTTTGGCAAAAGTGAAGACATCTGAGCCTTACGCTGGTTCACTGAATTGGATTAGAGTGTTCTTTCCGTATTCTGAGAGGTCTATGCAAATGTGATTTGAAATACCTGAGGCATGGTCTTTAGACACATAAGTTGTGGAAGTCGTGGCCTAATGGTTAGAGAGTCGGACTCGTAATCGAAAGGTTGCGAGTTCGAGCCCCCGGCCGGCAGGAATTGTAGGTGGAGGGAGTGAATGTCCAGCGCTCTCTCCACCGCGACTGAGGTGCCCTTGAGCAAAGGCACCGAACCCCCAATTGCTCCCCGGGCGCCGCAGCATGGCTGCCCACTGCTCCGGGTGTGTGTTCACGGTGTGTGTGTGTGTGTGTGTGTGCGCATTTGTTCACTACTCACTGCTGTGTGTGTGCACTTGGATGGGTTAAACGCAGAGCACCAATTTCGAGTATGGGTCACCATACTTGACAATACGTCACGACTTTACTTTACTTAAAAAGTTGCCCAAAGTCTGGGGGGCGAATATGTAGAAGAACAACTGATGAAGTGAGGTGAGAGAGACATCAATGAAGAAACTTGGAGGACATCTATCAGACACAAATTAAAAAATAAAATAAAATAATACAAATGAAAGAAAACCAAAATAAAAGTTAACAATGGAAACTAAAAATAATAAACAACAGAAAACAACAGTAAACAATGAAAAGTAAAATAGGAAATAAATAATAATAATTTAAAGAAAAATTTAAACATTGAAAAATAAACAAAATAATAAAAATAGTAATATTGGCACCCTTGGTAAATATGATCAAAGAAGGCTGTGAAAATTAATCTGCACTGTTAATTAAAAAAATTCACAAAAATCTAACCTTTCATTGGATAAGAATTTAAAACGGAGAGAAATATCATTATGAAATAATTGTTTTTCTCAAATACACGTTGGGCACAATTATTGGCACCCCTAGAAATTCTTATGAGTATATTCCCAATTTTGAGCACTCCAGGGTGATTATGAACATGAAATTATCCAGCCATGGCATCCTGTTTTACAGAAACATAAATAGGAGGGAAAAGAAAGCCCAAATTCCCTTAATCATCATCACAATGAGAAAAAACTAATAATATGTTTCTGATATGCAGCAAAAGATAATTGAGCTTCACAAATTAGTGAAGTGGCTTTAAGAAAAGAGCTAGAGCAGTGTAAATTCCCATTTCCACCATCAGGGCAATAATTAAGAATTTCCAATCAACAGAAAATGTTACGAAACTGCCTGGAAGAGGACGTGTGTCTATATCATCCTAATGCACGGTGAGAAGGAGAGTTTGAGTGGCAAAAGACTCAAATAGTTGAGTCTCGGGGTCAGAAAACCTTAAAAGTAATTGTCAAACAGCACCTACATCACCACATATTGTTTGGGAGGGTTTCAAGAAAAATTATCCTAGCTCATCCAAAAACAAACTCCTGCATATTCAGTTATCAGACACGACTGGAACTTCAAATGGGACTGGCTTCCAGGGACGGACTGGGAGTAAAAAACGGCCCTGTATTTTCTCCCAAATAGGCCCACCACAACTACAGTACAAATAGTCGCTGTATCTCACAATATTGCAGCAATCCTGTCGTATTCATGGCAAATAACATCACAAAACCCATGGTGACCCTGCTGACAAAAACAATACAAATCACAGAAATTCTAATGATTTCCACTACAAATATCATTACAAACTATCAACTTTTAACCATTAAAACAATTAAAAAAATGGTTTCCTGTAGTGTTTTGGGACATATTACATTAGGATTTAGTGGGGTTTTTTGTTTTGTTTTTTTTAAACGACCAATTACCAGTAGAGACCAGCAGGCTGTCACGGTGCACACAGCGGGGAGGAACGAGGAACGAGGAACACTGAGATGAGGATAAACTCAAATATACAGTCTTTAATATAACTCAACAGGGCAAGACAAGGCAGGGCAGACACACGGGAACACCGAGAGCAACGAGTAGACCAGACCAAAACTTACTCAACAGACAGGACTATAAATACACAGGATAATCACAAACATAATCAAACACAGCTGGGACATAATTAACTGATAATCACACTTAACGAGGACAGGAAACAAACCAAATAAGGAAACAAGAGGGAAACACATGACACACACGACACAGGACTGACACGGGCACCATTACAGTTTTCATTAAAACCAATACAATTCTCATTATAAATCAGTAAAACCATTACAAATTATGTGCTGGTTTTTATTTTATTTTTTTCAGCATGGGATTGAAATAAATATATATTATTGTATGAACTAAAATACTTGAAAACTACATAAAAAGAGCAGAACACAAAATGTGATGACAATGATAAACATGAACCTAGAATCTAGAAACCTGAAACAACAGAATTCTTAAATTTGAGTATATGTCTCTTTGTATGTGTGTGTCATGTTAATCAGACTAATCACCTTATAGGCGACTTCATTTACTGTATTTTCTAACTCAATATCTCTCAAATGTAACCCATTGTAGAATCACTTAAGGCAGTGGCTATTTGCACTAAGTGAAAATAACATTTTCTTAGCGATAGATGCTATGTACACAAAGTGCAAATAGCTATAGATTCTATTTACACTGTGTTAAAATAGCAGGATTTTCTGCTATTTATACTACTTATTGTAAATAGTGGCAATTATCTGCACCTCAGTATTGCAATACATTATAAAACAGTATGCAATAATAACTTACTGAGTGAGTGTAAATTTACATTTTAATTCAAATTATTAAATGGATGCCACCTTATTGGGACAATAAAGCCCTAACCTACACCTAACCCTACCCGATACTTTATTTTCAACTTTTTAATTATTTCCTTCATTTTTATTAAAAAATAAATGCTTTTCTGATGTGATTTGAAATTTGAAAAGGGAGAATTGTTTTTTTTGCCAAAAGGCAGATTCGAACCCGGGTCGATCGTGTCAAAAGGCGTATGATACACGCGTCACCATCTGCGCCATAGACACTCTGTGTCCCTTGATCTGACACTTTTTCTTTGATGATGAACCACCCAGGCCGACAGCCGCTGGATGGACGGCTGTTCTGGACTTCTCCAGAACGTCCAGATGGCCAGTCCGCCCCTGCTGGCTTCTACGGTCAGATGAAACTAAAAAATTAGCTTTTTAGCAGCAAACACTCAAGATGGGTTTGGAGAACACAGGGATAAAAAGTACCCCATGTGTACAATGAAATATACTACTGTATTTTTGATGTTGTGGGCCTATATTTCTGCTGGAGGTCCTGGACATCTTGTTTAGACACATGGCATCATGGATTCTATCAAATACCAACAGATAAAAAATCAATAAGTGATTGACTCTGTTAGAAATCTTATAATGGGCCATGTTTGGATCTTCCAACCGGACAATAATCCAAACACAAACCTCAAAAACAACACAAAAATGGGTCACTGAGCACAAAACCAAGCTTCTGCTGGCCATTCCAGTCCTCTGACCTGAACCCTGTAGAAAATTAGTGAGCTGAACTGAAGAGAAGAAGCACCTTCATGGAGCTGTGAATCTAAAGGATCTGGAGTGATTCTGGATGAAGGAATGGTCTCTGATCTCTTGTCAGGTGTTCTCTAACCTCATCAGGCATTATAGGAGAAAATTTAGAGCTGTTGAACTGGCAAATGGAGGTTTCAAAAAGTATTGAATAAAAGGGTGCCGCTAAATGTGGCCAATGTGTTTTAGAGAAAAACACATTTCATAATGATATTTCCCCCATTTTAAAGTCTCATCAAATTAAAGGTTTTTGTGAATTTTTTAAATAAAAGATCAAAAGGATTATCAATGCAGATTAATTTTCACAGCCTTCTTTGATCATATTTACCAAGGGTGCCGATATTTTTGGCCATGACTGTATAAACCTACACAAGCCATGATGTAAACATACACAAGCACAATGTAAAAAGAGAGCTGCTGGTGAGCAGCAGGGGGAGAGTGCAATCAAACTTGGGTTTGGACCAAGAAATTGAACCAAGCACAGAAACCAATTTCCAGACCACTGCCCTTAAAGTGACCTGATACTGTAGAATCACATCTGTCCTCTGATAACTCAATCCCTTGACATCAGATCTAGTTTCATACAGCCGCTGCTTATAATGCAAGACAACCGACGAGGCAAAAAGACAAACGTAAGAATTCACAAGCCTTAAATACTATATCTAACACAAACTTACACGCAGGTTAATCATTTCAACTCCATACGCAGCATAAAAACATGCCTGCTCGGTGTTCAGGCTAAAGATTATATTCTTGATCTCATGCCAGAGTTTGACGGCAGAGAACCTTCATGTCAGACAAATGAAGGAAGTCCATGAATTGTCAAGAGGTTATTTCTTCAATTAATTCAGCTGTCTGATGTGAAGTGGTGATGCCCTTTTCCAACAATGAGATAAAGCATTACATACTAAAGAAAAACATAGATACCTACAATCCACTGTTTATAGAACTAATCTCACTGTATTGATTTTTCCGCTCTTTATAAAGACAACTAGCTGATGATACGCTCACAGCAGATGCTCGCAACGTCCTTTCCCTGTCCTCCATTTATTCAACCATTATCCAGCTACTTAATAATCTGTTTTCACTTAGCTGCTGGGAAAATCGATAATAGAGATGAAAACACAATGAAATCTTTCCAGGTCAGCTCTATAATCAATCGCTTGCTATTAAGATGCTCTGACTATCTTGAGAGAGTTCTTCTGCTTCCTAAATGTTGAATGCTATCTTACTGTATTTTTGTTAATTGTATACCTTTAAATCAGCATATATTTGCAAAATAATGTCTGTAATGGGCAGGATTTGAATTCCCTTCAGTATGAAAAATAAATTAAAATTAAATAAAAAGGCATGGAAAAATAGGGACTATATTTTAGAATATATAAGGGATTTGAGTTCCCTTTAGTACGCATAAAAATAGAAGAAAAAAACTACAACAGAACAACAACAATAATAATAATAATAAAAAAAATAATAATTATTATTATTAATTAAAAATATTATTATTATGAAAAAAAAACACAAAACCAAAAACATAAGGACAGATAAAGAATGCATCAAAAAGACAGGACTTGAGTTTCCTTCAGTATGCATCAGAATAAAATAATAAATTAAATAAAATTAAATAAAATTAAATAATTTGAAACAAAATCACATTGAAAGAAAAGTTATAAAAAAAAGGAAAAGTAAACAATGGAAAATACATTGAAAGTAAAATAATAATAATAATAATAAAAAAGTTAACAATGGAAAACAAACATAAATAGAACAAAAATTTTATTATAAAATAAAAGATAAGAAAAACGCACAAAAAAGCATTAAATAAGAAATTATTATATTAAATTATATTATAAAGGTAGCTTTTTAATACATATTGAAGGTTATTTCACATCATTGGCAAATATATTTTCTCCTTTTTATGAATACATTTAAAAAAAAAAATTGTATTATACCTACTTCTTATTTTGGCCACTACATCCCAAGCATGGAAGGCACACAACAGACGTACAGCATAATAACTACAGGATATTTGGTGTGAGCATGACAGACATGTTCATTTAATTCTAACACACATATCTAAAAATAAGCATATGTATGAAGCCACTGAAGTGCATCTGATTGCAGTTGACTTGGCAATTGCCTTCTGGCCACAGTGGCTGTCATAGCTCTGGGATAAAGGTTGTGGGGTTGATGCTTTTATCATTGACTTGATTAGAAAAACATCCCTTACTGCTTCAATCAAGTGGTCCATGCAAGAAAACACAGAATAGAGATATCAGATGTGCATCCGGAATACACATGATGGCTCATATATACACAAATACACACACTCATGCATGCGAGATGAACACACACAGTGCTTTGAATGTTAATGAATGCAAAACACAAAAGCAGCATTTGAAATGCATTTTGTCAAACAAATTAAACATTACACATTGCATTACATTTGACTCAAGAATCCGGCTGAACGTAAATATCAACAGTTTAGCGTCACATGACTGAGCACAGCCAAACTAGCATGCGCTTGCGGTCACGTCCATCCTAACGCATCTATTTATTTGCAGGGTTATTATTATTAAAGGGGTGGTTGATTGCGATTTCACTTTTTCAACATTAGTTAGTGTGTAATTTTGCTGTTTGAGCATAAACAATATCTGCAAAGTTGCAGCGCTGAAAGTTCAATGCAAACGGAGATTTGTCTTTTAATATTCTGGCAGTTTAATGCCTACAAAAACGGCTCATAGGGACTACAACGAGTTACTTCCCGGGACTGCAAAATATGAGAGGGGATCCCAAGGCAGTACTTGTACATCATCCATTCAGAATCTTTGACTGAAGCAACTTGGCATTCTAAGATCCTGAGCTAGGTGACACGGCAATAAGAGCAATGTCTCGTTCCCTCATCTCAGGGAACCGAGGTTACGTGAGTAACCAAGAGGGTTCCCTATCGATTCGGTCACTCTACATTGCTTGGGAACGTATAAAATCCCGTCGTGTCACAGTGATGGAGCCTGGCTCGACTAAGTATGTCAAGTTTCACATTCGGAGCCGTAATGAGAGCGGCAATGACATTGGCGCTCTTGGTAAACACAGCTCAGGTCTACAGGACCTAGTCGAAACCATGTAAAAGTCAGGGGGGGCGTGGCAACTAGACGATGCCGTGTCACACCAGGGGCGGAGTTAACTCCAGTAAAACAGAGAATGTGAAATGGTGGCGGCTTCTGCACTTTCATATCTAGATTAGGTGAAATTGTTTAATTTCAATGAAATCATGTTTTATGATGCAACGGCCGTACTGGTGCTCAATAAGCGGAGTATGATGGTGATCAAGTCCTAAAAGACATGGTGAACTATATCATAACACTGTGATAAACTGATAGGGACAGCATTGAATAGGTGTTTTGCGTCAAGACTGGGTGTTTACGACCTAGTCGAAACCACTGATACACATCTCAGATCATACCTGATGCTGAGTAGGCGCGTGCGCTGCTCGCACTGACAGCACATGAGAGGCAAGCGATGACCCATCTAGGCTATAAAACCTTGCGAAACTGCTGGATGACGACCAGCCTGCCGCCATACAAATGTCCTGAATAGACATGCCATTTGCCCAGGCCCAGGAGGACTCAAGTCCGCGGGTTGAGTGGGCCCGAACCCCTATAGGACATTCCACGCCCTTAGAGCTGTAAGCCAAAGCAATTGCGTCGACAATCCAATGTGACAGCCTTTGCTTGGACACAGGCAGAGCCTTTTGTGCATCCACCAAAACATACAAATAGCTGCTCCGAGAGTCTGAACTGTCTAGAGCGCTCGATATAAGTGTGCACCGCACGTACAGGGCACAGCAGGAGTGTATTAAGCGGCTCCGTCCCGGTCGATGTTTCAGGGTGGAAAGCAGATAGTGTTATGACCTGCACTTTAAATGGAGTCAAAAGCACTTTAGGCACATAACCTTTTCTAGGCTTCGAACGGGGGTCCCGTGAGAGTGTCAAGCACAAGCGCCAAGTCCCAAGTAGGTAGAGTAGAAGGGCGAGGAGGGTTCAGCGGGGGCTACCAGCATCTCCACCATTTGTGGGAACCACGGCTGATTGGGCCATTCCGGTGCCACTAACAGAGCTGATTCCTTTTCCTCTCTGATTGTCCAAAGCACGCGAGGCAGAAGTTTCACTGAAGAAAAGGCATACTTGCGTACTTTCGGCCAGCTGTGAGCTAGTGCATCCACTCCCAGGGGAGAGTGTGTCAGTGAATAAAACAGCGGGCAGTGAGTGTTCTCCGCTGATGCGAAGAGATCCACCTCCGCCCTGCCGAATACACTCCAAATCATATTGACTGTCAGAGGGTGTAATCTCCACTCCCTGTGGATTACCCCACCCCTCGACAGTAAGTCTGCGCGGTAGTTCAGGCGTCCGGGGACATGTACTGCCCGTATGGAGAGGAGATGTCGATCTGCCCACAGAAGGAGGTCTCTCACCAGCCGCAGCAGTGGTCACGAGTTCATACCGCCTTGGTGATTTATAAACGCTACCACTGTCATGCTGTCCGTCCTGATGAGAACGTGACGTTGAAGAATGTCTGGGAGAAAGCACTTGAGCGCTAGGTGTAGAGCACGGCGCTCCAGACAGTTTATGTGCCACGACTTCTCAGTTTCTGGCCAAGGGGTCAGCGCATGCAAACAGTCGCGCGTCACTTTGATGTGCATGGTGCCTATGCCTTTAGTCAGAGCTGAAGTGGTCGCATATGTAGGAGCCCTAGATTGCACACGTCCTCTGAAAGCATTTTGGCGGGGGAGAACGCCCTAATTTGAAGACTGCGAGAGAACTGATCAGTTTTTGTGAGCGCTCCTCCGACAGACGCTCTCGCATATTGATTGAGTTCAGCTCCACTCCTAAAAAGAAGAAGTTCTGGCTCGGTACCAGCATGCTATTTTGCATATTTACAGTCAGCCCTAAGCTCTGAATATGAGCGAGTAGTCTGAACTTGTTGCTGAGCACCGCACTCTCTGATTGGGTTAGGACTAGCCAGTCGTCGAGATAGAGCAACGTCCATGCATTTCGTAAACGTACGAGGGGCCAGACATAAGCCGAAGGGCAGGACCGTGAATTGGTACACTATCCCCTCGATTGCAAATCTCAGGAAGCGCCTGTGACGGGGGGCTACCTGAATGTGAAAATAAGCATCCTTTTAAATCCACGGAGATAAACCAATCTCCCGGTCTGATATTTGAGAGGATTTGTCTCAGCGTAATCATTTTGAACGAGCGCTTTGAAAGTGCGCAATTCAGCGGTCTTAGGTCCAAGATTCGGCGGAGTCCGCCGTCTGTCTTTGGCACCAGAAAATAACGACTGTAGAAGCCGCTCTTGTAGACTGTGAGGGGCACTGCTTCTACAGTGCGCTTTGCGAGAAGATTGTGTATTTCCTCTCGCAGAACTGAGGCATTCCGCTCCCGTACAGTGGACATTAACACACCGTTGAAACGGGGCGGTCTGCGGAAGAACTGAAGCGTGTAGCCGTTCTTTATTGATTTCATAACCCATTCTGATACCCCTGGCAGTGTGTGCCGCGCTTCTGTGAACTGTGACAGCGGGCGAGGCGGACTGCACACCGTGAGGGATAACTCGCTGTTGGGGGGCGGGGAGTTTAATACCACACGCGTGTGAGAGTGAGTGATGGGAGAGGGGAGTGAGAGGCGAAAAATTGCCCTGATATTGACGTGAATTTTGTATGTTTCTAGGCTTTATTGCACTGCATAGTGGAACAGTCAAAACACAAACATGACAATTGCTCTCGCCACCCGCAACAGGCAGGGGGGCGTGGTGAGCACACACAGTGGAGCGAGCGGACTTCTTCAGTGGCTCGTCTTCGGGGCTGGGTGCAGCTTTCCTCCTCCGAGAGACAGCATCAGGAATGCGGCTTTGATTCTGGTGCCGGTGGCCCGCCATTTCTGTCAGGGCGGGGTCTCTGGCCCTTCGAGCCCTGATGGCGCTTCGGCCACGGTTATCTTGACCTCACCGCCGGCTCATGTTCACGGCGAACAGCAGCAGAAGAGGAGTGCGGTCTTCCCGCACGCTGCACTGAGGAGGAGATCAGGGACTCGCAGGAAGTGGCTAATGGCCTTCGGGGCGGAGATCACGGTCATAAAACGCACTGGAAGGGGACCTGCAGCGCGTGGGCACTGAGCCAGCGTGGGCTCATCACCTGATCCTGACAGATCTGCATAGAAACTTGCGGCACTTTCCTCCTTGGCTCGAAAGAGGCTGCAGAGGAAGAGTGTGGCAGAGCTAGTCGCCTTGGACGATGGCCACACGTAGCCTGAGAGTCCGGAGACTCATATCCCCGCAGTGGCAACAGGTTATCTTGTTAATGCTTTAAATTAATTACAACAATAAAATACAATTTCATCATGAACAAGAACATGAACCACAATATCACATTAGACCACAGAAATTCCAAAAAGACATTTCCCTTATATTCAACTACCAAACGTGCATTGATCTTTGCCATGTTACATTCATTTAGTTGACTAGTGCTATACGCTTTATTAACAATAACATTAATGGCATTAATAAAAACACTTACACAAGCTACGCAATATCAGATTCATAATCGAATGTGATTTATCTGCAATTTTGAATGTGATATTGCATAGCTTGCCAGTGATCTACGGCTCTGTGTATTAAATCCCGCTCCATCTGAAAGCACGTGGTGGAGATCACAGAACCGGCTTTACTGACGAGATGCGCATGCCAATCACATGCAATTTATCCTGCAGCCCTAATTTTTTTTTTTTGTTGATCACAAGGTTCAAAGTAGATGAGGAAAACTAGGATGCCAGATGTATTCAAAGCCCGCCATTGCCGGTACTGTTTACAGTGTGTGGAATGGTGCACTGTGATTGGTTGTGCGGATTTTTCACATTCTGCAGAGAAAGGAGACTGGCGTTTGTCGCGGTTTGTAAAAAAAGGGAGAAAACATGATAGAATAACATGGCAGATATCGCATTTTGCAAAAAATTAAAAATTGACTTGGCGGAAACTCTTTTTTTTTTTTTTTTTTTTAATGGCGTTTATCGCGTTTTGGAACCAAACTCTCTCTCTCTTTCTATATATGTATATGTATGTATAAAATGTATTGAGTTAAAGTTTGTTTGCTTTAGTCTCAGCTAACTATAACCTGGCTGAAGTACTAAAATAACCAAATAAACTAAAACTTAAACTTAATAAAAAATTTTAAAAAAATATATAGGCACGTTAAAAAAATAAACAGAACTAAATTAAATTAAAGATAAAATGCAAAAGTACAAAGTATAAAGAAATAAAGAAAGAAAGAAAGAAAGAAAGAAAGGGTTACACTTTATTTTAAGGTCTCCTTTTTACAGTGTAATTATACATTTAATTACTGAGTAATAGGCTATTACTTAACTACATATACTTACTACATAGTTAGGTGTTACTTGCATGTAATTATTCCAAATTAATTGTTATTATAATAGTAAGTGCACATAACGTGTAACAAGGACACCTTAAAATAAAGTTTTTCCAAAGAAAGAAAGACAGACATACAGATATTGCTATCTATAATAATACTGGTAATGTGACTGATGTAATTTAATTATTTGGTTTTAGTTTTATTTTCTGGTGTTATTAGCATTTAATCTCAAGCTAGCAGAGTGTAAAAGATAACCAGTTTTTTGAAACTGCATCTAAACAGTTTGTCAAATGTCTGGGTGTTTTATTTCAAAGACTTTACAGCATCATTAAATGTACAAATGAATTTGGTTCCAAAAGCAAATGTGAAACTGGTCAAACCAAGCTATTCACTTATTCATTTTTAGTCACTGAAATATACATGAAGCAGAATAGAGCAGTATGCATAAATGTTTGACCAAATGACTCAACCACATCAAGAGAAGAAAAAAAAATCTATAGTGGGAATCATTAAACTCTTGCAGCGAAATGAACTGAGGAAATGTATTCTTTCATGCCTGGAATGAGTCAAACATTCAGTTCTAAAGACACTTTTCACAATCCAATCAAATAACAATGGATAAAATCAAGATCCACACCAACAGTGTTGCCTCAAGTATGCTTTTTCACATAGAAATGTGTCATATTACAGATGTAAAATGGGTTGTGAATGCTGGTACATACTGTTAAACTTTGCGTTATTCACATACATCAGATTATAACAGCACAAATGCTTTAAACTGTTCAAGGAGCAAGACTGTAAGAGAAAGCAGAGGAAGTGGGCACGTCACATCTGCATTACTTCAGAAATCCCTCTGATCTACATAAAAGAAAAAGGCTAAAAAGAAGTTAAACAGAAGGGAAAAACTCAAATCGCATAAAATGTGTGAGACGTGGTTTTGGAGAAGATCACTCAAAAATTATTTAGCAAGAAAAGGGAACCCTGCACTGAGGAATTTTTGATGCACTGCATGAAGTAACAAAATGTAGTAGCATAAAAGGTCTTCTACGAACATTGACGCCCTCCACAAAGAGGGTAAGTCACAGAGGGTCATTACTTAAAGGAGTGGCTGATCAAGGAGTGCTGTGTGTGAGTGTGTTTAGATGAGCTGAGGTGAGGAGTTCATGTAAGGGAGACAGGAAGTAGCAGAATGCAGAACTGAGGAAGAGGAGCGCAAACAGACCGTAGGGAAGTGAATCACAAGGAACTGAATGATTCTGGTTCATTTAGTCATTTCGAGAGAAGAGAATGAACACTACATGGAAAACTTGTTAAGCTTGTAGTCAAATCAGCAGAATAAAAACTGTATTATTAAAGTAACTGTATTATTAGATTCTCTCTCTCTTTCTTTCTCTCTCTCTCTCTCTCTCTCTCTCTCTCTATATATATATATATATATATATATATACACACACACACACACACACACACACAGCCGACTGAAAATAAGACATGCGTCATGAAAACGCCTCTGATGTTAATATTAAAAATTCTCTATTTTTTATTATTTTATTTATTTATTTATTTTGGCAGATGAAGACATTCCAGAACAGTTGGAAATAAACATCATAAAAATATCCTAATTCAATTACAGTATTTAAAAAAAATGGAACCAGCTGATTACTAATCCTAAAGATAAATGATTAAGAACTGATTACAATTAAATAAAAACAATTTCTTAAATTGAATTTACTTTTTTTAAGAAACAATGATGCCTTTGCAGTTTTAATGTAATTTTTTATTATGATAAACAGATGTGGCTTTTAAAAAATTGATGAAATTTAAAACAACCAGGGTTGAAGTTTCAGAATACTAAAAGTTTTCATTTTATTTTTTTATTTATTTTGATGTACCTTATCATTTTAAGTAGCAATAAAAAATAAAATGTGTTATTTTAATAAAACGCTAAAATAACAATAAATACGCTAATTAAATGATTACAATGATATGATACAATAATAATTGTAATGATTAAGAACTTAAAACAAATTAAATGTACAAATTAAAACATTTCTGAATACACAACAGGATTTTACAGAATAAACATTTCTGATTATGAACAAAGGTGGCTGTTAAAAATTATGCAAATTAATTCAACAATCAGGGTTGAAGTTCAAGTGTGCTTTCCAACAATCCAATTAAACCGAGTAGCAGAATAATGTATTAGAATAGAGGATGTTTCTCACCATTAAAACTGACGTTTCTGATGTATCCCAGCAGCTCCTTGCCATCTATGTTGCTCATGCGGGGACAAAGACCTGGATATCCCAAGCAGAGGTCCCGATGCATGCGGTGCAGCGCGTGGGCCATGGAGTACACCGCATCCATCACAAACTGCACCTTTCCCTCTTGCTCATAAGTGGAGTCCCTGCCGACTTTCTCCAATCCTGCAAAAAAGAACAAAGACGACATGAGTCCAGTGCAAAAGTGTTCAAATCTGGCTCATAAGAGAGATCCTGCATTTCATTTATTTCCCTAAAAATGCCCAAGTGACAGTCTTGGTGCAAGTTCTTGGCTGACTCTGGATGGAGGCATTCATTTATATGCAAGTTTAATTTATTTGCAAAGCTTTTCAAAGGATTTCCAATGCAATTTCCATTTTCCAAAGCATGCCAAACTAATTCACACAATGCCTCCGTGCCTAATGATGAATTCATGCCGTGTTCTGTGATAATTAGTTTATTAGCGCCGACTGGAGTGACCTTTCCACTGAGGTTAGCTAGAGAGAATGACAAAAACAACACCAACAACAATACGAGTGCGAATCTACTGCAAAGACTATTGCATAACTTTCCTCCAAACCCTGAGTTTGAACACGGTCACTTTTTTCATCTTTTCTTGACTTTAACTAAGCATTTCTTAATTTGCATGTGTTGTGAGGATTTGCAGCGTTTCTGAATTTGCATGTGTTGTGAGGATTTGCAGCGTTTCTCAATTTGCATGTGTTGTGAGGATTTGCAGCGTTTCTCAATTTGCATGTGTTGTGAGCATTTGCAGCGCATGTGTTGTCAAAATGATGAAGATGTTTTCTTGATTTGCTGGTGTTTTGTCTATTTGCATGTGTTTTCTGAAGTTGCAGCGCGTTGAGCTCTCTCGGCCACCGTAATTTCCCCATTTATGTTAAATCCTGCGTAAAGCAAGAAAGGAGAGCTTTAAAAATGGTCAGTAGCAGAGAGCAAATTAACAGGTCCAATCGGAGCGCTCAATCATTGAACTTGTCAGGCTGGAATTTATAGGTACTCATTTACAGAGAATGAAATACAATGCATCTCGGTAGTGGACCGAAGCCTACAGCTCAACTGAATGGGAAGCTTTTATCTCACCAGAGGGAGCACTTACTCGTCTTGTTGGTTTAATGAATCACCTGAGTTCAGCCACATTAAAGTGATCTTGGACACAGTATCTTCGGAAAATGCCACAAACTAAACCACTTAATCTCAAGCAAAGACTGGACTATGAACTTGAAATAAGGCTCTTGACTGCAGAAATGAAGTCAACTTTGGCTGCCAAGCATGGGTATGTGACCCCAGGGGATTTAAGGTGGTACTGGGCTTGAAAGATCCTGCTTTTTGTTAAACTTTTATAACAAAAACAAGTAAATAAATAAAAACATCTTACACAAATCATGTTAACAACCACACATTTGCGAGTGTGACACTGCTTTTACACAACAGTCAAATAAACAAGACATTAAAGGGGTCATATGATGTGATTTCAAGTTTTCCTTTCTCTTTGGAGTGTTACAAGCTGTTTGTGCATAGATTAAATCCCTGAAGTTGCAAAGACTAAAGTCTCAAAACCAAAGAGATATTCTTTATAAAAGTTAAGACTCGACCACGCCCTCCTAAAATGGCTCATTCAAACACGCGCCCACATGTATACGTCACGTTGTGGGAAGATTTGCAAAACACCGCCCAAATGTATGCTCAATGAAAGAAGGCGGAACTATTATTCTCACTGTAGTATTGTTGCTGCAGCCGGCACCATGTCCTGAAGATGCTGTGTTTCGTTGTGCAAGCGAAAGTATTTTGTTTGGGCCTCCAAAAGCGGACACAACTAGAAATCAGTGGTTAAGTTGTATTTACAACACTGTTCCAGAACAGTTCAACACAAATATTAGAGTGTGTGCTGCGCATTTTATGGAAGACTATTTCCTGAACCTGGAAGAGTAGCCTACAATGCTGGCTTGCACAAAGGCTGTTTCTATAAAGTGGGGCAATTGCCACTTTGCATGGACAGTCTGACGCTTCTGACTCACAGCCTGTAAATATGTTTCTGCTACTGACTATTCAAACGCGAGTTTTGAGCAGTGTAGAGTAGTGCTTGTTGTTTGTCGTTTCTCCAATCACAAATGCAGACATGGTAATGTTTACACGACACGATGCAACGCGACATGTAAAAAGACAGTGTAAGTCATTATAATCAGTAATTATGTCCCCACTGGATGCAACAAATCCCTTATTTATAATGGGTTTTATTGTTTCGTCGCGCCGGGACACGACATCACAATATGGTAAGGGGCGTAACATTTCCGTCTCACGCTTGAGGTATTTGGCCAATCACAATGCACTGGATAGCTGGCCAATCAGATCACGCCTTGCTTCTCAGAACGATGAGCTTTGTAAAAATGTACAGTATGTGGAAAATAATGTGTTTTTTGAACCTTAAACCGCACAAACACATTGCATTACACCAAATACACAAAATAATGTTATTTTTAGCAACGTCTTATGACCCTTTAATATTTAGCTATTGACGTTTTGGACACAGTATTGACAGGTTACTTTGTCTACTTTTGCTCTGTCAACAAAAATATTTACACAACAAATATTACAACAGAACTCTTGCAAGTATCCGAACAACACACAGTAGTGATGCTCTTGAATTACACAGTTTTTTAAACAAATTGGTTGGGTGGATGATTCAGTGACTCATTCATAATGACAGGCTTGTGTTCACTCCTAATTATAATAATTATAATAAATCTATGTTTTTTTGGGAACTAATCAGTTGAGTAAATATTTCAATGATGCACTCATAACAACAGACTTGTGTTTGTTCCTGAATTAATCTGTTTTTAAACTATTCAGTTGAGTAAATGATTCAATAACACACTCATAACAACAGTCACATGTTTTGTTTCTGAAGAAATCTGTTTTTGAACAAATCTGTTGATGTGAATGTTTCAGTGATTCACTCATAGAAGCCTGTTTAGAATCAAAGTTGTTGAACGAATCTAATAGAATGAGTTAATGACTCACTCACGTTGCCAGCTATACTGCCATAACAGTGTGACACTGCTTTTATACAACAGTCAGATAAGCATTCCATTTTAGACACAATATCGCCAGTTATGTTGTCTATTTTTGCTCCATCAGCAACAATATTTCCAAAGTTACAGCAGAACTGTTGTGAGCATCTGACAAACACAAAGTAATGAAGTTCCTGAATTAATACGTTTTTGAACAAATCTGTTGGGCGAATGATTCTGTGACTTCTGTTCGTTCCTGAATAAATCTGTTTTTAATTAATTCAATGACACACTCGTAACTGTCACGAATCCAGTCCGTGGTTTTCCGTCCGACTGCCACCAGAGGTCGCCCTTCCATTATATTGACTCTCACACTGCACAGACTGTTATACTATACCCTGGACTACATTTCCCATCATCCATTGCACTGATTACACACACAGCTATAACCAATCAAACACTTTATAAGCCATGGACTTTCTCTTTCAGATTGCCGAATATTGTATAGCGTTTATCACTCTCCTAGCGATAGCTACTCTACAGAGCCAGTTCTAGTTTTCATAGTCTTGCATTGCCTGTTTTCCTGTGTTCAGATTCTTGCCTGTGTTTTTCAGATTACCCTTTTGTCTCGCCGTTCGGACTCTGTTTGCCCCTGCCCGGACTATTGCTCTGTACCTGGATTATCTCTCTTTGTTTTGCCCCCCTGGATTACATTCGCCGCCGATCGACCCCATCTATTCACTGGACTACTCTTGTGTCTTGCCCACAATATACCTGTTTGCCATTGTTTGACCCTTTGCCTTTTTTGTGACCACATCTTGGAGTAAAGCTTGCATATGGATCTGCGCGTCTCTCATCACTGTTGCCTTGTAACAGTAACCACTCAAGTGGTTGAGTGAATAATTCAGTGATTCACTCAGAGAGATTTTTTCAGAATGAATCAATGTTTATGAATGATCTGGTTGAAAGAATGAGTTAATGACTCACTTGTAACAACACTCATTTGTCTCCATCTACTGGCATAACAGTGTAACCTACAGATAGAGTCAGTGAAAAATCCTCACCACCTCACCAATTCACAGTTTGACACAATATAATATAATATACAACACAATATAAAACAGAAATGCATTCTGAAACATTTTAGAAACACCTTTGCAACTACCCACAACATCCAAGTTGTGTGAGTTTTGCACAGGAAAGTGACACTATAAAAATCGAAGGTGAAACTGAACATTCATTTTTTAAACCCATACAATTTTAAAAGCATCCTCTTGGAAGGCAGAGTGGCCAATCTTGATGCTACAGTTAAGCCAAGCCATTATGTGCATAAAACACATTCCGAACACACATTAGTCTCATAATCAGTCCCAGATCGGAAGGCTGAGAATGTCTGGAGGCATGAGAGGGAAGGATCTTTTGTCTAAATGAGTGATGAGTGGCAATGTAGAGGACACAGAGCCCAATCATTAAAACCAGCATCTTAATTAAACTTAATTTACGGGGCCTAATTCAATTTGCCCCGGATAAGACCAACACATATCGCCATTTCGCGGCAGACGAACACAGCTCTGCCATGGTTAGATGGGAAAATTAGATAAATGACAAATTAATTACTGAGATTTTCTTTCATCAAGAGATTAATGAAGAAAAAAAACAGGAACAACATCAGAGGCCATTTTTGCTTCTGACAGCTTCGAATACATTTCCATTAATGGAGTGACATTGCATCTGCAGTTGTTTATCATTTTTTAAAGTGTCACAATAGAGACGAAATGTCAGAAATTGACTGACATCTGCTGGGTTAATTTTTGTTGATATCCCAAAACACAATATGCTTACCTTGACTTTGCATTTGGATGAATTAGCATCAATGAATAACCAGAAATCTCCTTGATATTATAAGGTGACAGCAAAGACATTTATATTGGTAAAAAAAAAAATATATATATATATATATATATATATATATATATATATATATATATATATACACACACACAGTATCTCACATAATTGAGAACACCCTTCACATTTTTGTAAATATTTTATTATATCTTTTCACGTGACAACACTGAAGAAATGATACTTTGCTACAATGTAAAGTAGTGAGTGTACAGCTTGTATAACAGTGTAAATTTTCTGTCCCCTCAAAATAACTCAACACATAGCCATTAATGTCTAAACCGCTGGCCACAAAAGTGAGTACACCCCTAAGTGAAAATGTCCAAATTGGGCCCAAAGTGTCAATATTTTGTGTGGCCACCATTATTTTCCAGCACTGCCTTAACCCTCTTGGGCATGGAGTTCACCAGAGCTTCACAGGTTGCCACTGGAGTCCTTTTCTACTCCTCCATGACGACATCACAGAGCTGGTGGATGTTAGAGACCTTGCGCTCCTCCACCTTCCGTTTGAGGATGCCCCAAAGATGCTCAATTGGGTTTAGGTCTGCAGACATACTTGGCCAGTCCATCACCTTTACCCTCAGCTTCTTTAGCAAGGCAGTGGTCGTCTTGAAGGTGTGTTTGGGGTCATTATGATGTTGGAATACTGCCCTGCCGCCCAGTCTCTGCTTCAGTATGTCACAGTACATGTTGGCATTCATGGTTCCCTCAATGAACTGTAGTTCCCCAGTGCCTGGAGCATTCATGCAGCCGCAGACCATGACACTCCTACCACCATGCTTGACTGTAGGCAAGACACACTTGTCTTTGTACTCCTCACCTGGTTGCCACCACACACGCTTGACACCATCTGAACCAAATAAGTTTATCTTGGTCTCATCAGACCACAGAACATGGTTCCAGTAATCCATGCCCTTAGTCTGCTTGTCTTCAGCAAACTGTTTGCGGGCTTTCTTGTGCATCATCTTTAGAAGAGGCTTCCTTCTGGGACGACAGCCATGCAGACCAATTTGATGCAGTGTGCGGCGTATGGTCTGAACACTGACAGGCTAACCCCCAACTCCTTAAACCTCTGCAGCAATGCTGGCAGCACTCATAAGTCTATTTCCCAAACACAACTGCTGGATATGACGCTGAGCACGTGCGCAAAATGGCTAATTGGGCCCAATTTGGACATTTTCACTTAAGGGTGGACTCACTTTTGTGGCCAGCGGTTTAGACATTAATGGCTGTGTGTTGAGTTATTTTGAGGGGACAAATTTACATGAGCAAATTTACACTGTTATACAAGCTGTACACTCACTACTTTACATTGTAGCAAAGTGTAATTTCTTCAGTGTTGTCACATGAAAATATATAACAAAATATTTACAAAAATGTGAGGGGTGCACTCACTTCTGTGAGATACTGTATATATATATATATATATATATATATATACACTCACCTAAAGGATTATTAGGAACACCTGTTCAATTTCTCATTAATGCAATTAGCTAATCAACCAATCACATGGCAGTTGCTTCAATGCATTTAGGGGTGTGGTCCTGGTCAAGACAATCTCCTGAACTCCAAACTGAATGTCAGAATGGGAAAGAAAGGTGATTTAAGCAATTTTGAGCGTGGCATGGTTGTTGGTGCCAGACGGGCCGGTCTGAGTATTTCACAATCTGCTCAGTTACTGGGATTTTCACGCACAACCATTTATAGGGTTTACAAAGAATGGTGTGAAAAGGGAAAAACATCCAGTATGCGGCAGTCCTGTGGGCGAAAATGCCTTGTTGATGCTAGAGGTCAGAGGAGAATGGGCCGACTGATTCAAGCTGATAGAAGAGCAACTTTGACTGAAATAACCACTCGTTACAACCGAGGTATGCAGCAAAGCATTTGTGAAGCCACAACACGCACAACCTTGAGGCAGATGGGCTACAACAGCAGAAGACCCCACCGGGTACCACTCATCTCCACTACAAATAGGAAAAAGAGGCTACAATTTGCAAACACAGTATTAGTATGGTGTTCCTAATAATGCTTTAGGTGAGTGTATATATATATATATATATATATATATATATATATATATATTGTGGCGGGAGGAGCAAACGACAGACACAGTGGGTGTGGTGTCAGGCCTCGGAGAGGTTTTTATTAAACAAAATAATCAAATAAAGTGTCCAAAGGGGGTAAAAGTGTCCAAAACAAACAGGGGGTCTGGTGTCCTCGTCGTGCTGCGGGGTTCGTGAAGGAGGGCAGTGTTCGGAAAGGAAGGGTCCAGGTAAGGGGTGGAGTCCGGTGGCTTCTTTTCAGCGGCTTTGTCATTCTTCTGTCCGCGGCACTTCCAGGGAATTCAACGGCCCGGCATCCTGGCCCGTCAGCCGTCTCACATGTGCGGTTTTCCATCCACTCTCGACACTCCCTTCCTGGACCCACGAGGACACCAGCGTGCATGCACAGGGAAGATACCGGTCTCCTGACGAGAGGCGCGTTGAACCGTTGAGACAAGGCAGGATGGTTCCATGCTTTCATGTTCTTTATGCCAAATTCTGATCCTACCATCTGAATGTCGCAGCAGAAATCGAGACTCATCAGACCAGGCAGCGTTTTTCCAATCTTCTATTGTCCAATTTTGGTAAGCCTGTGCGAATTGTAGCCTCCGTTTCCTGTTCTTAGCTGACAGGAGCGGCACCCAGTGTGGTCTTCTGCTGCTGTAGCCCATCTGCTTCAGGGTTCGACGTGTTGTGCATTCAGAGATGGTATTCTGCATACCTTGGTTGTAACGAGAGGTTATTTGAGTTACTGTTGCCTTTCTATCATCTCTAACCAGTCTGCCCATTCTCCTCTGACCTCTGACATCAACAAGGCATTTTCGTCCACACAACTGCCGCTCACTGGATATTTTCTCTTTTTCGGACCATTCTCTGTAAACCTTAGAGATGGTTGTGCGTGAAAATCCCAGTAGATCAGCAGTTTTTGAAATACTCAGACCAGCCTGTCTGGCACCAACAACCATTCCACGTTCAAAGTCACTTAAATCCCCTTTCTTCCCCATTCTGATGCTCGGTTTGCACTTCAGCAGGTCGTCTTCACCACATCTAGATGCCTAAGTGCATTGAATGTATGTATACATATATATGCTGAAAACAAATGCTGTTCTGTTGAACTTCCTATTCATCAAATAATCCTGAATACATGTATCACAGTTTCCACAAAAATATTACATTTCAACATTTATAAAAAATAAGAAATGTTTCTTGAGCAGCAAATTAGAATGATTTCTGAAGCGTCATGTGACTCTAATGGCTTCTGAAAATACATATGAAATCTAAACAACAGGAAGTTTCTCAAAATATCCTTTTTGCTCATTTCTATTAATCCTCAGCCGCAGAAGTGATAGGAAGGAGGAAAAAATTTATTTATAGACAACACAGCTTGAGTACAACTGACAAAGACATTATGAAGAAGTAACTCCTAACTGCACAGGGACCATAGCATGACAGAAATCACCTAATTTACAATCCAATTGACTTTTAGAGTTTTTGGGAATCCTGTCAGTGTCAATCTATGGAACATTTCACAGTAATGAGGAAGTGGAACTAAAGCTTCTTATATTTGGAGCACTTCCATTCATTATGTTCTCGTTTTCCTTATTAAAAATGACAATTTCAAGTGAACATCAACAAATGGGCATGTGTTTTATGAGCTGCTACTTGTGTTGTTGTCTAAACGGCAGAATAACTGCAGTTTCTACTGCAGTGGAGTCAGATCCATTATTCCTTTTCCAACATATGTACCTTTTTTCTTCTCCAATTAAAAAGGAATGTAAATCAGGCCACACATTTGCATAGGATGGTAATATTGCTCTGCTTTTTGACAGGATCGAAAAGGTATGAGGGGAGGTGGAAAAGTAGCATGCTAAATCTTGGAGTTTTAATGAAATCTAAGCATGAAGACATTTATTGAAGACGGCTGTGATGGCTACCTGACTAGATTAAATCATCAGAACGCTCCATACAAATGGCACTTATAATTTGCAGCAGCAACATATTAATGATCATGTATTCATTTAAAGTTTTAGCGCGAGGGTAGCTGACATCCCAAACTGTGATACAGCCTTCAATTTCATCTGAAACCCCTTTGGCAATTTTTATGAACTAGCTAGTGAGAGATGTTCTGCACAGGCACAAGAAAAACTGTGATAATCTTAAACATTAATCATTACAATGAGAGCCTTCCGTGAAAAGATTGCGCTGCATAATGGGAACTTTATGTATTTACCTGTCATTTTGCGAGTTCTTATCCACAGTCCCTTAATTGCAGACACAGCCCTCTGGATTAACCGTACTCGCTTGTGTCTTGCTCAAGGGCATGATGGGATGTATAAGTCTTGATTCAAACCTAAATCTTTGGTATTACCACCCAAACTCAATTATTTAAACTTACTACAACACAACTTTTAAATAAATCATGGTTCAGGAAAATCGAGTCTCCTGCTTCTCAGATGTTTCTTCTGAGGAAAATACCTCTAGAGACAACATCCCAAATGAAAAAAGAAGTTTGAAATCATAGATCTCAATATGATCTTAAGCATTTTTCAACAAATTCACTATGCTCTTGTCTAATTTGTGTCTTTCTCCTTTTTTAGAAGAAACATCTGAGACAAAGGTGATACTGTTATTAAACGTAACTGAGAACCCAATCTCAAACATTTCTCATGTAATTCTTCCAAGGCCAAATAATCTGATCTATGCTGCACATGTTCATTTGATAGCTTGTTCTCTTGTCTCATTTTCTTTCTCCTCTGGAATTTTAGGAGAAACATCTGAGACAAAGGTGATACTCCAATCAAACATTGCCATTTAAACATTGTGCTTCTACACAGCTTTTAAATATATTACAAATTGTATCACTTGTTTCTCTTGGTAACCTCATATGACAACCTTATAATCTCACCTATTGTCCTCTAGATCTCAACCTCTCAAACTGTGCTCGGATTTGACAAGATATCAAAGTCTGCAATTAAAAGTCTCAACATGAACTCAACCATTTCTAATCTAACTCTTCCAAGGCCAAATGATCTGAGCTATGCTAATCACAAATGGGATGCCTCGTTTGTTTCTCCTAGATAACAATGATGAGTAAGTGGAAACTTCTTCTCAAGATGTTCTTCTCAGATGTTTCTGAGAGCCCATTCAAAAGAGATCTCAGCAATGTCTTTAACTGTGCTTGGATTTGCCAAGACATCAAAATATGCAATCAAAATCAGTATCAGTATGAGTTCAAACATTTCTCATCAAATTATCTCAGTTCTATATTCATTGTATAGCCCGTACTCTTACTATATTGTCTCTGTTTTATTTCTCTTAATACAGTTTATGAGAAACATCTGAGGCAGGTGTTTACTCAAATGAAACAACTGAGAATGCCATCTTAATTTAATTGAATTAAAATGACACAAGATGCCTCAGTTGTTTCTCCTAGACACCAATGAGATTAAATGGAGAACAAATGGAGATTTTGCTCAAGTCTTCAGCTTCTCAGAAGTTTCTTCTGAGAAAAACACCATGTAATCTGAGAGATCACCATAATGTCTCAAACTGTGCTCCGATTTGACAAGACACCAAAGTCTGCAATGAGCTATGCTTTCCACATTCATTTTACAATCTATTCTCCAAATGAATTTTAGAAATAAAATGACTGAGGATCAATTATGTCTTCTGAGCTATAAAAGAGCAACCTCTGAGCAATATAGTATGGGCTTTATCACATATATGACATACACATTCTAATCTTTATTACAAATCTTCATAAATCTACACACTTGGCTGTCTTATGTAAAACAGATGATAAATTATATTATATTATATTATAATCTAGTTACAAAGAAAAACACTAATATCATAGTAAAGGATGTTTTTTTCGTACTTACAAACTGAATCTTGTCTGACAAAATAATGAAAGCCTTCATGTTCTACAGAAGTATGTGGGGGCCTGGATTAGCATAAACGGTTTATAGTCAAGGTAACATGCTCTCAAGAGCGGTTCAAAAAGATTCTCTCCATATATGGATGTCTTCCACAGGTTACATCGTTCAGAATCAAAAGTACTTGATTTGACAGCACACTTCAACAATACGGTTCACATTCCTCTCATCGTGCTGTAAGTAAAAAAGAACAGAATGAGGAGTTAGCCGTTCAATTTTGCCGTGACTCACAGGAGACATTTGGCAAAAAGCATGCAATTTTGTTACTTCCAAGAAAACACGGTCAAAGGTGTACTTTATGAAATGTCTTCAAGTGCCCTCCACTTAACAGGCGTCTTTGGCTTGCTTTCATTCTTCTCGCGGACACCCATTTTACTTGCGCATAAAGGGCTCGGAGCTATTAGAGTCGAGGCAAGTGCCGAGCACCATGAGTGGAGCTCAGACCCATCACAGACACTTTACGTTTAGATGCTTTTTCATAGTGAAAGGCTGTGATGCAGGTGCACGAGAGGGCTGAAAAATGCGCTATTACACAGGCTGCCTACGCCAGGCACTCTCATGTGAATCCCAAACATTTCAGAGAATTTACTTGAGAGCGTTTTTTTCTCAGCGTGAGACAAGAGAATATTAATGGGTCATTCCTTTTAAGCAGTGCATTCTCATGTCCCCACTTGTGTCTTTAATACACTGCATATACATTCAAAAAACATTGTAGTTTGTAATAATATTTCAGCCATGGTGAGCATAAGAGACTTTTTTCAAAAAACATTTAAGAACCTTATCAATCCCAAACTTTTTGAACGGTATTGTATCTATATTGCATAAAACAATGAAACTGATATAAAAATAAAAATCTATCTATCTATCTATCTATCTATCTATCTATCTATCTATCTATCTATCTATCTATCTATCTATCTATCTATCTATCTATCTATCTGTCTATCTGTCTATCTGTCTGTCTGTCTGTCTGTCTATCTATCTATCTGTCTGTCTGTCTGTCTGTCTGTCTGTCTGTCTGTCTGTCTGTCCTCCGTCTGTCTGTCCGTCCATCTATAAACCTGCAAAAACAAAGCTTTTTTCCTAAAAAATTATATCTATGAATTATACATTAAAGATATATAAATATTCATAAATATAGTAAATATGAATATTAACAGAAATAATCCAATTTCTTCTTTTGCGAGACATGAAATGAAAAATAGTTGATCTGGCCATGACACAGCAAGGCCATTGAGGTACAGAAGGGTATTTTAACTTGGATCTCCACGTGGCCTTGTTTTCCGAAAGTCACGGCATCCACTCACGGCGAGAGCACATAGGTAATTCAAAGTCATTATCAAAAGTATTCTCTCCAATGAATTGTCTGACAATGATCGTGGCGTCCTTTTATCCTCGCTCGAGTGGAAGTTTGCACTAAACACTAATTATCACACAGTGGTTCTTAACTCAGCGAAGCGTTCACAACGCACGAACACACACGCACAAAAGCGCTCGCGAATGAACCTAAATGACAGTGCGAGCAAATTACATGGTATTCCAAACAGGAGAACAATGTTAGTATCAAGGACACCCACCTCATGCCCAGCTATCAGACAAGTTCAAACATCAGACGCAGTCTTTTTCTCACATGGAGTTCTTACATTAGCATTCGGCCAGAAAGTTTGCGACTTTTATTGACCTCTGAATCCATTTTCAGAACTTTCCTTCGCGCAGGTTTCCCACTTCATCCGAAAAGGAACATACTGTGAATGTTTTGTTGACACTCCTGTATAATCACTCCTACCTCAGCACATAAGTTAGTTGTAAAAAGTAGCCCGTTTCATGGCAGGGGTTTCGATGAGGGGATGTGAGTGCTATTAACTTTGAGTTCTGGCCCTGCATATGTAAGCGTGCGCCTACTCAGGGCCCTGTGAGGGTCCATTCAGCTTATCGCCTCAGGCTACTTGTACCACTGCTGCGTTATTAGCATCAGAGCACCTGAAAAAGAAAGGATGTGGGTGTACCTGCAATACAAACTCTTTTCACCTAAATGCCCTCTGGAGTCTCACCTGCCATTTAAAATAAAGCAACAGCTGCACCATATCTGCAGAGAGAGCAGCGATCTACAAAAAAGCATGTGTGAAGTTCATAAGACTTTATTAAACTCTGGATGCGAGTGCTAGTGAAATTCCAATGTGGCACAGGATCCATTACAGGAAAACTTTACAGTGTACCGGCTTCGTATTTCATGTGACATGCTGTCCCTAAAAGCATTACAGCTGTCATATTTACCATTGTTAAGCAAATTTTTATGTGAAAAATCCAGTCATTTCAATAGGAATCCACATCCACACTTGTGAATTTCGCATGAGGCTAAAGGATTTCTCCAGGTAAATTTCACTACAGGTTCAAGTTTTTCATGCAGATTTGCATCTTGTCTGAAGATAGACAACAGATGATTACAACTTATTGTTTAAGGGGGAAATTTGTAAGCTTTCAGCAAAGAATATTTCTTAAAATATCCCAAGTGGTTCTTATGTAGGAATCATGTCAATCATGTCAGAAATATCTATTCGAAGAAAAGTCAACATTAATTGACCTTCGCATGTTAGGGAAAACAGCAAGTTATACACTTGTATATCTATGAATATTCATTGATTCTTATGGTGAATGCGAGATGACACATCAACGTATCTGGAGCGGTCAAATAGGGATCTACACATATCTATAGTCTGCTCGTCACTCCACGGAAGAGAGGGGCGGAGTCAGCAGAGCTCACTAGGATTTAAAGCAACATGAACTAGATCAGCGTGCTGAAAACAGACCTTTACAGGGTAAAGAAGGTGTTTTTACACTACCATTGAGAATTTTTAACCAAAGTATGTTATAGATTTTTCATTAAGACCCTAAAGAATCATATCAACTTGTGTAAAATGGGCATCCGATGACCCCTTTAAAAAATTGTAATTAATCAAAAACGATTTATTCAGTCACTCTTTCTGCAAGATACATCTTCAGTTTTGTATCTTATGTGTCTTGGGAATCAGTGAATCATTCACTCAACCGATTCATTAATAAACACAAAGTTGTTCACAACTAAAACAAGTAGCATCACTTAAAATTTGTGCTTACAGATCTATTATGAGACTCTAGAAAATTTAAGCATCATAAAGCTTTGTCGATACATGACAACAGAGTAGATATATATATATTTTTCCCTTTAATTTTTTAACTGCTGGGCATTACTTCAATGAAGCTATTGAATCCAGATAACAAAATGAATGAAGAAAACTGACTCACTTCAGAACGAATGAATCAAGAATTATTATGGATTTCTTCACTTAAAAGATTTGTTCAAAAATCTTTGTTTCATGAACAAATAATGATTCTTCCATGATCATAATACCACTACTATTAGTTGAAACTTAAGCGACCTTGGTGATGTCAGCAGAGAAGAAAAGTAGTTTATGAACACAATAACAATAAGAACATTTGTTAAAGGTATAGTTTATGAAAATTCTGTCATCATTTACCCTGATATCACACATACATCTCAGAGACGTCTATCTGATGTGTGTGTTTACATCTGGTAGATGCATTTTTTAGAGTGTTTTCTCATCTGCAATACGTCTCTAGGACGTTTCCTGTTAGACGTCAAATAGACATTTAGAAAATGTCTTTAAGATATTCATGATTTAGAATGTATGTTAAACTGACATCTTAAAGACATTTATCAGATGTTTGTATACAGATTGCAGACATACATGTGCTATCTGGGTAGTGCTTTCAATTAAATTACTGTAATTTAAATCAATTACATTTGATTAATCATTTAGTATTTTTCGACCATACAATAAAAGTCAACAGTGTCTAAAACAACATTTACATTTTTCAAAATTTCTCTTTTGTGTTTATGATATGAGGATGAGTAATGACAGAATTTTTCACTATTCCTTTAAGAAAATGAATGGGGTTGATATGAATTGCATGTTGATTTGAATTAAAAAATGACCTCAAAAATTATGTTACTTTAAAAAGGCAAATCCCATACAACTGGTCGATACACAGGAATTCTAGCAAGAAACATTCACACACAATTTATAGCACACACATCACGTAAGAAGCAAATGTAACAGAATACAAAATAAAACTCCATTAGCTTCCCTGCCAGGTCTGATGCAACATGTAGGACACATTAGATGTATCCCACAACCACAGACATCAATACACGGAGACATGCCTGCCTCACACACACGCTGCAACATGTGAAAGCAAATCGTGTGAAATCAGCACTTTCACAGGGTTAATCTTATATTCACGGACCTCTCCTTGCTCTTCACACACGCAGGTGAATGCTGACCGCACGTGTTGCAGAGTCAGCTGGTTGATTACTCCGCAGACCGGCTCTGATAAAAGCTGCCTCACCGGTGTCCTGACATTTTATCATACCTGTCAGATTTTCCTACCGGGGCTTACTGCGCATGCGCACATCAATATTTTGGCCTTTTTCTCACACTGAACAACAATATTTAATGCATCTGCATTACTGTACGGGGTAGGTTTAGGGTTGGGGTAGGTGTAGACGTTAATAAAACACAATCTAATAGGTAGAAAAAATTATTTATTGTTGGTTTCCGGTAGTTGTATCCCACCGCGAATATAACACATAATTACTGTATTTGCATTACTGTAAGGGTAGGTTTAGGGTTGTGGTAGGTGTACACATTAATAAATCATAATTTAACAGATAGCATTTTTCGTTGTCGAATTGTACTACCCACTGTTTTAATGGGAGGTAGCAAAATCTGACAGGGTAGCACAAATCGACAGAACACCGGCTCCACCAAACCTCAATCTCTGGCTGATCATAAAATCAATTCAGAATGCCGCTGCCTGCCTCAATCCCACAGATAAGTCTTACACACACGGTCCGCTTTCAAACTCAATTCCTTACTAGTCAAAATACGCCTTCTTCAGCAGCCAAGCTGAGTCCAGAGATTTCGCTCATTCGCTGTCCTCCAGCAAACCCTTCGCCGCACATTTTGTAAATCCAGTTTCATTTGCCTGACATCTTTCTGTGGGATTTAGCCTGAAGTACTTGTCTTACAAACAGTCAGAATAAACGAAAGATCACTCTCTTCTTGACTTGTTCTGTCTGGAACATGCTGTTGTCAGCAAAATGTACTTCTCAGGACAACAAATTTTTTAATTTATAATGCTAATTGTGCCCAGGTCAATGGCTGTAACTATAAAGACAGTTATTATTTCTAAACTCTAGGGTGTTCTGTTTTTAGGTTGTTGCTATATGAAGTTACTAGGGCATTCTCAGTTTTGTTTTTAATTTGTTGCTATGTAGTTACTGGGGTCTTCTGAGTGTCTTTATGTTGTTGCCATGCAGTTACTAGGGTGTTCTGAAATGCAGTTACTAGGGTGTTCTGAGTGTTTTTCTTTTTTTTAGTTTGCTGCTATGCAGTTACTAGGCCGTTCTAAGTGTTTTATTTTGTTGCTATGCAGTTACTAGAGCATTCTGAGTGTTGTTGTTTTTTTTTTTTGCTTTTACTGGGCCATTCCGAAATTGGTGCCTTTTGCACTTGGAAAAATTATAAAATAAAATAAGTTTAAACAACATTTTTTAAATATCCATGAAATGAAGGTATAAATTACACTAAATTATATTGTGCCATCTCATCCTATGTAATGTATTATTGTATGACTATTTTTCTACCTCATGTTTGGTATTTTTGTCAACCCTGTTACCGACACAAACATTACTAGATACTATAGTTTAATTAGAACTATGTGATAGTTTTGACATTTATGAGCAGTATTTTAGTCCCACTTTTCACTGGGATTGTTTCAAATTTTGGATTTCTTTTCTATATTTTTATATTGTCATTCAGATGACCAAATACATCCTAAGTTTGGAGGGTGACTAAATGTAAAGTAAGAAAAATATGTTTTTACAAGAGAGACTTAGTTGGCATAGCTGACAATAGTAAACAGTACATTTTTCAGTTTAAGTCGGTTCATTGTTGATTTAGCACATTACATTTCTAAGAGATCTAATGTTTTAAGGGTATTGTAATTAGATAATGCGCCCATCTGTTTGTCTGTGTCCCCTCACAGAACTTCAAATATACTGATCTGGTTCAATTACAGTTTTTCTCAATTGCTTTGGCACATTTTTCGAAACAGTCTTAACATTCTCTAAACTGTGAGTGCAAATGTCACAACTGTTTGCTGGAACTCCAGAACTTTATTGCATGTCTGCAAAATGTAGTTACTCACCCAAAACATTTCATTCATGCTTCAAAACCTATTTATCGTGTCAATAATTTGGCCAAGGCCACCAAAATATAAAGTATTTTTCTCATCGTGTGAGCCACACTGATCAAAATGTTTAGTTGTTTTTTCACCATGACAGTCAACCATGGAAATTAATGTTTTATAAAAAAAATTATCTGATATTTGTGGAGAAGAGTCAATAGTACATAGAAAAAAAAGTATATGAACATTTGTATTTATACAGTACATTTATTTTTGTACGAATGTATTACATGTAAAATAGTGTGAAGTGTAACAGTGCACTTGTTACATCAGTATTACCTGATGTAAACTATGGCAACAGTTTCGATGACAGTTACTGTACTGAAATGCAGAAGGCTGCACTTCTTATGTATGCCATATATCCTTTCAAAAGTACAAATTTACACTTTACTGTATGTAGGATATTGATTGAAAGAGACTGTTTCAAAATGTTTGAATTACTGAGGATATGGTCGATCTCCCAATTTTTAGCTGCACCCTTCAGCCATTGTAAGGCCATGATTGACAACATTATTTCATCTGATATGCACCTATTTCATATGATATGTTCTTGGCCTCTTCTTCCTCTTCCTCTTCCTCTTCCTCTGTTTTGTCTCTGTACACTTCCATGCATCCTTACTCCTCTTCTTCCTCTCGGCTGTTGTCCCTGATCATTTTCTGGATGTTCATCCATCGTCAGAATTTGTAACTTTTGTGCTGTCCTCTGTCTATATATGCTTTCCAATTGAAGGGTCATGAAATGCACCTTTGAGCTATTTCAGAGAATTGGTTTATAATTGATTGATCTATATTCTCTTCATTAGTGAGAGTCAAGATTCACTTGCACAATTCATGGCAAATTTACAAAAAGTCTAATAGAGATGTGTAGAAAATATGCCTGACAGTTTATGACAACTAGATCAACCATTTTGCATTTAATGACTTATACGATGAACTAATGACTAGATGTTTTGAGGGGTAAGACAATAGCACAGAGAAATATATAATACATTTTGAGCAACATGACAATAGCAACTGATAATGTAGGAAACCGCAGACAAATGTACATAATCAGTTGCATGAATGCATCAAAGCAATCGCAACTTGTTCAAAAGAATGAGAAACTGCTTTTATGATGTGCACAAGTGACTAGATGATGTGGAGGTTGAACAAGTAGTTTTGAAAATTTCATTTCTGTTCTGAGAAATGCACCAAAGCAACTGAGAAAAACTGTATTAGGCAAGCAAGATGATCAGATCTTGGTCTTTCTGTGATCATCTGAAACCAGACCAAGGTCTTTACTTTCTTGAACATTGCAAGACTGGGGTGAAGGTCTGCTCTTGTTTGTAATTGAATTTACATGGATGTATTATTGACATGAGTCATGGAAAAAAATTTTTTATCGAGACTGATCATCCTATCCTGGTCATTAACAACAACAGTAATAGTAACAATACCAATAATACTAACTAAAATGTAACTCATGCTCATATGCCACTGAATGATATAGGCATTAACTCAATAATACTCCCAGGGTGACCTTTAAACATGTTTGCATTTTACACAGGCAATCTTTAAAAACAGGTTGACACCTAATCTGTGTCATCCCTGTTACCCACGTCAAAACCTGTTACTCCGAATAGTAACAGGGATGACAGTAACAGGTTTGAAGATTTCAAACTAATTTGCTAATTTCTAGCTAATAGTCAGGTTTACAAAAGGATTTTACTTGTAGATATTGATTATATTACATGTAAAAAATAATTGTTTAAATTTAGATTTTAAAAATGGTAACAGTATTGACACTGCATGATGGCCCCCTCAGTCAAGCCTCATCAATCATAAAAAAAAGAACATTATAGAAGTGAGAGAGAAACATGCTTGTGTTTTAAGTGTAGGTGAAATCAGGGGACACTAATAAAAAGATTTAAATTTTATAGAAAAAAAATGCATACTTGCTTATTAATGAAAACCATATGCAAATGTGATTTTTGTATCATTTTGCCTTCATTTTGCAAATTAAAAGTCCTGCTGAAAAAGAAAAAATCATAATGAGGGACAGGTCAAAAACCTTACCCTTATCAGCATAAATGCTATTTAAATTCTTTAAAATGATATTTAACTACATATTATTGTTATGGGTAACACTTTATTTTAGGGTCTATTAACTAGTTGCTTATTAGCATGCATATTACTAGAATATTAGCCATTTATTAGTACTAATTAGGCAAATATTAATGCCTTATTCTACATGACCTTATTCTACATCCCTAATCCTACCCAATACATAAAATTAACAACTACCTTACTAACTATTAATAAGCAGCAAATTAGGAATTTATTGAGGGAAAAGTCGTAGTTAATAGTGAATAAGTGTTCCCTATTCTAAAGTGTTAACTCGTTATGTTTTTAAATTCCATATTTATTTGTTTTTATATTAAATCTAGGCTATGTTTGATTAATTCTCATGCACCGATTCTGTGGAATGACCCTACTAGGACGTTCTGTGTTTTTTAGTTTGATACTATGCAGTTACTAGGGTGTTATGAGTGTTCTTGTTGCAATGTTGCTTAGGTGTTGGGTGGTTTTTCAGCATGTTGTTGTTTGAAGTTGCTAGTTGATTTTAGTTTGTTGCTATGTGGTTGCTAAGGTTTTCTTAGTATATTGCTATGAGAGGGTGTGGTGCCCAGCTGTGACTCAGGATGTTGTTCAAACTTCTGCTGCACCACAGAGTGCCACTCATATATTTTCCATTAAATTTGTCCCAAATCATTGTTAATGTGCATACTGACTCTTATTAGGCTGTAAGAATCTTTGCATTTTTACATTTTTAGCAAAACATTTGTCTTTCTGTGGCTTTAGTAAAATCAGTGTGCCTCATATAAAGAGGTATACATCACCCTTTCTTCAAACACTGAACTTCAACTTTGTTTAATCCTTAGCTACAACACAGCGCTGCACTTCTAGTCTTTCTATGCTAGGCTAGAGTTTTTAGAACATTGCTATGCATTTGCTAGAGTGTAGCTAGGCATATCTCTATGATATTCTGGTCCTGAGATTTGTCTCGATGCTTTAACCACTGGGCAATTATTTATACAGCCAAAACAAATGCAATCGGACTATATCTAAGAGCCATCTTCCCTTCAAACATCATATTTAACTGCTATGCTGAACATGTTTCTCTATGTACCACATTTGCAACGAGCATCAAAGAGATGCCAGTTTGTCCACATTGATTTCTTCTTCCAGTACAGTCTATTTTCTTTCCCAACTGACTGCATGGAGAGTTTATGAAGTCTAAATTAGGATATAGCTTAAGTGAATGCCGTGACAGAGATCCCCTAAAGTGAACTGATGCATTCTCACGGCTTGCTACCTCCGCTAACAGCCCAGACAGGAAAGCATCACTGCTCTACTAAATATAACACTATGGCGTTGAGTGCTCGGATTCACAATTGCTTGTCTATGAGGCTGCCTGGGAGATGTGCTAAAACAGAATCAGTGGTGCATCACCATCATGTTACTGGAATTGGCCCTTTTGACCCCATCTCAGCTAAGAAAAAAAAAAAGACTGCTGGAAGGTGCAGATGCATATCTCAAAGATAACATGCAAATAAAATGGACCCAGTTGACAAGAACACATTATTCTAAGGATTATTTTTATTCTTAAACAGCTATTCTATACAGTTTTCCATACGGCCAGGGAGTTGTTAGATAGTTGCTAAGTGGTAAACAAGGAGATTTTAGTATGTGTGTTACTAGGGTGTTGCTAGGAGGTTACTAGGGTGTTGCCTTGTGGTTGCAATATGATTGCCAAAGTGTTCAAAGTGGTTGATAGAGAGTTTCTATGTGGTTGCAAAGGTGTTCCAAGTGGTTACTAAGGAGTTTCTAGGGTGTTGGAGTGGTTGCTACGTGGTTCTTCTGGATTTGCTAGATGGTTGCTAGAGTGCTCTAGGGTGGTGCTTTTTAGTCAAGGTCAAGAGCCTTAAACAACATTTCTGTGTAGTTACAGTGTTCTGGGTGGTTTCTATGGAGTTGCTATGGTGTTCTGGGTTGTCGCTTACAAACCAAAGTAAAGAGCCTCAAACAACACTTCTGTGTGGTTGATAGAGTGTTCTGGGTGGTTGCTAGGGTGTTCTGGGTTCTTGCTTACTAGCCAAGGTCAAGCTCCTCAAACAACATTCCTGTGTGGTTGCTAGAGTATTATGGGTGGTTGCTAAGGAGTTGCTTTGTGGTTGCTATGGTGTTCTGGGTTGGTTGCTAAGCAGTTGCTATTTGGTTGCTAGGGTGTTCTGGGTGGTTGCTAAGGAGTTGCTATGTGGTTGCTAGGGTGTTCTGGGTTGTTGCTTACTAGCCAATTCCAAGAGCCTCAAAAACATTTCTGTGTAGTTGCTAGGGTGTTATGGGTGGTTGCTATGTGGTTGCTAGGGTGGTCTGGGTTGTTGCTTACTAGCCAAAGTCAAGAGCCTTAAACAACATTTCTATGCTGTTGATAAAGTGTTCTGGGTGGTTGCTAAGAAGTTGCTATGTGGCTGCTAGGGTGTTCTGGGTAGCAAATTAAAGAGCCTCAAACTACATTTTTATGTGGTCACTAGGGTGTTCTGGGTGGTTGCTAGGGAGTTGCTAGATGATTGCTAGGGTCTTCTGGGTTGACACTTACTAGCCAAAGTCAAGAGCCTCAAACAACATTTCTATGTGGTTGCTAGGGTGTTCTGTGTTGTTGTTTACTGGTCCAAAAGAGCACACACTTGAGGCTCTTTATATTCATAAAAATAAGCATTATTCATGCCAAAAAATTTCCAGTATGAGTTACATACTGATGGATTAAAAAGTTCCTTCCTATATTAAATAACTGAATATGTTGCTCCTCTTGCAAACATTACATTTGATAGTTAAATCCACTGCTAATGCCACTTTATGTTGTTTTGCAGTATTTGAATACTTAGAAACTGATGTAATGGTGTATTTGTGTCCTTATATATGTGTCTTTGGGCATCTTCATTGCTTCTATTCAAATCTACATTTCCTTGGCCCCAGCGCTGTGCGGCCTCTGACAGCTGGGATCTCTCGGCATCTGTTTTTGTTATGGGACAAAAAGAGCATCTTTTTGTCATGGCTTAATAGCTCTCCCTCTTCGTACTTCTTTAAGGAATAGATGATGGTAATCAGCATTTCTGCCAGTGTGCTGTTGACAGAGGCATCCATCTGCAGTGAAGCGTAGTCTGAGCATCTCCTTACAGATCATTCAGAAAGAGAGAGCGAGAGAGCAAGAGAGACAGCCATGTGCCACATCCACAGCTATGTAATTATTCTCATTATGTCAAATCACCGTGCCAGAACAATAACTGTGCTTTCATAAAAGGACCCCAAATGTCCATCTGCTCTATGTAGGTGTACACAAGAAGTACATTCAGGAAAGAAGCAGAATTAAGTGACAAGAGGAGACAAGAGCAAAACTGTCGCAATGGTGAACCTGCTAAAATAGAGATAAACTGAAGAATATGTGTGTTATTTTTACATATTATGCCCCTTTTTACAATATGTAATATAAGTCTCAGGTGTCCCCAGAATGTGTCTGTGAAGTTTCAGCTAAAAATACCCCACAGATCATTTCTTATATAATTTTGAAAATGCCTATTGTGACGAGTCGGCTGCCTCCCCCCTGTCCATCATCACCACCCCGTCCTGTATTCGCCGCCCTTCACCAGGCTCTCGACAGGAGTGGGTGTGTGAGAGAGGAGGGGCGCTGAAACAGCCAGGGCTGGCGGCGTGTGATGAGGCGCACCTGACGTGAGTAGAGCCTCATCACCGCCGCCGTTTAAACGCCGAGCGCGCCTCTCCTCGGGAGACCGGTCTCTCCCCCGTGCATGCACGCTGGTGTCCTCGTGGGTCCAGGAAGGGAGCATCGAGGAGGACTGCCGCACCCGTTAGGCGGCTGACGGGCCAGGATGCCGGGCCGCCGAATCCACCAGAAGTGCCGGGATGCCCGAAGATGGACGAAGCCGCGCAAGAGACGCCGCCGCCACTCGCTCCCGGCCCCGAGAGGGGAGCGCGTGCGGCCACCGGACTCCGCCCCTTCCCTGGACCCTTCCCTCCTGAACACTGCCCTCCTACACAGCCCCGCAGCACGACGAGGACACCAGATCCCTGTTTATTTTGGACACTTTTCCCCCTTTGGACACTTTATTTTAATGTATTGTTTAATAAAAACCTCTCCGAGGCTTGACGCCACGCCCACTGTGTCTGTCGTTGGCTCCTCCCGCCACAGTGGTGGAGAATGCGGGCAGGCGGAGCCTAGACAGCGCAGTTGGGCAACATCTGATGACGTAATCCCCTCTCACTCGCAAAAAGCCGTGGAACCCGCACGGGGACAGCCTCCCAGCCACCAAAGGGGTAAGTGACGGTCTTTTTATTGGTCATTTACCCTGTGGCTGGTTGAGGCTGACAACTAATACCCGGTTTCTCTGTCCCGGTTCCGGCACGGTGCGAGAGGGAGAGTTGCCCGGAGAGGAATCCCTGCCCCGCCCACTCCGACCGCTGGAGCCTGGTTGAGGAAGGTAGCACTCCTGCGTGGGCGGCGACCCTCGGACGGGGATGTCGCTTGGGGGGGGGAATGTGACGAGTCGGCTGCCTCCCCCCTGTCCATCATCACCACCCCGTCCTGTATTCGCCGCCCTTCACCAGGCTCCCGACAGGAGTGGGTGTGTGAGAGAGGAGGGGCGCTGAAACAGCCAGGGCTGGCGGCGTGTGATGAGGCGCACCTGACGTGAGTAGAGCCTCATCACCGCCGCCGTTTAAACGCCGAGCGCGCCTCTCCTCGGGAGACCGGTCTCTCCCCCGTGCATGCACGCTGGTGTCCTCGTGGGTCCAGGAAGGGAGCGTCGAGGAGGACTGCCGCACCCGTTAGGCGGCTGACGGGCCAGGATGCCGGGCCGCCGAATCCCCCAGAAGCGCCGGGATGCCCGAAGATGGACGAAGCCGCGCAAGAGACGCCGCCGCCACTCGCTCCCGGCCCCGAGAGGGGAGCGCGTGCGGCCACCGGACTCCGCCCCTTCCCTGGACCCTTCCCTCCTGAACACTGCCCTCCTACACAGCCCCGCAGCACGACGAGGACACCAGATCCCTGTTTATTTTGGACACTTTTCCCCCTTTGGACACTTTATTTTAATGTATTGTTTAATAAAAACCTCTCCGAGGCTTGACGCCACGCCCACTGTGTCTGTCGTTGGCTCCTCCCGCCACACTATTTTGAGTGGAAGCAGAAACATGCTGTTTTTGTGCATGTCTCTTTAAATGCAAACGAGCTGCTGCTCCCTGCCCCCTTTTCCAGAATAGGACTTTACAGCTCGGTCCTCAGATACTCTGCTAAAAAAATATCTGTATGGTTTTGCTTATCATGTCTATTGCGTTGAAATCATGCATCTGAAGCATGTACACAGAAAGCGGCTGTCACAAGGCATGTGAGTACTAAACTAAATTCTCTTTCATGTTTTATTGTGCTTAAACTGTCAAATACACACAAGTTTATGTTAGAACACACAAGAGCTACAAAAACAGTTGGTTATGTCTGTGAAGGTAAACAGCTGGGAAAGAAATTGCATGTTTATATTAGACCTGCATGGCAGCAGCGTAATATACAGTAAATAAATCAATAAATCCATTGCTTTCTTGTCTCCTCTGATGCTGGGACTCTAAACAGTGTTCTGTGCTTGTCAATGCAGCCAAGGACAGAACAGTTAGCATGCTTTGCTCGAACTTTCGCCATGGCGTTAGAACTTTTACAACGTTGTCGCTTGCGAAAACACAATGGTGGCACCATGGGTGGAAACATGCAGATTATGGGGTAGTGATATTATAATAAGATCCCCTTTCTACATCACAGGAGGAGCGAAATCTGACACGCTCATTTTTTCGCAAGCTTGCAAAGAAAGGCTTAGCAAAAAAATTTACTGAGTTATTCTTCACGTTTTCTGGGTTGGTAGATGCACCGGGGACCCTATTATAGCACCAGCAACAAGTTGTTTACCAACATTCTTCAAATTATCTTCTTTTGTGCTCACTAGAAGAAAATAACTCATACATTTCATGTTTGGAACAACTTGAGAGTGAGTAAACGATGACAGAATTTTTCATTTTGGGGTGAACTGTCCCTTTAAAAACATTAAAATAGTGTTTCAATAGTGTTGCCACAAGATGTAAACTATATGCATGTTAACATGATGGTGACTTGCAAAAATCTGGTTCCAGTTCCAAAACAACTTCTAAATATAAAAATTTATCACATTATTGAAGCAAAATAGGTTGGCTTCATGTTGACTTATGTTGGAGTACAAGTGATAGGAAACCAAACTAAAGTGTATTTTTTAAACATACATATCAAAGCAGCCATAATTGTAGAGGTGATTAAATAATAGCTAAGCTTCTGCTTAAACAACCCGGTAGTCTTTGAGTAAATCAATCAGAGTTTGGAAGGACTGTCAGATTGTAAATACGGAAAGATTTTGACCTCCTATGTGTGTGTGTGCTCATGTTAGCATGCGTAGACATCAGTAAGACTCTTCTGTTTATTTAAGGATTTACCAGTTCCTGTCTAAACAGAATCTCTTGTGTCTGATGTCCCCATTGATCTTCTCAACCATGATAAACACTGAATCCTCAAAGAAGTCCAATCCGATGTCAGCATGATGGACTGCTTTGCCTCCCAGGCAGAGCAGAACTCTTTCAGTAACAGTGTAATTTCTAAACCAGTTTGAGAGACAGTAATGTAAAACCTTCTCATACCAGTGCATTTCTTGGGGCTGCCGGGACGCTTGCCGTGCATCCCTAACTTGCAACCAAAGTTTTCCTCCCAGAACTCTGCAAACCAAACGTTCCGTCGATTGTTGGACAAGGAGCGGCTTTTGAAGTATCTGTCAAAGGCTGGAAATAAGAAGGAAAGCATTGGAATTGGATTGGAATTGCAAGAGAAACATTCAATCAGAATTAATATACTAGAGGAACCTTTACCTTCTATGGATGCTCTTTTTGGAAGGATGGTAATAGCACCTTCCGCCACGCTTTCCTGCTGGACGACAGGAGATATTTTAGAGCCCCAGCTGTCCGATCCCACCCACAGGAAGTGACCTGTTTGGTTGTTGCGCTTTGCAGCATCCAAGACACGTCTGAAAGATGAGCAAACAAAATAGGCATCCACATGTAAGCCAGTGAGGATAAAACCCAGGAACCTAAAAATGTCCTTCAAGCAGGCCTGTTTGTTCTGATTTTCTGAGTTCAACAGTGTTCTGCTAGAACACTTAGAATTGGAAATTGGTCTGAAGTCATCAGTGTAATAGGCAAGCATCCAAAGGACATCATGTAATAGGCTTAGAAGGGCAACAGCTCTCAGGGATATGGGGACGTGATTTGATCCTGTGCTACAGGTACAAGAAATTCCATGACAAAAATTACTGAAATGTGTATTATGTTAAAATTAGTTCTCCAGGCCTTAGGCTGCACATTATAGGAAATAGCTGACTTCACCTGTTCTTGAGGTTTTCTCCTAAGAGCAATACTTACAGCTCAACTGCATCATCTTCAATTTAACTCTGTGAAAGTCCCAGTTAAATACTATCTGGTTTGTCCAAAATTGGTAGCTTTTCAGCAGATCTGACTTAAAGACCCCATGAAGTAAACATTTGACGTTTTAGTGCATTTCCGTTGCATTTATTTTCTTCTAGACCACCAAAATGCAAGTCTACTTCTAAAAGTTTCCACATATTTTATATATTCTTTCCCAAGTAAAAGGACCAAATACTGTACACTACCGTTCAAAAGTTTGGGGTTGCTAAGATTTTAAATATATATATATTCATAAGAAGTGTCTTATGCTTACCAAGGCTGCATTTATTTAATCAAGTAAAACATATTTATTTGGTACAGTAAAACAGTAATATTCTTAAATAAAACTACAATTTAAAATATTTTTTTATTTTAATCTATTTAAAATTTTTATTTATACCTGTGATGGCAAAGCAGAATTTTCAGCAGCCATTATTCATGATCCTTGAGAAATACAACTGCAGTACAACCAACCAAATGCCCTCTAGAATGAGAATGTCCCACCACCTGCCACTAACTAGCAAGGCAAGTAGCAAATCATGGTTTATAGTTATGAGGTAACTAAAGCCTGTTGACTATTTTAAAAAATGAAAAAAAAAACAAGGAAAAATATCAACTCAAAAATTTGAGTATGAACATTCGGTCACACTTTATTTTAAGGTCCAGCTCTCACCATAACAACACGTTTTGCCTCAATAAACTCATAATTACTACTTATTAATAGTTAGTAGTAGTTAAGTTTAGGTATTGTGTAGGATTAAGAATGCAGAATATGGTCATGCAGAATATGTACATTATAAACACTAATTAACAGCCAATATGCTAGTAATATGCATGCTAATAAGTTAATTGAATTGTTAATTGTAGTAACTGATCCGGTAACATTTTATTTTACGGTTACATCTATTAGTTGCTTATTAGCATGCATATTACTAGAATATTAGCCATGTATTAGTACTAATTAAGCACATATTAATGTCTTATTCTAAATGACCTTATTCAACTACAACTACCTGACTAACTATTAATAAGCAGCAAATTAAGAATTTATTGAGGGAAAAGTCGTAGTTAATAGTTAACAAGTGTTACCTATTCTAAAGTGTGACCACAAAAGGTGTAAATTGCTCACAAACCCCTTCTTAGAACTATTCTTTTTTCAGCATATTACCAGGACAGATTACCATTATTATTTATTAACTATACATCTGAATTGGAAGAAGCAAAGACATCTATTGATAAAGACACCTGATGTCATCTTCATTTGCAAACATGACGATGGCTCGAGCATTGGGTGTCTCCAGTAGCCGCAGGATGATCTTGTCGAATTCTCCCAGTCTGGGCTCTCTGGGGATCTTCAGAGATTGAGCAATACACACACCGCCTGAGAGAAAGAAGACCAGGAAGTGACAGGAGAGAGAGAGAGAGAGAATGATAGAGAATAAGAGTAGGACGAATGAATGATGCAGAGAGTAAGGAAAGGAAAACAGATTGGATAAAAGAAAAATAAAGGAAGAGATGGGATGAAAGGGAAGGAAAAGGAAAGCATAATTGGATGAGACGACATAAAATGGAGGAAAGGAAAGGAAAGGAAAGGAAAGGAAAGGAAAGGAAAGGAAAGGAAAGGAAAGGAAAGGAAAGGAAAGGAAAGGAAAGGAAAGGAAAGGAGGATAACAATTGGGAAAATATATATATATTGAGGAAATGGAAAGGAAGGAATAAGAAAGAAAAAGGAAATTATTTGGATAGAATAAATTAAACGAAGGGATTAAAGGAAAGGTAAAGTTAAAAGAAGGAAAATGAAAAAGGATAACAATAAGAATTGGAAGAAATAAATTTGATAAGAGGAAATTAAATGGAAGGAGGGAAGGGATGAAAGGGAAATTAAATTAAAATGAAGAGGAATTGGAAAAGAGATGAAAGGAATAGGAAAAGGAAAAGAAAGAAATTGGATAAGAGGAAATTAAGTAAATAAAGGTAGGAAAGGAAAAGAAAATGAAAGGAAAGGGAAAGGATAATAGGAATTAGACATGCCATGCAGGGGTGGGATGAAAGAAAAGAAAAGGTGACAATGGAGACAAAAGAAAGATGAATAGGAAAAAGGAGGATGACAGAAAAGAAGATAATAGGATATTGCAAATGAAATTGAGTATGAAAGCAAAAAGCGAGCAACACAGAGAGAAAGAGAAAGACAGGACATGAGAAGGTCAGAAAGCACAGAAGGAAGGAGGAAAACACCGGGGCGGCAACATAAACTTATCCCATTATAAAACGGACAGGAACACACATAGATTAGATACAGAGGGACCAGAAAACAACAAACAGATTCAGTGTTTTTCTCATCAGAGTGAGGAAAGCGTGTTTAGATTCAAATGATATCTGATAGTATCACCTTTCCCAAGGTGCCTGCGGGAACACGAGGTGATGTCAAACACGTCCCGGCTTATTTACTCTGCCTAATACAATTCAGAAAGCGCACGACTCTGCACTTGAAAACCTATGGCCATAGTGTCATATCCACCCGAACGTACACAACAGCAATTCGGTTTCCGCATTCAGAGATGCGGCAAGAAAATTGTGACAAGTCATGTTGTCAAGATCTGATCAGGTCTTCAATACATCGCAGACAGTCTAACAGTCACACTAATGGAAGATTCGTGCTCACTGACTCTCACTCCGAAATAAACTATATTCTCTTGAGGTCGATTTAATTCTTCACCTGCAGCATCGTTTGCAGCAAGGAGCATGGATATGGAATCAGGCCACTGCACTGCATAAAGTGTGGCTATAACAACCCTCCATCTTGTCTCTAAGCCCTCCATTACAGCATTAGCACTTCACGGGTTGAGTTAAACACTCTAGTACCCCTCCAAATAGGCGCTCTTGCCACTACAGTCCATTTAATGAACAGCTGTGGTGGCCCCATCCCGAGAGCAGCTCAGGAAGCCATCATGAAGCCCAATTCACCCAAAGACACCCAGTGATTATGCCGAATGGGTGTCCTTTCAAGGATAAACGCCATCATCATGCTTTCCTTAATGGTGGCTGTTTTGCTTTGTTATCAATCCAGTCATCATCATGTAATTGAGATGCTGTGCGGCGATAATGTCGACTGGCGGGACGCCTTCATGGGGCACACTTCAAGATGTCATGTCTGACTTAAGAATGAGGCTTATTAGGGGAAACAAGATGCAACCTCACAATCTTGCTGCTGCCCTTGGAAAAAACATCCATCTACTTTTCAAACCTTGTCGTACGTTGGGTCGAGGGGATGCTGGATCTCTTCCTATTCCTTTCATCTCAAAAAAAAGGTACAAAAGCTGTCACTAGGGAAGTACTTCTTTTTTTTAAAGGTACTAATATGTACACTCTTGGTATCTTCAGGGTACTAATATGAACCCTTTAGGAGTAAATGATGTATCTTTTTAAAGGCTACTGCCCCAGAGACAGCTTTTGCACCTTTTTTTCTAAGAGCATATGACCCGAGATGTTGGGATAGGGTCCAGCATTCCTGCAACCCTATGTAGGACAAGGTTTTGAAAACGGATGAATGTTCTTTTTGCCAAGGGAAACACCTTGGACAGATGGTCCAGACTCACCTATGCTGCATGTGTTTGGATTGTGGGACAAACCGGAGCACCCAGAGAAAACCTACGTCAAGATATGGAGAACATGGAAAGGTCACATAGAAAGGCCACCTGGTTTAGCCATGGGAGAAACTGAAGCATCTGGGGGGAGAACATGGAAAGGTCACATAGAAAGGCCATCTGGCTTAGCTGGGACTTGTACCAGGGACCTTTTGATTGAGATGACAATGCTACCCACTGAACTAAATTGCAGCACACTGCTGCCAAACAGGCCATTTGTATTTCAAATTTGTGACAATTTCCCCAAAACACTTTGCACAGGGGTTTGAAAGAACATTATAAGTCACGAGGCACCAAATATGATGGTCCCCTCCCAACATAGAAATGCAATGGCATATAGAAGGCCTATACTGTGTAAAAAAAGTAGCAAGATTTTGGTTTTTGATATTGGGTGATAGGTGGCACTATAAGAGTTATAAACACTATAGTTTAGCCATTTTAACCATTTCTATGGTTCGAAACCTGATTTTGGTGGTTACTTGCTTGTTAAATATGTATTGTTTTTTTTTTTTTGTTTTTTTCAGTTTTTTACACAAATTGTTTTTTTATAGAATAGAACATTTTATTGTGTTCACGGTGTGTGTTTGTTCACTGCTGTGTGTGTGCACGTTGGATGGGTTAAATGCAGACCACAAATTCCGAGTATGGGTCACCATACTTGGCAGTATGTCACTTCATCATCATCTTATCAAAACAGGTTTCTCAAAATATGCCCCCAACTGTCATTGGTCAGAAAACAGATTGCTCCATCCCCAGTCTCCCTCTATTGGGTTAATGTTGCTATGTTGACCTGGTCAGGATACTTGAACAACAAACACTGTTTTAAAAATGCCACAGAGACAAAGTCCACACCACAACTATAAAAATAACACAGAGGAACAATATCACATTTAGATCACATACTTAGTGTAAACAGGTCTTTAAAAGGCTGCTCCCTATTTTGGCAGTAAGTTTTGTAACAGCACTTACATTTTTGTGTAGGTGATGAGTCAACTAAGTATAGTTAATCTGAAGTTCATAAACAAACACTGCTTTATCGTTGCCATGTCGTTCACCTCTGAATCTGCTACACTCCAAGCTTCCCGCCACTTATAAAATATTCATACAGGCCGTGACACAAGAATCAGAGCACTCTGAATAGGTCGGTGACCGCGTCTGGCAAGGAAGCTCATTTAAAGCTCCCGGTGTCAAATCAGCCCGAGGCATTAAGAGTTTGCGGTTGCATTAGTCACATCGTAGTGTGCGACAATGGTACCACAATCGCAATCTCAAACAATGTATCAGCGCCTGCGGCATCTTGTCTACTGTCAGCAGGCATGTCACTTGTTCGATAAAATAATCAGACAACAACACGATCCATATCTCACATCACTCAACGGCAGAGCAGCTAATAAAATTGGGTCTAAGATGTCTGTTTCTTTAAGCCTGTGTTCAAAATAACTAAATAACTAAAACAGGAACTAAATGACAGATTTTGTGTTTCATGGTTCATAGTAATTAAAAAGGAAAATGGTTGTGCTTCATTTAATGGCAGGAGCTGAGAAGCATTCTGGCTGATTAATATTAAAATGTTTGATCATTTTCCCATCAAGCTTAAAAGACAACATAAATTAGCAGATTGTGCCAGCTGTGAGATCAGTGCTGACAGTGAATTCAGCAGCTGCAGTGTGCACATACTACAAAACGTGTTTCAGTTCAATGGAAAGACAGACAGACACGTCTTGCTGAAGATGGATTTAAAACTGTGTTCTCAAGGTCAAATTTACCATTGTTTGGTGAATGTTTGCTGGCAAAATTCAGTCATTTCAATAGGAATCCAGGCAATCACAAATTTTGAGAGGGTGATAGATTTCCACACATAGATTTTGCAATGGGTTCAAGGTTTTGGGCTTGGCTTTAAGGGCTTGGTTTATTTTTTTAAATTATTTATTTATTAATTAATTATTGTGAGATTTTGCCAAAATTTCGCTAACGTGTCCACAGCTAATTTTTGGCATTTTTATAGCCCCATATTCTCTCAGAGTTCATTTTATTTATTTGATGCATAATTAAATATCCAATACCAAACGACTGATCTATCATTACAGTTATTAGAAATCTTGAATATAACCAATATGGTAGCGATATATTTTGCATCTCTTAAGGTGATGATGCATGGAGCATCTTTATGAGCAATGTTGCCATCAACAGGTAACCAGGTGAGACACAGGGCCCACGACCGATCTAAGGTATCTAGGCAGAAATATGTTGCCCATTCTCAATGGGAGAGTGCCCAAGCAACATTGCTTGGCAACATTGCTCAAAAAGTTGCCCCATGTATCATCACATTTACAGAAAATGCTGTATTTTTTCTGTTTTGCATAATAAAACCTCTTAACACAAAGTTTAATTAAATTCTGCTTTCAGACTCACAAATCTGCTAAAGATTAAACTTTTTAATGTGCAAAAGTTTCCCTTCATATTACAAATAACGCAGCTAAAAGACATTAGGCAGCCTTCAAAATATTAATACAATCAATGCCAAGTGCATTTTGAAAATAAATCCCGCACTGAAGCCTTCAAACATCACAGCCAAATTTTCTTTTCCACTGTTTACTCTTCATTTCAAACAGCCTTTCAATATTTTGGCAGAAGCCAGTCTTGTTCTGCTATCACACGGCAGAACAATCTCACCTTTTTCCTCAGACACGAGCACAGCCAGCGTCGCACAAAAAGTGCACTGAGCGTGGGAGCGAGGGCTTTTGTGTTTCATATGCAAACCGTGGCAGCCATTAGCGGTGCGGCATGCTTAAGCCGATACAAATGCATACCACACTGTGCATGCAATGAAATGTTTGAAACCGGAACAAAAGCTTCTATGGGAAGAGATACACTCGCATCTGTACAAAACACTGTATGTTATACCAAATGACTGCAGTCACAGTCGAGATAATTAGCACAGAAAAAAAGTTCTGTGCTAATGCATCTAGAAGTCAGTTAAAAAGGTTTTCGGCTTTGTCAGTGTGCTCTGTTCCTAAATCTGGTGAGCCACCTCGGTAAGTAGCATAAACACACTGTTTCAATTGGTAGGCAATTCGTAAATATTACTCAATGCGAAGCTGAAAAACATTTTTATAGTAGGCTTATTTACTAAAGGAAAAACATGTTAAGATCTTAGAAAGGAACATATTTGTATTCAAGTTGGTTTCATGTGTTTTTAAATAAACATTAAATGTTCAAAAAAAAATTATTACAATTTAAATGTAATGACTCTATGAATGTCCTGTAGTTTAAGCACATTTTCTTTAAATACGTTATTGTACACATCTTTTCTTTTTTTCTTCCAATGTATTTTTTTAATAAATATCATGATTTAATAATTAAAAAATATCATATCAAAGTTTTTTGGGTTATTTTGAGCAAAAAGTTTTGGTCAAAGTTAAGTTTCTGTTTTTCACAGATAAAAACTTTCAAATGTTTGAAATTTAGGGTTATGAAATTCTTCGCATCAGAAAAATTGAAACTGTAATTTTTAAATCTGTATGTTTAAAATTAACAAACAAATAAACAAAAAAGCATAAATGAATAAATAAGTAAATCATTGAAAAAAATTATTGCATACTATAATTAATAATAATTTTATAATTATTTATTTGTTTATTTTTCACAAATATGAACTTTTTTTTGGGTCACACCACATGACATTTTACAAACTTTTATCATTATATTTATGATATCAGGACAGTTGTAACACTTTTGACTTTATGAAAAAACATTAAAACATTGAAAATAATAAAAATGAAATAAAATGTAAAAACAAATTATATGTAGAAATCAACATTAATGAAGAATAACTGTAAAGTGTTACCTAATTATTTTAATTTAAAAACATACTATTTTGCCCCAAATTTGTATGCGCTATACTGAATATTGTACTACTATGTATTAAAGTATTGCATATTTCTTCTTATATACTTCTGAATCAGATGTATAGTGTCTCAAATCATTATACATTTCATTTATGAAACCGCCTTAGAAGACAACTGGCTATGTAGGGTTTGAGTCCCTATACCTGTTATATAAAAGGTCAATATGAATTATGGAAATGAATAGTAAAAGGTTAAAGATTCCTCTTTATTAGAAGTAACAGCCAAAATCACTGGAGCAGTAATTGCAGTAAAACTCCATTTCAAACTTTTCCAGGTATGAAGTTGCAAAGTTTATTGACATATAACTTGCAGTGTTGCCTGGGGGAGGCTGATCCGTCCTTTGAAGAGAAACAGCGGTGGGTTTGTACTGTAGACAAAGACACATCTCTGCCCGCTCCCGTCTAAGATCAACCTTTCCACAGTTAATTGCTGTAGAAAGACACGTTTAGACCGGAGGAGAGGGGCTTCCGTGATATAAATGAATCCCTGCCACATCACACTGCATTAAGCAGAGGATGCTGACAGTATTCATTTGTAACAAGCCTGAAAATGTCATGGCAATCAGTTCAAAGAAATGTAAAATAACTGTTCGAAGATCTCTGCAAGTTTAATATCAACAACATAGGTCATAGATCTTAATTTAGCTTATGTCATTTAAGTATTAATTAGTAAAATGTAGTTGAGTAATACAGTATTTTGTAGTTAATTGCAGCTACAAATGACTGAGAATGTAAATGAACTCTCTACTTACATAATCAAGACCAAAATGTTGTTTATCCATATAATTTTCATTTCAGTTCGCAAAGGGCTTGACTGACAGGCAATCTGACCACTCATAACACAGAATCTGCCATCTTGTCTGACAATAAAATCAGACAGGAGATTAGATTAACTTCAAACTTAAACTTACACTTGAAAAATGGTGTGTATTGATGTCTTTCTACGGTTGACATAAAATACATTCTTCTGATGTTCATTCATGTTTATTTTGTGCTTTAAGTAAATATGAAAAGACGGTTTGGTTCACGCACCACTTGAACTGAGGCAATACAGTGATCTATCACGACATATTAAAGAGCCGAAAAACAGTATTTATTATTTGAATTTCTTGTAACACTTTAGAATAGGGAACACTTATTCACTATTAACTACGACTTTTCCCTCAACAAATTCCTAATTGGCTGCTAATTAATATTTAGTAAGGTAGTTGTTAAGTTTAGGTATTGGGTAGGATTAGGGATGTAGAATAAGGTCATGTAGAATAAGGCATTAATATGTGCCTAATTAGTACTAATAAATGGCTAATATTCTGGTAATATGCATGCTAATAAGCAACTAGTTAAGAGAGCCTAATATAAAGTGTTACCGAATTTCTTAAAAAATGACAAATTTGAAAGCTGAGACCTTGTTTCATATATCATATATTATATATATTTCATACATGTCTTGTCTGTGCGTTGTCAGTTTCCTCTTTGCGCCGCAAAGTATTTTTCACTGCGTGAGAACATGGTGTGTAGTGTGAGAGCGGCATGGCTTGTCGGGCATAGCAACAGGTTTTTGATTTCTGGGAGTTTGATTGACAGGCAATTTCACCAATCATAAAGCCGAATCTTCCTGACATCTTTTCAGGTTGAAACAAGATGTTCATTCATGTTTATTTCATGCTATAACTAGTAAATATGAAAAGATGATGCTCACATGCCACTTGAACTGAGGCGCTACAGCAATCTGTCATGACACATTAGAGCCACATTTGTTTGGGTTTTTACAAAAGGGTCAATTAACAAACTTTTTAATGTACTTTCAAAGTTATATAGTAATATGTTTGGTTATCAGTTTTCAGAAACACTGTAAGAAATGTTGAAGTACTATTTCCATCTTTATACTTTAAATGTTCACATTTATTTCAATGTGTTACTGTTTCTTTGTAATTATTTGCGAAATTTGAAAACTGTTTCAGAGTGAGAACTGTTTCAATGGCCACGTACACACTGCAGCTAAATTCTGTTGTAAGTTCACCTTTTACTCCTTAATCGCGTTCTGTACACACACAGTTCCCTATCTGTCGGTCACTACGAGTTATGTCGTGACGACATTAGGGGATTTACTTGAGAGCCCCGACTGCCTCTGATAAGAGAAAACGCCAATGAAATTTGGCTAGTGGATTTTGCATACCTGAGCCACTCCCCGTGCATATGGGTATAAAAGGGCGACAGGTGCATCCACTCATCAGATTTTTGCTTCGGAGCCGAGTGGATGAGAAATCTTCAAAACAGATCAGATCTCCACAAAGCCGTCTGCCTCGAAGTTTGTTCCTGGGTGGCGTTACGGTGCAGACAGCGGTGTCCCTGCAGCAGCGATTCCCCTGGGCACTTCACCTGAAAGAGCAAATTTCTAAAACACTGGGCGGTTCGCGTCTTTTTAAAGATGCCGTTCCGTCCGTGTTCTCTTGGTTGCGGTCGCTTCCTGTCCTCGGATGACGGTCACGAGCGTTGTCTTCAGTGTCTGGGCATCCAGCACGCTGAAGATGCGTTTGTGGATGAGTCATGCGCCTGTTGTGGGCGTATGAACATGGCAACGCTGCGTTCTCGCCTTTCCTTTCTGAAAGGATTGGCACCCTCTGCCGCCACCCGTCCCGGTCTCTCTGGCTCGAGCAGAGGACCGCCGGCTGGCGCTCTGGGAGATCTGAGGGTGACGGTAAGAGCTTCTCCGCCGGGCACGTCCCCGCGGACCTCTTACTCCTCCCGCAGCGCTTGTTCCGTCCGGTTCCCGAGTGATTTCGCTGGTTCGCCTCACGGGGCCGCCAGCATTTCATTCGGTGCGCCGCCCGAGGATCAGATGTCGATCGCGGCATCGGGGGATGGGCTTTCGTCCTCTGAGGATGAACGATCGGCGGGGCTGCCCCCCTCGGGTGTTGTCGCCACTGCCGATCCGGACCCAGAGCTGACGGCCATGCTTGCCCGGGCAGCCGTGAGTATCGGGCTGGAGGTCAACAGACCGCCCAGTCCCGAGCCCTCGCGGCTGGATGATTGGTTCATCGGCGCAAAACGCGACCAGCGGCCGCACTTTGCCCCGGTGCCTTTCTTCCCGGAGGTGCATGAGGAGCTGACGAAGTCGTGGACGGCCCCTTTCTCGGCCAGAAGCCGCTCGTCTCCCTCCTCCGTCCTCACTACCCTCGATGGCGGGGCGGCCAGGGGGTACGTGGATATTCCCCAGGTGGAGAGAGCGGTTGCGGTGCACCTGTGCCCGCAAAACGCCGCCACCTGGAGGAATCGTCCGCGTCTCCCGTCCAAAGCCTGTAAGCTGACGGCCGCACTCGCCGCCAAGGCCTACAGCGCTGCGGGCCAGGCCGCCTCTGCCCTGCATGCCATGGCCATCCTGCAAGTTCACCAGGCCAAGGCACTAAAACAAATGCACGAGGGTAGTCCCGACCCGGGGTTGATGCAGGAGCTGCGCACAGCGACTGACTTCGCTCTCCGGGCGACGAAAGTCACGGCGCGGTCCCTCGGGAAGGCGATGTCCACGTTAGTGGTCCAAGAGCGCCATCTCTGGCTCAATCTGGCCGAGATGAAGGACGTCGACAAAGTACGCTTTCTCGACGCCTCCATCTCCCAGACGGGGCTATTTGGCGACACTGTCGAGGGTTTTGCCCAGCAATTCTCGGCAGTACAAAAGCAGACGGAGGCAATTCAGCACATCCTCCCTAAACGGCGGGATGCTCCAGCTGCCACCGCTGGCCCAAGGGCCAGGCCCCAGTCTGCTGGTCGCCGTGGGCGCCCTCCTGCGTCCTCCAGAGCTGCTCCGCCCCGTGCTGAGTCGTCACCTAGGCCGGTGCGTCGAGCCTCTCGCAGGAGTGCGGCGCCCCCTGCGCCTCAGCCGGCCGCCAAGTCCTCCAGGAAGACGACAAAGCGGCCCTGACGCGCACAACCCGGAGATGGAGGAATTTGCTCTTTCCCAGGAGACGACGAGGCTAGCGTCGCTCCTTCCCCCGGAGGAGGGCCGGGTGGAGAATCCTGTGTTTTCTTTTCTTTCTGTTCCGCCACTGGCTCAAGGGCCAGTGGTACCCCCATTGTCAAAGAAAGAGCAATTTCCCTTCCCTCCGGGTTCCCAGGTCTGCGGGCTGACAGTGTGCGACGCAATGCCTCCTCACTCTCACCCGAGACCCATATTGCCAGTGGCCAAGAGAGTGCGGTCTGGGGACGCGATGCCTCCCCGCGCACCTCTAGCCAGTCCCCCCGGGGACTTAGGGAGTTTTGTGGGGATGAGTCAGAACGCACTGCCTTCTGTTCCATCCAACCTTACTCCCCCTCGCTGCACCACTGCGGGCACGTCGATTGGGCCTTTGGTGCCGCTTGCACGGTATCTGGGGGCGTGGCTTGCGCTACCCAGCCCGTCTCGCTGGCTCATTCGCACAGTTCGACTCGGCTATGCGATTCAGTTCGCCAGGCGGCCGCCCAGGTTCAGCGGCATCCTCGAGACTTCGGTGGCAGTCCGAGATGCACCTGTCCTGCGCGAGGAGATTGCTGTCCTTCTGGCAAAGGGTGCAATCGAGCCGGTCCCTCCAGCCGAGATGAGGCAGGGGTTTTTACAGCCCCTACTTCATCGTGCCCAAGAAAGGCGGTGGCCTTCGGCCAATCCTGGACCTGCGAGTCTTGAGTCGGGCCCTACACAAGCTCCCGTTCAAGATATTGACGCAGATGAGTTCACTCCGTGGATTGGTTTGCAGCGATCGACCTGAAGGACGCTTACTCTCATGTCTCGATTTGCCCTCGACACAGGCCGTTCCTACGGTTTGCGTTCGAGGGGCGGGCATGGCAGTACAGGGTCCTCCCCTTCGGGCTCTCCCTGTCTCCCCGTGCCTTCACGAAGGTGGCGGAGGGCGCCCTTGCCCCGTTACGGGAAGTGGGCGTCAGGATCCTCAACTATCTCGATGATTGGCTCATCCTGGCCCGATCGCGAGAACAGTTGGGTGGTCACAGGGACCTGGTGCTCCGGCACCTCAGCCAGTTGGGGCTTCGGGTCAACTGGGAAAAGAGCAAGCTCTCCCCTGTGCAGAGAATCTCTTTTCTCGGTGTGGAGTTAGACTCTGTGAGTATGATGGCACGTCTCTCGGACGAGCGTGCCCAATCAGTGCTGAACTGCCTGAGTTCCTTCAGAGGCAGGACAGTGGTTCCGCTGAAACAGTTTCAGCAGCTCCTGGGGCATATGGCATCCGTAGCCGCAGTCACGCCGCTCGGGTTGCTTCATATGAGACCACTTCAGCACTGGTTACACTCACGGGTCCCGAGATGGGCATGGCGCCGCGGGACACGTCGTGTCACCATCACGCTATCGTGTCGCCGCTCTTTCAGCCCCTGGTCGGACCTTGCCTTCCTACGGGCCGGGGTGCCCTTAGGACAAGTGTCCCGGCATGTTGTTGTCACAACAGATGCCTCCAGCATGGGCTGGGGCGCTATATGCAACGGGCAGGCAGCCTCGGGGCTCTGGATGGGGCCTCGACTGCTTTGGCACTTCAACTGCCTAGAGCTGTTGGCAGTGCATCTGGCCTTAAAGCAGTTCCGGCCACTGCTCCTAGGCCAGCACGTGTTGGTCCGCACGGACAACACTGCGGCTGTTTCGTACATCAACCGGCAGGGAGGTCTACGATCACGCCGCATGTCACAGCTCGCCCGCCATCTCCTCCTCTGGAGTCAGTCACAGCTCAAATCGCTGCGCGCCGTCCACATTCCGGGGGAGCTCAATCGTGCAGCCGACGCGCTCTCACGACAGCTCACTTCCCCGGAGAATGGCGACTCCATCCCGAGACGATCCGGCTGATTTGGAGTCGATTCGGGGAAGCTCAGGTAGACCTGTTTGCTTCCCGCAAGTCCTCCCACTGCCAGCTGTATTCCCCCTGGCCGAGGCCCCCCCCCGGCACAGACGCACTGGCACACAGCTGGCCTCGGGCTCTGCGCAAGTATGCGTTTCCCCCAGTGAGCCTGATCGCACAGACACTGTGCAAGGTCAGGGAGGACGAGGAGCAGGTCTTGTTGGTTGCGCCATATTGGCCCACCCGGACCTGATTTCCGGAACTCACCCTCCTCGCGACAGCCCCTCCCTGGCGCATCCCTCTGAGGAAGGACCTTCTTTCTCAGGGGCTCGGCACCATACGGCACCCGCGTCCGGCTCTGTGGAACCGCCATGTGCGGCTCCTGGATGGGACGCGGCAGACTTGAGTGGCCTGCCACAGGCTGAAGTGGAGTCTGTTCGCGGACTGGTGTTCTTCTCGGCGGGAGGACCCCCGAAGATGCACGATTGGAGTGGTGCTTTCTTTCCTGCAAGAGAGGTTGGAGCGCGGGCTGTCGCCCTCCACCTTGAAAGTGTACGTGGCTGCTATTGCGGCCCATCACGATGCAGTGGACGGCCGGTCCCTGGGGAAGCACGATCTCGTCGTGAGGTTCCTGAGGGGTGCCAGAAGGTTAAATCCTCCTAGGCCACCCCTGATGCCCTCCTGGGATCTCTCTATTGTCCTGGCTGGACTTCAGAGAGGTCCCTTTGAGCCGCTGGACTCAGTCGAGCTGAAATTCCTGTCGGCCAAGACAGCGCTCCTGACCGCGCTCACTTCCATCAAGAGGGTCGGGGACCTTCAAGCATTTTCGGTAAGCGAAGAGTGCCTTGTGTTTGGGCCGGCCTACTCTCACGTTGTCCTGAGACCCCGGCCTGGATACGTGCCTAAGGTTCCCACCACGCCTTTCCGCGATCAGGTGGTGAACCTGCAAGCACTGCCCTCGGAGGAGGCAGACCCAGCCTTGGCGTTGCTGTGTCCCGTAAGAGCGCTGCGCATATACGTGGACCGCACCCGGAGCTTCAGAAGCTCTGAGCAGCTCTTTGTCTGCCACGGAGGTCAGCAGAAAGGGAAGGCTGTCTCCAAGCAGAGGTTGGCCCACTGGATAGTGGATGCCATCGCCTTGACGTACCAATCCCAAGGCGAGCCGTGCCCCCTCGGGGTGAGGGCTCACTCCACACGGAGTGTTGCCTCCTCCTATGCGCTGGCGCACGGCGCCTCTTTGGCAGACATCTGTAGACCTGCGGGCTGGGCGACACCGAACACCTTCGCGAGATTTTACAGTCTCCGCGTTGAGCCAGTCTCTTCCCGTGTGTTGGGTAACAGGTAAGTGGCGGGAAGAGTTGGCCGGTGTCACGCTTGCTGCGCCATTCCCCCTTACCCGGGGATACGAGCGCCTATTCTCTCCTCCAGTTAGTTCCCCGGACGGCGAACCCTGGCGGAGTTCCTCCAGCACCCCCGGCAGTCAGGCTGGGCGGAGCAGTCTGACGCCAGGCCCAGTACCGGTGTTAGCTTGCCCGGGTCTCCGGTCAGCCCCTGTACTCGGCTAGGTGCCCGTGTGGCCTGATTCCCTTCGGGTGATCCCACATGTGTATTCATCCACGGTACGGTTTCCCTCACGGTAAACCCGTGTCTTCCCTTTGACAGAGCTCTGTCAGACCCTGCTGGCAGCCTTCCTCCCTTCTCCTAGGTAGGATCTGCCCCAGGGTCCAGGCGTATGTAGCACTGCCCCAGGCTTGGGCCAGTCCATACCAGTGTCTCCACACGTTACCTCCCTTCGGGCAGGGTGTGGCCTCCGTAGCGCCCTTCTCCGGAAGGCTCGCTTCCCCGTCGTTACTGCCGGGCTGTAGCAACAAACAGGGAAGACTTGAAGCAGTCTTTCATAGAAGGTCGAAATCCCTTCCGATTTCTGGGGAAAGGAACAGCGGCTTGGCTATCTCCAGCAGCAATGTACTCAGTGGTCCCTGCGGGCACCAAGGTTAGCGAATTTGCGCTGGGGCGACGGGAAGGTTGCGACCTTCGCATCGCATTTGTCTGTCACGCGCTAGCTTGTCAACATCTGCATGCCACAAGGTCGTGACGGGGTTCAGGTTGTGGCGCTTTCCATAGACCCCTAATGTCGTCACGACATAACTCGTAGTGACCGACAGATAGGGAACGTCTCGGTTACGTACGTAACCCTCGTTCCCTGATGGAGGGAACGGAGACGTTATGTCCCCATGCCACAATCTTGAACCATCGCTGGTTGCCAGGGACACGTTCTCGGCTCCTCAGCGGAAAACCTGATGAGTGGATGCACCTGTCGCCCTTTTATACCCATATGCACGGGGAGTGGCTCAGGTATGCAAAATCCACTAGCCAAATTTCATTGGCGTTTTCTCTTATCAGAGGCAGTCGGGGCTCTCAAGTAAATCCCCTAATGTCGTCACGACATAACGTCTCCGTTCCCTCCATCAGGGAACGAGGGTTACGTACGTAACCGAGACGTTCTCTAAAATACAGGAGTGACAACCGCATTCCAAACCGCATTAACTCCCGAAAAATACGGCCACGTACACACTACAAGTTTCAGGAGTGACAACCGCATTTAAATAATCGTTCCATGTGTGTACGGAACAGCACTCACGCCCACATTTGTAACCATAGCAACATTCTGTCGTCTTGTGGGAGTGAATAAAAGTTTAGCCGTTTGTTATGTGCCATTTTTTGACTAAAGACTCGTTTTGTCCGTCGATTTTAACTAAACTACCGCTGATAGATGTGCAGCGTTGTGTTTATGCAGTGAATAAGCATGTTGTGTGGTCTTATCTCATAAAGATAGGCCCTTTATGAAGTTAATAAAGTGATCTGTTGTGGATATGAGTATTTTTTTGTGTGTGTTATAAAACAAAGCATTTGGATGTTTTAGTGTTTTTTGTGCTTGCCCTTGTTTGATGGTGTTTTTTTTATGAAGATCTGGCAACACTGACACTCTACCGCAGGGCTCATGAGTGCAGCTAGCCCTGTGCTAAATTAAGACTTCTTTCACTGTTATTTTTTTCCATCTCACATACAGACGAAGACACCGATGCACGTTCAAATACATCATTAACAACTAGTTCAGTTCAGTTCCATACACACTGTGTAGAATTTCTGTAAATGCGGTTTGTTTGCCAGATCAAACAAAACAAAACAAAAACAAACACAAGCACAAAAAACACTAAAACAACTTTTATAACTCCAACAAAAAATAATATATCTCATATCCGCGACAGACCACTTTATTAACTCCATAAAGTGCCTATCTTTATGTGCTAAGACCAAACAACATGCCTGAAAGTGCTTGTAGATATGAGGACATGGCAACACTTCAAGACAGCGCTCTCTAAAGAATTGTTCAATTTGAGCAACAACTGACTGAGATTTCAAATAATATTCTCTACTTATATATTAATAGTAAAATGTTGATTTATCAGTATTTACATAGTACATAACGTCAAATTGTCATTTAAAGTGTTAAAATGTTAAATTAACAATCACCAATAACATATGCAGTAGTAAAATGCTGGTCAGTATCAAATCCATAACACTTTATGATGAATTGTTCTTCAAGAGTAGTATTTCTGTAATTTCAGCAACAGCTGATTGAGATTTCAAATAAGTCTCTGCTAACATACTACATAGTAAAAAGTTTATTCATATTTATTCAGCACATCATTTTGAATCGCCATTCAAAGTGAATATTCTGTAATGTAAAATAACTGCCTCACCCTGTATACTTCATAATAAAATGTGGATTAGTATATGTTTAATATTTATAGCACATTACAGTAACGCAAAGATTCAACACAGAGAATAATTCATTAATGATTGTGTCATTCTGCTATTACTGTACACGCATCCTCTAGCGAACAAATACAACTGAATCGTAAGCTTTCAGATGCCAAACATTAAGACTGAGGATCAGAATAGCCTTAAGGATCAGCTCGTCTTTGCATTCACGGCGTCTGGTGTTCTCCTTTGAGAGCCGTGCACGGCTTTCTTTACATTAGGGAAAAATAAGAGGACACAATTCGTTCCCGTTACATGTCCCGGAGGACACGAGTGGGTGCAGAGACAATTTTCACCCAGGATGGGGTGTTTGCATAGCATTAGAATGACAGAAAATGCTTTCATGTGGTTAATACACAGCGATCTGCTCTTGACTTGTGTTAATGTCTTTTTTGAAGGCTTTGAGAGTTTGAATACATAACAAGTGCATTTAATATAATCCATGGTGACAATTCAAACACATGCCATAGACACATTTTTAAATATCCAACGTTATACCAACCCAGCGGTTTAAATAGATGCAATAAATATTGATATTTTAAAGGCACGTTCCCTCTCGCCTACTGCTCGCACATTTGCATTCAAATTAGATTACCTAACTTGAAGAAAAAAATCGGGAAAGCGCTGTAGATATTGATTTGAAAGAAGCTCTGCTGCTAAACCTATTGCTAGAGTGTTTATTTGACAGTACAGAAACAGAATCAAGAAACGTGTCAAAAAATAATCAGTTTCTACAAGGTCAGGAACGGCTGCCTTGAGCAGAATTGAAAATATTTCTCTATACGCTGAAAAGACAGACCAAAGCAATTTTGCGAGCGGTGTTTGTGTTATAATTGCGTTGGGTTGATGAACTAAAAATTAAAACGTTCAGTTCTCTATGAAAATACACGGTGGCAAATCTTTTATGCCACAATCAAAATGTCATTCCAACCAAGGCAAGGAAACATCACCTAGTAATCAAGACATATTTTTATTTTGAAAGAACTAAAGAAAGAGTGAAAACACAAATATATCATGTTTTGAGGGATGTCAATCAATTCAGTTCACATTACAGGATGTGCTGATTAATTACTCAATCAATCAATCACAACTAATGTTATACATACTAAGAAAATCCCCCAAAATATCTGATTGTCTTTTAAAAAGATAATAAATAAACATGATTTTATAATTGTAATTATGTTTATATTTTTGTGTGTCTACTATCTTAGCTTAGCATCACACAATCTATAAATATTTAAAAGAGATCTTAGCTTCCTAAATGTTAAGCAGGTCATTTTAGTATAGCAACACTAGAAAATAAAGGTTGATGCATTTAATACATTTTGTAAGCTGTCCAACCGATTTTCTGTAAAAACTAAAGTGGAGACCATCCTGCCATAAATGTAGCATTGCATATGCGCATTTGCTGATCTGGTACTTCAATGCAACCTGTGCACCATTTGTCCTTGAGGTCCAGGTGGTGTGGCGTAGCACAGTCAGATGATGACCACGAGCATCTGCGACTCTGTGCCCACCTTTACCTCAGCAAAACATTTGTTACACAATTAAGACCCTATGATTTCTACAATGCAGAAAATGCAGAGAGAATCACAAAATCCGGTCATAAAAATGGTATTTAATAATGCAGAATGTCACAGAATTGGGCAAATTTTGGATGAACAAATACAAAGTAGGGCTGTACACTTAATCAATCGTAAATTAAATCACAACACGTACTTGTGTTCGTGAATATTAAAGCACAGAAAAACTGCATATAAAGTCTGCTTGTTCTGTCTCAGAGTAAATTCATTTTCGTCTACAAAACTCTTTAAAAATAAAGGTTCCAAAAGACTGTTTTCACAGCAATGCCATTGAAGAAAAAACCTTAACCTTAAAAAAACCTTACTGAGAACAGTTCTTAAAATAATCATTTTTGTGAAGGACACTTTACTAATATAAAGAAAATATTTACACTATAAAAAAAAAAAAAACTTTTGTGCGATAGAAAGGTTTCATGAATGTTAAAGGTTCTTCATGGAACGAGATGCCAACCTGCCAAAAATGCCAGATGCCAAAAAAAAAATTAACTTTATTAAGAGTTTACATGTACAGTACTCAAAGACACATGACGCTTGTGGTGTTCTCAGCCTCTGCTGTTTCACCATACAAGTGCATGAACACACAAACTTCATCTCCAGAGCTGCTCTGAGAGTCACTTCATGACCATTCAAACTAGATTACCTAACTTGAAGAAAAAGTTGTAGATAGCGATTTGAAAGAAGCTGTGCTGCAGAATCTATTGCTAAAGTGTTTATATGACAGAAACAGAAACCTCAAGAAACATGTAAAAAATCATCCGTTTCTACAATGGCCATGACTACATTAACATTTCATTTGGCAAAACTCATCAAACAAATGGTCTTCATTGTAAACCACCAAAATAAAAGTTCAGTTTATCTTGAAGAAATTGTGACATCTCACAATAGAATGTACTTCTTAAAGTAATTATAACAACAAAGTTAATTAAAACATCATTTTTTATTTATATCAATTAATTTTTCATCCATATTTTAATTTAAACATTAAAGCTCCATTGTGCAGTACCTTATTTGGCAAAAAATATACACACAACGTATGGTTTCGCTTCAATAAAAGTGTCCCTGAGGTATCTGTCTCTTCACTCCCTGCCGTGACATAAAAGATACTATTTTTGAAACTTAAACCCTTTATAGATGCTTCAAAAACTAAAACTTAAACACTCTGGTGTGTGGCGCAGACGCTATCAGTGGGTTTCGGGCATCTTAAGTGGCGCTTCTGCGTTTGATCTCATAAAGTGTTTTTGAAGTGTAATTGTCTTTGTGTGACAGGTTGTAATCCTCATATGGCGCTCTGCTTTTGGGGGCAAAGGAAGTAGTCCGTGAAGCACATTGCATTTTCCCTTATGTGCCACAGCACTGCGGCTGTCAGACATTAATGAAACCACACAAAGACTTGTCACCTTGATTAAAACTGTCATCTAAGAACAATGATGCATACTGGAGCCGTATATGCCGCTGGAGGGGGTTTGTGGAGCTGAATGGAGGCACATTTCATACAGGCAAGGAACATTAGCTCGAGATGCCAGTCATCTGAGGCTGCATTTTATGTGTTGCCCGACAGAAATGCTTTTCTTGTTTGTCGGCTCTCAACCTGACGATAAAATTTGTGCACGTCTTTCAGGTTCTCTAATTACACATTCAGGTGTTACATAAACATGAAGGACTGATCGTTAACATGGGTATAAACATGAAACCATGCTTCCTTCAGAGGCCTATTCACATCTGTATTGAACAATCAATCATTATATATTGCTATGTATAATTTTACAGGGTTCAGAGCAATTTTTCCTGTTGCTATGCTGTTGCTAGATTTTACCGGGTGGTTGTTTACTTGTGTCTTGTTATTGTTAACTAAAGCTAAAACTATTAAAGTTTTCAGGAATTGACGTTAAGCTGAAATAAAATAAAATAAAAAATTATGAAAGACTTAAAAAGACAGATACAAATTAATAAAATTGACAAAATCATGAACAACAAACAAATAAATGCTAATTCAAAATATTAATACTATAATAGTACTAAGAGTAATTTTAATACTAATTTTCTTTTTAAATTGAATGCATGTGAGTGAACACATATTAATTATTATTTTCAAAAAACAAACAAAATAATAAACAAAATCTTAATAAAGTAAAACTAAATAAAATAAATAGTACATATAAATAATATAAATGCATTTGATCAATTTCAAAATATTACATTACATTACAAAATATCAACAATTTTTTTTTTTTTATATAAACAAATAAGAAATAATATAATTTGCATCTAAAAATTACTATTGTATTCTAATATTTGGGTCAAAATAAGAATATTTCAAAAGCACAAATGATATTTAATATTAGAAAAGTATTTAAATGCTTTTTCAATTTAAAAAAAAATCATCATGAATTATTAATTCAGAAATATCATTACATTTTTAAGGGAGTAACCTTATTTCCTTAAAAATAATCAAAAATAAAATCATTTAAATTCTGAAAAAAAAAAAAAAAAACATGCTCATAATACAAGGTGTGTATTCATACCATTATATGTATGACTGTTTAATTAAATTAAATAGGCAGAAAACAAAGCAAACACCACTAATAACACTGTGTAGCTGTATTTAGTACAGTACACGTTTTGCAATACATTATACCGACTTAAAATAAGGTCATCCATTGTGCAACAACCCCTTTGCCAGAATCAATTAGATGTGAAAACATCTGAGGCTGCACAATTGAACAAACAACAAATATCGATTAAGTAGCACGCTGCTATTAAACTGATACCCAGCATGTCATTATGCTGTGCTGTTCTCAGTGTTTGTTTTATTGTAACTTATTTTTCAATCCTGCTTCAGTTCAACTAAAAATTGGAGGCAGCGACCATTTACCACACGGAAACGATTCCCACCTATCATAGCGAACAAACCGTGACTGCTAAAACAGCTTAATAAGACGATCATCAGTCATACCTGCAATTATTCGCAAGGGAGTGATATATTATACAGAAAGAGTGGCTATCAAACATAGATTAAGAATGGAAAAACTGTTGATGACAAATGATACTAATCATTTCAAGGACAAAGATGCATCAATCTTACAGTATTTCAACTGTAATATCATATTTCAACATGCTGAAAAATAAAGGACAATCCTAAAACACATAAATATGAAATGTTATTTAATGTTGCAGAAATGCAAGCATCAATTTTTGGTAAAAGCACATTCGAATGATTTGCTTTTGGGATGAATTAGAACAGCCAGAGCCCAATCACCTGGCATCAGCGCCTGACCTCTCTGATGCTCTCGTGTCTGAATGAGGGCAAACACTCACAGCCATGTTCTAACATCCAGAGGAAAATCGAGCCAAAAGAGTGTAAGCTCTTTTAGCAGCAAACAGAGGACCAATTCCCCCTTCCTGCAGCTCACTTAGCAGAGTTTGGCAATAGCACTGGCAAAATCATGGGTTTGGATACGGATAAAATGTGATAAAAGCATCTGTCAAATGTATAAATGCAATTCCCATGGCTCTGAAATTAAATGTTCAACAAGCTCATGGAGCGTAGTGTTTGGGTATCTGCATATTGTTTTCCATATATTTCCATAAGTCCAGCTGAAATAAAAAACCGATCTGACTAAAATAAAATAAAATAAAATAAATCTATTAATATTAACAAATTATATAATACACTTTATTAAATGTATTTTATAAGTACATAAAAATGTAAATATACTACTACTGTATTCTAATATTTGGGTCAAGTAAAAATATATTTATATAAACAATTTATATAAAATACAGTTGGTAAGAAGCATTACATGTAAATAAATGATAGTATATATAAAATTGAAAAACTAGCACACACACACATTATGAAATAATTCAAATAAATAAATACACATTAAAATATAAATAAAATACAAATAAATAAATAAATAAGGTACCGTTTTATTTTAAGGTGTCCTTGTTACACGTTACATTGTACTATTATAATTACAATTAATTATGCATAGTTACATGGACGTAATCATAAACCAACCCTATCCATATACAGTACATGTAGTTATACTTAAATGTATAGTTACACTGTAACAAGGACACCTCAAAATAAAGACAGCGGCTTTTTACACTAAGTGCAAATAGCATATTTTTTTAGCGATAGATACTATTTACACTAAGTGCAAATAGCAATGGATTCTACTTACACTATGTTAAAATAGCAAGATTTTCTGCTATTTATACTACTTATTGCAAATAGTGGCAATTATCTGCACCTCAGTAGTACATTATAGCAATAGCTTATAACAGTACGCAATAATAACATACTGAGTGTAAATTAAAGTTTTATTTCAAATTATGAAATGGATGCCACATCATTGGGAGGGACAATAAAGCCCTCCCTATACCTACCCTAGTCTCGCGTAGCCAGACCTTCAGACTGACGGCTGAAGCTCTGGGAACTTTGGCCGCTTTCATTGGCCAAGGCCCGCCCAAGAGGCCATATGACTGACAGGTAAAGCAACCAATCACGTTTCGTTTTGTTCCGCATCATGTTTAGGGGCGTGGAAATGTCGCCACAATAACAGACATATTTTAAAGATTCTATGCCGCAAACTTTTCACATGCTTTTGAAAACTCAGCGTTTAGTTGATCCTGATAAGTGCTCGTCATCAGTTGTAAACACGACAGCTTTCTTCTTTCGTGAGGGGGTTTGGTGCCACGCCATTTTTGTTTCCAGGCAGAACATTAAAGAACACGACACACTCATCTCCTGGAAATCCTGTGTAATCTAACCAATCCAATGACTATTTCAAAACTGAAGTGTTTCCAGATAAGTGTGCCATATGAATCAGACGTTTAGCCAACGGTCCGTGGCTGAGACTACGTACACCTACCCTAACCCTACCCAATACTTTTATTTTCAACTTTTTGATAATTTCCTTAATTTTATTAAAAACAAATGCCTTTTCTGATGCGATATGAGATTTGAAAAGGGAGAAAAAAAGTTTGGCAAAAGGCAGGCTCGAACTCAGGTCGATCGCGTCAAACAGCATGCGCCTCACCATCTACACCACTGAAACTAATCCTGAAATAGCATCTTTTTTTAGTGTTGACTAACCCAATCACATGTTAGTGGGCGGAGTTAGTGTAAATACTTCTGCTTAATGTTACACTTTTAGATATGCAAAATAAATCTCTCCTATCTCTTGCTCTGGCTACTGTGTATAGACCGCCAGGGCCATATACAGATTTCCTAAAAGAATTTGCAGATTTCCTCTCAGATCTATTGGTTAATGTTGATAAAGTGCTAATTGAGAGATTTTAACATTCACATTGATAATACAAATGATGCGTTAGGACTTGCGTTTACTGACCTAATAAACTCTTTTGGAGTCAAGCAAAACATCACCGGGCCCACTCATCGTTTTAATCATACGCTAGATTTAATTATATCGCATGAAATTGATCTTACCGATATAGATATCGTACCTCAAAGTAATGATGTTACTGATCATTTCCTTGTAACGTGCATGCTGCGTATTACTGATATTAATTATATGGCTCCGCGTTATCGTCCGGGCAGAACTATTGTTCCAGCCACCAAAGACAGATTCACAAGTAACCTGCCTGATTTATCTCTCTATTTAACTGCTCTGTGTACCCATAAATACACATGAACTAGACGAAATGACTAGCAACATGGGCACTATCTTCTCTAATACATTAGAAGCTGTTGTCCCCCTCAAATTTAAAAAGGTTAGAGAAAAACATACAACAGCGCTATGGTACAACAGTTATACCCATTCTCTCAAGAAAGAAACTCGTAATCTTGAGCGCAAATGGAGAAAAACTAACTTAGAAGTTTTTAGAATTGCGTGGAAAAACAGTATGTCCAGCTATAGACAGGTTCTAAAAGCTGCCAGGGCAGAGCATATCCGCAAACTCATAGATAATAACCAAAACAATCCAAGGTTCTTATTTAACACAGTGGCTAGATTAACAAATAAACACACGCCACTCGATCTAAATATTCCCTCACAGTTTAATAGTAATGACTTTATGAATTTCTTTACTGATAAAATAGATAACATCAGAAATACAATATCAAATGTAGATTCTACTGCGTCTAGTATTTCAGCTTCACTCATCGCACCCAAAGAAAAACTGCAGTGCTTTACAACTATAGGACAGGAAGAGCTAAATAAACTTATTAGTGCATCTAAACCAACAACATGTTTATTAGATCCTGTACCCACTAAACTACTGAAAGAGTTGTTACCTGTAGCAGAAGAACCTCTTCTCAATATTATTAACTCATCCTTATCTTTAGGTCACGTTCCAAAACCATTCAAGCTGGCGGTTATTAAGCCTCTAATTAAGAAACCACAACTAGATTCTAATGAACTGGCAAATTACAGACCCATTTTAAATCTTCCGTTTATGTCTAAAATTTTAGAAAAAGTTGTGTCTGCTCAATTGTGCTCCTTCTTGCAAAAAAAAAGATCTCTATGAAGAATTTCAGTCAGGTTCCAGGCCTCAATATAGTACAGAAGCACTGCACTTGTTAAAATTACAAATGACTTGCTTCTTGCTTCAGATCAAGGCTGCATCTCATTGCTAGTATTACTTGATCTTAGTGCTGCGTTCGACACTATAGACCATGACATACTCATAGATCGATTACAAAACTATACTGGTATTCAAGGGCAGGCTTTAAGATGGTTTAGATTCTACCTGTCCGATCGCTACCACTTTGTTCATTTAAATGGAGAGTCATCTCAATTATCACCAGTAAAGTATGGAGTACCACAAGGATCTGTCCTATGTCCTCTGCTATTTTCAATACACAGTACCTAGGATAGCAAAGTCCACTAAACGAGGTAGAACTTTTTCACATTTGGCTCCCAAACTCTGGAATAGCCTTCCTGATAACATTCGGGGTTCAGACACACTCTCTCTGTTTAAATCTAGATTAAAGTCACATCTCTTTAGCCAAGCATTCACATAATGCATCTTATAATCGTGTACTGCAGTTATATCTGATCAAATGTACATTATTATCATTCTTTAGCTTGGGTTGAACAAATAATTTTTGCTTATAATGGAACAGCAGCTACGCTAATTATGACTCCATTTGTTTCTCTGTTTCTGCCATGGGATTAACATCCTGTTGTAACTAGGAATTACAGAAGCTTCAGTCTGGATCCAACCCTTAAATGATCTGAGATGACCGAACACCTGAGAAAAGATGATGCCAACCCCTCAGAGAACCTCAGAGGATGCCAACTCTCAGACAACATACAGAATTACCAAATTTTGCCATAAATTAAATATATTAAGGTTCTGCAATATATAAATATATTGTGGAAACTTACTTTCCTGTAGAGCTGCTTTGCAACGATTTGTATCGTAAAAAGCGCTATACAAATAAACTTGAACTTGAACTTAAATAGCCTTTGCCAACAAGGCAGGCTATTAGCACTTAGTGTAAATAGACACTCCGTAAAAGGAAGTATAATCATAAATAAATAAATATTATTATATTATATTATATTATTTATAAATAAATCTTTACACTGTAACATATGCACTGATGTTACATGCCATTTCCAAAATCTGTCTAATTTTTCCCTTCAGATTTTGCTTAGCATAAATACTAAGGCTTGAGCAGGACAGAATGGTGTGTGGCATATTTTCATATTAGACAAACTCACCTAATTCTCCATTTAACCTTTGCACACAAGTTCTCTACACCAATCCAGGTAATAGAACGCTATTTGCGCCAACAGGAACATATCTACTCAGTTTGGAAATGTACTTAATTCTCGTATACCTCCTCAAGCCCCTAAATATTTCATAGGACATCTGGAAATGCTTATTTGGTGTAGTTAATTATGAAAGAACAGGTTTACTTGCATGTTCAGATCAGAGCGATTGCGTGATAGGTGCTGCTTGTCTCTGTCAGGTTGGCAGCGTTGTACTTTTCCACGTGCAAAAGAGCCCAGGGGGACACACAACCTTTTACCCCTTATGAAAATGCTAATGATAAATCTCATCATTGACTCATTGATCTCACTTTGGATGCATGAGAGATGACAGGAATGCAGTATTCATGCAAGGTCTCAGCAAAGGCTTTTATACAGTGAGACAAGCTGAGGACAGAGCAAGATTTCAAGGCAGAGGCAGATGAAGCTGTAAGCCGAGGCACTTATTTGTTTCCAGAGCCGAGTGTTAATGCATCAACAGATCTTAACAATTACAGTCTTTAATGGTTTCAATACTGAATCTTTTAGAGTTTTTGAGCGAGAATTTCTTTTTATTTTTTGGTGGGGGGAGTAATTCCAGTAGCAAATGACGAGGTTAGATGATTCAGATCACCGAGTTTTTTTTTTTATTCTTCTGACATTCCTCAAAATATCTTCTTTTATGTACCAAAGAAGAAATAAAATCAAACAGATTTGGAATGAGGGTGAGTAAATATTGACAGAATTTGAATTTTTGGGTGGACTGTTCCTTTAAGTAATACACAGTGCAGTACACTAAGTTGTGAGCTGCATAGTCTATTCACGAAAAAGAATCTACTCATAAGAGTCATATGTTCAGGAATCAAGTAGATATTGTGTGGTTTTAATTCGCTATAAATAACAATCTCAAAAGAGTAATTTGTTTAGGAATCAGTTTGACTACAGGGGAGACAGTGTACAGTTTTGATTCAAGATCCAGCTCATATGAATCATTCATTTATGAATCGGACTGGCCATGCTGTATTTTATTTTTTTTATTAGCCAAGAGTCATATGAGTCATTGTTTTATAAATACAGTATTACTTCAAATATGAGGACATACACTTTGTTGGGATAATTAGAAATATTAAAGTTAATTATACACCACTCTTTAACAGTTTGGGGTTGGTGAGTTTTTGAAAGACGTTTCCAATGCTCTCCAAAGTTGAATTTATTTGATCAAAAATACAATAAAAACAGCAATATTGTGAAATATTATTACAATTTCAAAAAATTGTTTGCTATCTGAATTAATTTTAAAATCAAATGTATTCCTGTGATACAAAAACATCAGCATCAATACTCCAGTCTTCAGTGTCACATGATTCTTCAGAAATCATTCTAATATGCTGATTTGCTGTTCAATAAACATCTCTTATTATTATCAATGTTGAAATCAGTTGTGCTGCTTAAAATTTTTTGCAGAAGCCGTGATACATGTTTTGTTTCAGAATTTTTTATAAATTGAATGTTCAGAAGAACAGCATTTATTCGAAATAGTCTTTACTGTCACTTTTGATCGATTTAATGCATCCTCCCTGAATAAAAGTGTTTGTTTCTTTAAATAAATAAATAAAAGAATCTTACTGACCCCAAACTTTTGAATGGTTCTATACCTTACCTTGATATTATATGACTTTAAGATCTTATATGATGGATTGGGGCGCCATGTCAATGAGTTTCTTCACTCTGTCACCAAGATCCCTTAATCAGACACTTCTCTGTCAGGAAACCAGCTGCTGTGTGTCAAGAGAACTGCACACCTTTGACACGACTGGATTCATTTAATGCACTAGCCTTTCAATCAGTTTTTGCACTCAGCATCTCCTGTTTTCTTATGCCCAGAGCCGGGCATAAACACAAACAAACCGGGTTAAAACGGAAATCCGGCCAGATTCCATGAGCACAATTAGGACTGTATTAGGACTGCCATTGGGTCTCAAGTGGGACGCTTTTGGCATCAGCTTAATGCCTGTATTAGGCCTGATCTGGAATCTGTGCACAGGGGGGTGTTATTTTACTTTAAGTGTCCTGCTGCTACTCTCCCATACTTGAAGGACTGCAGTTCAGCAGGACACCAATCCAGAAAGATCCACGGCTGAACGTGAGGATGAGAGGTGTCAGAGAAATCTCAAATGTTCTTAAGTGAAGCTTAACGGCTCTGAGAGACGATTTGACGCTAACTGCTCCTCCAAAATGAACAAAGATTTCTGAGGGAAATCAGAATGACGCTGTTATACACAATTTAATCACAAGGAAGTACATACATAATAACAGGGAACATAAATGAAATTACTAAGCATTCCTCGACTTCAGAGCTCAGTGTTCAAAAAGCCCTTTGAATTTGCTGACTTTAATTGAACAACAGATGCATCTCTAAATCTCCCTTATTAAAGACACAAGTCAAACTGTGAAAATTAGCAGCTCATTTTCAAGTTCATCCTTAAAAGAATGCTGACAACCTTTCATGACTCCGGTAATGGAGATAATAAAGCCTAGTCAAACAAGCCTTGTAAACTTAAAAGCTGCCCAATGAAGCAAAAAGAAACGAACAGGCTGATGCTAATTCATCTTCTATGTAAGTAGCCAGCTAGGTAAACTGATAAAATTACAGGTTTGATAATAGCCAACAGATCCTGATCCCTTGTTTTGTTTTGTTCTTATAAAACTAAAGTGAAACAGGCTAAAATGTTTCACACAAAATTCAATCCAGCATTTATAACATTTAAAAGAGTCATGAACTGAGAAACCAAAATTCCCTTGATATAAGAGGTCATTGTACTATAAAACATATTGTAACTTTCAGAACTCAAAATCTTATTATTAGGCTAAAAACAGCTTACAGATCTAAAAAAATAGAATATTGTGAAAAAGTTCTTTTTTTTCTTGTAACATTTCAAAAAGTGAAACTTTTATATATTTTAGATTCATTACATGTAAAGTAAAACGTTTCAAAAGTTGTTTAGTTTTAATTTTGATTATTAGAGCTTACAGCTCATGAAAGTCAAAAATCGGTATCTCAAAATATTATAATATTTACATTTGAGTTTCAATTAATGACCATCCCTACAGTATAAATTCTGGGTATCTCTTGTTCTTTGAAACCACAATAATGGGGAAGACTGCTGACTTGGCAATGGTCCAGAAGACAATCTTTGACACCCTCCAAAAGAGGGTAAGTGACAGAAGGTCATTACTGAAAGGTGTGGCTGTTCACAGAGTGCTGTATCAAAGCATATTAAATGCAAAGTTGACTGGAAGGAAGAATTTGGGTAGGAAAAGGTGCACAAGCAACAGGGATGATTCTGACAATACTGTCAAGCAAAGTTGATTCAAACACTTGGGAGGCCGGACACCTGGATGAGCCCCGGGGACATATCCCCAGTCATCCGATCCGGTCAGTATCCAGCCCAGATGGTCACTGCAGTCACCAGATCCAGTGCGTATCCAGATCAGATAGTGGATCAGCACCCAGAGACGACCTCTACAGCCCTGAACGTCAGCGGAGACCAGGACACCGAGATGAGCGCCAGAGACAGATCCCCAGTGAGGACGTAGACATCTATCGGGAAAGACCACTGGAAACAGTTGAGCCCTTACAATCTGACTTTGCTGCAGTTGGAATTGAACTGCTGGTTGGTTTGGCCAGAGGAGAACTGGCCCCCCAACTGAGCCTGGTTTCTCCCAAGGTTTTTTTCTCCATTCTGTCACCGATGGAGTTTTGGTTCCTTGCCACTGTCGCCTCTAGCTTGCTTAGTTGGGGACACTTCATTTCCAGCGATATCGTCGACCTGATTGCAAAGACACTATTTAAACTGAACTGAGCTGGATGACGACATCACTGAATTCAATAATGAAATGCCTTTAACTGAAAATAATTTTTTTTATCTTTTCATTTTACATTATTGACACACTATTTTCCTTTTTTGATATTGTGCAGTTACTTTGACACAATTCACATTGTTAAAAGCGCTATATAAATAAAGGTGACTTGACTTGACTTGGGAGAGCTTCACAAGGAGTGGACTGAAGCTGGAGTCAGTGCATCAAGAGTCACCACGCTCAGATGTCTACAGGAAAAAGGCTACCAAGCCACTTCTGAACCAGAGACAACGTCAGAAGCGCCTTAGCTGGGCTGTGGAGAAAAAGAACTGGACTGTTGCTCTGTGGTCCAAAGTCCTCTTTTCAGATGAAAGTAAATTTTGCATTTCATTTGGAAATCAAGGTCCCAGAGTCTGGAGGAAGAGTGGAGAGGCACAGAATCCATGTCCCAGTCCAGTGTGAAGTTTCTACAGTCAGTGATGATTTGCCATGTCATCTGCTGGTGTTGGTCCACTGTGTTTTCTGAAGTCCACAGTCAACGCAGCCACACTAGGACATTTTAGAGCACTTCATGCACTTCATGCTTCCTTCTGCTGACAAGCTTTATGGAGATGCTGATTTCACTTTCCAGCAGGACTTGGCACCTGCCCACACTGCCAAAGTTACCAAAAGCTGGTTCAATGACCATGGTGTTACTGTCAAGAGAAAGATGAGAGACACCAGACCCAACAAAGCAGATGACCTGAAGGCCGCTATCAAAGCAACCTGGGCTTCCATTACACCTGAGCAGTGCCACAGGCTGATTGCCTCCATGCCACGCCGCATTGATGCAGTAATTCATGCAAAAGGAGGCCCAACCAAGTATTGAGTGCACAGAAATGAACATACTTTTCAGAAGCCTGACATTACTGTTTAAAATATCCTTTTTTATTGATCTTATGTAATATTCAAATTTTCTGAGACACTGAATTTTGGGTTTTCATTATCTGTAAGCCATAATCAAAATTTCAAGAAATAAAGGCTTGAAATATTTCACTCTATGTGTAATGAATCTATATAATACACTCACCTAAAGGATTATTAGGAACACCTGTTCAATTTCTCATTAATGCAATTATCTAATCAAGCAATCACATGGCAGTTGCTTCAATGCATTTAGGGGTGTGGTCCTGGTCAAGACAATCTCCTGAACTCCAAACTGAATGTCAGAATGGGAAAGAAAGGTGATTTAAGCAATTTTGAGCGTGGCATGGTTGTCGGTGCCAGACGAGCCGGTCTGAGTATTTCACAATCTGCTCAGTTACTGAGATTTTCACGCACAACCATTTCTAGGGTTTACAAAGAATGGTGTGAAAAGGGAAAAACATCCAGTATGTGGCAGTCCTGTGAGCGAAAATGCCTTGTTGATGCTAGAGGTCTGAGGAGAATGGGCCGACTGATTCAAGCTGATAGAAGAGCAACTTTGACTGAAATAACCACTCGTTACAACCGAGGTATGCAGCAAAGCATTTGTGAAGCCACAACACGCACAACCTTGAGGCGGATGGGCTACAACAGCAGAAGACCCCACCGGGTACCACTCATCTCCACTACAAATAGGAAAAAGAGGCTACAATTTGCACGAGCTCACCAAAATTGGATGGTTGAAGACTGGAAAAATGCTGCCTGGTCTGATGAGTCTCGATTTCTGTTGAGACATTCAGATGGTAGAGTCAGAATTTGGCGTAAACAGAATGAGAACATGGATCCATCATGCCTTGTTACCACTGTGCAGGCTGGTGGTGGTGGTGTAATGGTGTGGGGGATGTTTTCTTGGCACACTTTAGGCCCCTTAGTGCCAATTGGGCATCGTTTAAATGCCACGGCCTACCTGAGCATTGTTTCTGACCATGTCCATCCCTTTATGACCACCATGTACCCATCCTCTGATGCTACTTCCAGCAGGATAATGCACCATGTCACAAAGCTCGAATCATTTCAAATTGGTTTCTTGAACATGACAATGAGTTCACTGTACTAAAATGGCCCCCACAGTCACCAGATCTCAACCCAATAGAGCATCTTTGGGATGTGGTGGAACGGGAGCTTCGTGCCCTGGATGTGCATCCCACAAATCTCCATCAACTGCAAGATGCTATCCTATCAATATGGGCCAACATTTCTAAAGAATGCTTTCAGCACCTTGTTGAATCAATGCCACGTAGAATTAAGGCAGTTCTGAAGGCGAAAGGGGGTCAAACACAGTATTAGTATGGTGTTCCTAATAATCCTTTAGGTGAGTGTATATGGGTTTCACTTTCTGAAATGAGTGACAAAAAATATTGACCTTTTTCATGATATTCAAATTTTTTGAGATATACCTGTACATTGAAGCCAATCTGCCAAAACGACAGCTTTTGGAATGTTCTACGCTATGATGTAATAGTGTGGCTAAACACCGCCTCCGCAGAAGAAGATTGGCATCGCTGCCTGTTTAGCCCCACCCACAGATTTGCGCATGTAGTGTTTACGAGAGAGGCGAATGTGCAGGTCTACGCATAAACAAAGGATAAAGATGCTCTGAACACAAGACGCTGTGCAGTGCCAAGTTGTGGAAAAAACAGTATTTGCATTGCCTTCCTTCTGATCCCAACGTTAGGAAAGAGTGAATGAACTTTATTTTTAATGAAGACCCAGACCTCGTCAGTAAGAACTCGGCCTTTTGTTCACTTCATTTTACCATGGACTGTGAAATATTATTGCAATTTAACGTAACAGTTTTCTATTTTAATTTACTTTAATGTATTACTGTGATGCAAAGCTGAATTTTCATGAGCCATTAGTCCAGTCTTCAGTGTCACATGATACTGCAAAAATAATTCTAATATGCTGATTTATTATATTCCGTATGGACCCTAATATAAGACGACCCTGATTATAAGACGAACCCGCTTTTTCCAGATGTACCTTTTGGAAAAAGGATTTTTGAAAACCAAATCTTATTTTACTGGGGAAAACAAAAATTCTTAAATTATTTTCAAATTGCATATTTTTTGCATAGTCTGGTATGGGAACTGCTCAGCTGCTGACCGCAAGGCACTACAGAGGGTGGTGAAAACCGCCCAACGCATCACAGGGACACCACTCCCTGCCATTGAGGACGTCCAGAGAAAACGCTGTTTACGTCGAGCTCGCGGCATTCTTAAGGACTCCTCTCACCCTGACCATAGACTGTTTAACTTACTGCCCTCTGGGAGGCGCTTCAGGAGCCTCCGAACAAGGACAAGCAGACTCAGGAACAGCTTTTTCCCTATAGCTGTTTCCCTACTAAACTCTGCCCAATGATACCCCCCTCACACACCACTACAAACTCTTCACCCCTCCCCATCATTAAATCGATTAAAAAAAACAAAAAAAACAACCAATCTACACTGAGTACTATGTACTGTAAATTTTTATTTCTATGCACTTTCAATGTTCATTGCACTAGTGTTTATATATCTTAATTTATAGCTTATTCATATCCATTTGTAATTATGTTCATAGTTTTTGCTCATAGTGTACATTTACTGCACAATCCATCTGTATAGTATGTTCATATCACCCATCTGTATATCATACTGATAGTATTTAAAAACTTGTAAATTATGTCCATAGCACTACTGCCTTATCTGTATATTCTGTACATATGTAACATATTGTAGCCACTGTATATCCTGTACCTCTGCTTATTGCACTTCTGGTTAGATGCTAACTGCATTTCGTTGCCCTGTACCTTACATGTGCAATGACAATAAAGTTGAATCTAATCTAATCTAATTTTTCCTATTTTAATTTTTGTTTTGAAAGTATGGTAAATACTGGTAAAATGTACCAACAATCGCATTTAAAAATATAAAATTTTTGATATAACGTTACCATAAAAGTAACAGGTAGCCCATCTGGATTATATAACATTCAGTCTGTCCATCTCATAGTAGCCAACCAAAATTTAATTAACACTGAAATCTTATTGTAGTCTCCAAATCTGGGTACTGTTTTATGTTTTAAAATCACTTACAGAGGAAGTTTGTTCCCATAAGGCTAACATGACAGTCACGACTCATGCCGCTGTAAGCTTTTCTTTTTTTTCACTCGCAATATTTACAACACACATTACATTACATATTTCATGGCACACTCGCGTTACGCGTATTTGGCGCCACCTATTGTTGTGGGTGTATTATTGACATGTCAAACTCTAGACCCTGAACATAAGACTACCGCGTTTTTTCAGATGTATTTCCATGAAAAAAATATTGTCTTATATTTGGGTCAATACAGTAAATAAATATACACACTTATATTATATTATATTATTATATTATTTGCATTTTAAATGTTTGATTGGATTTTTCACCGTCTCCAAGATGCTTCAAGAAACCTATCTGCAAAGCTACCTGAACAACTATGCGCAAGTGCACCGAGGGCAAAAGCTGCTTTGAATGCAAAGGATGGTCACACCAAATGTTAATTTAATTTAGTTGATAGAAGTAAATTGATAAAGAAAATCTATTTATGACATTATTTTTGACAGCATCCTCATTTAACAGCATTTTTACACAAGTGCCTAAAACTTTTAACAGTACTGTAGCTTTGCAGGGAGGTTCCTTGAAGCATCTTGGAGACGTTTCCACAGTTCTTCTGGATTTAGTCTGTCTCAGTTTGTTCTGTTTCTTCATGTCATTTCAGACGGACTGGATGATGATCAGATCAGATCTCTGTGTGAAGACTGGCTGTTGTCAGACTCCTTGAGCAAACTAAAATCTCACTGGATTATTACAATTAATGGCAAAATTAATGTTTGGAAATGTAAACTGATATTTCCTATAAAACAATTATATATAAAACAATTTTTTAGCTGGTGAAAACACTAGTGTTCTAATCATTTTGGCAACCACATAAATACAAATTAATGTCCTTAAACATTTCCCAGTGACCCCCAATAAACCGTTCTACAAAGTGAAGACTATTCTCCATTGTAAGCTTTAGATTTCAAGCTTTGTTGCCTGACGGCAGAGCTAAACACCTTCCTGTGGTCTTCACAGCATTCTTCACACAATATAACAGAGTGAAAGCAGACCAGCAGGGGTGGCGGGACATACGGCAATCAAATTCAGATTCAGACTCCAGCAAACGCGCAGAGTGTAAAAACAACATGAGATTAAATCAACAACTGGAACACTGAATCCCCTGATTGTCTATTATGCTTCCCCACACTGCAGTTGCCGTTTTATTTTTATTATCGTAACGTCCTTGGATGCAACATTAAAGACATCATCAAACCAAAAGTAACATTGCAAATCCTTTGTGAATCAAAAATCTTCTGAATAAAAAAAAGGATTGGTTACAGAGAGTGGGAGAATATTGAGGGGGCGTCTTGGGTGAAGATGTATTTGCCTGTTAATATGCCCCAGATTTGCCATTGCTTGTCGCATTCCTATTGAACAGCATCCAAGTAAGCGTGTGAATGCGATCAATTAGGGCAGAGCAATACTTTAGAGCATGTGTCTATAGACACATTTATTCCACTGGCTGGCAAACAACACTTACAACTATAAAATATTCAAAACAATCAGCACACACGCACAGAAGAAGAGCATTCCTCCTACGTCAGAGTATCACAATGTGAGAAACTGCTTTCACAGAGGTCAAGACAAAAAAAGAGGTCTATTTAAGGTTCTTGTAACTCCAAGGCCATTTTTGCATGTGGTTTTTCAGCCCCAAAACCTTTTTCTTATTTACTAACCACTAAATGCACTCAAATAATGCTGTCTTGTATTAAAGTAAAACTTCCTGGTGCAACCACACCTCCTTTCTATGTAAATTAGCTCATTACTGATTGTGCTTTATTTATACAATTCAGCCAGCTGCAATTAACTTTGCATTATTACCATATAAAGAAAGCATGTGTTAAATTTGGTTTCATTTTAGCTACATTATGTGTGTTTGCTTAAAATTTTATTTAAGCTGATTCTGATTTATAGATTGCAGTGATGCTCACTAATGTACATTATTATAAAAATGTATTATTAATATTAAAAATTATATAAAAATATATATTTAGCTAGATAGATATGGTGCTTTATTTAACAGAAATGAATTTGAATTTTAGTATAATTATATAATTTTTTATATTATATTATTATTTTATTCAATTTCTAGGAATAAAAACAGTATGCCTTTCAACATTACAGTAAAAGTTGGATCATAATGTTTATCATTTAACAGGCCTAAACTGTTAAAAATAACTTTAATAAACAATACAACTTTTAATATAATATATATCTTAATATAAAGTCATTACAATAGTGAAAGTGAAGTGACATGTGGCCAAGTATGGTGACCCATACTCAGAATTTGTGTTCTGCATTTAACCCATCCAAGTGCACACACACAGTAGTGAACACACACACACACCGTGAACACACACCCGGAGCAGTGGGCAGCCTTTTATGCTGCGGCGCTCAGGGAGCAGATGGGGGTTCGGTGCCTTGCTCAAGGGCACCTCAGTCGTGGTATTGAGGGTGGAGAGAGCGCTGTACATTCACTCCCCCCGCCTACAATCCCTGCTGGACATGAGACTCGAACCCACAACCTTTGGGTTACAAGTCCAACTCTCTATCCATTAGGCCATAACTGTCCCATAAGAACATTCCCTGGCCGGGAATCGAGCCCGGGCCACAGCGGTGAGAGCTCCGAATCCACTAGACCACCAATAAATCTTACATTTAACTATTATTATATATCATCCTGAAACATCAATATATTACACACACAGACCCCCCCCCCCCCCCCCCCCCCCCCCCCCACACACACACACACACAATGTAGAATATTTAAATTGAAATGCATTATCCATGTGGTAATAGAACAGCTATAGCCTGTTTGATTGAATACTATAATGAGCATTCCACATATGAAGCAGCCATAATGTATCCACACTGTTAACCGATTGTATTGTTCAGAACACTGTACATATCTACTGATCTCTTTATTGAAATGGATTATTAATTATAAAAGGTCCTGAGGCAGAATAGCCCTTTAGATAAGTCTATTACATCACACTGACTTCCTCTTTTCACCCTCATTAGGGAGCGAGTTCAGCACACTCACTTAAGAGGACTCTACCGCATATATTACATAGAAATGAATATTTGATCTCTTTTCAGAGCACTGATGTCTTAAACTAGTCCGACACAGAGAAATGTCACTGTATTTCAGCCATATCAGCACTTTCCATGCTCATTAGAGACAAATGCAAAATTTAACAGGATTTAAAGAACAGGTTCAGGAAAGGGAAAGGTGTTGCTTTATTGAACCCCTGTTCTTTCTGCTGAAGTAAACTGCACGAGTGCGGTTGGTAAGTAGAACAACACTCATTTTTATTGGATTTTCTCTCAAAATCAATAGAAAGAATGTAGCATTCATCTGACACGCTCCGTGCCTCTGGACGTTCCACAATCCAAGCTTAATGAGATAAAACAGGCCATTATTTGTCTTCAACTGTCATAAGCTAGCATAACACAGCAGTGCTGCTTATGATGATTAACAGAATAAGAGAAGTACAGTGTGATTTAGTCAATTACGATGTGCACGGCGTCACTGAATCAAGATGCGTTCCTGGATTCAATTGTCTTTTATTGGCTCGGGAACAACATTCATACTTATAACGAAAATAAATAACTAAAATAAAGATGCGTGATATATCAGTACCTTATTGGCCACTATTAGATGTTTTCGGTCAATATAAACCTATTCATGCTTATTTTCTCTTTCTTCTTTTGCTATCATTCAATTCAATATTTAAAAATACTAATAATTTAATAACACTGTGAAAATGTAATCGTTAGCACATCTCAAAATGAACATCCATTTATACTGAACATCATAATGTTGTGATGCCTAAATTCAACTGTAGCTTTGACAATTTTGTAGTGATTTGTTTTGAAATTATTTACACAAAATTGTGTGAGAAGAAAAAACTTCCATTTAAACCGTAAACATCTGTCATATAAAGCAGCCAACCATATTCATTTAGTTTTATTTGGTTTTATGTGCCATTGTCAGTCTTCTTCTGTCTTGTGTCTTGCTTTCTGTGCCCATATTTGGTGTTTCCGGTTCCTGTCCCAATTTCAGTTCTATTAGTCCCAGCTGTGTTTGATTAGTTCTTTATTAGTTTCCAGGGCTGTGTCCAAATTCAGGGTCTGCATCCTCCTTAGGATCCTTCCTACCCGGTTGAAGGAGGAGGGATCCTCCGACGTCCGCAAAACCCGGAAGTCGGTGTTTGTGAATTTGGACAGCCTACCCTTCTTTCAGTTCCCTCCCTTACCCGTTACTCATATCCTGTCGCCTAGCAACCGTGACAGCGCCAAGCAAGAAGCGGGAAAATGGACAAACAAAGAGTTATTCTCCTCATTTTAATTCTTTTGGAAGAAATAAAGCAATTAAATAAATTAAATACTTTCTTTGCTCGTTGTCGGAGAGTTTTTTATATCAGACTACAAGACAGTCACATCCAGGTAAGCCATTATAGCCTATTTTTATTTGTTTTTAAGTATTCTACTAATTTCTCCTACACATTCATTGAGCCGAAGCATAAACTTTAGCTTGTTTTGTCAGAGAAACTCCTCTCCCACTCCGCTACCGCTCGCTTCGTCCGCCATTACGCTCTGCCGAAAAGAATTATGGGATAGGTAGGACGGGAAAGGATCCACCACACCCATCCTTCCAATTCGGGGAAAAGGAGGACGTATTTGTGGGCCGCATTTGAAGGATCCTACGAATTTGGACAGCCTTCGTCGCGGCGCTGTGACGTAACATCCTTCAAATGAGTACTCCGAAGGATGCAGACCCTGAATTTGGACACAGCCCAGGTGTGTCTCCTTAGTTCCCTCGTTATCCTGTGTTTATTAGCCCAGTGTTTCCAGTGTCTTGTGTTTGTGGCTATGTCATTCTGTGTCCCTGTCTGTCTGATCCTGTATGCCCTACCTTTTGAGTTATTAAAGAAAGTCTGTTTTGAGTTTACCCTATGTCTCCTCGTGCCTCCAAAGGCAACCGTGACAGCCATTAAAAAAAATAAAAAAAATAAATGTGTTTTTAATTTTTTAATTGTGTTTTAGTTCTATTTTAGTTTTTTAGTACTACTTAGTTAACCTACATATTTTTTTTTCTTAACTAGATGAAATTAACTTTTTTTATAAGTTATCTTTTATTTATTTTTTTAACTAAATTTAGAATGTTGTGATGCTTTAACTGCAGAATGACAACTTTCTATAGTTTTTATTCATTTTTATTTCTGTTTTAGTTTTTTAGAACATTTTAGTACAAGTTAACATAAATTAAAAAAAATATATATTTTATTTAATTATATAACAAATTTTGTATGTGTGTGTTTTTTTAACCGTAATAGTTCAATAAGGCAACAACAATAACCTTTTAATAATAGCTACTGAAATACAGCTTTACGATAGCAGGAATAAATTACATTTTAAAATGCATTAAATCAGAAAACCGCTATTTTAAACTGTAATTATTTTTACACAATATAACTATTTTTACTGTATTTCTGATCAAACCATTGCAGCCTTAGTGAACCAAAGAGTCTTTTTTTTTTTTTTTAAACGTGACAAAAAATCTTACCGATACCAAATCTTTTGAACAGTATACATATTTATAAAATGAATATATACTGTAAACCCATTCTTTCTGATAAATCTGACTGCATCAAACTGTACGGCATTGACAGAAGCTGAAGCACGGCTGAGAAGGCACAGCAGGATGCAGGTTAAGAGTGAAGAGCATGGAGGAGAGGATTAAATTGCAACGGTCCCCAATTAAATCTCTTGACTCAGACGAGCGTTTATAGTGGGCTATTCCCCACAAGCCTCTAGAATATCTACTGTGCAAAAGAGTTTAAGAGTGTGCAAAATCCTGTAATTGTTTCTTTTCTGTAACAAGTCTTTCTGCAAAGAATTGTCAGAATTTAATGCTGTTCATAACCACTGGAACATTTTAAAGGACTTTATTGTAGCAAAGTCAGCGTTTTGACATTTATTATAAGCTTTCATGAATTGAAGAAATAAAATACATATTTCAAATATATATATTATTTATTTTTTAATAATTTGGAACATTTTTATAATCAGAGAATATTACACATAAAAAAAACTTCATAAAGTACTAGAAATTATTTAATTTTAATTATATTATTTTCGTAATAATTGCAAAATTTTGTATTAAATGCACTACTTATATACTACATTTATTTGTTATTTTGAATTAATTATTTTATTTGATTAAAAAACAAAATGCACATTATTTAGTAATTTCTCTTTGAAAAGAAACTGAATGTGATAACTACAAATATTTTTATATATTTATATATTTATTTAATATTGTAATGACAGCCCTATTAAAACTACTTATTTTTCTTGAAATAATAAATATAATATTATACACATACATACATATCTGTTTATGTATTGTATATAAATTAGTGTTATTTTTGTATCATTGAGTTATTTTAGTTTGAAGTAATAATTTGAATTAGTTTTTATTTTTCTATTTTTGCTTTTTTGTTAAAGTTTGTAGTAATTTTGTTGTATTTTTGTCATCATTTTATTAGGTTTTGTTTTTATCTATATTAGTCTACACAGTTTTTACATTTTTATTGCAGGTCATTTTATTTTATTTTTAAGAATGAATAAAAAAAATCAGTTATTGTTTATTTTATTTTTCAAATAATTTTTTCCTACAATTTTTTATGGTTTTAGTTATAATAACCAGATACACACATAAAAATGTTTTATTATATTTTATATATATATTTATTTTTGTTTTATCTTTCAGCAGTGATCAATCCACATTGGCAAAGTCTACAAACTAGAGCACATACAGGTTTGTTTCAGCACAAATGCTTAACAGTCATATCGAGCACATGATCATGTAATAAAAAACCTGTTGGCTCAACATGAACCGATCCCATTGCTCCTCTTCTCCCTCTGTCCTATAAATAAAAAGGCTAAAAATCCCATAAAGGATGAATTCTAAACAAAAGCTGGTGAGTCCTCTCAGTGCTGGCGCATCTGATAGACACCAAAGCAGGAATTCCAGCGCTGCTCGCTCTTATCAGGTCTGGTTAATCCGTCACGCAGGCGTGGGAGGCGCCGATTGCTGAGCGAGTCAATTTCAGCCTGGCTCCGCACACATTATCAAACTATGAGAAACATCTTGCTTTTTCATCACACCAGGCGCATTGTCAATGAATCTGCTGAGAAATTAATGGGAGATTTTTCTTCCCCTCTGCTGTGTTCTCTTTCTCCCGCCTTCTCCCTTATCTGTTTCTGAAGTTAACTAAACAAATGGAAACCCAAGATGAAAGGAAATCACAAGCATATGGGAACAATTTGAGACAGGACGATTTTAATGAAAATATTTGAGAAGAAGAGCAGGGTCCAATAGGAAAAAAAAGAGAAAAGAAAATGCTAAATGATATTTCTGTAAAATATACAATTGCTTATTGTATATACTTATTGTACAAATACTTATTATTAAATACAGTGGTTCTCAACTGGTTTTTACTCAGGACCCAAACAGCGACCCATCATAGCACCAACTTTTTTTACCAAAATTGTTTCATTTTATTGTTTGCGTTAAGCCTATCCCAATCAGAACAGACTAACACTTTTTTTTTTGTTGCAGTTTTTAAAGAGCCTAGAACTTACAAGTCTGATTTTCTCAGGACACCTTTTAGTATCTGTCGGGTAGGAACATTTTGGGCTTTTCTAAGAAATAATCACTGATTGCCATCAAAATGCAAAAAGAGTACATCACACTTGAGCAAAATAGACTGTCATCTGTACATAGGTAAGATTAAGTCCATAAAATGTAGAAAAATTTAATTGTTATATTACTATACTATTACTATACTATATATATGTGACCCTGGACCACAAAACCAGTCATAAGTTTAAATTTTCGAAATTGAGATTTATACATCATCTGAAAGCTGAATAAAATCTTTCCATTGATGAATGGTTTGTCAGGATAGGACAATATTTGTCTGAGATACAACTATTTGAAAATCTGGAATCTGAGGGTGCAAAAAAATCTAAATACTGAGAAAATCGCCTTTAAAGTTGTCCAAATGAAGCTCTTAGCACTGCATATTACTAATAAAAAATTAAGTTTTAATGTATTTATGGTAGGAAATTTACTAAATATATTCATGGAACATGATCTTTATTTAATATCCTAATGATTTTTGGCATAAAAGAAAAATCTATAATTTTGCCCCATACAGTGTATTGTTGGCTATTGCTACAAATATACCCCAGCGACTTAAGACTGGTTTTGTGGTCCAGGGTCACATATATATACATATATATATGCGCACACACACATTACGATACATTTTTTTAAAATAATCTGAATTAGCAAATTTACATCTTAATTTAACATTCTAAGTTTTAGCATTATTGCTTAATGAATGAGAAAAGAATCAGAACATGTTGCAAGATTAAGCATGAAGTCCTTGAAAATGTTTATATGATTTTTAATTATAATTATATATTTTCTATATTTAAATATATATATGGTATAATATATATGATAAAAAAAAATTAAATCTATGTTTAAATTATCTATATCTATGTGGCATTAACATTTTAATTAAAAATTCTAAAACATATTTTTTTCTTTATGAAGGAGTAAGGAATCAGAGCATTTTACAAGATTTGCAAGTCCATAAACTAAAGAAAATTGTTATATTAGTTTATTTTTATTTAGAATTTCCTATATTTGAATATATATTATATAATATTTATTAAAATATCTTTATACATTTACATTCATTCTAAATTTATTTAATAAGTATTTATTCATTATTACCTTATGAAGGAGGAAGAAATAAGAGCAATTTATAAGTAAGATTAAGTCTATAAAGTATTTTAATTATATTTTTCTATATTCAAATATATATTACATAAAATATTGCAATACAGTTTTTAAAAAAAAGCTATATTTAGAAATTCACACTTTAATTTAAAATCAATATCAATGAGAAAGGAACCAGAGCATGTTACATATGCAAGAATAAGTCCACAAAGTACTGGAAATTGTTATATTGTTATAGAAATTGATTTATAATTCTTTTTTTTTTTAACTTAAAATACATTTTATATTTATATATTTTTTATTTATAATACTGTTTTGTGTTCTTTGCTATAATTAATTAATTCATAACAATAAAAAATAAAATAACTGACAGCCCTGACCAAACTGCTTCTTTTTTTTTTTTTTTGCTTTTTTTCTAAAAAATAAATCCTTCCTCTGGCTAAGAGAGAGATGAAGTAATCCATCTTCATCTAATATTTACCTCATTCACTCTGTCCTCTGACCACCTTTGTGCGATTAATATTTAATACCTTTTTGGACATCTTAGATTTAGATTCAGGGGGTTGCACAAGTATTCATGCTTCCCCTCGGGGAAGGAAAAAAAGATGCTGCTTGCCTGGCACAGAAAATGTCGGTGAGTAATTTCAGCGGCTGCCTATCACCTTCCACAGGGTCTTTTGAAATTCACCATGTATAGGATATACGATAAGCTTTTGTTAACAAGAAATTGTTAGGGCAGAAATCTGACATGTGTCTGCGAGAGGAAACAAAAGCGCGCTGCCAGCTACAGCGTTCCAGCTGCTTTGAACTCGTTTTACGCAACACGGTCCCTGGACCATACAGCAGCACATCACAGAACGTTTTGTGAGCGCTCCTCTCATCTCCTGCCTTCTGGTGCTTACTTTAAAATGAGAATTAAGGGTCTGGGTTCACAGTAAAACTTGTCGGGAGAGTAATTCTCATTCACTGATGAGTTGTAGTCTGAAGCAAAATTACACATTTGGACTGAGGGCAGCTGGCCAAATGCTCCATTTACTTCTTGATATGGGCTTATTAGTGTCTGCGAGATGTGGAGGAATGTGCTGTATGACTCACACAGATGGGATTGGAGAATCTATCTGCCTCACTGTAACACTCTGCCTGATAAATTACATTCAGGATGGATGGAAACTAGCTGTTACACCCACTGCACCACCTAGATATGTTTTCAAGACATTTTGAAGTACATTGGCAGTCAAAGTTTGGAATAATTAAGATTTTTTTGTATTTTTGAGAGAAGCAACTTATGCTCACCACGGATGCAATTATTTGATCAAAAACAGTAAAGGTGCATCACAAATTGCGTACTTATGCACTATTCTATGACGTTTTGTAGTATAAATAGTGCGAGTAGTGTGTTCACACTGAAAATTTCAAAAAGAAAAAGTGCACTATATATACCCGGATGATGCACTTAAATAACCAAAAAAACGAAGTGTGGAATGTCTGACACTTCATGCACTCGTCTGTCACAAAGGGGGAGGGGCTATCAGACTGATTATGAATGACAAAATATTCTTATATAATTCATACTCTACATGGTTGAGTACATAGTGTATAAGTGCATGTATAGTGCGTCATTTGGGATGCAGCTTTAGGCTGACTAGTAACAACTTATCAACCACCCAGATCACCTTAGCAACTATCAAACTACTTCTCCCAGAGATGAAAATTACCCCATGTCACTCACCCTCAAGCCATCCTATGTGTATATGACTTTCATCTTTCAGACGAATCCAATGGACCATTTTCACAAGACTGTGATGACGTGTTTCAACAGTCAACAGCATCATAAATCGTAAGTTTTTTATATTTTGATTTTGTAAAACATTTATGTACATTTATAACACTATATTTTGTATTATAGCACCTTTGCAACAAATGACAAAAAAACTAGTTAACGCTAATGCCAGGGTGGTTCTAATGCACCGTCTATGGGAGGGACAGTAAATTTGACATTGTTCTCTCTTCTGACTACTGTTTTCAGTATCTCGCAATTTTTTTTTTCTTTTTTGAAAGTCATGAAAGAACTATCATGAAGTTTTTCTTTTGCTTTTTGTGCAAATGGGAATGCAAAAAAATATTTTTGTGGTACTCTCCCATTTACTTATCTCGAAGTTAACTCAACTATGACAACTTCCGTTGCTGAGAAACCCAGAAATGTGAAAAAGGTCATTCGTAGTTTTATGTAAAAACGTCCTGGCTCTTCCGAACTTTATAATGACAGTGGGTGGGTGTTATTGTTCAATAGTACAAAAGAAGTCCATTCATAGTAAAAAAGTGATCCACACGGCTCTGGAGAGGTTAATAAAGGCCTCCTGTAGCAAATCGATGCGTTTTTGTAAGAAAAATATCTATATTTAAAATTTTATAAACAGTCATCTTTATCTTCTGCTAAGTTTCATATGAGCGTTCACAACAACGCCGTTCCAGGCGGATGACATAGGACATAACTTTAATGACAGTGAGATATGTTAGTATCGCGAGAACCAACGTTTGTTTACAGGAGCAAATGAAGCAAAGTTTCCTTACTTTAGCAAAGGAAAACCAGTCTCCTCTTGATATATATCGAAAGTCTTAGACAATTGTCTTTACAAATCTTCTTTTGGACTTCTAATTCATGACCGGTGTTTTGTTTTGCTCTCTCCTCTGTGCTTCCGCATTCATCACTAATCACCGGCGCTTACGTTATGCCTACGTCCTACGGAGGCTTGGAGAACGTTTTATTATGAATGGATGCGCTTTATTGGACTTATTTTGGACTACTGAAAAATAACACCCACCCAGTGCCGTTATAAAGCTTGGAAGGGCCAGGATGTTTTTCAATACAACTATGATTGGATTCGTCTGAAAGAAGAAAGTCATATACACCTAGGATTGGCTTGAGGGTGAGTAAATCATGGGTAATTTTCATTTTTGGGTGAACTATCCTTAACAACCATTCACAACACCCTAGCACCCTAGCATCCACATCATAACAACCTGGCACGTCTTAAAGGGGCCATCAGATGCCAATTTTCCACAAGTTGACATGATTCTTTAGGGTCTTAATGAAAAGTCAATAACATACTATAACATATTCAATGGTAGTGTAAAACAACACCCTTTTTACCTTGTCAGAAACAGCTCTTTTTCCACATTTTCCCTTTAAATGCAAATGAGCTCTGCTCACCCCGCCCCTCTCTTCTGTGGGGTGATGAGATTTTCTCATGAGACTGTAAACTTTAGCCAGATTTAGCTGCGGATCTTGCTAATTAACACATTATTAGGAAAGGCAATTTGCAAAGATTCATAAAAAAACATTACTTCTTCTGTAGGTGATCATGAATGATTCGCGCGAACATAAATGCATTTAGGCAGATCAGGGGGCGCACTCCCTTCAAAAACAAACAAGATCTAAGGTAAAACACCAGTATCAATCAACAATCGTGGGAGCAGCCTGGGTTTGTGTGAAGTCCCACATACAAGAATCTGTGAACAGCCTGATCTGAGAAAGGGGTTATTATTTTGGGGGATTAAAAAAAAAAACACTGGGTGGATTTTTATCATTATAGGGTGGATGTGTACACACACCGCCATACACATTTCAGTTCAAACAACATGTAAAAGTGAATTTTGCATCCGATGACTCCTTTAAAGTGTCTAGGCTCTCAATTGAACTTAATAAATATGGTAATTGACAATTAATATTAATGACCCTAATTATTATTCATGACCAGCGGGTAATTTATTTTGTAATTGTCTCACAGAATAGTTGGCAATAACTTCTCATATTCACACAGTTATTTTACATGGCAAGTGTGAGAGGAATGCTCAAACTGTAGTCCCCAGTGAAAACCCAATCCTATTAACATATTTCCAAAAGTTGCAGCAACCCAAATGGTAAAATATTCAAAACACTGCATGGCATATCTAATTACTGCAGCTTTAATGGCGTTATAGGACGTCCGTAAGTATTCTGAATGCTCATCACAACCATCCTGTCAAATCACAACTCAGATTGTCTGCATTCCCGCCATGATAAAAAGCCTCCAAGAGCTCATTCTTCCACTGCTTTCCAATTTATCTCCAGGGCTATAAAACCAATTTTGAGTTTTATGATTGGGCTTATTGCTGAAATTAAAGTCTTAATTAAAAGTCAGGAGATTGTATATTAGAGTTGCGGCAGAAGATTGATGGCAATAATGAAAGATCCTTCAATGCTACAAACAACTCATTTGACAAGCATATTGAGTTTTAGCTTAGAAACACCAGCACAGATTAAAGTAATTGTTTCAGTGTTGAACACACAGGCCTTGCCCATCAGGATAATGTCTTTCAGATTCAGAGACTCTGCAATTGGTTTAGAAGCTCTTCGAACATAGTAATGATTAGGAGTCAGTATATTAGTCAGTATAATGAGTCTCATCTACTCTTTTTTTTTTTTGAGTTGTTTCCATTTTTGTGATAGCAAAAGTGGAAAGTTTCAAACATAAATAGATATAATATAATATAATATAATATAATATAATATAATATAATTAGTGCTCTGCAGCGATTAATTTTTATTTATTTATTTTGAATCGCGATTAATCACATGATTGTCTGTTATGCACAAAATGCAATAATGAATTCAAGAGTAGTGTATTGCACACTTTTTTCATTTCAAAGTACTGCAATATGAACAAAAGTGCAATAACATTTTGTTTGCAAACACCTTAAACAAATAAGGTGTTTTTCTTAATGCAGTATTCCTTTTACCTAGCCTAGTGGCAGTTAAAATATTTCTTGTAAATCTCAACTTAAACATTAATGTAATCAAATTAAATATAAAAACAAAGCTATTTGTCACTGCCAGGGCATTAACGTTTTTATAGAAAATATTTTATAGTTCGTAATAGAAAAACAAGTTATGCTCAGAGTCCAGAGCCTAGATCATAACATTATAACAGGCACCTTCCGAGTAGAGAACAGCACTATAGCGGGACCTGCAGGACACTTGATGGGCGGGTAGAGACTAGGGTGTGCGGGATGCGGTAGAATAAGGGTGTTTCACACAGGCACTCTTAACCGTGCCCGAGCGCATTTGACCCCCCAAAGCCCGGTTCGTTTGACTAATGTGATCGCTCCGTGTTGCACTCGGGCACAGTTAGTTTAGACGTCCCTGGCTCGGTTGGAAGAGGTGGGCCAGAGCACGGGTCAGTTGGGCTTGGGATCGGGCACTTTACGCATGTAGTGAGAGCGCTAACTCCACCGGAGCGTGAAACTTCTGATACGTGCAGCATGATTGCTTGTACTTGTAAAAGTGATAGATCTGTAAAGCAATATATTGTGAGAGGGTCCGTGTGTTACCGCGCCCCAAATGACTCAAAAGTAATAAACCAAAAAGTTAACAAATGATGCACTCCACTGTGCTGAGTGAGAGTGCTTCTCTGCTCTCTTCACGTGCTATCGGAAACCTCCTATTTCTCCTATTGCATTCTTTTCTGTTAAAAATAACAGTGAACATAATATAATATAATATAATATAATATAATTCAAACCCTAAGTTTGCCCCAAAGTACCAAAATAATAAAATAAGATAAATAATATTAATATAAAAAAATTCTAATACAATTAAAAATTCAAACCATTTTCTCACAAATTAGTTATGCTCAGTGGTTTTAAATTAAATTAAAACCACTTTCTTTCAATCAAGCATCATGGCCCAATTTATCATAAAAATTAAATTAAATTAAATTAAATTATTGAAATGAAATTAAATGAATTGAACTGAACGGAACTGAACTGAATGAATGAAACCCTAGCAACCATTTTCTTGCTCATTTCAGGCAAATAAAAATCCTGTTTCAGATGATCAATATGATCAATAAGTACCATGATTTCTGCACTTTTGGTCTACTTTGCTCACAAGTTGTGTAAAAAGCCTCCAGAACCTACAGTATGAATGGCTTATTAAAAGATCCCTTGGTGCCACTGCACTGTACCGAGAGCCTCGCGGGCTCAATCAACCTCTGCTGAGGCACACTGCAGGTATCAGAAGTGTATCATTTACCTCGCCTTGTTCTGTATTTATACAAAGCTCATCTACATAGATTCCTGTAGGCGAAGGGAAGGTTTCATCAGGTTTCATAGTGCCAGAGCTCAGAATCTCTGCTGCCTCTTCTGAAATACAGTTCCAGCTGCAGAGTTCAGGCCTAATGAGAACACACACTCTCATCTGTTAAAAGGAAGTGAAAGAATGCGGGGAAATCCAGGACAGGAAGGGAATGGGACAGAGAATTAAAGAATGATGAGGAAATTTAAATAAGGATGCATGGATATTAAAAATAAAGACAATGTTGGCACCAATAGCCTTGTAGGCAGTTTGCTGACATACAACGCAGTTTCGCTATGGGCATACCGAGTTCAAATCCCGGCTTGAGGACCTTTCCTGATCCTGCCTCCCTGTATTTCATAAACCTCAAATATTGACCCATTAAAAATAAAAAATGAATGAATGAATAAGTTGGCCAGTTCACCTCAAACCCCATCACCCTGAACGTAGGAGCCCCACAGGGCTGTGTCCTGAGTCCCCTGCTTTACTCTCTCTACACACATGACTGCGTGTCCTCTCACAGCTCCCCATCTATTGTCAAATTCGCTGATGATACTGTGGTTCTGGGCCTCATCTCCAACAACGATGAGACCGCATACTTGGACGAGGTAGAGAGACTCACATCATGGTGCCAGGACAACTGTCTCTCTCTGAATGTGAGCTGATCATGGACTTTAGGAAGAGACAGCAGCAGCCCTACACTCTTCTTATGATCAGTGGGACCCCTGTGGAGAGGGTGAGTAGCTTCAAGTACCTCGGTGTAAACATCTCCGAGAACCTGACTTGGACTACACACATCCAAACACAGGTTAAGAAAGCCAGGCAAAGACTGTACCATCTGCGACAGCTGAGGAAATTCAGGGTCTCACCAGCAATCCTGAAAACTTTCTATTCAGGGACCATAAAAAGTGTATTGACTCAGTGTGGTATGGAAACAGCTCCAATCAGGACTGCAAAGCACTAAAGAGAGTTGTGCGCTTAGCTGAGCGCATCTCAGGGTCTGCTCTCCCCTCTCTGCAGGACATCTACCTCAAACGCTGCAAAAATAGAGCTGTCAAAATAATCAAGGACTCAAATCACCCTGGTAACCGTCTATTCACCTTGCTTCCATCTGGTAAGCGCTTCCGTAGCCTGATGGCAAAAACTGAGAGACTTAGGAGGAGCTTCTTCCCCCAGACCATCAGGCTCCTAAACTCTAACTCTGTGTCATAACATCATATGACTCCATGTAAATATCACCATATCAATAGCTATTCATAATTTTTCTCTACCTCATATTGCTGCTATTTAAATACCCTGGACAACTTTTTGCACATTGTTTTTGTACATTCCTCTTTATTACTATTTATGTCAACAACATACTGACCTGCACATTTATATTTATATTTGTATTTTTTATCTTTTATTTTATTTTATTCTCTTATTTTTTCTACTTTTCTTTTTCTTAATATCTGTATACTTTATAATTGCACTGTCCTTGGAGCGGACCTGACCTACATTTCACTGCTGGTTATACCCTGTATAATTGTGTATGTGACAAATAAAAATCTTGAATCTTGAAGTGAATTATGTGACAGTATAATAATAACAATAAAAATAATAATAATTCATTGGAATAAAACAATACAATACAAAATAGAACAAAATGAATGTGAATAGATAATGTCTGAATTTCTTTCCTTCATTTTTGGTCTCCCACTGACCCCCTCCCTTCATCTTTGTTCTGGAGTTCGTTGCATTTATGTGTGTGTGTGTGTGTGTGTGTGTGTTTGCGTGGTGCTTCCTGCAAATTTCTTGTTTCTAAGTATTATGCATACAGAGTGTTCAACAGAGATGACTACAGTACAGATCGTATATAAAACTCTAATTATGTTCACCATAACTGAAAACAACGAGCAGCTGGCGTTAATTACCACAAACTCGAGACCCTCACAGAGTCATTGAGAGTCTGATGCAAACCACAAATGCCCTGAAGACCCACAGTAACAAGTGCCGCAGACTCAGCCTCATCCAAAGCCTGCAATCTTCTACAGGGAAAAACACAAGACTGCAGGGCTGCAAATCTGGTTACTTCATCTCACTCAGACAATGGGATTCAGTGCAGGGGGCAAAGGAACGGTAGGAGTGTGGAATTCAATTTCTTCCTCACAGGAGTCACCTCAAGCTATATATGCAGCTACACTATATCACAGTTAAATCCCAATCCCAAAGAGACAGGAATATATCATCAGATTGTGACCATGGCAAAGAATCATGAATGCTTGATGGATACTGTCTTTGGAGGCTTTGCATATCCTGTTCATGCATTGAATGGGAGGTGCTATTTTCTCAACAAAATTAGTATACCGTATGGACCCAAATATAAGACGATGTTTTTTTTCTTGGAAATACATCTGAAAAAACGCGGTTGTCTTACATTCAGGGACTTTGACATGTCAATAATACACCCACAACAATAGGTGGTGCCAAATACACGTAAAACGAGTGTGCCATGAAATACGTATTGTAATGTGTGTTGTAAAGATCGCGAGTGAAAACAAAAGAAAGTTAAAATGCTTACAGCAGCATGAGTCGTGACTGTCATGTTAGCCTGATGGGAACAAACTTCCTCTGTAAGTGATTTTAAAACATAAGACAGTACCCAGATTTGAAGACTACAATTAGACTTCACTTCTACTGTTAATAAAATTTTGGTAGCTACTATGAGATGGATGGACTAAAATATTATTAAAATTTAAAAGAAGCTTTCTATTTGAATTTATTTTAAAATGTAATTTATTCCTGTCATGCAAAGCTGAATTTTCAGCATCATTACTCCAGTCTTCAGTGTCACATGATCCTTCAGAAATCATTGTAATTGTCACGAATCTGGTCCGTGGTTTTCCGTCTGCTCGCCACCAGATGTTGCTTTCCAGTTACATTGACTTTCACACTACACAGACTACATTTCCCATCATCCATTGCACTGATAACACACACAGCTGCAACCAATCAAACACACTTTATGGACTTCCTCTTCCTCTTCACTTTATGGCAAGTATAGTTTAGCATTTATCACTCTGTTAGCGATAGCAACTTTATGGAGCCATTCCGAGTTTCCTGAGTCTAGTTTAGCCTTGTTCATATGTGTTCAAGTCTGTTTACCCGTGTCCTTGCCTGTTATCTCGTCTTGCCTGATCTCTGCCTACCCTGAAGTTTATAGCCTGTCTTGGACTTACCCTTTGCCTTGCTGTTTCGGACTGTGTTGCACCTCGCCTGGACTATTTCCTGTTTGTGGATTCCCTGTTTGCCTCACCCTCAGGATTACGTTTGCCGTCGACTGACTCACGCCTATTTTTGGATTACTCTTTCGTCTTGCCTGTACTATACCTTTGTTGTTGTCGATCCATGCCTGTTTTATGACCACGCCTTTGAATAAAGCTTTGAAGATGAATCCGTACGTTTCACGCCCTGATTACTCCGTTACAGTAATATACTGATTTGCTCTTCAGGAGGCATTTTTTATTCTTATCAATGATGAAATCAGTTGTGGTGCTTAATATTTTTGTGGAAATCATGATATATTTAGTTTTTCAGTATTCTTTGATAAATATAAAGTTTAAAAGAACAGCAATTGTTTGAAATCTAAGGGCCAGTTTTACTAAACAGGGCAAATTAGCAGGACAGCGCAATTCCAAAACAGCGCCGATGGGTGTGGAAATTTCTGTGAGTGATTAACTAACAATGCACAAATTAAAGAACACAGACACAACATCTCATTTACATATTGACCAATGCAATATACCAAGCGCAGCACAAATTAGCGTAGTCACAAATAAAGAATTAAAAAAATAAAGAAGCCATGGTACTTTGAAAAGAACAGAACTGGAGGCAAAAAAATTAAGGGTTGCAGGAAGTTTTGATCTTGGTTTTGCATGACTCCTAGTTGAGGGTTCCAAGTCATCTTTTATTTCCTGAAGCAAATTAAAAATAATATGGCTTGGCAAATGATAATGTGTTCTTCTGGCATTCCAAATAAATTAATACGTGTGGAAAAAATCCTCTCCCTTCCACGTGCTATCTGTTCTCTGCGGTGCCTCTTCCTAGCAACAACAATTGCAGCCATTTCAAGTGTAAAATAGTTTAAGACATGCTTTCTTGGGGCGTTAAATAATGGCACAAATACCAGTAATTTGATGAGCACAAACGTTAGTAAATCACGTTGCGTGATTTGAATTTTCTCCTCCCATTAATTTTGCGTCTGAAAGGGAAACTCCTACAAATCCAGATTTAATAAGGTCAGACGAAAAAATAACTGTGCCCACACCTTTTCAGTGCTAATTTTTCACTGCTCATCTTTAGTAAATCCTGACAGTACAATTTTAATCCCAAAAGACGGTTTGTGTTGGTGCAAGCTGTTAGTAAAACTGACCCTAAATCTTGTGTAACATTGTAAATGTCTTTACGGTCACTTTTGATAAATTTAATGCATCCTTGCTGAATAAAAGTATTAATTTCTTTAAAAAATCATACATGCTGACCCGCTTTCACTCATAAAACGACCACATGCAAACATGACCATATTTCTCTAACATAAATGGGAAAAATTAGCACAAACTAACAACCTGTGGTGTTTAAAGTGCTTGACCAAGTTGTGTTTTGAATGAATCTTAAACCACCTCCTGAGATGGCTGAACTGCAATGTGTCTCGAATGCATTTGAGGACATTTATACTTATTTCTTTCCATGACTGGATTGCAGTTGCATTTTTATGAAAACATATCACTAAATGTATGTGTTTTGAAATCTACAGTGTCCATATAACACACATGGAGTCTCAGTTTTAAGAATGAACAGTTGATTTCCCTCAACTGTAAATCAGTGAGTCAAGAAGTGTGAAACCCACCACAGGCCCTATCTCACAGTAAAACCTGCATTTGTTTTTACAATTTACCTCAGCCGTGACATTTTGACCCCATTCTCAGATCTCTCCTCGGCCCTACAGTCCGCCACATCTAATATCACTGAAGTGGAAAAGCTGCTCAAGGGACCTGCTTTTAAGTGTGTGTGCTGACAAATACCTGTTTCAGAGGTTTTCATCCATTTCTCAAATGTGAGTTGTATGATCCTGACCAGAGTTGGGTATAATGCGATAAACTGTAACGTTACTGTATTCTAATTACTTTTCCTGATAACGCAGTAATGTAATGCATAATATTTTAACTTTATGTAATTTGATTACAGTTACTAATGTCAATAAAATTACGTTACTTAAGTTAAAAATGCAGTGTTAAGAAAAAAAAAGTAAGTAAAATGCATTTTAAAATCATGTTTTGTGTGTCAGCGTGACCTTTAATAAATCATCGGAGAATGCGAGCTAAAATGCAGACGAGTTGTACAACATTTAGATACAATGAAAGTTTGCCGATTATGTTTAAAAATGTTGCACTCTATTTCACATGTTTTAGTCTGGTATTATAGTTTGGGAAAAGTTAATCTAGTAATGTGCAAGTTTATGTCACAATAACACTAATATAGCCTTCATAAAAATAAATGATTCATCAGAATGAGATCCTCTGCTTGATGAAGTCGCACATCGCATCACATTCTTATTCCGACGTAAATATAAAGCTTATTAAATCTTAACACTTTGTTTACAGAGGTGCTGTGGGCGTTTACATGTTTGCGCATCTCACGTGGATGATTATCGCATAGAGCGCGTTGTGTGTGGCCACATTATAGATGAGTTCAGGCGGGAAAGACTGTACCTCCCTTTGGTTTTATATGGATTACTTTATCAGAGAATGTGTTTTCGACATGAATTACTTCATTTAAAAATATGCATTTAACGCTTTAGATATATTTCTCATGTCTGTGTGTCAAGTATTCGTTGAGTTTTCGTTCATTTTAGTCACGCATTTCAGAAAGATATTTGTGGAGACTCTGAGACTACAGAAACCCTATTTGTTTTCTTTATTTTACAAAACCATGTTTTGTTGATATTGTGTATATACAAATAAAAGTAAACCTTTTACAGTTTCAAATGATGTATTACTCTGTAATATAAAAAATTATGAAACATTTTAAGGTATTTTCGCTGTTATCTGGAAAAAATACAAGTGATCGTTCAAGTTGCTGTTTTGATACTTGTAATTTTTCAGTCAATATTAAATTACTGAAAGAACTACGAGTTTCACTTTGTAGTGTATTTTTTAGGTAACTTGAAAGTAACTTGAAAATAAAGAAATTAGTAAACTGATTACTTTTTAAATGCAGTAATCAATATATAATCATGTAATGTAATCAAACTACAATGATAGAGTAAAAAGAAGTAATTAGTCATTTGTAGTGGATTACTTTTTTAAGTAACTTACCCAACACTGATCCCAATGAATCAACAAGCAGATTCTGTAAATATGCTAATGGGAGGTTTTTGTTTTCTGCAAAGTTTCTGCAAAGCTCAGAACTCTGCAGTTTCATAAATGTGGCATTAGACTCAATTTTATGTGGAATCAGGCCCCTCAGACATAGATTAAATGAATAGCATGATACGGGGTGCTGAGGTCATTGACTATTAATTAAGCGGTTAATATGCAATGATCTTGGCACGCTACTATACCTCTGATCGACAGTACTTCCTACAAGGCTTTATATGCTGCACAAGATGAATGACAAAAACACCTATATTGACACATAATCTCATTATGTCGGCCCCTGAGTTCACTGATCAGTAACAATAAATGATTCAAAAGAACATAAAATGAAACTCTTTTACTTTAAGCTCCCCAGAGCAGGGTTGCAATTTTGAGATCTTAAATTTGTTACACTGAAGTGCGCAATCTGTCGGTCAGTCAATATTATTGATTCGTATGAGTCCAACAGACAAGGTCAGAATGCTTGACAGTTAAAATGTTCCAGAGCTTGATGCAACTAATTTCATATTTAAAAGCAGTTTCATCTATAGTGATACCTTCAAATGCATTCTGCTTTTAGAAATGAAAACCAAGGTTGGAGCTGTGGCTTAGTAGTTAGTGCTCTGGTGTTCATCTCAAAAATCTAGGTTTGAATCTGGCCTGTGTTGCATTCTGATTGCTTTCTCCACAATAATTTCGGCTGGCAACAGTAAGTTTGAAATGAAAAAGTGAACTGTTAGATAAGAAATAACAGCACAAGATGAAGGTTTGTGATCATAATTCAAGCTGGGCAACTTTTTATACCTGTGAAGACAGATTTGAGACTTTGCCTCATCGTTTGAAGCCTGCATTGGTCTGGCACTTCTTTCTGGCGGTGCATTTCCACAGTAATGGAATAAACTGTCAAGAAGAAACAGCAGATTTCAGATTTGGAAGAATATCCAAGCAAAATGGTTTACGAATCAATTGTCTGAAATCTGAGCGCTGCTGGACGATCTCAATTGGCACTTCGCTGCCCTCTGTGGATGGAATGAAAAGCAGAAATGAAAAATCTGTCATCAATTACTCACCCTCATGTCGTTCCCAACCTGTATGACTTTATTTCTTTTGTGGAACACAGAAGGAGAAACTCTGAAGACAAAATGAACTGTAAAAGCAAAAACAACCCAAGTTCCCTTGAGTATCCTTTTAAGAGCTGTGATTGGATCAGTGAATCAAATTCGATTCAGTGAGTCAAACTGAGCTGGATTAGTGAATGAATCATATAGATGATTTTGTGAACTGGATCGAGTTATTCAACTGACTAAAAAAAATTACTTTTGAAAGATTTGGTTCGTTCCTCACAAAAAGCTATACATTTCAGAAGACTTGGAACAACATGAGAATGAGTAAATGATAATAGAATTGTAATTTTTGAGAGAATTGTCTCTTTAAAAAAGTTCATTAGTTTAGGCAGATGGCACCAGTTGGCACATCAATCTGTTTTATGGGAGAGCAATAGGACGAACAGGTGCAGATGAATGAATAAAACTTCTCTGAATCTTCAAAGGTGAAAAAGAATGAGAAGTTGAAGAGATTAATCTAAACTAATGAGATCACAAGACTCCAAAAATCATTAATTCAACGGCATCCTCCCTAAACGGCTGTTAGTAATTTTCACAGAGAATGAAAGGTTCAACTGAGGTGGTTCTGGGTAGGGCTGAATTTCATCTCACTATATGTAAATTCCTTCTTAATCCATGACGGCTTATCCGAGGCAATGAAGTCAGTGACTTTGCATCCTGTGTGAAGATTTCACCATAAAAGCTGACACGCAGAGAGAATCTACATTATATCTCAGGTTCCTACTGTTGTTATGGGCTCATTAAGCATCTTTAACGCGAGGGAAAAGACGTCTACTCTGAATCTGTTGGGGGGATTTTGAATAACAGACTCCTGCCTCTGTTACCTGCGGTGATACGGCAGGTGTGGATAACTGATTATAAGACAGGCATTTCACAATAGCAAGCTCAGCAAAGACGAGAGAGAGACATCCTGCTATGTACTTTTGATCATCTTGGGACAGCCTAGTGAGCATAATGGGAACAGTAGCACATTGCTTCAGGCGCAGTAGCACAGTTGGAGAGACGGGATATGAAGGAGACCGGAACCTGGAGTGCGTTTCTGTTTGAAATGCTACTTTTTTACTGTTAAGATGAGAAACTTTGAGCTGGATTTAAAAGTAAAATTGGAGTTAAAGGTCATGTGTTTTTATATTACTTTCTCATTTTCCAGCTTAATATGCTGGGACAACTAAAATGTTATTTAAATGTTCATTGTCCCCCTCAAAAAAGAAAAAAAAAACCCGATGACTTTGTCATGTTTATAAAACATTGCTCTGTTTGTTTGAGCTTCCTGGTCTGCCTGACAGCAACAGTAGTTCAACCAATGGTGTGAGTCTGAGGTGGAGCTCTATCCAATGGCAGATGGAGGGAATTTTGATTAAAGTGCCACAGAAATGATAAACTCCACCTTCAATGGAACAGTTCAGCAAAAATTAAAACTCATGATTGACATGATTTGCTCACCTTCTTATTTATAATTTTAAACCTGTATTACTTAATTTATTCTGTGTAACACTACTTTAAAGGATAAAAAGTATCAGTGTATGTTTTCCCAAAAAATGAAAGTCATGAGGATTCAGAGTGATGTTATTTTAGTGTCTATATTAGGGCTGGGTGATATATTGCATGCGATATGCATGCGGATCTCATCAGTAAAGCCTGTTCCTTGATTAGCGCTAAATCTCTATCACCTGTTTTCAAATGGAGCAGCATTTAATTCACGGAGCCGTATTTCACTGACTGTCACGTTCCCTCTCGGGATACAAGGAGGTGCGGAGACGTGGAAGTTCCAATAATCCCTTTTATTGAACACACAATGAGACGAGGAGCTTGGGGAGAGACGAACATCAATGACGTTAAGACCGGACACAGGGGCTAGGAAACACAGGGCTTATAAACACAGGGAAATTAACGAGGAAGAACAGAAACAGGTGAGGGCTAATCAAACGCAGGGCTGGGGACACATGAACTACTAATTAAAGGAATGAGGATGGCCAACTAGGGACACGAGAGGAGGGGAAACACAAGACAAGGACTGACATTACGCCCCCCTCCGGAAGGCGTGTCCTCACGCCTAACACCATCCAATGGGGAGGGGGGGTGGGCGCTCTGGAGGCCTCCAGGGCGGTGCCCGTTCCAGGGGCCATGGCGGGTCAGGGGACTCGGGAGGCCAGGGCGGGTCAGGAGACTCGGGAGGCCAGGGCGGGTCAGGGGACTCGGGAGGCCAGGACGGGTCAGGGGACTCGGGAGGCCAGGGCGGGTCAGGGGACTCGGGAGGCCAGGGCGGGTCAGGGGACTCGGGAGGCCAGGGCGGGTCAGGGGACTCGGGAGGCCAGGGCGGGTCAGGGGACTCGGGAGGCCAGGGCCTATTTTTTTCGGGCCCGAGGGGTTCTGTGGCCTTGGCCCTTGGCCCGGCCACACAGGCTGTGACCCTCTTACCCCCCCCCCAAAAATTTTCTTGGGGAAGCTCCCCCCTGGGAGCCACAGAGGAGCGGACTCTGTCGGGCGCTCTTGCAGCGCGGACTCTGTCGGGCGCTCTGGCAGCGCGGACTCTGTCGGGCGCTCGGGAGGCGCAGGGCTGGACGGAACCAGCGGGAACTCAGGAGGGCTGGACGGAACCAGCGGGAACTCAGGAGGGCACGTGCGTGGAGCCGGCACTTGGGGGCGCTCGGGAAGCGCGGACACTTGGGGGCGCTCTTGCAGCGCAGGGCTGGACGGAACCAGCGGGAACTCAGGAGGGCACGTGCGTGGAGCCGGCACTTGGGGGCGCTCGGGAAGCACGGACACTTGGGGGCGCTCTTGCAGCGCAGGGCTGGACGGAACCAGCGGGAACTCAGGAGGGCTGGACGGAACCAACGGGAACTCAGGAGGGCACGTGCGTGGAGCCGGCACTTGGGGGCGCTCGGGAAGCGCGGACACTTGGGGGCGCTCTTGCAGCGCAGGGCTGGACGGAACCAGCGGGAACTCAGGAGGGCTGGACGGAACCAGCGGGAACTCAGGAGGGCTGGACGGAACCAGCGGGAACTCAGGAGGGCACCTGTGAGGAGCAGGAACTGGAGGGCACCTGTGAGGAGCAGGCACTGGAGGGCACTTGCGAGGAGCAGACACTGGAGTCCAAGACATTCCTTCATAAATTACCAGAGTTCCCACCGGTACCTGAGCTTCCTCCCTCGGCGGCTCGGGATGAGCCGAAGTCGGCGGCAGAACCATCTTCGCCGTGTACGGCGGCTTCCACTTCCCCGTGGGCGGAACGTTCATCGCCTTCTTCGGCGATCTCCTCTTCGCCGCAGGCGGAACAAATTCCTCATGGGCTGTGGGTTTGGGCGAGCGGCAAATGGCGACCCGTTCTCCCCAATACTGCAGGCCAGGAAAAGCCGCGAAAGGCAGCCCAACACCCCACGCACAACGGGCAGGGGCGAGCCGCGAACGGCGGCGTGATCCCCCGCAAACGACGGGAACAAGCTCTATCATCGCGGAGGGAGCGGGGAAAAAAGGCGCAAACAAAAACTTTTCAAAACGGAAAATAAAACGGGAGAAAAGGAGCGCCTCTTACTTTGTGAGGTCCGGTCTTCTGTCACGTTCCCTCTCGGGATACAAGGAGGTGCGGAGACGTGGAAGTTCCAATAATCCCTTTTATTGAACACACAATGAGACGAGGAGCTTGGGGAGAGACGAACATCAATGACGTTAAGACCGGACACAGGGGCTAGGAAACACAGGGCTTATAAACACAGGGAAATTAACGAGGAAGAACAGAAACAGGTGAGGGCTAATCAAACGCAGGGCTGGGGACACATGAACTACTAATTAAAGGAATGAGGATGGCCAACTAGGGACACGAGAGGAGGGGAAACACAAGACAAGGACTGACACTGACAAGCTACGCAATATCGCTTTCATTATCGCTGATATATCGCCTTCAATAATGAACGCGATATTGTGCAACTTGTCAGTGAACTACGGCTCCGTGAATTAAATGCTGCTCCATGTGTATATATAAATGTATATTTTATTTGAGTTTTTTCCTTTTTAGCATTTTATTTTATTTATTTAAAATGTGTTTTGTTCTTAAATTTATTTATTAGTTTTTTAACCTATTTAGCTTTAGTTTACTTTTATAATTGTAGTCATTTTTGCACTTAAACGTAAAAATGACAGTTCAAAAACAAACTGTTGCTCTGACAACTAACTGAAATCAAATAGCTTGAAATTGAAGTTTTTCATCTAATATTTATATATATTTTTTCAGCTATATTTCAATTCACAAAAATTATTTGCAATTGTTTACAATAATAACACTTGTCCAATGTTGTTCAAAACATACGTCAAAATTCGTCAAATGACAAAAAAATTCATTCAATTCTGCCATAGACAGAACAAAAAGGCACAATGACTAGGACTTCTAATACTCTGCTTCTTTGGACAAAACATGCCTGCTAAATATCTAGTCGCAAATATTTGAAGGTTTTCCCAATAGGAAATCAAACTGCACAACACTGATCTACTGTTTTCTAATAAACAAGCACTAAACTAGTCTGTCTGAGTAAGTACAACACATGAACAGCAGGAGAAAGTCACACAGCTTCAGTTTCTCCAATCATGTAACAAGATCACTCAGACTGATGAGACATCTCAGAGAGACAGATTGTACTGTTTTAAATAACTCATAATGGCAAACCAAACATGAATGGGCGCGTGGTTGTTCCCAAAGGAAAAACGAGTGTTTGTTTTCCCTTTCCATAAAACTGCTATTTTATCTGGAGCAGCAAATTGTATATTGCCGTCATTTTTCATGATTATTGTTGCTTATGCACCATTTACATAGAGATTGCATTGCCATGCTATTGAGAACGGCCTCCTAAACACTACAGTAATGATGTAGTGGGGTTTCAAATGATGGAGAGGGTCACTTTGCCACGCTGCAAGGCTCCACTGCATGCCAATCAGGCAGAAAGACGAAAATTAATAGCATCTGGTTATTGCTTGTTTATTCAAGAGTATAATTAACTGCCAGTTATCACTGTTCTGAAGACAGTTTCGTTTCTAACTCATGATAAGGGGGACATTTCAAATGCAAGAAAGTGTAGATCTTGTCAAAGGCTGATTTACATACATTATGAATTTTCCATAATGACGTTGAGTTGACTTTTATGTTTGGCCTTTGAGGGGGAAAAACACACAAGCATTTTTAACACAAGTACAAATGTTCTTTTTGTGTAATTAGCTGCTTTGAAGCATAAAGTAGTGTCAAATTGTGTCTACACAATACTTCATTATTTATCACTGCCGTATTTGACGTTATTTTTTGATAAGTACAAACGCTGTACAAACATTCAGTAATTGAACAGTGGACTTACAATAAAGCTAGTTAGGAAAATACAGCGGAGTCCAGCAGTTTCAATGCACTTTCAGTCACAATCAACAACAGGGTGCTACACACTTGGTGACCAATGTGTTCTGATACAGATGCAAGTACTACTGACTTATATTTGGATAAGTACAATTATTTAAAGGTTATAAAGAATTTTATATATTTTCATGTATAAAGACAAATGAAAATCAATAGGATCCAGTCCAGTGTTATTTTAGTATTACTTATATACTAGTATAGTATTTATTAATATTTTAAATTTAAATTTTCCTTCTAATGTTGGTTTGTTTTAATATTTTATTGCATACTCGACATTTTTTATTTTTGATAATTTATCTATTTTTTAATATTTATTTTTACGTTTAATTTATTTTTATTTTAGTTACTTAACTTTAGTACCCAAAAATTTTAAATGTTTCCCTGGCAATTAACTGAAATAATATTTAAGTTTCCAATTAACTGACCAGACTTTATAAATCAGAAAGAAACATTAATAATCTAAAATTCTGCATTTATTTGAAATTGTTCAATTATCCTTACATTTTTATATTTTTTTGACCCCAGTTTGAAAACCCCTGCTTTAATGTGCCTTAGAGTACCTTTAAATATTATAGCAATAAATGTGGTAATCGTTTTGTGTTTATAATTTTATATGCCCCTCTATTTACAAACCCCATGCAGAATCTGTAAATAAAAATATATAAAAAATACAATAAAATAAGAAAACTGAAATGACAATGCCTCCTTGTGCATGTCTGAATTAGTGTAATTTCATTTGCAGAAAATATTTGAAAACATAAAAATTATTCATTATCATAAACTCTATATAAAGCAAATGAATTGATTTACTTCATTAAATAAATAAATGAAAACCCTCATATTCAATAATAGAACAATGTATGATCTTGTTAAAATCCTACTAAAGCACGTAGACTGTATTCAGACAGCTGAGCACGCGTGCATGCACAGACACACACACACACACACACACACACACACAGGGGGATAAACACACTTGATGAGTCTGGAGGAACGATGTTAATCGCTCACATGTGTCTATTTCCATAATTATAACATAATTAACGTGGCATGTCTGTGTCTACATGCAATGCAGTACACTACAATAATAAATCAATCATGCAGAACGATGTGTCCATGATGTGGTTGGTTATGATATTCTTCTGGTACGGCGCGGTGAGTCCATTACTGGACATGTGCCTGTAATTATGTCTCTATATCAAGGCCCATTCTTTTCCATCTACTCTCTTTTTTTATTGATAAGCTTCTCTGTAATTGTGGTTTCCACTGGACGTGTGCTAACGGTAATGCTCTATATTATTGCAGGCTTGTGTGGGAGGGAAAATGGGAATGTGAGCCATTACTGTGCGACCTATGTGATGTAAAATGAAGTGAATTATGGGTTAACAGCAATAAGCAGAGAAATCCAAAGCGGTGTGAGTGTGAATACAGATTTTTAGTTCTGAAATGGTGAGTTCTTTGAGGTCACAACTGAACACTTTTTGTATCTTCTTCTACATTCTGACCTTCCTATTTCCTTGACTTTTCATTTCCGTGTAAAATCGCTGAATAATAGACAACAAAATATAAGCTCAGCTCGACTTTGATGGCTCAGATTTGACAGAATGGAACGTGGGGGTTGAGGTTTTCAGATGTGTCCTTAGAATATAGCCTGTTTTTTTTTTTATGTTACTTGACCTTTCTTCTGTTGAGACGGCGATTTCCCTTCCATCTCTGTCAAAGCATGCAATTCAGTCTCACTGATGTTTTGTGTATAGCAATGCTGGTCAGCAAACTCAGAAAAAGCTTTGTACCATAAATTAGTATGATGCAATATGTAATTTTCTTTTAAGATCCTTTTTTTTTAAATGCATCAAAGCAGACATATCATAGGAGAAAAAAATATTGCTTATTTGCAACAAGATTTTGAATAACTATGTAGGCATTAGTTACTATTCTCAATGCAACTCCCTACCCAGTCCAACCAAATCATTTACTTAAACTAACATGCAAAAACAAGTTATTTATATATCCCTGATTAATAACAACTTGATTTATGCTGCAACAGAGGTAATTTATGTATAGAAATCTTAAAGGTACAGTACAGCGTCTTTAAAGGAGTAGTTCACCCAAAATGTAAACAGTGTCATTATTTATTCATCTTCATCTTCATATAAGTTCAGACCTGTATTTTGTAAAAAAAAAATTTACTGGAACACTTTGTTTGATTAATAATATGAGAGTGAATAAATAATGAAAGAATTTCCATTTTTGGCTGTGTTATTCCTTTCGTTTTACATCACTAATTTCAACCCATAAATTCATAATTTACACCACTAGAAAACTTATCTAACATTATAAGGGGACTTCAGGGAAAAACAAAACATTAAACAAAAAGCGACAAAACAACAACAACAAAACATTAAATGAAACACATGGAACAAAATAATCAAAACAAAACAAAACATGAAACAAAACATGAATCAAAACTAAAATAAAACTAAAATAAAACAAAAACAAAACATTAAACAAAAAGCAACAAAACAAAAAAACATTAAATAACATGAAACAAAACAATAAAAACAAAACCAAACTTTACATAAAATTTATATATATATAAAAAAACACAAAACAAAACAATAAATAATATGAAATAAAACTTGAAACAAAAATGAAAACAAATTTTTTTTTTAATAATAAATAAAAAACACATAAAAAAACAGGAAACATTAAACAAAACAAACCTTACAAATCACAAACAAAAATAAAAAAATGGAATAAAATAAAATGCTGTCAAAGTGTAGAATATATCCCTTGAACACAAAGCTGTGTCACACTTTTGGTAAGAAATTCAATGCAGTCAGTCAATCAGTTGCGATCAGTGAAGTGAGACGTACATCAGAAGATAATCTGGAGCCCTCGTACAGAAACATATTTCAGAATGTTCACTGGAAGCTTACCGCTTTCTCGTGAGATCTGAACGAAAGCCTCCACACCACTCTCCCCATAATTCCCCTCAGATGCCAGTGTAGAGACGTAGTTCCAGCCCATGGCGGTCACGATGTCCAGCATGGCCTGGGCCTGATAGGAGTCAGGCGGCACAACCCGGGAGAAGAAGTCGTACCGGGTGTTATCGCTCAGCTCCGGCGCTGTGGATGCATAGCTGATCTGAGGGATCTGTTAAAGGAGAGAAAGAACAAACTGTTACGCAGGAGAGATTTTAAAGATCACATTTTCTAGTCCACAGCCAAAAATATAAGGAATAGTTCACCCAAAAATAAAAATTAGCTGATAATTTATTTACCCTCAGGCCATATAAGATGTAGATGAGTTGGTTTCTTCATCAAAACAGATTTGGATAAATTTAGCGTTACACCAATGGATGCTCTGCAGTGAATGGGTGCCGTCATAATGAGAGTCCAAACAGCTGATAAAAACATCCATCAATTAACATATTGAAGTGAAAATCTTTGTGATTTAGATTAACAAATACATCATTAAAGCATTTTAACTTTAAGCCATTACTTTGAACTAAAATATGAGTTCTCTATCCATAATATTGCTTTCTCCAGTGAAAAACTTGTCTCTCCTGAATCAGGAGAGAAATATGCACCGATTAATTAATGTTTACAAGTGGAAACAGTCCAAAACAGTGATGCAAGAAAAACCCGACAGTATGTATTTTTTTTCACTGGAGGAAGAGTTATTATGGACTTGTTATTTGGCGAGAAGCGATGGTTTGAAGTTAAAACACCTTATGAATTTGTTTAGTACAAACAGCTTTTGCTTCACAAAGACGTTCATTGATGGACTGGACTGGAGTGGTGTGGATAACTTGTGGATTATTGTGATGTTTTTATCAGCTGTTTGGACTCTCATTCTGACGGCACCCATTCACTGCAGAGGATCCATTGGTGAACAAGTGATGTAATGCTAAATTTCTTGAAATCGGCTTTGATGAAGAAACAAACTCATCTCTTGGATGGCCTGAGGGTGAGTACATTTTCAGCAAATGTTAATTTCTGAGTAAACTATTCCTTTAAAAGCCAGAAAAAAAACAAAAAGTTCCAGACCCAAAAGAAGCAAATATTGACTCTTTCACGAGAGTTAATCATTAAATTCTGCCTGAAGAAAAGTGGAAAATGCAGAACCAATTAAAGGAAGCAAAGGTGGAGCAATACATATGTAACCTCTAAAACCGCTTTAGCCCAAAGCTATTGATGTGAACGACTACCAACCCGTGAGGTGACGCTAAAGTTGAAACAAGACCAGGTAACGAAGACAAATAAGTATGTGTTATGGTAAAAAGAATGGAGGTGAAGCCTGCCAGCAGGCAAGCTGGGTAATGGCTTCTGGTGGCGATTGACGGTGTGATTGATTTCTCCTCAGCCAAAAGGCCAGGCTGTCAGCCGGAGCCCTAGAGGCTGCGCTCATCAGCATTCACCACAACAGCGGGCAGAGAACCGGCCCGCAATACAAATGCCACTCACCGGCTGGTGAATCGGGTACCGGCGCTTTTTCACCCGCAACCCCGGTTTGCAGGCTTATAAATACAAATGTCACGGATGTGTTGACATGGGCGAACATGTCTGTGAAACAGATGCGTGCGTGTTATTTCTGAGGAGTGTTATATCGAACGTGCAGCACGAATGCCAACACTAGACTTCACACCTTAAAAATAAATCTTTTGTCTCGTGATTATCAGGTGTTCAACGACAATATAGTGAGATATTCCTTAATACTGTAGGTTAAACGCCATTTCAGGTTAAATATGACCATTTACTCGCCTTTATGTCTTTTCATGATTTTCTTCCTTCTACAACATGCGAAAGATGATATTTTAAAGGGGTCATCGGATGCAAAATTCACTTTTCAAGTTAATAAATGTGTGTTGGAAGTGTGTGTACACATCCATCCTATAATGATAAAAATCCACCCAGTGTTTTTTTTTTTTAAATCCCTATTTTATAAATCCCCTTTCTTCAGAATGACGTAGTTCTGTACAGGCTCCTCCCACGAGAGTTGATTGACACTAGCGTCTTACCTTAGACCCGCCCTGAGTGAGCTGAGAGCTGTCCGTAATTGTGTCAGCTCCGGTGCAGGGGAAGACAAAATATCTCCGATTAAGCGGTTGAGGCGTTTAGTTGTTGGATGCAATAACGAATATAGCAGTCGTCATTTACTCCCGACATCTGAGCCGCTGAAGAGGCAGAGGATTAACGTTACTTTCGCTTTGAAGGGAATGCGCCGATCCTTGATCTACATAAATGTGTCTATGTTCACCCGAATCATTCGTGACCCAGCTTTATCTACAGAAAAAGTGAGTATAATGGTTTTTATGAATCTTTGCAAATCGCCTTTCCTAATAATGTGGTAGTTAGCCAGTTGAAGTTCAGTATGCTCCATAGAAATATATACCTAGATGCCTCATTATGGACTGTTTTTATGGGCCACGATACGTAAGCCATCCGCCATTTTTGGAACGGTCTGCGAATCTTTGAAGGCATTGACTGTGTGCGTATACAACAGCAAGCTATACACTTGTATATCTATGAATATTCATTAATAATTATGGTGAATGTGAGATGGCTGACGTGTCAACGTATCTGGAGCGGTCGAATAGGGAATCTACACATATCTATGGTCTATTCGTCACTCCACGGAAGAGAGGGGCGGAGTCAGCAGAGCTCACTAGGATTTAAAGGAACATGAACTAGAACAGCGTGCTAAAAACAGAGTTGATTTTGACAGGGTAAAGAACGTGATTTTACTCTACCATTGAGAAATTTTAACCAAAGTATGTTATAGACTTTTCATTAAGACCCTAAAGAATCATATCAACTTGTATAAAATGGGCATCCGATGACCCCTTTAGAGAGCGTTTCACCTAATTTGTCCATATAATAGGGTTTAAAACATTGGTCCCCATTGACTTTCACTGTATGGGAAAAAATACATTTTTCAAGAAATCTTCTTTTGCGACTCATTTGCAAACAGCAATTTTAGTTTGTAAAAATTATTTTTAAAACTAGATATATGAAATAATAGTAATATATCTCAAATAAGATGAAATAACCAAATAAAATATGCTTTATTTATAATGAATTAATAATGAATCTCCCTCTCTCTAACAGAACTTCCTACAATAAAATTAAATAAAAATTAATAATATTAAATAAATTATTGTATAATAATGAATGGATAATTAATATCTGCCTCGCTAACAATACTTCATAAAATAAAATAAAATAAATCTGAACAGGTTTTTTCACCAAAGTTTTGATAATGTCGATAATTTAGAGGCCTTAGAAATTTGAAGTTTGCTTTATGGGTTGATATGTTAAAAATAACAATCCACCACAAAAAAAAACTATCCATAAAAAAATAGGATTGTAAATAAACCACACTGTAAAAATAAATCAGGAAAATAACAGAAGTACTGGCAGGTCATTACTGCCAGTCCTGCGTCTCCAGGGCCAATCCCTCCAGTGCCTGCCTCTCCAGGGCCCGTTCCACAAGAGCCCGCACTTCCAGTGCGCCCCCAAGAGTCCGCTCCTCCCGAGCACCCCCAAGTGCCCGCTTCTCCAGAACGCCAGCCCGATCAAGCCCCTACTTCCCCCCTTGGGGGGGCTAGTAGGGCTACTGCCGTAGAGGCTGAGGCGGGGGCTGGAGCCGAGGCCTCAGAGGCGGCTCCACCATGGCCGCCCAAGTTCCCTGCTACGCCATAGCCTCCCGAGTCCCCTGACCCGCCATGGCCTCCCGAGTCCCCTGAACCACCATGGTTTCCGGAATGGGCGCCGCCCTGGAGGCCGTTAGTCATGTCTCCTGGTCCCTGGAGGCCTCCAGAGCGGCCACCCCCCTCCCCCGTTGAATGTTGCGAGGCGCGGGACGCAACTTCCGGGAATAATGTCAGTCCTGTGTCTTGTGTTTCCCCTCCTCTTGTGCCCATATTTGGTCTAGTTCCTGTTTCCTGTTCTAGTTTAGTTCTCATTAGCGATTAGTCTCCAGCTGTGTTTCATTAATTTTCTAGTTTCCCCAGTGTTTTTAAGATAAAAATAAAATAACTGAACAAGATAATGTATGCACGGAAAGAAGCTGTGCAGGGTGGGGCTCCGCCCCACAGGAAGAATCCGATTGGGTCAGCCGCCCGTGGGTGGATCCCAAATCGGCCCATTAAAGACAGATACCCAACTGTGTGTCTCAGTTAGTTGGTTGTTGAAAAAGAAAAGTTTTAAGCTCAAGCTTAAAGCTCGCTCGGCGCTCTCTGTCATTTAACATCATGATCGAGCAGTGAACAGAGATCAAGACTCAAGCTTCCAAAGAACTTTAACATCTAAAGCCTCAGAAACTGAAACCAACTTCCTGGGAGTGTCATCAAGTCAGAACGAAGCCAACCAACCACTGAAGAGTATTCTCGTGACGACGACCTACCAAGCCGCACAATCTTTCCTGGACCGGGAAGGAACTGAACTCAACTGAAAGCAAGGAAAGTAAGACAATATTTCCTAAATCTGCTGGAAACTGGTTGTACTCATCGCTAAGAGTAAAAATAGAAGAGTCCCATGCGTGTGATTTCCCTCAGGTTGAAGTTAGAGCATTCTTGAAAACGAGCATTCGAACCAAAAACTCTCTTAAGATCAAACAATTCATTGCCTAAATTTGTGTGTCTGTTTGTGTGTTTAAGTCTTCTGTTTTTGTGTGTTCGTTAGCTTAGTATTGTGTTAGAGTAGTGAAATAAACTTTGATTCTATTAAGAAATCTCATGTCTGTTGTTATGCGATTTTTCAAGTCTGAAATTACTTGCCAAAAAGTTTGCGTACCTACGCTCAAAATCTACTTATTTTTACCCAATGTCAACATTACATAATCAATTCAGTATTACTGTGGCCACAGAATTAGTCTGAATTGTTAAGGCATACTGGTTAATGCTTGCTGGACAAGTCGTTAATGAGGTATGATTTAGAAGGTATATGTTGGACATTTTGATTAATATCAATTAATCATATAAATATCGAATCTTAAGAATGATTCCCTAAAAGCTAAAATTAGAACGATAGTTCTAAAGTTATGACAAAGTGTATGACTGTAAACCCGTTTTTGTTCACTTTCACAAATGGAGGGTATGAGTGCAGTTACAGATGCTGTCGAAAGATGACAGATTAATTCATATGTGCTTTTTGTATGGTTTCACAACAATTCACATGCAATGGCATGCTTTCACATGCAAATTTCAAGCTTAAATGCCATCTTGGTCTAGAGTGATTACAGTGCGCACATGAAATTCCCATGTTTTTCTGTTCATCGGAGAAAGACGAGATGGATGGTGCATGGAGTAACTTTTAAAACGAGGCAGACTCTTTAAAACTGTTTAAACTCTGCCCTGAAGGTTCGCTCGGGAACATTTCATTCAGCAGCTCAAGCGAATGACAGAAACTTTAAGGAGCTCAAGAAAGACAGTGTCTCTCTGTCTCTTCAGATGCATCCTTTCAGCCTACAGTGTTTTGAATTTTGCTGCACGGCAAAGGTTAGACTCAGAAACGATGCCTGTAGAACTTAATTTCACACTCATGTTTCCAGTTTAATAAAATATTACAGAGCCACAAAAGAGAAGCACAGGATACTAAAAACCTAAGACTTTTGAAAGCGTCCATAAGGGAAATCAAATGTGATACTTTCCATAAAATAATATGATATAGCAAATGGGGAGAAACAAATGAACCTTCATCAGCACTGCAGTAATATTTCCTCATACGATGCAATCCAGAAGTGCATAATATTGTGCAATTTCTATTGTAAATTACAAGGAGTTAAGAACCTGTAAATGTGTGGATTACTTTTGCTTCCAAAAAAGTTTGAAGCTTGGACTGTGAAATTTTTGCAAAATTTGTAATTTCTTAAAATAAAATAAAATGAAATAAAAAGGCAGACTCTTTAAAACTGCCCTTTAAAAAGACTTTTGAAAAGGAATTTTACAGTATTTCCTAAAATAAAATTGATGAATTAGGATAAATTATTTGATTGAATTAATAATTAATCTTACATTGAATGTAATCTAACAGTAATTTCCTACAATAAAATACTAATAATTAGTTTACTTATGATTAATTATTTGATTTAATTAACTGTACATCTGTATACCTATTATAAATGAGAGAGAGGCTAATTAGCTGTTAGATTGCATTCAATAATTATAAAATCATTTAAATACATTCAAAACTTTGGCAAGATTTAATAGCAATTTTTTTAAAATAGAAAAAATTAATTGAATAAAATAAAAATAATGATTATTATACATAGTCATACATTTATACACCTAATTCTATAAACGACTGTATATTTATCTAATGTAATCTAACAGCTAATTATTTTATATTGTATTTTACACACACACACTTATACTGTATTGTATTTTATATTTATACGCTATAAATATTATTATATATAATACTGTATATAATTCACTGTACTTTGTTTTTACAATGTGATGTAGGGAAGGAAAACCTAAAGCTTCTACAATATCCGACTTATCTGTACTACATTTATGAGACAGTTTCAGAAGTTCAAGAATGCAAAGATGATTTGAAGCAATTGCAACACATGATTGCAGCATCAGCTACAACTGACTGTTGTGCAGATGGCAGGATCACTTTACTGTCTGTGCTTTTGCTTTTCCAGGCCTGCGATGAGTATGAGGGACATATCATACATTAATTCTGAGCGCTACTGTCATCTCCAGACATCTCAGGCATCTTGTGTCTGAGAGATGTGGAATGAGCGTAAGGAAGCAAAAGAAAGTCATTGGGATTTTCTAGATTTCTCAAGGGATTCAGCATGTGTTTTGTACTCCATATTACCTACAAAGTGCACTGCTGCTCCAATTGAATAGACTACATACGGACATAACTCTCAGTCTTACAGATACCTGCAACAGGAAAAGAGTTATTAGTTGTTTTGGTCCAACAGCGATCGCCCACTTTCTCAGTGACCTTGGTTATAGTATTTTCACTATTCATTATCCACTATTCATAAGTATTTTCACTATTAATTTTTAACTATAAGGATTTCAAACATTCTTCATTAAAGCCTTGAACCAAATCAGCCAGTTCTGAGATGAATTCACAATTTTTTTTAAATCTAAATGTACTTGAAAGTTGGTACAAAGTACAAGACCATGTACTTGATTTATTTAATGAGACTATGAACTACAGTCCCATAAACCACAATGCATTTTACTGAACAACTGTACGATATTAAACTATTCACATAGGCATTTATTATAAGTATAAAATTTGGTAATACTTTACTTAAAGTCTTTATGTATAATGCATTATAAATTTTTCATAATATGTATTGTAATACATTATCTTGTCTTAAATAATTATATCCTAATTTAAAATGCATAGTGTAATAATGAATTGATAAGGGTTATAATGTATTAACTGTTGTTATAATTATTCATGAGATTTTACATTATAATGTGCATTACAAGGCATAATTAATGCATTAAAACTACTTTTATGCATTAAAAAAAGGCTTTACGTAGTGTTATGTAAAATTCTTATATCTTGTATAGTATAATCAAACTCTTTTGCTGAATGTTTAGATACTATTTATATCTAATAAACAGAATTAGACAACATTTTTATACAAATAGTTTTATTTATATATAAATATATAAAACTCAATCAAACGTTTTGACGTTTCAAACGTTCATGTCAGTCCTCGGTTGTGTGTGTCATGTGTCATCCTGTCCTTGTTAAATGTAATCATTAGTTAAGTCTTGTCCAGCCGTGTTCGTCTCATTATCCTGTGTATTTATAGTCCTGTCTGTTCAGGTTGATTTCGTCTGGTCTACTCGTTACTCCCCGGTGTTCCTGTCTGTGTCAGCCCGGCCCTGTCTTGCCCGGCCCTGTCTTGCCCGGCCCTGTCTTGCCCTGCCCTGATGTCTACATTAAAGACTATTATTTGAGGTTACGTCCTCGTCTGCGTGTTCCTGTGTCCTCCTCGTGTGTGCACCATGACAGTTCAAAAGTTTTGGAAACTTTACTTCCACAACTCAACTACTGCACTCCTCTTGAGATCCTTATTGTTTTTATACAATAGATAAAATATTGATGATTGCAAATATAATATAGTGTTATTTTAGTATTATTTATATATTATTTATTCATATTTTGAAATGGATTTTATTTATATTTCACTCTAATTTTAGTTTTAGTAATTTCATTATGTGCTTTTGTCATTTAGATTTCTTTCTCTTTTTTTTTAATTTAGCTTAATTTTTATTTCAGGTTTAATTTGAGCCATTTCAGTATTTCAGTTTAAATTATTTATTTCTCTCAGCTGCTAAATAGTCAAGGTTTTATTGACTATAATTTTATAATTTTTTTATTATTATAATAGGCCTGTTTATTGATATATGGAATTAACCTTTAGTTTTACATTTTAAGTTTTCATTTTAATTTTAGTAATTGTTATTTTATTAGTGTTTTTTATTTCAAATTTTTTATTTATATTAAGCTTTATTTTTTCTTTTTTTTTCATCTTAATTTTAAACTTTTTTTCAGCTTATTGTTTTTTTTTTTTTAAATGTAAGTTTTTCATCTAATACATAAAATGTATTATATTTTACTAACTCTAGCTTCACTATTACTAATCATTATGACTTATAAGTAGCTTGCAGCATGGGAAGCTACAAAAACACACCATTAAATTCATGGCTCTTTGAATTATTTGCAGTATTTAACCAACAAAATTGAATGATGTGCAATTTTTAAGCCTCATACCTGAAAATTAAAGCATTTTGTTTACCTGTCGTTATCTTTTTAATCTTAATGAAACAAAAGCACACAGTCATCTTTGTTTGCCTCCATAATGGAGCTGTCAAATCGAGAAAAGCCCTCACTGCTGATAGATTACATTCAGACAATACTAATTAACCTCTCCAAAGACCTTTATTTAAAACCGTCGCTGAAAGAGAAGAGGACTCAGATTGCTGCGGAATGAGAGATGCTTGCGCTTAATCATTCATTCTCACTTTCCCTTGGCCTTTTTCAACAAATACAAAATTGCACACATGCCATAATTATGTATTCGCCATCCTCAACGGACATTTCATATAACGGTGCAGAGCTACAAGTTGCTAACAAAGGAGCTCAGCTCAAAGAGAAAAGAATTAGCATTAGCATTAGCATGAGTTCCCTCAGGAAGTTCCTGAGAGAAAAACAAAGTCTGTGGTTAACAGTGTAGAAACTTTCCTATTTTGTTCTATAACATAAATTATACACTGTTATACATCAAACCCGCATTTTGAAACCACTGTGTGCTTTAAAACATAATGGTGTTAGCATGTAGCATCTTGTTAGCATACTTCCTGTAGCGCTATTTACCTGCAGGAGGTATTACTGCTTCATTAACAGGATTTAATTAAATTACATAAAATACATCAGATCTGGCTGCTAAGCTGTATGTAAATATGCATCAGGTTCATGGTCTTAATGCCATGCCGCGAGGGAGCCGCCGAGCAGGTTTTGTCTACTGAGGTGATATTTATTTAGCAACCCTGATGTCTCTCAGGTTGGCTTCATGCACGGCTACCGCTGTTTGATCTGGGGCACCTAGAGGAAGTTGTGCAAATGTCAGAGTTATTTGTTGGACAGACAGATGTCATCATCCTCTTCCTCTGGTCTGGCCAGGAGGAAGACGACATCATGATGACTGAACTGATATGCCTATGTGTGATCTGCGTATGTTGGTCTACCTAATTTGTCACAACGTGACATTCAAAAGCATTAATAACAGGTCACAGCCATTGTAGCAGTTAGTACATGCGGCATTGCTGTCTTCCTGGGATGTTGCGACTTGCGGGTTCTTATTTTATTATACGTTTACAATTTTATATTTTTTTCCCTATTTTCCCTTCCCAACAAATACAGGACACTTATTCGCATAACTACTAGCACAAAATAAAGAGGATGCGCATTATGTTCTGTGTTATTTTAGCATTTTTTTACATTTTAGTAGCTTTTTTTATATTTCAGTTCATTTTAATTTTAGTTTAAGTTTTAGTATTTTGTTATGTTATTGTATTTTTTATTAGTTTTGTTTGTTTGTTTTTAACAAAAAAAATTTTTTTTTACGGTTTCAGTTTAAGGGATATTATTTCTTCAACTTAAATTTATTTCCGTTAGTTGATAAAGCACCATCTAATATTTGTAAAAATGTATTTCAACATTACAGTAAGAAAACAAAATCTGTAAAAAAATAGATAATGTCCTGGCACAAAATTAGCAGTATTTTTTTGTGTTAAGTTTACAAATATTTCTTTCAACCTTACAGCACAATGGAATACACATTACATTACATTACACATTACAGACTTTTCCTAGTGTTTTATTTCAATTAACAGAAATTATTTTTATTTAGTTTTAGTTTGTTACAATAACAACACTGATTATGTTGTGTCCTCATTTATGCATTTTATCATTCTAGTAGTATTTTTAGGCTAGCTTGATCACATTTCAGTTGTCAGCAGTCCACAAAATGTACACAAACTACTTTGTACAAATTATTCAATTAAACTATATGGCACTTTAATTAACATAAATGAGGCTAAAATAATACTGCAATTTTGAAACTTCACCAACATTTTTTTTAAAAGATCATTTCGCTGTGACTGAAAGGCAGCATTTCCTGTCTTCTCTCTACTGTGCCTATATAAAAGGTATCACTTTATATTGTGTCCCTAATACCTGTGTACTTACATAGTAACTAGATACGTACGTAGTATGTAACCACAAGTACACATTGGCACATAGTATCAACAGCTCTAATGTTTGTGTAACTACACATTTGTAACAACCCACTGAATGGTATGTGTAAGTACAAATGTGTAACAGGACATTGGTAACAACCCTTTGTGGTAATGAAAGTACAAATGTGTAACAGGACTAACAGCACTTTTTGGTCAAGAAAGTGTTACACTTTATATTAAGCAGACAATTATTATGGATTTACCATGTAATTACTTTGATGTTAGACAGCAGCGGCCAGTAAGTTAGGCTTTACATATAAATTGTGGTTGGTGTCCAGAAGGTTACACTTTATATTAAGTGGACAGTTCCTGAGGAGTTACCATGCAAGTACACTGGTATTACAGTGGTGCACCAACTCGAGATCCAACTCCTCCCACTTTACATATCCCTAAACCTACCCGTTTCTACCCCCTGGATCAAATTGTTCCAATTACTCTTATACATACTGTTGTTACAAAATGAAGTTATATAATTCCTGTTACACGAGTACTTAGTGAAGTGAAAAAAGTGTTGTGACCAATGTCCTGTAACACATTTGTACTTACACATACCATTTGAGGGTTGTTACATGTGTGTAGTTACAGAAATATTACAGCTGTAGATACTATGTACCAATGTGTACTTACACTGTGGTTACATACTACGTACACTTTAAAAAAAAAAAAAAAAAAAAAAAAAAAAAACTTTCCCTCTATCTTTCTCTCCACCTACTAGTTTGTACTTATTTGAACAATGACTGAGACTTGGTGTTACGAGCACTTCCTCTGTCTGACTGCCTCTTCAAGATGAATCGCTTTTTGTATTCCCCAATTGTAAGTCGCTTTGGATAAAAGCGTCTGCCAAATGACTAAATGTAAAATGTAATGTAAATGTACACATCTAGTTACTATGTAAGTACACAGGTATTAGGGACACAATATAAAGTGGGACCAGTGAGCAGATCCAAATACAGATTACAGACATTTCTTCAACCAAAAATCACGTAGGATTTTTCTTGTTTTATTATACTGACTTACATTTTAAAGCAACATGGCTAAGAAAAGTGACAAGATTCAGTATTGGCCGCAAATTTCCTTCTCTTTTAGGCCCCGTTTACACTAGTGCGTTTTCGTTTAAAACAGCTTCAGAATGAAAACGATCCCCGTTCACACTGGCGTTTCTGCTGCGTTTCAGAAACGATCTCCATTTATACTACACAACATACAACGCATGTCACGTGACCATTCATGCAGGTACAACCATAGATATGTACAGGTAGATTCCCGATTATTTAGATTGCGAACGTGTCTGTGTGCTTGGAGCGGTTGAATGGGGAATCTATCCGTATATATCTATGGGTACAATAACAAGCATGATGTTATTGTTTACACGGTCATCAAGGATGCGCAGAGAGAATGTGGGCAGCCATGCCATCGTTTTCAAAAGTCTCCATTTTGGTCCGTTTACACTGAAACGCAACCCTGGAGTTTTCAAACTAAAACGCGGTCTGCAGCGTTTTCAAAAGTCTCCGTTTTCAACCTCGAAAACGCTGGAGTAGTGTAAACGATTGGCGTATCCATAGCAAAAGTTATGCGTTTTAAAACGAAAACGCACTAGTGTAAACGGGGCCTTAGATGCTGATAGAGCTAGATGTGTGATACATGTGCTTTAATATACTCTACATTTGATCAGAAGTCCGAAGGAACACCCTGAAGACAGATATCAAATAAAAACATCATAATTTCATATTAAACAGCATAAATGCCTCTTAAAATGTGTAAAACCCAATTATGACACTATTAATTACCAATAACAACTATGTATAGCCCTTCTAAGCCCTTATTCCCTGCCTGATGCTAATTATATATTCATGAGCAAAAGTGCCACTCCCACTCTCCCATAATGCACAGATAGTGGATAGTACACTTCAAACAACCTAATTTTTTTTGTATGACTTTAATTAATTGACATGCTGGTAGAGCTTGAAAGTGTGCTTTAAAATACTGAACATTTAATCAGTAGAGATTCAGCTGAGTTAGAAAGAACACCATGAAGATGGATATCAAATAGAACATCATAATTTAATATTAAACAGAATAAATTCCACTAAAAGACCTTTAAACACAGTTATGACCCATGTTAATGACCACCAACAACTATTTAGAGTCCATTTAAGCCTTTATTCCTTGCCTGGGGCTACTGGGGCTATTAAATATTCATGAGCAAAAGCCAGTGGCCACTCCCACTATGCATAATGCACAGAGAGGCCTAGAAACAAGTTATTTTTAGGTTTGACTTCAATTAATTTACATAACTTTGTTAAAAACAGATAAAAAAATAAATTAAAAAAACTTACGATCATTTTGTAAAATATAGGCCTATTAAAAAAACAAAAACAAAAAAAAATCATTTCAATTTGATCATTTAAAATACAAAAAAAACCCCACATATTTATGTGGTGGACAGACCACAATAAAAGTTTCACTATCAGGAGATGTTCTATATTTCAAGTGTATGAACGCAATGACATTCAACTCACTTTAGCTCCTTAATACTGAGTTTAAAATTGCTATGATGACACCTTATCTGAAGGCCATTGTACAGAAGCCCAAGCAGTGGATTTAGATAAGCCTCGACTGAGCGAAGCCGCAGATATCGCACGGGCGAGGTAGATCATTCTCGCACGCATTGTCATCCCAACGCCTTTCATTCTAAAATTACACTCCCTCTGTGACTGAATCCACAAGAAACCCCCAACTATTTCTGACGATTCTCGGGAGTTTGCAATGCAATTCTCACTCCAGCTCGGGCGGCCTGCTTGTGCGGCGCTCAAACACGCAGTATATGAGAACTGCCATTTGTGTGCCATTTTCAGCCTCACACCTCTGCTCTCCAGAGACCGCTGTCTTAGCTGAAGTGTGGAATAATTCTTTCGCTAGTGCCTGCGTCTCGCACCCCGAGCGCATAAAAGCAAGCGCGCACCTGCTGTACACATGCTGAATCTTTCAAAGGACTCTGGCCTGGATGAACGTTGAAGTATTGCAGCCATCTTTAAATCATCTGCGTTGAGAGCGGCGAGACTGAAAGTGACAGAACGGTGGTGTCTGGAGATGGGACAAATATATCCGCTAATGTTCCGCTCGAAGAGATATTGCGGCCCTTCAAGCTGATAAACGCTGTTTGCTTAGGCAGAACGCATCTGAAGTAAATGGAAGTGAAAGCGCGCTTTGGGCAGGATAAGATGAAACAAAGAGATGGCAGAGAACTGAATGTTCAGTCCGAGGAAAAGCGTGTTTGGCTCCACTGTTGATAATGTTATAACACCAGATTGTGGTGCATTTGTTCATGCTCCGTTTTCCTCAGAGATACGATGTCTTCATGATCTGAAGCTCTCTGTTTCTGTTTCTGTTGCAGGACAGGTGTAAACATAGGTTCTTCAGATTATTGAGTTCTTCACACTAAGAAAAAATGGTTCTTTTAGCAAATGTTCACTGAAGGGGCTCACTGAACAATAGCAACTTTTATCTCACAATTCTGACATTTTTCACTGAATTTCAACTGGGCTTATGGAAGCCCATTTCCACCACTGAATAAATATTTTTTCTCAGAATTGTGTGACATAAAGTCAGTTTTGCGTGCTTTAACTTGCAACTGCAAGAAAAAAACTAAGAATTGCGAGATTTACATTTTTAGTTTTTCACTAAGCACGCATACACGTATTCTCAAAAACACTATCATGTGCATACATGCTGCTCACATATTATCAGTGTTGGGCAAGCTACTTGGAAAATGTAGTGAGCTAAGCTAACAGTTACTCTTCATGAAGCTTCACTACACTAAAGCTACAGCCCTTACAACATGGCAAAAGTAGTTTACTAGATCCAAGCTATTTTAAAAAAATTCACTTTTATATCGAACACGATATAAATATCAAGTCATATCATATCAAGTCAATGCTCTCTCAATGATCAATAAAACTGTCAGTCAAGCAGATAGACAGGCATAATAGTTAAGGTTAATTGTTTATTCAATAACTGTTCCAAACCAATTTGTCAACAAAAATCAGTATCATGTATAGGGCCAGATCTACCTCATATTGTGACATAGGCAAAAATTTTTTTTGCTGTTGGCTGGAAACCTCCTATTGGTGGTTTTGTGGCTTTATTGTATAAAGATACATTTATGCAAAGGGTAACACTTAACAATAAGGTTAATTAGTTAGTTAAGTAGTGTAGTTAACTAAGAATGAACAATACTTCTGCAGCATTTATTAATCTTTTTGTTAATTTCAACATTTACTAATGCATTAGCCTATCAAAACCAAAAGTTGTGTTTGTTAACATTAGTTAATGCAGTGTGAACTAACGTGAAATAACGTGAACTACCAATGAATGGACTGTATTTTTTAAACATGAACAAAGATTAATAAATACTGTAATAAATGCATTGTTCATTGTTCGCTCATGTTAGTAATATAATGAAATCTTATTGTATAAACATTAGCCTTCATAAATATAGTGTTTCTTGAGTAAACGCTGTACTTATTCAATCGACAGCTCTTTACCTTCAGACAGCAAACAAGCTGAGATGCTCTAAACTGCGTGCTGCACTTCATTGACGAGAGAGGCGGGAGGAATAATGAGGTTTGACTGACAGTTTGAGGAGCCAATGGCGTTACGAGCTTTAGTGGCGGTGGCGTCACTTACTGATCCATGATCAGTGATCCTTAGCTGTTATATTTCTGATTTGAGCTTGAGTTTCAGAAATGCTTTGGAAAATGTAACGTTAGCTTTTGTTGACGCTACCGCGCTACTTGATCAAAAATGGAGCTTCGCTACTGAAAAGCGATTTCTTTCAGAAAACAGCGACGCTACCACCATGCTACTGAGAAATGTAGTTAAACTACTAGCGTCCCTACTTGTAGCGACGCTACTGCCCAACATTGCATATTATCGTAACCCAGTTTGTGCTGATTACAGTGTTACTAAACTTTAACCATTAATATGTTTATAAGCAACTGAAAAAAGCACAAATGTCAGGGCGTCAAAACTTCTCCAGGGTCCCAAAACACCCTTGGACCCCAGAGGGTTAAACTTACAATTGTGACTTTTTTTCTCAGAATTGCGAGTTTATATCCAAGTCAGAAGATATAAACTCACAATTCTGAGAATCAGTCTTTTTCCCCAATTGCAAGTTTATATCTCATAATTCTGAGAAAAAAGTCAGAATTGCAAGAAATCAGTTAGAATTGCGAGATACAAACTTGCATTTGCAAAAGTTTACATCTCGCAATTCTGACTTTATAACTTGCAATTGCGAGGTTACAGTATATCATGAAATTCTGACTTTAACCTTGCAATTTTCTTGCAATTTCTGACTATAAACTCGCAATTCTGAGAATTTTTTTTTTTTTTTTGGTTATATCTCACAAAAGGATTGTGAGATATAAACTCAGAATTGCGAGACATAAACTTGCAATCGTGAGAAAACAAGGTCAGAATTCTGAGAAAAAAAATATTACTTTTTTTTTGTTATTCTGTGGCAGAAACAACCAAACAAACAAAAAACTGAATTACAAAGTCAGAATTATAAAATGTAAACTCAGAATTGCACGATATAAACTAAAAATTCAGAAAAAAAAAAGTCTGAAATGCGGGATGTAAACTCAAACTTCAGAGAAAAGAAATTAAGAATTGTTAGATATAAACTCAAAATTCAGAGAAGAATGTCAGAATTGTGAGTTTATATCTTCAATTTTGACTTTTTTCCTCTCAATTGCAAATTTATATCTCTCCCCCTAATTTACACAAACCTGAAATAATCCGCAAAGCAAGCTGCACGATTAGAATAAGCCATTTCATATCATATCGATCCAGACCAAACAGGTTATCAAGGGAGGACATCCATTCAATAACACACACTGCTTATTCAATATTACAGATATCTGCAAAAAAAGTCAATGTAGTACAGCAAATGAATAAAACAAACTGTACATTCACCCTAGGGCATCAGTTATTACACAAACACCTGTTTTGCTGTTATTACATCAAAAAGCCAAGCAATGAGGTCCACTTTTCATTGAACCCAGAGCTGCTGCAAGACAAAATGACAATATTAAAGGAATCTCAGTCAACAACATCCACCACAAAATCAATCACAAAATTTGCCTCTATGCTGATTGTGTTCTCTTTTTCTTGCAAAATCCCAATACACCACTCCACATGGTTTATAATCCTATTAACATTTTCCCTGCATTATCGGACTACTACAAATTGTAATTAATGCAAAATTTAACCACTAAATGCAAGATAAGATTTCTCTACATCAGCAGCACCACCACATATCTTCGAAAGCACATCTCTTTTAATTTATCCATCCACTCCTAAAAACAAAAGATGTTTTAAATTATTAGATCAATTATATCTCACTTATTGGATGCAATAAATGATAATCCCCAGTCAACTATACTCTATAATCTATTTATATGCATTAAGCACATTATCTCTCTAACCTTCTCTCACTTAATATTAAATCAGTATTGTTAAACATTTTGGTACATGTTTAGTTGTCACTTGTGAAAAAGAAACACTTTAGCATACCTTTAAAGTGCCCCTATTATGGGTTATGAGAGGTTCATATTTTGGTTTTGGGAGTCCCTAACAACAGGTTGACATGCATGCAAAGTGTCAAAAAACACTTTGATTTTCTTATAATATGCATTTATTTTTACCTTATTTGCTCAACGATTCCCAAACGATTCATTCAACGATTAATTTTTCCAAACCCCTCCTTTGCGTGACGCTAATCTGCGCTGATTGGTCCGACTGGTCGATTTCATTTAAAGCAGTGCAGTGTTGCTTTGTGTACAGCCGAAACGACTCGTTTCAATGATTCAGAGTCGACTCTTTCTTTTGAGAGACAATAACTTTACACACGGTGCACTTTCAGATTTAAAACTTTGCAGGATGTTTTCATTCACTTAGAGCTGTGTTACACACTGCATGAAAGCTCATTTTCAAAAATTCATAATAGGGGCACTTTAAAAAAAGTACTTATTATTGAAATACTATACCTGAATTGTGAATTGAATATAACGCTTCCATGCACGTAACTAAATGTTAAATGAAAACAGTTTACATTTAAATTAAATGCAATTAGCTGTGCTTTTCTGACCTACTTAAGTAGGACTTACATACATCTTTAAAAGTAATTTCTACTAATTTTGTCTTTGAAATATGGTTAAAGAGTCCTGCCAAATGTACTGAGAAGCATATAAAGTTGAAATGAAATATACTTGTATGTCATTTACACTGAAACTTGTGTTATGTTTTTAAATATATTCATAATTTCACATTTGTGGGGAAGAAGTTGTAATTTAACACAGTTAAAATATATTAAGTGTTATAAAGAATAACGCTACACTGTAAAAAATGATCGTGATTTTAACGGTAAAAAACTGTGAAAATGTTACGGTAAAAACCTGTTACATGGTTAACGGAAAGTTCCTGTAAAATTTACAGGGAAAAACCGTAAACTGATTTTTTTTTTACAGTGTACAGTTAAAATGATAATCAAATAATTTACATGTGCGTTAGTAAACGCAACTTTAAACCATGACAAAATATTATTAAAATGTACTTTAAAGTAAAACTTCTAATTTGACATTATTAAAAAGTGTGTTTTAAAAGTGTACTTAATAGGGTACAATGTTGTAAAAATAGCCTTTTATTTTATATAATTATTTTCATTACATTATCTGCTAGTACAGTTTTTTTTTTTTACATAATTGTAGCTAAGATTTGTAATACACTACAGGTGCACAAAGCACATTTTTTCCCAAGAGATATTAAACATCATTGTAATGAATTGCTTAGATTTAATTTAGAAAATGATTTATTGTTTTATCACGAGTCCTGACATTCTTATCTTTTTTGTTTTGATTAAAAAATGTGTCAATTTGTTATATAATGCAAAGCCATACATTTTTAAATATGTAAAAGTAATCAAGCAATCTTTGTGTGGCTTTGTATCTCACATTACGGTAGTTAAATTCCTTGTGATGCAGTTGCGTGAAGTTTTTCTGTTTATTATTTGTTAAATGAAATCTGTATCAACACGCTGCCACAGGAAGAGATGTTTATTCACCTGAAATGTGATTTCGACATCAAACGGCACCGCTGCAGATAATCTCAACCCCAAAAAAGATGATACAATGCTTTAATTACTGAAGATAGCGACACTCATACTAATTCTGATACCCCAAATGAGTGAATTTGTTTAAGTGGATTATAATGAGCCAAAGGCCTCGAGGACAAGCACATCTCACTCAGATTCTGTCAGCATGAAGAAGCAAACGGGATTTGTGCTCTCAAAGGCAATGCTGTCGATTTAGCGATGGCATTAGCATAAGTCGCCCCCCAGGCACACATTGAAATTTGGAGTGGAGCGGCAATAGTCAAACTTTATTTTTTCGGGTTGACTGAAATAGGATATTTGCAATTAGTTTTGGGTAAAGGACTCAGATACAGGGTGGTAAGATCCTGAGGGGTCTGGGTTAGCAAAGAGTTAAAGGGAACGATGGCGAGATTGTTTGCAGCCAGGTTGGCTACAGGCTGTGAACAGCTTTATAATTTGCCATTTCAGTCATTTGAAGAGTTTTTGTCTCATTTGGAAACCTAAAACAGTCGAGTGAGCCTGAATTATTACTTTCATGCCAGTCAGACACTGCACCAGGAAGAAAACTTTAGACGATTATTATTAACATCTGGGAAGAGTACAACAACTCTCCAGAAAGATGTTAATGTCTATTCAATAAATGATTCTTAAATTCTTAAAAGTCTAGAAGCAAAAATAAATAAATAAATAATAGCTAAACGATTTGTTTTTAGTGTTGAAAGGGATTAATTTAAAGGAACAGTACACCTAAAATTCATTTTTTATTTACAATTTACTTATCATTTACTCACCCACATGTTATTGCAAACCCATTTGTAGTTTATTTTTACTCTACAGACCACAAAAAGTGTATTTCTGAAGAAAAGTCTAGCCACATTTTCTTTTTTTTCATGAAAGTGAATAGGGACTGGAGTTTAACAACATTTTTTAGTAGCTTGTGTTCACATATCTTTTTTGAAACAGTTTGTTTTTGTGTCAGAGAAATGCTGCTCTGATTGCAAAAATAAATGATCAAATCTAGTAATTTATTTATTACATCCTACAGTTCAAAAATTTGGGGTTGGTAAGACTGATTGATTGATTGATTTGTTATTTATTTATTTTAAGATATTAATACTTTTATCCAGCAAGGACTCATTAAATTGATCAAAAGTAACAGTACATTTACTGTCAGTACAAAGACATTTATTATTTTACAAAAGATTTATATTCTATCAAATAAACGCTCTTTTGAACTTTTTTCAATCAAAAAAGCCTGAAAATGATTTTATCACTTTTCCACAAAACCTTGAAGCAGGACAACTATTAAAAATAAAATAAATTAAAATGTTTCTTGAGCAGCAAATCAGCATATTATAATGTTTTCTGAAGAATCATGTGAAATAAATATATTTTTATATATATACAAAACAGTTATTTTAAAATGTAATAATATTGCACAATATTACTGTTTATACTATATTTATGATCAAATAAATGCAGGTTCGCTGAGACTTCTTTCAAAAATCATTAATAAATCTTTCCAATTTAAATGGTACTGTATATTTAAAAATATTTTGCATATTCAAAATGAATACATAATATTCCAAAAATGTAAAAAGTCAACCATATTAAAAGGGATAGTTCACCCAAAAATGAAAAATGTGTCATTATTTACTAGTTCCAAACATGTGTGTATTTTTTCTTTATATGGAAGTCAATGGGGACCATCAACATTCTTCAAAATATCTTCTTTTGTGTTCATCAGAAGAGACAAACTCATACAGGTTTGGAACTACATGAAGGTGAGTAAAACATGACAGAATGTTCATTGTATAATGTGCACACTCTCTACTAGCAACAAATGAGCCATCAGGTTTGATTTCTTTTGACATATAATAAAACTTTACTGTAGTACAACCACATGCTACCTGCGATGACTCACTGTTTTGGTTCAGGTGTTAATTGCATCTTTATTAATGACCACCTATTTTGACTCCAACCTACAGATTTCCATTACATTAGCTCTCCTCTCGGAGCGTTTGAGGCGTCGTGTACAGCTGAGAAGCTTTAATCCCTACAGCGGCGCCAGTGTAATCCCTACAATCAAAGCACAACAGAAGACAACAAAAAAGCATACTTAAATTCATGAATACTTGATTATAGACCGTCCTCATGTCTACAGCAGTTTCTTGTGTGGTTCCAGCAGTCGCTAGATGGATTAGGTCTGCCCACCACTTTTTCAGCTTTAAAAAATGCTTTTTGTCACCTAAGAGGCCCATTGAACGTGATCTAATACCCTGGACTAGCCACGGAAACCTAATGGAGGAGGATTTATTGTCAACTTCTTGTCCTCTGCTAATATTTTTCCATGCTACTCAATAGTGCCCTAAACTGCCACACTTATTCAGTCAGAAAATGTATCTGGCGACTCACTCTAAAAAAATGATGTCCCTCTCCTGCCTTTCCTCTCAGTCTAATTATCCAAAGACGAGCTACCTGCACATCACACAGCAAACCAACCCACAAGTTAGATCCACAGAGACTGGAGACCTGAGAAATATGCTAAAAAAAAATAAAAATGAACAAGAGACTGAGCACTAGAGGTGGACAATATGAGCAAATATTTATATTATTTTATATCTTTGGTGATGGTTCAGAATAAAGCTTCTTTTTTTCAATTATAAATATTGTTTACATATTAAAAATAAAGTGCAGTTTCATTAAAAAAAATGAAATGATTAAATAATGAAACAATAATTAAATAAATTACATGTAAATATGAAAACATCAATTAGTTATAAAAAATAAAATATAAATAAATATTAAGTAAAGCTATTTTAAGTGCAGTGAACATCTAAAAACACAATTTACTAACATTCAATGTATAATAAAATTAAATATTAAAATAATTAAAATAAATTACATTTAAATTAATAAAAAAATGACAAATTTATGAATTATAAAATTATATAAAATACAGAAAATAATTAATATTCAATGTAAAAAATAAAAGTAAAAAAAAAAATAGAAAGTATTCCCACAAAAACATTAAACAGCACAACTAATAATAATATAATATATTAATATAATATAATATTATATTATATAATAATATTTGTTCTTGACAAGAATATTTAATATATTTTAATATAAAATAATTTACATATTTAACATTTAAAATATATTAAAATACAAAATAGTTATTTTAAATCGTAATAATATTTCATAATATTACTGTTTTTTACTGTATAATCAAATAAATGCACACTTGGTGAGAATAAGAGAGGTTAACACCTGGCTCAAAACAGTTAAAAACACAACAATAAAACACATAATTACTTAAGTTTAAATTCAAATGCATTATTTTTGAAACCATAGTAAAAGAAAAATACATACATAAGCCATTCAAACAAATCTACCACAGTATAGCTGTGTAGCATCCCTACTGGTTGTCACATTTGTACCGTTGCACATTATACAGTACATACAGCACCATGCCAAGCACTGCATAAATGAAAGAGGACTTGGAATGAGAGAGGTGGGGAAAAAGGGATACGATGACCCTCTTATGTGAATCCCTGACTCATGAGCCTATGAATCTCTTTCTTGGAGGAAATGGGATGAAGCCACATCCCCGTCTCAGACAGAGGCAAGCGCTCGATGTGATTAGCAATTCCGTGTAGAAGTCGCTGCACATCCTGCTTCTTTTTGATCACGGGCCTTTGGAAGCTGTGCAGAGAAAACAGCTGATGGTGAGTCTGTGAAATGCAGAATCAAGCCCGGGATGGAAATGAACCGGTCGCATTACCGCGTAGCCAAGCGCACAGAATGTGCCAGAACGCCGCTAGAGCGCCGGCAGACAGCTACCTGTGGTATTTGGCTGGCATTTACAAATGTAGCCTCTGGTTGAAATAAAAACAATAAAAGCAAAAGCCGGGGAATACGAGCAGGAAATACGTGGCAATTAAAGAAAGCCGCCTCCATCCCAAACAGCCCAGGTTATGTAAGATGGACCCATCCATCACAAACCTGCAAATTACCAACACATTTTATGACTGTGCTTGAAATGAGAAATGCACGAGAAGAAAGAAACAGGATCTCGGTACATTCAATCAAAACTCACTTTCATATCAGCAGGATTTTCTTTGTGCAGCAGGCATCAACAACCTTAGGCATTAGGCATTTATTTTAATTTTGAAATATATATATATATTGTTGTGCCACAAAAACAATGAGAATAGTTCCATTAAATATTATATAATTTTCCGTAATTATTTTGGAATAATATTTGATACATTAAAAAGTCAATATTTTGTGATTTTTTTCTTTGTTGGTCAGTTTGGTCGATATTTTATGAATTATTTTTTAGAATTAATTTATTATTAATTTAATTTAATTTTGTTACAGCAGTGGTGAAAAATTCTTAATAAAATGCTAATTGTCAGCATCAGGAATAGCTGTTTAATTTTCTGTAAATGTATATAATATATTGTATTGTTTTTATTTATTCTTATTTATTATTCATTTATTGTATTGTATTTCTTTGAATGTTCATTTAGAGTGAACAGAAGCAGGACTTTTGTAGTATTATTTTCTGAATAAACTTTACACATTACACCTACTTCCACTAAAGTGCCATGCAACTGTGTCAAAATTAACTGGACACAATTAATAAAATGTAAAAAATTATTGAAGTTACATAGAAAAAAATATATCACCAGAATGGGAGACAGGTTTGAAAATGTAGCTAAAATTATTTAGTAGAGGCTTGCTAGTTTGGTAGTTACTGATCATTTTTATGAAGACAAAAACAATATTGCATTTGTTAAGTGAATTTAATTGCTGGATACAATCGAGAAGTCAAGACCTCTACCATAAACAGACTAAATTCACCAAAAAACTGATAAAATCAGGCATTTAAACCAGCTAATTTACATGTTACTTTAATCTTATGTTAGATAACAGTTTACCTCGCATATCTAATAGTTCTCACGACAACAAAAACATGCCTCTAAGGCTTCAAAAAAAGGGAATGGAAAACCAATTTGTACCCCGTCCACAGAAAGTGGCAAATGAAAAATATATTAGCTTTCCCAACACTATATGCATCCACTGCCTCCCTATTTCCTATGGCTAAAACCAGCCCATCTGTCATGGGCAAGAGGAAGCCTGTCAATCTTCCTCCATGAGCAGTTGGCCTTAGATGAATCACCTCCGGGCTTTGGGAGCATCCGTCACCCTTGCAAACGCAACGCACAGATTCGCAAACACACACACACACACACACACACACTCAGAGAGACTCCAACTATAAAAGCCTGGGAGGGAATTAAGATTTTATCTGGGGCCAATCAGAAGCTCGGTTCTCAAAGGATGTGAACGTTGCTCCGAACGCTTCGCCATAATGAAATCGACGGAGTAAAGGAACAAGATGAAAACTGCCAGAGCCAATCAGTGTTTTCAAAGTGTGAGTGAAATGCGCTCGCCTCGAGGGCCCGTAAAGTCTTGTTATCTGTTTGTTGCGTAGCCTGCTAATAATGCTACTTTATTAGCAATGTTTCTCAAGCAGGCATTCATTTATAAGCTTTAGTGGTAAAATATCTGTAAAAATGTATTAACTTTATTAAATATTAATTAAAACAAGAATATAATCAGTAACCACAATCTAGAGCTTAATCAGACTAAAGTGGAAATGATGCACATGTGCGTAAGGTCATTAAAAATATTTTATCTTCATTTAATATATAAAAAAATTATAGCACTATATTATTTAATTAAAATAAAAATGTTCTTTGTGAAAGCATTATTACTGTATTTAAAATTGTCTAGTTATATTTACATGTATATATACTATTATGTATACAATTATGTGTGTGTGTGTGTGTGTATATATATATATAAATTTACAATGTTTTTGAAATATTTTCTAATATATATATATATATATATATATATATATATATTGTGGCTAGCGTCCCGAACGCACATCAGCGTTGCCCTGGAGACAGACGAGGAAGACAGTGGGAGAGATGGTGAGTCCCCTTCCCAGAATCCTAACATGTTTTATGATGTCTTCCAACAGGTCACGGGAGGGGGCTCGTTTGGCCCAGCCCAACGAGAGAACAACCACCTGAAACACTGCTGGTCACAAGTGTGTGTTGTGGAGGGCAAAGATACATGGCCAAAACCCCATCCTCTCCCACACTTCATTGTTGAGAACGGCCTGCTCTATTGTGTCGCCCAGCATAGGGGCGAGGAAAAAAGGCTACTGGTGGTCCCCCGCTCCAAAACGGAAACCGTCCTGCAGTTAGCGCATGCCCACCCGTTGGCGGGATATCTCAGTGCGGCCAACACCACCCAGCGCATCCGCGATCGGTTCCATTGGCCCGGCCTGGAGGCTGAGGTGAAACGGTTTTGCCAGGCGTGCCCCGTGTGTCAGAAGACCTCGCCCAAGCCACCTCCCCCCATGCCGCTCATTCCGCTGCCCATCATAGAGGTGCCCTTCGAACACAACGGGATGGATCTGGTGGGGCCGTTGCCAAAGTCAGCCCGGAAACACGAGCACATCCTGGTGATCGTCGACTATGCCCCCTCCAAAAAGCCACGGCCAAGAACATCGCACACGAGCTGTTCCTGCTCTTCAGCCGAGTCGGCATCCCAACAGAGATTCTGGCCGTCATCTGACATTTCATCAAGCCCCAGGAGAAGAAGGTAGAAGCCGTCTGTGCCGCCCCGAGACCCGTCACAAAAACTCAGGTACGAGCGTTCTTAGGGTTGGCGGGGTATTATCGCTGCTTCATCCCTAACTTCTCCTCTTTAGCCACCCCCTGACAGACCTGACCAGGAAGGGGCAACCCGAGCATGTGATTTGGAGCCCTGAGGCAGAGGAGGCGTTCAACGAGATCAAACAGGCACTAACCGCAGAACCGGTCCTGCGCGCCCCTCGGACTTCAGCTGCCCCTTCCTGCTGCAAACGGATGCTTCGGAGACAGGGTTGGGAGCCATTTTATACATATATATAACAAAGAGTTTTTAAGTTTAAATTTACAAATAAATTTATAAGAAAAATATAAATTACATTTAACTAATTACAAAAATTAAGTTAGAAATGTTGCCATTGCTATTGAATAAAATGAAGCACTAAAAAGACTAAACCTAAAACTGAAATAAAATTTAAGCTAAATAGAAATATTTATTTAAAAAACTATGAAAATGAAAAGCACACTACAAAATTTGTAAAAATGTAAACTACAAATTAAAATGTAAAAATTAAATCCATAAAAAATAAAAATCTATAAAAATAGATATACAAGTGGAAGCATTAATAAATACTATAATAGTATATAAACAATACTAAAATAATAACCATTAAACGTTTAAAACCAGAGGCAAAAAAAGCATATTTTTTCTGTCATTGCATAAAGCAGTAATAACAAGCAGAAGTTAGGAAGAAATCAAGGCAGTGCAAGTAAAAAGCTCATTTTTTTGCATCCTCACATATTTAAAAGAGTCATCTTAAACTCACAAAGGTGCTGTCAACACATGGATGTATACAGAAACCACAAGACCCTGGGGTACCTCAGAAAAGCAAATTCCATTTGCTAGACATGACTTCCAGAGAATTCACCTCAGAAATACTGAGCGAGAGGGTCTTTTCAGAAAAAGTGCTGACTGCAAAATAAAGCACCACCACATTCAGGACCGGCTCATCTTCGCTCACCTCCCCAGACGGTGCGCAGGCGCCCTCCTGAACCTAAAGCCTGACCGTGCAAAACATCTCCTCTGCTGCGGGTCCAAAAAATAAAGCTTTGCTTCATCCAACAAGCGGCTAACAAAGTTTGGCGCTTTAACAGTTCTCCCCGTGCAGCGTTTACAGTTTTTCTGGCTCCATCGAACTTAATCAGACACTTTCCTGTGGGCCCAGCTGGGAGACTTGCACGAATGTTTGGATGTCCTAAAGCAGAAGTACTGTTTGTTGTAGATGTGCCTCATTATCTTTGGCCATGGCTGGTGCTGGTGTAACAGAGCCCCCTGGTGTGGTAATTGTTGGACTCCAGCCGTGACTTTCCGAGCCATATGCTCCCACGCTTCGCTGCAGCTGCCACAACTACCTAGTGTCCAGCTGAGACTATCAAACCATGGTTTAAGACAACAGAGCTTTCAGCCCACCTCCAGACAGCAGAGAAGAGCTGGAAGCTTAAAAGGAGATGCTAAGTCTGTTTACTTCAATGGCTTTGCTTTCCATATGCTATCATACATAATGTACAGTTTATTACAGGATGCTTTTCCAGCGTGCCAGAATTCAGTCCATGTTTTCCAGGGACAGTTTTTTGGAGCTGTCCTCAGAAATGTCCTTGATTGCACTGTGGGTTCAAAACAGCCCCCTGAAGAAAAATACCCCTTAATCTGGCAAAAAAAAGACTGAGAAGCGAAGCCTACAAGTTACTGCAAATTTTGTGGTGCTGGTTTTGACAAGCAGAGGGCGCTGCACAGTCTAACAGCTTGAAGTCGTGTTATTGTTCATCTTCCGTTGGTAACTTGCTTAAGAGTAGTTTTGCTAATGTACAATTCTCCTGGTTTAATTCAGTTTTAACATTAGCATATTAGTTGATATATGCCTAGGGGTTGGCACTATTTCCAAAATTTTATATCACGATATGAGAAATTTTATTTCAGTGTAACGATATATATATATACATATATCACCATATAGTTATTTTTGCTTTAAATGTGGTCTTTATGATATCCAAATTTTTCATAATTCTTGTCACCAGTGTCAATATCACAAAATATGAATACTAGCCTAAATATAAATAAATAAATAAAACTAAAAACTCAAGCTCACTGAAGACAAGTAAACAGCCAGCGATTAGGCAATAGGACAAAAAAAAACTACAGTAGAACAAATAAATAAGAAATGCTACATACATTGTATAATGTAATCAAATGTATAAAAACACTGCATATTATTCACTGTGTAAATTAAATATCTTTTTCTTCTTACAAAAGTTACAAAAGTGATTTAGTCAAGAGCAGTGTCAGATTTTCTCTCTTTTGTCGTTTGATTAAAATGAATGACAGACAACAAGAATATTAGACTGCTGTAACTTTAAGAGCTGCTCAGATCCAATATACTGTTATACGTTTTCTTTCTCAGCTGTTTGCTTTCACTTAAGACCTAAATTACTGTGTTTAGGAGGATACTTGCAAAGACGGGCATTTTGACCAATCAAAGCCTATAAAGTGGTCAAAAACTCCGCTCATTACTCCTGTGCTCTATGATGGTGCTCAGAAACACATTGTCTCACAAACAGTGTGCGCATACAGCGAAATGAGTTCTCGCTCGCTGCTGATTGCATTTCAACGGCTTAAAATCACATGAGCCTATAACCGCGATAGAGACAATAATGAAAAATCTCTACTTGTTGACAAATTTATACCGATTAATCTCTACTGGTATATCGCCCACCCCCATAATATACAATTCTTTTAGTTTATTCTTCAGTTTAGCTTTAGCATTAGCATATGCCAATTATGTAAAATTCTTTAGGTTCATTCTTTAGTTTTACTTTAGCACTAACATATAATTTTTTTATATGCTTACATACAATACTCTCATCCTGTGTTCAAATATGCAGACTTCCAACAGTAAATATATACCAAAAACATTACGCCAAAATAGTAATATATCTGTACAGAATATCTGAATAGAATATATCTGAACGCTTGTGCATTGTTTTAGATACATGCTAACATAAGCATCAGTCTGCAGATATTCGATTAAATGATCCAGTGGTGTATACAGTTCATTCTGTGCAAGTGTGTGCAATGATGTCTAAATATTCCTATAATTTAGAGTAGTATGACATAGCATAGTTTATCACAGTCCTGAATTTACCACACACAAAAACAGAACAGTCCTCTTTTGCTAAATTGATACAACAACATTGCAAATTTCTGTGATACACTGACAACTGAACTACAAGTAAATCTTGCAAGCCATTGTTGAATGACTCATTTGCATGTACCAACACATCTCAAAGCTTGTAGGGCTTAATGTCACTCATTAGCATTATTTTTATGGATTTAAGACACATTCACAATAACACTCATCGGTCTCGTAAAGCGTCCGGGAGCAATGGGAGCTCATTTAGCACAGCCATCAAAAATACTTTGTAACACTTCACTTGCCTGAAGAGAACAGAAAGGGAGACAACATGAAGGCTGTATGACTCAATGTAAGGTAGGCCACTCTGTCTAAGTGACTGTTCCACTCGGTCAAACAAATAATTTCTTGCTCCGCAAACTTTTGGCCCTCACCATTGGCAATTATTTTGACTGACGTGGTTGTTGTTATTACGGAGCTCTGACAATGGAGCTGGTGGTGGAAGCTGTGTCGTCACCACATGGAAGAACCTGTGGTTTCCTCAAGCTGATAAAAATCACTGATATTTACAGAGCTTTCATCAAAAATTTCAAATTTAACGAGCTGTATTAAGTACTTGCTCCATAAAATGCAAGAATATCAGTGATGTTCTCAGTGAAACTATCGCAAAGGTCTATCTCATGGTAAAAGGCAGCGACAGTAATGAGATAAAGAAGAAAAGTGACCACTGGTTTGGGAAAGAATAAGTGTTTCCAACACACAGTGCACTGGAGCGAATGTAAGAGTATTGCCCACATGGCCGCAGGCAAGGCAAGAAAATCCGACGTTATATGTGGTAAATTCCCAGGTACTTTGTTCCGTTTCAGAAATCACCCATCATTTTTTTAAAAAGGAAGCCAAAATACTTCCTGTGCTCAGTCGGCCAACAGCTGGTCTGCCAAGGTGCCCCAGTCAGGGTTTCCCTGGTACAGGCAAAATGCCAGAGATCCACTTCTACCTCATTCAGCCTCTGAGCTGGAATTTACCCAACTGCGCTGTCATGATTTAACTGCTATTGAATTTGATGTCTTATTTACTACAACTTCTGTCTTATAAAATGGTTATATTTTACAGTGTATTTAGTTTGATATAATAATTTTTAGGGCTGTCATGATTCCTCAATTCAGTTTGAGTACTCGATTTAAAAAAAATCCTCGACTGCACGTTGAGTAACCGGAAAAATACCGGAAATGGCACATTTTATGGACGAGAATCCATGAAATGCATTATTAGACCGTTTTGCAAGGCTGTATGATATATTAATCCCATTTAAAAATCATAATAAAGCATAATGCTATTGTGAATTAACAAACACTACGATTCAATAATTCAATTCATAAATATATGCAATACAGGTTTAGTACATGAGCTTTAATTATTTACATGTGTCTAGGTTACTTGCGTACATGTCAGAGCGGCTCCGTTCACAGTAAATGCTGCTCCACACAAACTGTTATCATTTACTTGATAGGAGCATCTCAAACTCCACCTCTGCACATTGTTGTGATTTGGGTTTATTATAATGTTCATCTGGGAATGCAACGTGCACCATTTTATCAGATTTGGTAAGGTAAATCATTTATAAATCTATGCAAACCGACGAGAATACAACAATATCTTTCTCAATATCCAAAATGTTCATCGCGATTTCGTTTAAACCCTCGCTCTGAGTTTACAGGTTTTAATGTCCACATATTCAAGAAATTATATTGCCTGTAGTATCAGGCCGTTGCCACCCTCTACAGTCATTTGTTATAATGCATAATGTAAATTAGTTCTACTGTTTATAATACATTCAATAAAACCATATGATTACTTGCTTTTGATACTTTATTTGAACTAAATATTATTACCTCAGTGCTATTATATATGCATTTTAAGTAATTTTAAAGGCTATTAATCACTTAGGTCTATTTTAATTACCACAAAAAAATTAATTACAATTACGATTACTCGATTAATGGTCAGAATAATCGACCGATTACTCGATTACCAAAATAATTGTTTGTGACAGCCCTAATTATTTCCTTATTTTGCACTGATATGCAGTCATCGCATACTGACACCTAGTGGTGTGGATGTAGCCTCATGCAAAAACAAACATATTTAGCTGTTGATGCCATTGTAGAAATTCAATATTCATCTTCAGTCATCATTTATTGCATGAGTCAAGCATTCAATAACATGGCAGCTACCAAGATAAAGAGAGTAGAAGACATCTGGTCATGTGATCACAAAATGGCCAGCACCATACCTGCTCCATATTAAATGAGTACCGAATTGTGAACTGTGTTTTCACAAATCCAAAGATGCGCTGAGGTATCAGAGTGCGGTGATACGTTTGTGATAGGGAAAAAAGATCACAAAATGGCTGCACCCATGATGTGATCTGTTCAATGTAAAGTAAAACAGCTTTTATTAGGCTACAAAATTGAGTTGAATCGTTTGAGCATTTATTCATTTAGCAAGAATTTTCTTAATGTATTACACTGAATTAAAAAAGGTAGGTCACATAAAATTTTGATAGAACTGCATATACCTCCTGCATTCGTGATAAAATGTGTTCCATTAAATCATGCATAACATGTTTCATCAATAGCAGTGTGAGCTTTATGGGAAGTCTTGCCTAAGGCTTTCTAAATCAGGCAGTTTGAAGATCCAATTAATTATCACTTTGCAATAACAGCTCCCCTTCACATGCTGCAAAAAGTGTGCGGCAGCATATTGCACCTCTGCATCGTACCAGTTATTTTTAACTTCAAAAAGCTCTGCCGTGGAAAGCTACTGCACTTTAATCAAAACCCATGGTTCATTTTAAACACATTTCATCCGCTTATCAACATGAGAAAGCAAAAAGTCTGTTTAAGGTGTTAGTGAAGTATTTATTAATAACTGTGTCTTTACAAATGCAAAGTTGCACTGAGGTGTCAGAGCACAGTGATACATTTCAGATGGGAAAGCACTGGAGGGAAATAAAGGCTGGGTTTTTATATGATTCTTCAGACAAATTCTTATGCTAGACTTTATGGAATGTGTTTTAATAGTAGTTTTGGTCATGGACACTGTTCTCAACAACCCTTTAGTTGTGACTATAATTATTAAAATTAAAAAGAAAAAGCAATATATACTGTATATATATATGTATAATGTAATAAAATATTTAGTATTACTACTCTACTACTCTCTGTTCAAAATAAATGAAATGAAACCGAGCATAGTAGATTTGTTTTTTCCCTGTTGTACCGAAATTGTATCAAACCGTGACCCCTGAACCGAGGTACGTACCGAACTGTGACATCTGTGTACCGTGCCACCCCTAATATATATACACAGAGCTATGGAAAAAATTAAGAGACCACTTGAAAATTCTCAGTTTGTCTAGATTGACTGGATTTAGTAGGTATGCATTTGAGTAAAATGTTAATATTTGTTTTATTCTGTTTAGGTCTGATAGCATTTATTCCAAATTTCAAATAAAAATATTGTCATTTAGAGCTTTTTATTTTATTTTTATTTGTTTTTTTGTGGCTGAAAATGACAATTGATCAAAATAACAAATATTTTCATTTGTTGTGACTGAAAATCAGGGTTATTCCACCAAGTATTGGTTTCTTAATTCCTCTGAAGTTAAAACATTGGTATTGTGTCTAAAAATGAATATAAACATGTCTGCAAACATGTTTTTTGTTGTTGTTGTTGTTTTGTTTTTTTACCAATTGTCATTAAAACTAAATCTCTAAATGATTAAATTTTCATTTCAAATTAAGAAATGTCATCAGTAACAGGGAAAAAAATACTTTTTACATCACTATCCAGCTAAAAATCTAGAGAAACTGAGAATTTTACATTTCACTTTTTTACAAAGATATATAGCTATTAGTAAAGATATAAAAAAAATTAAGGCCAATTTTTAGAGTGTAAGGCTTATAGTTGAAGAAATACTAATTATTCTATTAAAGATGGGGTATGTATTTTTTTCAAAAACACTGAGTCAGGCCAAGTAGGAAAACAAACTTGTAGCCAATCCGCAGTAAGGGGCGTGTCTACTCATGATGTGGAGGAGAGAGCGTTCAGTGCACATGATGGACATTAGCCGAGCCGAGCGACGACAGAATGATGGCAGATAAAAAACAAAAGAGGAAAAGTGGAACACCGGACACGCCACAACAGTTAAAGTCTGTCTACATTGGACGCGACAAAGCAACCGTTGAAAATCATTTGAAATGTGTGTCAATACGTCATAAATAGAACACGACAGCAGTTTACCGTCAGGGATTTGTCATGTCACGGCGCGGCATCCAGTGTAGACAGCATCACTGATTACGATGAGTTCTTCACGTCCGGTGTAGACACGGTGTTATGATAAGGCAAGAAGTAGGACCCCTGTAAATATCGGATCAGCTTTCCAGCGCTGGAGAGAACTGAAGGAGTGGGAAGGCCTGCGATCGGACGCCGAAGTTGCTTCGTTTCTTCTCGATAGGTGAGTAACATTGGTTTTGCTTTGTTTCACAGAACTAATCTTTGCGTACAAATATGTGAGGCGGAGCTATCAAAATAGGGGCAAGACCCTTTTGGGGTAGGGGAGTGTTTGTTTTGGTGATCTGAAATATCAACATTGGCTACCAGAAATCCCTTACCCCACCTTTAAGCCTGCATCGTCTGAGTTTGTATTGTTAAAATCATAGTTTTTTTACAGTCGTTTTAGGGTTTTGTGTTCAAATCTGAATTTTTACAGTCATTTTAAGGCTTTGTGTTGTCATTGCAATGAAATTTGCTTTACTCATGAAAGTGAATTGTAGTCCCATTAAAATCATGTTAACATTATTTACATCTTGTGGCTATATTATTGAAATTTCATTTAAATGTAATTTTAATGTTCACAAACTAGCCCTATTGCACGTCCATTGTACACATCCAAGTAAAAAGTGGAAATAATTTTATGACAATCAACATTATGCCACAAATGTTGTCAACTTGTACTGATCCCAGAAAATATTCATTTAAACATTTTAAAGTCTATTTATATTTATTTATTCTTTAGCTCCAACCATATAACTAATGCAATATAATTGGCATAAAGGCATCTAAACACTTTGTGGTTGGATACTCAATCACAATAGGCCTCTTTCAGTTGTTAACTGCTTCTGGTTTCCTCTGAAAGTCTTTCCTCTGTCCCTTGTTACACCCCCAGCTAGTGATTAACTGTAGCGGTCAGCCTGGGTGAACTCGACAGAACTGCTTAAAACTTAATGATGAGGAATGGGGCTCTGAGTTTTTCTTTCCCTGAAGACCTGAATCCCACCTCATAAGCCAAGCCGAATATATATGCCAGTTTCATGGAGCTGCAAGCAGTGACCTGCATCCGTGCTGTAAACGAGTGACTAAAACTCTGTATTAGAGATTGATTAATTAAACTCACCCTGGCTGTCACATTTTTTAATAACGTGTTTGCCAGGATAGTCCAAAGAGATTTCTGGCCATGTGACCTTAGGACGCTAATACAGAGTAATGTTGAAAGACTGGCCAACGGGCAAGAAACCATGAACGCTGTGCGATCATGAGTCACTTGGTTGGCGACCTTGCATTTCCAGGCCATTTCTCTTTTAGCAGACCTTACACTGTAAAATGGGACAGATCGGTCTGAATTCTCAGGCTTACTTATGGACTTAAACCTAAGGGTTTAGGAATCTGTGGAAAAACTTGTCTTAAGAAGCCTGCCTTGAGATATAGTTTTCATAAAAGGCTTTTCATTAAAGCCCTGTTCAGTCACATTTGAATTTAGATGTCTCCCATGTCAGGGTTTACTTCTGTGAGAAGCTCGTGACACTTAAAGAGACTGCATTTTAATTTTTGTAAGTGTCTTTTTGCTACCCGTTAAAAGAGCAGCTAGCTAACCTACAAATTACACAATCAGCTAAATTAAGCTAAGCTTCAAAGAAAGCATGTAATTACACTACATGCTACATGGAAAAAGCTGACTTGCTACATTTAAACTACTTATGTTTTTATGTGTGATGTATTAAAATAGTACGTTGTAATTTGTTAAAATCCCTTTACATTTCCTGTTCAGTCACATTTTAATTTAGAGGTCTTCCACGTTAGTTTTAAATAGCATATCGAGTTTACTCTTTTACTACATTATATATATATAGAGAGAGAGAGAGAGAGAGAGAGAGAGAGAAGTATATAAATAAATAAATAACATTTTTGGCCAATTTTCAGAGGATTTTCAAAAACAAAACGTATAATTGAAAAAGCACTAATTATTCTGTAAAACCTACATCGTGTGAGCTTGTATTGTTAAAATCATAATTTTATGACAATCAACATTTTGCCACAAATGCTGTCAATTAACTTGTGATCCCAGCAAATATTTATTTAAACATTCTAAAGACAATTTGTATTTATTCATTAGCTAAAACCACTACTTTGAACCTGTGAGACTTTAAAGAGACTGAATTTTAATATTTGTAAATGTTGTAGTTTGTAGCTTAGTGAAAGCAGCTAGCTAAGCTAAAAAGTACTCTATAGAACAATCAGCTAAGCTAAGCTAGTGGCTAGTTTCACTGCATGCTACATGGAAAATATGACTTGAGATATACTGTAAACTTTGTGTTTATGTACATTTATGTCCTGTTTAACATTTACATTTTTTTATTTAAAATAAAAAAAAAATCTTCATTTGAAAACATTAGAGTTCTTCCCGTTTTAAAAATCTCTTTTACTACTGAAGCCTGTGACACTTTAAAGAGACGGAATTTAAATTTTTGTAAGAAAGCTGATAGTTACACTATAAAAGCTAACTTGCTATATGTAAGCTACATACTTATGTTTTCATGTAAAAATAATATGCTATAATTTGTTCAAATGTCTCTTTTTTTAAACAAAAATACCAAAGGTATTAACATGAGTGAGTCGTTTCAAAGAACTGATTCAAAACAATGAATGAATGAGGAATTTATATAGTGCTTTATTGTGTATTGCAGTACACCCAAAGCTGTACACAATCATTCACTCCTGATTCGTACTTGAATCACTTGTTCTGATTCTAAACAGCTGACAGAGAATACAAGTCTTCTTGGCTGAAATATTGTCAAGAAAGCATAACATATATGCAATGGTAAACAGCTATTTACCAAATAAATTAACTTTGCTACTAAGCTGCATGATTTTAAAAACTCCACCTTGCTACTATTGCTCTACCACTTTTAGCTTCAACAGAGGCTATCACTTTTTTGTTAGACAAGGTCCCCTGCACAAAAGAGCTATAATTTTACACATAGTTTAGCTTTTTACACACACTCTGAGTAAACAAGCTGGGTTTGCTGTACTGTCTCTCTGCTATTAAAAGAAAAAAAACAAAAAACAAAGTTACATTAAAAATATATATTTAGAGACCAGGATGTGCTAATCTTTTATTTAAGGTCAGTACTCAAAACACAGAGAACACATTGCTACCATCTTAGCAGAGCCTTGTGATTTTTACACTTATAAGTTGAGTAGCAGACTACTCATTTCAGCACTCATTTCAGAGAAGAAATTAAGGCATGAGGGAGAAGAGAACCAGATAAAGTGCAACATTCACTGGCATGTATGAATTTCTAATAGTGTCCCATGTATTTTTCAAAGGGTCAGCGTGAAGCACACACACAAACTAAAGCTATAGATCTGATATCTCTAGATCTGATAAGTCGTGGACATGGCAGGCTGCATGCTGAGTGTGATATGTCTTGGGGGCAAGTCAGGATCAAACACCTTGGAATTCAATGTCGGGAACTAAAGGAGACCTCACCACACACATACACACAACGCTCAAGCAGCCACAAGCATACCAATTCTGTATAGTACAAACAAGTCACACAGGGTTACATACAGTAACTGGGCCCTTTTGGAGATATAAACCACACCTAGAAATGTATGCTATGGCATTCGACAACAGAATATAAACACAAAACACATATGCAAAAACCTTTATCATTTTGTCAAACACTTTTAACCAAGTTGATTTTTTTGTGTAAGTACTTGTGCTATATTTAAAATAAATGTCATAATATATATAAATAGTGTAAAAATTAGCATATATTAAGTGTGAGTTAAGTGTCAAAATACTTTGGGGTATTTGGTATTATAATCACATTAAGTGCATATAATATAATTGTCACGGTGCACACACGAGGGAGGAACCAGGAACACGCAGACGAGGATATAAACTCAAATAACATACTTTACTGACATCAAGGCAGGGCAAGGCAGGGCAGGACAAGGCAAGGCAGGGCAGGGCAGGGCAGGGCAGGGCAAGACAGGGCAAGACAAGACAAGACAGGGCAGGGCAGGGCAGGGCAGGGCAAGACACAGACATCCAACACCGGGGATAACGAGTAGACCAGACGACACGAAACTGAACAGACAGAACTATAAATACACACGCTAATGAGAATAACACACCTGAACAGAATAAACTAATAATCACATGAAACAAGGACAGGAAACAAACCAAATATGGACACAAGGGGCAGGAACACATGACACAAACGACAGAGCCCTGACAATAATATAATATAATATAATATAATATAATATAATATAATATAATATAATATAATATAATATAATATAATCTACGTAAGTGGTTTGGAAAATGGATAGATAGATTATAAAATGTGATTATAAAATATGCAGCTGCTATTACAGTATATTATCTATAACAATATAATAAATTTTAGTTGTAATATTATATCATTTTTTATATTATATTATATTATAATAATTAAATTTTAGAGAATGCATTATTTTGTATTACCCACAATTCTCCAGAGAATAAGCGGTTTGGAGAATGAATGGATGAATAAATACTATAATATAAAATAATATAATTGAATATAATATTATAAATTTTATTGGTTATTATTATATTACATCATATTATATTATATTATATTATATTATATTATATTATATTATATTATATTATATTATATTTTAGCCTACAGAGGGTTAGTGGTTTGGAGAATGGATGGATAGATAAAATGTGATTATTTTTTGTTATTTTATAATACATAGATTAATAATAATAGATTAATTAATTAATAATAATAGATATCATAATAATATAATTACATTTTAGTGAATGTATTATATTATATTACTTGATGAATGGATGAATAAATGGATAATATAATATTAAATAATATAATTTAATATCATATAATACATTTTAGTGGTTATATTATATTAATATATTATTATTATATTATATTATATTTATAATATTATTCTTATATTATTGTATACTTCTTAATTTTGCAGGAATGCCAGGGTAACAAATGAACCTCACAAAATGAAGATGTGTAGTCATGCATTGGTCTGCAGGCCTGAGACAGCTGCTGACCTATTACCTCATTACACTTATTATGCAGATCTATTCACCTGACACTAAGCAGACTACAAGGACAACCTCTCATTTGCATAAACGTAAAAAAAAATAATAAACAACTGACCTATCCCTCATAGTGTCACGATTTTGCTAAAGCAGACACAATTCTGACTCTCGGTTTTAAAAGGACAATGATAAATGTTAAAAGCATTAAATGTCAATTAATAATGAAGTTGTAGAGCTTAAGTACACTCAGCTTAGCATGTGGCAAAACATCTCTAATGACTTTTTAAAAATGTGGCAGAATGATTTATAAAACCGCTCATTTCCAAAACCTAGTGAGCTGATTTGATGTCGACAGCCCACACAGATAACTGACTACTGAGACAGCATCATAACTGCAATGGAACCTAATAAATAACTGATTTGGAACACTATAGCCAGCAACTGTACACATCACGTTAGCCACATGCTCACAACTGATTCCAATGCAACAATTTGGCACCAGAAATAGTTTTACATTCACTTTTCCCATAAATATTTTAAAGTCTTTTAAAATGAATCATAAGTTGTTGTCTTTTCTGAAAGATACAGTACATGCAGTGTATACTTACATAAGACAAACTTAAAAGGCTGTCTTCGTAGGTATCTTTGTTTTGTGAATGAGCATACTGTGGGCATGCTTGCTAACATAGTTTAATGCGACAAATATCTCCTCCACTGGTATCATATTAGTTCCTCCTTGTGCATATTACTTGAATATGAAGTATGCAGGACTGTTCATATCCTCTTAAAGGAGAATGCCTGTCGTGATCACTGTTCCCCTCAGCTGCAAGGACAAAAAGCATCAGGAATGATGAGAAGCATAAAACAGACTATGTTCTTTAAAATTGAATTTCAGACCTCATTTGTGCTCGGCTAATCCCTCATTCACACACTATTCTTCATAAGCAAACACTACAGATAATTCACTTCCCATCAGGATGTATTACGCACTGAGAGGCAGTAAGATCTCTCCAAATCAAACCAGACACGGCAAGAGAGGAGAAACTCTTGCTGTATATTACAGAATGGAGGATCCGCTGTAGTGCTGCTGTATTGTTTGGGGAGTAACTTAACTGCATTTTAGTATATCTTAAATCAAGTCATCTATGTCTCTGATGGAAGTGGATAGGGAAAAAAAAATATTGCACCCTATTCTGTCACCCAGAGGTTGCTCTGTCATATCTCAGGAGACTTAATGGAGCTTGCAGGCAATGTTTTTGGGGGTTTTCTTTGTTTTTTTCATAAGTTTCTTTTAAAACTTCTTAGAAGATATAAAAATAAACACAAACAAGATTAATGTGGAAAGCAAATCCCAGAAAAAATTTGTCTTGGTAGAATCTGATAAAAAGGATTTTGAAAAGTGGTTCAGTAATTTGATCTACAATAGCCTTTATCATGATACACATAATATATATAATATAATAATATATACATAATATAATGATACACAATTTTATACACACACACACACAATAAACAATAAAAGATCAAAAGGATTAACAAAGCAGGTTAATTTTCACAGTCTTCTTTGATCATATTTACCAAGGGTTCCAATAATTCTGACCACAACTGTATATGTTCACACACAATTTTCTCCTGATTTTAGAAAAAAATCATAATTATAATAATAATTTGAATGATTATTTATTATTCAAATATTATTTAATTATTTAAAATAGTGCTGTCAAACGATTACTCACGATTAATCGCATCCAAAATAAAAGTTTTTGTTTACATAATATGTGTGTGTGTACTGTGTATATTTATTATGTACATATATATATATATATATATATATATATATATATATATACACACACACATGCATGTATATATTTAATAAAAATATGCTACATGTATATATCAAATATATTCATATATGATATAAATGATATGAATATAAATATTTACATGTAAATACAGGTAAATATTTTCTAAACATATGCTGTATGTGTGTGCATTTATATATACATAATAAACATACACAACACACACACAAAAATTATGTAAACAAAAACTTTTATTTTGGATGCGATTAATCGTTTGACAGAAGTAATTTAAATATACAGTACACTTATACACATGCATACTCGCCACTTTTTATTCAAATTTGTATTGTCGTTTTTATGATTACAATATTTATATATTTGTATTGATGCTGAAATATCACATCTAATGGAGTGTAAGATTCTGTTAACCGACAAGTATTTTAGTCATTTCTGCCTAGATGCAAAGTTAAGAAACTTTTAAGAATAATTCAATCAGTTATTGCTGTCCACGCAAAAACTAAACGATTCAACAGATAAGCTAACCTAAGGCATAACCTTATCTAAACATTTTAGTGTATTTCTGAACTGACCAGCACCTCTATCAGCAAAAAAAATGCAGGAATATTGGACCTGGCTGCAGTGGCTTATCTGAAACCGGCAGTACTTGCAAAAATGTGGGAGCTCAATCAACTGCATCCACTTGTGGGATCCTTTTCATACATATGGATACTCAAACACAGGCTTTTGCGAGTGGAGTGATCGATTGGAGCGTGTGAGTGTTGGTGGAGGACGGGTCAGGGGTGATGATTCACATGCCCCCATCACTGAAGGTGAGTTTTATTCAACTGCTGTCATATGGGTGTGCTTGACCGATTAGAGGCGAGAGCTCTCATTAATGGGGCCTCGGGGGACAAATAAAGAGAGATCGCTGTGGGATTGTAATTAATCTGGCATCCTAATCCAGACATTACACTGAAGGAGTTTGACACGTTACAAGGCTACTTAACAGCACTATCAGATTTATATGATAGCATAACGCTTTTAAAAGGCATTTAAGATTACTTAAAATAATGAATGAGAGATACACATTAAAGGAGTAGTTCAGCCAAAAAATTCAAATTTGCTTAAAATTTACTCACTCTCAGGCCATCCAAAATGGAGATGAGTTTGTTTCTTAATCAGAGCAGATTTGGAGAAAATTGTCATTACATCACTTGCTCAACAGTGGATCCTCTGCAGTGAAAGGGTGCCATCAGAACAATAGACCAAACAGCTAATAAAAACATCACAATAATCCATAAATAATCCACACCACTCCAGTCCATCAATTAACATCTTGTGAAGTGAAAGACTGCATTTGTGTAAGAAACTAAATCATTGGTGATTTAAACTTTAAACTGTTGCTTCTGACCAAAAAAAAAAAAATCATAATCCATAATAATGCTCCATCCTTTGATGTCCTCCTACATCAAAATCCACCCCCTCAATGGTTTAGAACTGTTTTGTACTGTTTTTGCTTATAAACAGTGCTTGATCTGTGCATATTTCTCTCCTGATTCAGACAAGACAAGCTTTTCACTGGAGAAAGTATTATTATGGATAGAAGACTCATTTATTATTACAAACACACTATTTTTCACGTCACAAGATGTTAATTGATGGACTGGAGTGGTGTGGATTATTCTGATGTTTTTATCGGCTATTTGGATTCTCATTCTGACGGCACCCATTCACTGCAGAGCAACCACTGGTGAGCAAATGATGAAATGCTAAATTTCTCCAAATCTGTTCACATAAAGAAACAAACTCATTTACATCTTGGATGGCCTGTGGGTTAGTATAATTTAAGCACATTTTAATTTGTTTGGGTGAACTATTCCTTGCAGCATTCATATAAAGAAACTGCATAATAACCATAAATTATGAATTTGTGACTAAACAGGCTGTTTAAAAATACCAGTTCATACCTATCCTGTCAACAGCCGAAATGACAGCTGAAATGCAGCTAGAATGAATCCATTTAAAATCCATCAGTTCTTTAGAGCAGAATGCCCCAGTAGACAAACTCCCAATGCTGGATCTGTTTTTCATTTCATTCGTATCTGCTGCTGGTTTCTATTCTAAAAGCTGTGGTCCCACCAAAATAACCAATTCCTCTTAAAAGACTAAATGACCCACAATCAGTGCTAAATCACAAGTGCACTAGTTAAGGGGGGTCATATGATGCGATTTCAATTTTCCTTTCTCTTTGGAGTGTTACAAGCTGTTCATGCATAGATGAGATCCCTAAAGTTGCAAAGACTAAAGTCTCAAACCCAAAGAGATATTCTTTATAAAAGTTAAGACTCTTCCACACACCCCTAAAACGGCTCATTCAAACACGTGTCTACGTCACGATGTGGAAATATTTGCGTAATGCCGCCCAAATGTTCACGCAAAGAAAGAAGGCGTGGTTTTAGTAACCGCAGTAGTGTTGATGCAGCCATGTCAGGGAGAGGCTGTGTGTTTTCTATGTGAAAGCAAAAGCACTTTATTTGGCCTTCCAAAAGTAGATGCAATTAGGAATCATTGGTTAAGATTTGTTTACAACAACACAACCCAAATGTTCAAATTTGTGCACCGCTTTTTATGGGCGACAGTTTTGTGAACCTAGTAGAGTACAATGCACGGAGGCTATTTATATTAAAAAAAAGGGTAAATTCCGACTTTGCTATGTCAATCTGGCGCTTATGAATTAGCAACTGTAAGTATGTTTTGCTGTTAGTTCAAGTATTTGCTATTGACTGTTCAAATGTGGAGTTATGCGCGTAATGCGTCGTGTGTGTGTGAGGGGAACAGGGTCGCATCGCAGCGGAGTGAACAGCCCGTCAGAAATCGTCTTAAAAGTACTGCAAATACAAACGAGCATCATCACTGTGTCTGTCACGCCACTCTGTTCCCCTCTCAGGCTAAGTTATAAAACTAACTTGAAAGCTGAAGCTTGTGATTATGGAAAGGGGCGTTACATTTCCGACGCGTGCATGTGGTGTTCGGCCGATCACAATGCACTGGGTCAGTTGGCCAATCAGAGCAGACTGCGCTTGTTGGAAGGAGGGGCTTTGTAGAACACGATGCGTTTGAGAGAGGCGGGGCATAGAGGAACTACAATAATGTACAGTTTCTGAAAAATTATTTGTTTTTTGAACAATAAAGCATGTCAACATATTCTGTTGCACCAAATACACAAAATAATAATATTTAAAATAGCATCATATGACACCTTTAAATAATAGACAGCAGTAATAAAGAAGCAGCACCTCCTGAACAGCCAATATTGCAAAAAATAATGGCTGTATTAAAACAGGTTTCCCTAAACACTCTCCTGCAGTTCTCCAGACTGTGAATAAACCGGTTGCAAGCATGATAAAAAAAATAAAAAAATTACTCAAATTAACTAATTCTTTTTAATGAGTCATTTTTAAGATTCACAGAACAGCCTCAAACTCGATCGTCAGTTAGCAATCAGATTCACTCAGTCAGTAAATCCTTGAAAGCTGCTGTCTTGATTTAACAATTGACTCAATCACTGAACAAAGAGTCATTTTTGAATTATGTCTGATTGAAATGAACCAGAAATCATTGAATCAATCATCAAGGTGATGTATTAAGTCGTTGAGACTTTGACTTCTTACTGACTGGTTGCATATATGATAATGTTTAAATACAAATATATATATACAAATGTTGATATCTAATTGCATAAGATCCTATTTTAATGTTGAATTAATTATTACTGTATTATTTAATTATCTAAAAATAATCATCTTTAACTATAAAGCAGTGGATTCATCAGGGTACTTCACATAATATTTAGAACTACAGAGAATATTCGATCACATGCCTATATATACACAACTGAAACATTGAAATTGTTCTTGTTAAAATCACTGAGGCAAATATAACTTTTGGGGATCACTGTGGGACAATAAGGCATGATTCACAGGGTGATTCATTCTTAGATAATGTGTTCTCTAATGAACGGTTTAGTTGTTTAGGCATCATGTTCAGTACTGACCTCAAATAACAAGGTCTGCCGGCAGGTTCAATATTGGTTTGGTTGAGCTGAGACTTATAAGTCACTTCCCGCAAATGATTCAGTGAATGATTTAGTATGGATATGACAACAAAAGCTATATACTCTTTGATCAAATCTGCATATTCATACTTGACATTTAGTGCATACTATGCTTGATAATATGCAGGTAAACAATCTAAAAAAAGACCAATTAGCAGCAGCCTTTGCTGTTTTATTGACACTCTTATTGCGGTTTCCTAAATATTTAATGTTCCTCAGTTTGCAGCATTACATTATGTGCCACTAATTCAGGCAGCTAATTTACTCGTGTATCATTCATGAGGCTAAAGGCATACAATGAAAATACACAGAAGTTTCACTGAAAGGTGTGAAAATGTATGCAGGTTATTATATTAAACCATCTTTTATTTTAATGTGCAGAAAGAAGCAAGTAATTTACAGGTTAAATAAAGAAAGTAACAATTTATCAATTTTTGTTAATAAATTACACTGAAGTTGTTTCTAACTCTGAAAATACATTAGAAGAAGAATCGCATTGACTATGGAAGCCTGTTTCTGCAGCAGAAAAAGTTTAAAAAATAGATTAATTTAAAAAAGCTAAGAACGACTTTAAAAAAACATTTTTTTATTTTTTGTGAAATCAGAATTGCAAAAAACAAAATTGCAAAATGAAAACTCAGAATTAAGAGAAAACTCACAATTGTGAAAATGTAAAATAAGAATTGCGAGATATAAACTTGGTTGCATTTATATCTCACAAATTTGCAAGATTTTCCAGAATTGCGAGAAGGTCTGAATTTTGCGAGATAGGATCACCTTTGCAAGCCTAAATTTATGGCAGTTTATAATGCTTGTCTCCGCCATCTGATGAATAACTGGCACTGTGATCTTCTAAATCTAAATTAAATTGTGCTTACCACCTGGTCTCTGCACACAGTATCACTATGATGTTAATTGCACGAAATAGCAATGAGCTTTGAATACAGTACAATCTATTATGAGCCTTATAAGACGGAAGTTGCTGAGCTGAAATATCACAGCATTTAGTGAATTCGCCCCTCAGCGTTCTTCCTGTCCTACCCTTAAATTCATGGGAACTTGATGCAACCAGTGTGAAAACTCTATGGGATAATTTCCTAGATGTTTTGCAACAGTTTGCAAACCCCAAATCTGCTAAGATATTACTTTCAAAGTGGCTTTTTTCTCTTATTTCTCTGTGGAGGTTCATAACTGCTGTTGATTAGCCCAATTACTGTGGTGTAATCAGCAATTTGATGATGTGGATGTTTCCAGTACACTGCAGAATCTTACATAAGTGCAGTTTTGTGCTTGGAGCAGAGTGGAACAGAGGCCTAAAACACCCATAGTCTGCAGTTTAGCAAATCTACAAGCTGAAGACAGAACTGCATAGACCCTACAACAGCACGTTTCAAGAATAGCACGCAAACAAGCATCTAAACATGCTTTTTGCACTCCTCCAGGTGCAAAAGATGGTATCATCCATGGCTGTTTATGTAGCACTTTGAGACAGTCTAATTATTCCAGTTCTTAATGACATGGTTTCTTATCAGCTTTATTAATTATTCTTTCAGTAATTTTCAGGAAGAAATATGTACAAAAATGAGATGCAATTCTATTAACAAATGATGAAATAATTATGATAATGAATACATTTAAAAAAAAAGTTGTCTTTAAACCAACTTTTTAGAGGCAGCTAAAATTCAATTCAGTAACAGAATATTATTGAGTTTTAAGAACCAACTCATAAGAGTCGTGAGTTAAGAAAATATACTACATTGGAATTCATTGGTCACCCTGTGTATTTTTGATTCGATAAAAAGCAGCATCTCAAAAGTAATTTGTTTAATAAATTGAAATACATTTACTGTGCTGTATTTTTGTGATTTACTAAAAAAAATGATTTTAGAGTCATTTGTCGATTAATTGGACTACATTGTATGTTTTTGATTCAATAAAAAAGAACAGGTTCATACATTTTTAATAGACAGTAGTGAGAGACAACAGGAAAGCACTGGTAGGAGAGAGGGGGCGGGATCTGCAAAGGACCTCAAGACGGAATTCGAACTCGGGTCACCATGAACGCAATTTGCACTGCATGTCGACGCACTAACCACGAGGCTATTGGCGCTGACAGGTTCATGCATTTTTGTTTACTAATTAAACAACACTGAAAAGAACCGACTCGTACGAAAAATACTTTGCACTGATTCATCTGCAGCGTTACAGTGAATTCTGAGTATTTTAGTAAAGTATGTTGTGCACTGTACATTCTGTTGCAATGCAACAGTGAATTCTCAATATTTTCGTACAATATGTAGTTTCAGTTGAAATATTATAGTGAATTTGGAGTATTTTTGTTCAATGCATTGCGCTGTAGATTCAGATGCGATGTTACTGAGTGAATTCTGAGTATTTTAAAACAATAGGTTTTGCGCCTGTTTGCAAACAAGATTTTTGGTTGCTAATTGTACCAATTATGTAACTTGCTGGTGGCAGCAGAAAAACATGTACAGTCCCAAACATTTCACAACATCAGCATAGTTGGTAAAACATCTAGGCCTGTTTAATAAAATGTTTCTTATTTATGTGTTGATTCCTAAAACATCCTAATGCATGGCTACATTCGAATTGGCCATCAATGGAAAACCAACCTCGACCCCTAAGACTACTACCGTATCTTATCAAATAAATCTCATCTGCTGCTGCCGTTGCTCTCATACCACGATTTATACCACAATTTCCACGATCCAAATACTGCACATTCAAGAAACATGCAGCCCTCTCTTTAAGCTTCACGCTCTATGACCTCATTTCCTGTCTTGTCCTAAAACATATGCCCTCAGGTGGTCTGACCCCACTCATATCTCTTCACTGAGTCAATACAAGGTGACAGTCACACCAGTGCACTGACCACATTTCATCTAAGTAAAAGAGAGTTGGCGTAGGAAGCTGGCATGAAAACACAGATGTTTTTTTCACAGCCTCGGCTACAGGAAAGAATGAATATCTTCCCTCCCCCGTTTCTCTGACTGTGCTAAGGCTGTGTATTGATTAAGACTGCAATGCGACGCTTCACCTAATCTAATGCCATAATAGGGACCTGGAGGTGGCAATCATACCCTGAATGCCAAACAAATCAAGTCGATTTACACACATGCACATCCACATTCATACTTCAATCATGGTTCATTCTACAAACTGATCGCTTTGTTTTTAAAGCAACATGTATTTACATGATTTTTATTTATTTTTTTTTCAGACAAATCAAATTTACCTCTGGCTGAAATTGCACTTTTTTGTGAAAAGTAATTATTTTATTGCATTATTCATTCAGATCATTCAAGTATGAAGCAATTCTTCAGGGTACTTTATTAGTAAAACCATTATTTCTTAAACTGAAAAACACACATTTGCACACATGCACATCTGCATTCATTCATCATTCGTTCTACAAACCGATCACTTTGATTTTAAAATAACATGTATTTACAAGTTTTTAAATTCTTGAGACAATTCATAAAGGTAGCCTATTTGCTGTCTAAAATTGCACTTTCAGCTAATTTATTCTGTGATAAAGCAATTATTTTATTGCATTATTTATTTATTTATTTATTCAGATCATTCAAGTATGCAATTCCTTCAGGGCACCTTATTAGTAAAATCATTATTTCCTAAATTGAAAAATACACATTTACACTTCGTTCATGGTTCATTCTACAAACCGATCACTTTTTTTTTTTCAAACAACATGATTTTAATTTTTCCTGAGACACTTCAGTTAATGTATTCTGTGAGAAAGTAGTCTTATTTATTAATTTATTGCATTATTTATTTATTCAGATTATTCTTGTGTGAAGAAATTGCTTTAAGGCATCTTATTAGTAAAGCCATTCATTCTTGAAATCAAAATGAAACAAACAAACAAAAAACTTGAAAAAGAATAAAACATTAAAACTAACAAAATTAGATTTTATCTATGAAATTGCAAAAAAAAAGACAAGACACTACAAAAATGGGCAGCCTCTGAGTGATTAAATCACAGAACTGGTAAACAAAGAAAGCAAACAAGTGAATCCAAACAGCATCCCACATCTTAAAATCCAATAAATGCATGAAATGTCTTCACTTAAAGCAATGTGTTCTTTTTCTATTAAACACACGCCCCCAACATCACCTCTGTCTGTTCTACTCTGATCTCAGGTGCGTAGCGGTCAGAGTGTTTCAAGTATTATGTCTGCATTACAAGCTAGATGAATGAGGCAGGCATTACCCTTGCACCGATGCAGTCTGCAACTGGTGACCAATAAAGTCAGTATCTGAACCGGATTGTGATGTCCCCTTTATTCTTCCCCTTCATGAAATATGCATGAATATATTTCACACTTTTGACTGGATGAGCTGCTAAAATATACATGCAGTCAGTGTGACTGTCTGGATTGTTCTTAACTTTCCATTAACCTGTCTGGGATAAAGTGCTTCATCAATGAGCTCAATTGCGGTTTGGACAATTGTTTAAGTGTAGGGGATACACAATCCATCTTAACATCAACAATTCTTTATATGATATGAAGCACTGCAGAAGGCCATATGTAATTTTGTGGTTTTACGTCCATTTAAAATGTTAGACAGTTTCTTGAACCAAACAGTCGCAATTTAGAGATACATGACCACATTAGCAAATTGTCTGCAATATTATGGTCAAAGTAGGTCCATCGTCTGTTTTCAATAGTGTAGCAATGTATAAACCACAGTTCTGTCATTACAACTCTTGAAAAGTTTAGCATGGTAATATACATGACAATGTTAATGTGTTTGGTCTTGGCGGAATAGATCTGCTATGCTGCTGCTGCTGTGGAAGAGCAAGTACCGAGACTTGTTACTGCCAATACATCCACAACATGCTGCTTTGAGCATTCAAGAAATACTGCAGCAGATCTATACAGGTGGAGCTGGAGGAGGTGGAGGGTTTCTGAAGTGTGCAGCAACTGCTACAGCAAGCACTAGTCGAGTATATTTGAATGTTGAGCTGTAAGCTCATTGGCTGCTGATGGAAAAGGGAACCAATCAGCTACGTCATGCAAGTAATGATGTCATTATATCAGATTGAGTTAGACCTATCGGCCTGCGCCATCTAGAGTTTCATGATAGAGCTTTGTTTCACTCATAAATCACGTTTAAACTAAGTTACTTTCTGTTCAGTAGACCACTGAGTGACCAACTTGAAACAAACCTGAAGAGAAATTGCATGGATTGTTATTAAAATCACTCAATCAATTTTGACTGCGAAAATTCATTAAAATGTGACCGCATCTTCAGAATTCCCCTTATGAAAATTAGTGTAGTATCCATGTTTTGTTTTTTTGCCACACTGACTACCATTTGTATAACTATAGTTTTACTACAAATACCATGGTTAAACTATGGTTAGTGTAGAAAACCCATGGTTTTTCTGTGGTTACCACGGTAACCTATTTCAGTTTTATTTGTAGTAAAACCATGGTTAATTTTCATAAAGTGAAAGAAGCTAGCAAACAGAAGTCACGCTTAGCGTTTCAACATAAGGCGACATTAGAAAACATTAGCAGTAGCATTTAGTGGCACTTCACAAATATAGTAAAAACCATTAGCGTTTATGCTAACTACGCTAGCAGGAGCAAAAAAATTGGGTTGCACTAAATGAACTTCATCTCACTACATCATGACAGAATTTCTTTAAAAAGTCAATGAGTAATCTACATGATACATCTACTTTACTTTCTCTTACTAAGCTAATTGCTAGCCTTGAGCTACATTAAATCCAGGGCAGAAACAAACCCAGTGATTTCCCCAATCGCATCCTGTTTTGAGACTTCCAGACACATATCACTTTCAAATGTCCAGTCTCTGCAGATCAATGAGAGGAAGACGCAGAGGAAAGAGAAAAGACGCTACGACAGAATTTCAGGTTAAGTAATCCAATCACATATTTTCTATGTTGTCAGGGACGCTCTAAAATTTCAAAAAACAGCAAAAGGAATCAAGCATCTACTGCCTCAGCTTAAATTGATCTGTGGACACTTGTGACTGTACAAAGAAACAAATGAAAAAAAAATCCACAATCGATATCTGATTTAAATGACTGATGCACAAGATGAAGAACAATGCAGTAGCCAGTCAACAAGCTCAATACAGATAAACTACTGAAGCCAGACATCTCACTTCTTCTGAAGTCCATGCCGAGCTTCAACGCTGATGATTACACTACAATATAGATAAAAATTTAAACACAATCTTTCCCTCTCCAACCATTTCCATGATTCTATTTTCATAATCTCTGCTGCAGATGAAGCAATGCTGTGTCTGATCTCTTTTGCAGTTGAAAAGGTGAATGCTTTCTTCAGATAAACACGACACTCATTATTTGATCCAATTACAAGCCAGTTATATTTAGTATCTGTAACAGACACTCAATTATTAATGAGACATGAAACATAAGATATCCCAGTGGCAGTATTTTTGAGACTTAAATGTAGAAAATCTAATCAGCAAATTAATCAGTTCAGGACAATCCAGAAAATATTTCATCCTGCGATTCAACACTATTGGAGATGCTTCTGAAAAGTCTGACAATTTCTATTCATTTATAATCATTAGCGTTTCCTGTTTAGTGCTCAAGAGACCCAAGTGATTATTGATTAGCCCTCAGGCTACTATATCTACTAAAAGTCAGCACAGTGCTGTCAAAAAGTGTGTGCAAGTGAATTCCTTCTGAAAGTGGATTTGAATCACTCCAAGTGATAGAAATATCCATTCCTTATTTCTTTTTTATAGCAGTGGGTCATGGACAACAGGGCATAAACGATGATAAATGCAAATTCTAAAATGTAACTAGCCATATAATCATGCATAGTCAAAGTGAGCAAAATAAATATTCTTATGAACCGTTAACAAAATGAGAGAAGTTTATAAGGATGCACTGATACTAAACTTCTGGTCAATACGATAAGTTGATTGTTATTTTCAGTTACCAATAAATGGCAGATATTAAAATTCAATACTATTTTGTCTAAATAAATTCAAAATAAAACACTAAAAAAGCTTCAAGTGAATTTAGGCATCATAGCATGTACAGTATGAAAACAAATATTTTGAGATTTGCTTAAGGTTAGATGTTATTGAAATATTAGTGTCTTTAAAGATTAACTTTAATCTAATATCAATTAAATATTCGGTTACACTTTATTTTGATAGTCCACTTTAGACATTCTACTAACTATAAGTAACTTTGTAACTGCATGTCAACTAATTCTCATTCATTTACAACTACATATCTACTAACTCTCAGAGTAGACTGTTCGGGTAGGTTCAGGGTTCGTAGATTAAGTTGACATATACTTGCAAATTTTCTCATAGTCAGTATGTTGTATGTTGTTGACCCATCAAAATAAAGTATTAGAAGACATGAAGCAGACCGTCTACTAATACTCTAATGACTGCTAGTTGGCATGTAGTTGCAAAGTTACTTACTGTTAATAGAATGTCTAAAGTGGACTATCGAAATAAAGTGTTACCAAATATTCAATAAATAAAATCTGTCTAAAATCTAAAAATCAACCAATAGTGTATTTGGCCAATATCAATAACTAAATCAGGAAAACAAGCTAATAATCAATTAACCAGCTGATAAAAACTATTATATAAATGAAAAACTTACATTTTTAGGATGAAATGTTTATTTACTACTTACTAAAAATAATTATTTACTGTGCACCTATATATTGTGCATCCCTAAATGTTTCACATGTCTTCTATTGTTGACGTCAAAGGTTGCGCATTCCAATAAAACTTAATTGTATTTTAGTGCAATTTTTTAAAACTACATCAAATTAAGCAGAGACTAACATGGACAGGTTGTATGACATACTGTACCCTCAACCTTGAAAGTCATGACCACAGCTATGCAAAGTTAAAGAAAATACACCCTAAATTACATTAAATACAGTTTGTGTCTGGTTCTGTGAGACCTGAAGCAATGCCACCAACCTATAATGGAGCAAATACAGAAATGACCTTAAACAGATGTACGTTGTGCATCCAATCAAACCTTATACTGAATCAAGCAGAAAGGCCAGCTTGAACAGGTTACACGACATGCCCTCAACCTTGAAAACAATGACCAATGCTATGCAAAGTTAGATTATTGGTTCCCAATCATGTTCCTGGACCATGTTCCCCCAACACTGAATGTTACCGAATGTCTCCTTTGTCTGACACCCATTTCAGGTCCTGGAGTATCTAGTAATGGGCTTATGTCATGAATTAGGTGTAGCTGATTAAGCAGACATACAAAATTTAGGGGAGGGTGGGGGTTCCAGGAACGTGGTTGGGAACCACTGCCCTACAGCACATTAAATATAGATTACATCTGGTTCTGTGGATCCTGAAGCACAGCCAATGAGCTATAGTCTAACATAGACAGAAATTCTCTTAAAAAGGTGTGGGTTGTGATCCAATCAAACTTGTTATGTTGGAGCAAATTCATCCTTCACTTCTTTAAGACTACGCAAAATCAAGCAGAGGCCAACACGGCATGTGGCATGACATGCCCTCAACCTTGAAAACCATGATGAAAGCTATGCAAAGTTCTAGAATATATACCCTGGACAACATTAAATATGGATTAATTCTGGTTCTGTGGGTTCTGAATCAAAGCCAATGACCTACAGTGTAACATAGATAGGAATTACCTTAAACAGGCGTAGGATGTTGGCCACCATGATGGAAACGGAGCTTGCAGCTGCGCCTATCACACCAATAATCTTGTCCGGCTTGGCAAAGATGGGCTGCTCGCCGCTAGCGCATCGCACATCAGTAGAATCGCGCTCGATTAGCGCCTGCACGAAAGTAAGCGACTGTTCCAGGGCGTAGGTGTCACGTGAGCAGGTGTCCAAAATACGCGCCCCCAAGGTGACATTGGGCAGCAGGTCGGGGTCTTTGTTGATGAGGTCGATGGCGAAGAGCATGGCCTCTAACCGATGAATACCCTTCTCCTTCTTCAGTTCCCCACAAGGGGCACCATGTTCACCCCTAGCATGCACCGGGAATAGACCTCCCAGGATGATATCACCGTCCAGTCGTATAGAGTGGGCATATTCAGGAGCAGGGGGCGTTAGTGGATCCGTACGCTGGCTGACGGATCCAGCCACCCCCGTCAGCAGAAGAAGACAGCCATACCATTCAAAGGCACTCACCATTGCGGCATAAGGTGGATCCAGACGCACAAGCAGCAGTGGGGATGCAGTTACAAAGGTGGGAAGCCTGCAGGGTCGGAGCACAATAACCGAACGGGGTCATCAGTACCCCTCACTGGAGCGTATCGGATAACGGAATCCAACGACAAGGAGACCATTGGATTTGCTTGGAAGTTTTGGTGGTAAAGGAGGAAGGACCTGGCAAGAATGAGATGATGGAATATGAGGCAATCGCATAGTTGCTAGCTCCTCAATTACAGAGGTCACAGACCATTAGAACCCTGTGTGAGAGGGAACAGCAAAGGAATATGCCTTCATCAGCAAAGATTGGGCACATTATTTATCAGAACACACATATGCACTGCACAGCAGGGAGGCTCTAAGTGTGAAAAATGGAGAGCGATCAGTGTATTTGTGTATTCGCTAAACACATCTGATCTGACAATCGACTTTTAAAACATGCATGTTTATGCATAAATATGCATGCATAATTAACCTGTCTAACACTTTGGTTTGGAATATCTTTATGCAACAAGTGAGCCAATGTGCTTTGCAAATGCTGCCTGGAATCGATCCCAGTGAATAGAAGTGAAGAGTCAAAACCAATGCAGAATAAGTTTATGATTTCTCCACTGATTCCTTGAAGTCGAACAAAAAATCTTAAAGGGATAGTTCATTTACTGACCCTGATGTCATTCCAAATGCATTTATTTCTTGCATAGACCACAAATGGAGATGGCTGGAGACTGTCGGTTTCAGTCAGACTCAGATGTCACATTCAATGCATCTTTTTTTCCATACAGTGAATGTGATTGAAAGGATCTCTTTTTGTGCTCCACAGAAGAAGAAAAAAAAAGCCAAACAGGTTTGAAATAACATTTAGGTGAGTAAATGATGACCCTTTTCTGCAAACATGGCCCATTCTTTACCGTGTAAAGTATGGGCAATGCATTCAACTCCATCAAATATCATTTTAATTATTGCTATTATAATGAATAAATACGAACGACTAGAGCAAACGGTCATCACTGTTGCATAAAAACTCATTAAATACCATCATAGCAGAAATTGTGGTCAGGCTGTTGGCAAATAAATAACTAAACAAATAAAACAAAAAACTTTTAAACATTTAACTAGCAGAAAAACATCTTCCCATGTCTAATAACTGTTATTAATTAAATGCATTCAGCATCAGCATCACCACGAAACATTTCAGCAGACCTAAGTTGCACCCAAAATAGCATTGCAACAATTAAACAAATAGAAAACACCATATTAGAGACTAGCGCAACTCACTCTTTTGCTTTTGCAAATATAAAGAGACAACATTTTGCATGCTTTCATACCTGCAGGTGTCTGAGCTGTGCTCGTGCGCTGCTCGCTGCTGCTGCTTTGATGCTGCTGGGAGGGACAGCGCGCGCGAGGCGAGCGCATCATTTCTCGCGCAAATACTCCCACTCCGTTATGATTGGTCTGACAATTTGGACGCTTTCTTCGCCCCCAGCCGCATCGAGACAAACTGGAATCAATCAACTGCGAACGACACATGGGAAGTATTAAAAAAAGAAAAAGAAAAGAAAAGAGTTCAATATTTAGAAGCTCATTAAAGACTATGACTTTTAAATAACGATCATTTGTTCTTTATAATGAGTCGAAAAGATGCGTGCAAAGCTATATGATAGTGTCGTTGGTAGAAATAATTGTTACTTTTCATACTGATTAATCCAAAACTACGAAATAGTCTATCTGTTCATTGTGGCTTGACAGCTGGTTTGAAGCGATCAAACTGTTCGACAGTCACTGCTGTGAATTATCCCATTGCGCCATCTAGTGTGAACACCTTGAACCTGCACAGAGCGTTCCTGTTTTTATGCAGTCTGATTCCTGCAACTATTGAAAATCAGTAAGAGTACGTGATAGAATAATAAAATAAATGATAGAATAAAATATAAGACATAAACAAAATATGAAACATAAAATAAATGTTACATGAAAAACTTGATGTTATAAAATTGTCGTACTAAAACTATAACTGAAATAAAATTAAATTCAAGCAAAACAGAAATATAACAAAATAATAAAACAACAAATATATATAGGCTAACGCTCTTACTAAACAAACTAAAATTAAACAAATATAAAAAATATAAGCTAATATGATATGAAATTGTTTGATGTTTTGTATGCAGTAGATTCAAGGTTAAGCCTACAGGCAACATTTTACAGTGACATTTCTAAAAGAATATAATATAATAAACATACCCCCTGGAAATATTCATTGGAGTGAAAAGTGTGACCTCGGCCATGAAAATGCACTGCATAGTAAAAATGACTCGCATCTAAACAGAAAGTGGGTTTTGACAGCAATAAAGGGCAATAATTCCTCTCCAGTGGTGTATAGCCTGTAGGCCTGTTCAAAGTTCAGTTTATATTTATGTATTTTATATATAGATACATTTGATTTTGTTTTCATAGTCTCAGGGTGTATGTACACTGCATCTTCAAAACGAATATAATTCTGATTTCCACACCCATTTGCCAATAAAACTATATAAAGAGTTTGCTTCGATTATACAATTATACCAGGTGTAGAAATATTCTGTTGAAGGCTCTATTCATCTCATATCAGATGAGTATTTGATTTTCATGGTCTCATCCAGGTTTCTTCTTTTATGAGTCTCGCACGATCCGAGGTGATTACTCCTGCAATACTTACTTTTAATGAATATTTGAGGTTAGTTTCGCAAGTCACTCATTAAAGTTTTATATAATTTGTATTCCAACATAATTTCTGTATGCCAGGTTCACTAGACAGACAGACAGACAGACAGACAGACAGACAGACAGACAGACAGACAGACAGACAGATAGACAGATAGACAGATAGACAGATAGATAGATAGATAGATAGATAGATTACAAGTTGACAAAGGATGTGTTTATTATCTTTATTTGAACAAAAAAAAAATCCTACTGCAAGCAAGGATATACCAGGAGTTTGCAAATAAAAAGGAGTGCACACCTTCAGAATGGATCTGGCGTTTAGATAAAGCCCTATTGTACACATAAACAAAGGGTTCAATCAAGGCATTCTGCATGCACCCCAACTAAAGGAAACTGTACTTGCAATTTACTTGCTCAAAAGCTTCGTTATAACTATTTATACTTGAAAAGCAACGATGAGAGCCATCTACTAAAACTTGAAAATAATTTTCTCATTAGCCTTAGTTATTAGTAGGCTACCAAACTAAAATACAGTAGTATTCTATTTCATTTTAGTCACAGTTGCAACCTTTCGTTAAAGACAAACAAAGTTTAAGCTGTTTAAAAAAAAAGGGGTGGGGGGGGCTCTCAATTAAGACATCCTGAGCAGCTTAATATAGGCTTTGACTTAAAGGGTAGAAGAAAGTACATTTCTAACAAATTAGCAGAATTTCAATCCATAGTTGATTAGAGAGGTGATCACATGGCAGGAAAATATGAAGCAGAGTTACATGAATTAATCTACTTATGAATATTTAACATTAGTTAGACATGCTGTACATATACAGAGCGACCTCCTATGTCTGTCCATTGTCCATTTATGAAACATTCTTTGTGTGTTTTTAAACTGTCGGAGCGAATACAAAAAATAGTGGTATAATCTGTTTACAAATTAATCAAAATTCATTTTGAGAGTTGTTTTACTTTGTCAATCAGTCAAAATCAATTGAAGATCAATCTCCTTTTGGAGGGTGGACACCAATTCTTTTACATCAGCGCCCTCCAGTGTAAAAAGCTGGAACAATATATTTGGTGCACTTCAGGTTTTGTTTGCCTCATTCAACCCCTTTATGCAAAGGTTATCCTCTGTTTTCTACCCACAAGTCTGTCCATATCTCTTCCTCTTCTTTCGTATGGAAATACACCCATCCATGGAATCCAGTGCAAATGTGCTACGTATTCAGAGAAAAAAACAGTCTAGATGGAGAGAAACAAAGAAAAAGTGAGAGAAAATCAAACATCATTCATCATTAAATATATGACAACATACTGTAGTCAATAACAGGAATGATTTAAAGGAAAAAGTGTGTACTTTCTATAAGTTTGAAGATGTTAATATAGTTCACCAATGAATTCATGTTCTTGTTCAGAATTCATGTTCTGACATCATGCTCAAAACACGTAACTTAATTTTCTTCAGCAGTCTAAAAAAAATACCTTTATTAAGATTACAGGTTTGGAATTTCTTACTTGTAGGTGAACTGTCACTTTAAGGAAACTGGCATTTAGAAAAAATCTCAATCATCATTATTCTGTGGGCAAAACCACTGGAGGCTGCCAGAAGTTTAAAAGGTCAGGCCAAAATGTGTAAAAGTTCACCGCATCTACATATCTATTACAGAAAGCAGACGATGGGGAATCCCTCTCAGATACTATCTGTACCCATGAATTTAAATTAGAGAGTAATTCCTATTACAGTGACCTTAGAGACTTTGTCTGAGCATGTGATGAGAAAAATAAGCACTGCGGTAACACTGGCTTGGATAACTAAATAATAACTGAAACCAAATGTGCCCAATTTGGATCCCTAGAAACCACTTAAAAGTTTAAGAAATGAAACGCAACTAAATCGTTACGTTTTCTGAAGAAAATGTCAGTGCTGCTTGCCCATGCAAAAACTGCCACAACAATGCTATGGTGATTCTGGGCGATTGGTTACTGGTCCAACTTGGTCTTAATACTTTGGTTTAAAGCAGACTTCCTCAAATGCGGTCTTGGAGGGGACACCAGCACTGAGTTTAGCTCCAACCCTAATCAATGACACCTGAGCAAGCTAATAAAGTCTTCAGAGTTACTAGAAAATCACAGGTAGGTGAAACTCTGCATGGCAATGGATCTGAAAAGGTTTTAAAGCAAACCTCCAATGACAAATATTAGGAACAGTAATAGTGATCCTCGCTTAAGAAAGCACCTTTAATAAAGACAAACACTATGCAGTCTTGGGAACAAAATCTTGTGTAATGTTTGATTCTGTAGAGCAGGGTTCTTCAAATCTTTCCCTGGAGGGCCAATCTGCTGCAGAGTTTAGCTCCAACCCTGATCAAACTCACCTACCTGTGATTTTCTAATGATCTTGGATACTCTGATTAGCATGCTCAGGTGTGTTTGATTAGGGTTAGCGCTAAACTCTGCAGGAGTGGGCCAGATTTGAGGATCTCTGCTGTAGAGCATCTCAACCATTATAGTCTGTAGGAATGCTGCAAGCATAAGACATGAAAGCTCACATCAGTTTGAAACCTTGCATCCAATTATAAGGGATTGTACCTTAATAGATATAGTCTAAGAAAGTCTTTCATCTTATTCAACAGCCCAAGATCACTATTTTTGGAACACTAAGTAGTGCTTTCTTAGGAGTACTTTAGATGGCTGGATAAAATATTTACCAAGTATTATACAGTGTTATTTACAGGCTGTGGTGCTCTGTAACTTGCTACCAACAGCATTTTGAATGATTTTTTAATTTTCGGGAGATATTGTGAGTGGTGCTTCCTATTACAAAACTCGCCACAATTACGCCAAGGCAGAGATGTCCAAACCTGCTCCTGGAGGGCCACTATCCTGCAGAGTTTAAACTCACCAGAACCAGCTGATCAAGGCCTTCAGGATTACTAGAAACTTCTAAGCAAGTGTGTTGGAGCAGGCTGGTGCTAAACTCTGCAGGACACTGGCCCTCCAGGAGCGGGATTGGATACCCCTAAGCTAAGGGGTCCTGGGTGGTTACCAGGTTGTTGTTTTGTAGTTGCTAGGGTGATTTGGGTGCTTACTGAGGATTTGCTAGGTGGTTGCCTACTGGTCCAAGTCAAAAGACTCCAACCCCAATGATATTCTGGTCCCTAGATACAGCTCAGGATCCTTTATCAATGTTACGCCTTTTACACACTGCGCGATTTTAGCAATCCTATAAGATCATTGCAGATCACACTGTGTGACATGCGTTTAATAAACTTGGGTACGACATGCATGTAGACTGTACAATGATGACACCTATTTACTCATATGCTACAACGCACGTTACAATAGAATCAGAATCAGAATGAGCTTTATTCGCCAAGTATGTTTACACATGAGGAATTTGTTGTAGAGTGAAGAATAAAATGTCATCAGCATGCGCTAGTGATAAACAAAAAGAGCATGATAAATCACACTTTGGCAGTTGGAGTTTTTATGTGTGCTGAAAAAAAGTGGAAGCGGCAAAAAAGGAAGGGATAAGAGCTCGAGGTAAGCAGTTTTAAGTTTTAGCGCCATGACGCGTTGATTTGATATCGTATTTTTATTGGCTGGTCAGTAAACGTGGATCGTAGCAGTAAACACACTGTGCAATGATCATGCTGAAATTCTGACACTGTCAGAAAATGATCATAGGCTATCTTTGGTCGCAAGACCGTGACAACGCCTGTCTTTGAACCTCTCTCACTGTACGACACATTAGTCCAATTAGGAGCCACGAACACAGCAATCACTACGATTGTTTCACGATGCCAGTCTTTCATCTGGGACAGTCGAAAATTGTGCAGTGTGTCTCGGGCTAAAGTCTAGAGGAATTTTTCCCACCTTTTTATTAGTCTAATTACTTAAATTAATAACACATTTTACCTCAAAACAACACATAATGTGGGGTATCATTAATGTCCGTAATGCAAACAGAGCGGGACAAGTTACAACCAAAAGTTTAAGGGGCTGTTCAGATGTCCCGCCTAAAAATGCATGGACAGCGCTAGGGGCACCGCTTTCTCCTTCTTTCCAAAGCACTCGGGAGCTTGAGCTTTCGTGGCGTCTGCCGTTGCTAAGAAACCATGACCTGTGACCTCCATGACGACGTGGAAGTTTCAGCAAAGCACTGAAAATCGCTTGCAGTAGCTACTAAATTTATTTAATAATGGGTATCTCTGTACAGCTATGATCAGATGTTCCCTCATCTTGGCTGAGCTTTCAATGTTGTTACGGAAAGGGTGAAGTTGATTGGTTGGTTCTTGTCACATGACCTACGGTGCGCTTGCGGAATTCTGAAAAGTTGAGATGTTTTCATCTCGCTGCGGTGCATCGCGACCGCGTCACTCTCTAGTTGCGCGTGCTTGCCGCTCATCTACTTTTGAAATAACGAACTTAAGCCCACAAAAGACGCGATATGAGAACAGCCCCTAACACATAAGGGTTATGGCAGTGGATTCCAACCCTGCTCCTGGAGAGCTACCGTCCTGCAGATTTCTGCTCCAACCCCAATCAAACACACCTGAACCAGCTAATCAAGGTGCTCAGGGTTACTTGATAATTACAGGTAGGTGTGTTAGAGCCAGGGTTATTATAGTTTTGCATTTTTCATTAGTTTTTATTTTTATTTCGTTTTGACTTTTTGTTTTCAAATTCAGTTTAGTTTTAATTAGTTTTTAAAGTGAGTTTGCTAGTTTAGTTTAGTTTTTATTTTTTGAAAATGCTTAGTTTTAGTTTAGTTTTTATTAGTTTTAGTGTTAGTTTTAGTCTTTTTTTGTAATTTGGGTTATTTGTCAGGGGCAAGATTCAAAAAGGTCAGAAAAAGTATTGTGTAATAATAACTCAACAAAACCATCATACAATTTTAGAAAATATGTATTCAACAATAACACCAGTACATAAAATGTACATATGGGCACAAATAATATGTATGTAAACCGTCTCCGCAGTAAGTGCAAAATGTGTAAGTGACGTACGTGTGCCAAGAAAAAAACAAAATAGCCAACAGACTAAAGAAGACATACATGAACCACATGTATTCAACCCATTTTTGAGCCACACAAGACATTTCTGTCAAGATTGTCAGGGAGCTCAATCTGAGAAAAGAACATAACTAATAAAAATAAAAAATAAACTTGTGTCCCGACAAGTTCCAACATGGTAAACAAAATAATGTAAGTCCCTTGCATTAATGAATCACCTGTTTAAAATACAGCTTTTCAATTTTTTTTAGTGTGGGTGTGTGCGTGAGTGAGTGAGCATGGGTGAGTGTTTGCGCGTGCGATCGCGAGTGAGCAAGAGTGTGTGTGTGTGTGTGTGTGTGTGTGTGTGTGCGAGTGAGTGAGCAAGAGTGTGTGTGCGTGTGTGTGTGTTGCTTGAGTGTGTGTGTGTGTGTGTGTGTTTGCGAGAGTGTGTGAGCATGTGTAAGAATACCTCTTACAAAATCCACACGCCGTACCAAAAAAATCTACACGTTCTAGAATCTACACACCCTACAAATACCACAGCTGTACAATTTTCACACCCTATACTAAATTTACCCTATAGCCTACAGTCAATAGCCTACTCATCTGGATTGAAGCAGCAAACATTCAGTGTAAAAGTAAAAAAATTACATAACATTATTTTATATTTGAATCACAGCTTATATAGTGTTTTGACATCGACAACCACAACCAAAAAGTGCATTTTACCTCAAACTTGCGACTAGTTAACTTTCTAAAGGAGGCATAATCGCTTCTCGGGTCAACATTAACACACTGACAAAATTATATTCAGAATTTAAAATATTTTAATTAATGTTTGATTGAATGTGTTCAAGAGGTGGAGATACCAACCTTTCGCGAACTTTCAACGTCGAACGAAGTCGTTCTCATGGAGACGCGGTGTGCACGGAGGGGAGGGGCTGTGTGTGTGTGTGTGTGTGTGTGTGTGTGTGTGTGTGCGCGCGCGCGCGCGCATGTGAGAGACACATGAGTGACAGAGAGGCGGAGGGAGAGCAGGGAAAGGAAATGCAGCTGAACGAATACGCTGCATGTTCTAAATAGCGTTAAAAATTAAAGACCTTGACAAAGACGAAAACTAAGGACATTTACTCTATAATTTTATTTTATTTTAGTTAGTTTTGCCAAACACACATTACAGTTTTAGTTAGTTATCGTTTTTTTGTAATGCCTCGTTTTTATTTTTATTTCAGTTAACGACAATGTTTTTTCCCACCTAGTTTTCGTTTTTTCGTTCGTTTTCGTTAACGATTATAACCTTGGTTAGAGCAGGGTTGGAACTAAAGTCTGCAGGGCGGTAGCTCTTCAGGAGCAGGGTTTGGAGATCCCTGGATTAGGGGCTTTAAGGCTCACCTTAGCAAGCCACGCTAATTATCTTAAGATGCTTTTTGAATGGCAGCAACTTACCAAATGAGGGCCTTTGATCGAGTGCTTCTTCCTTGTAATTTGTCCCCACTTGCGATGGCAGTCCTATGTCTCCGCCTGTGCGTCTCCAGGTAGACCTTTTTGGCAAATGCCCGGCCACACATATCACAGGCGTGAAGGGAAAAGTTTTTCGTTACCCTAACCTCTGTGCAGGTCTCCTGGCTTCTGGTGATGGGTGGCCCCTTGATAACATGACTGCGAGTGACATGTGGGTTCTTGGACACTTGAAGGTTCTTGTCTTGTCTATTTGGTGTAAGCGGAGACTCGAGTTTGCCTGTGTTGAGTGACGTTAGAGCGGAATGCTTTCGAGTGTTTGGAGATGTTGGGGATTCTTGTTTCTTTGCTTTGGAAGATACAAGAGGATCTTGTTGATATCTTTTAGGAGAAGCTGGTGGGTCTTGCGTTTTATGCTTCCCGCTACCCTGTTCTTTTGAAATTGTTTTCTTGGTTGTGGTACTCAAGACTGCATCAGCTGGTTTCTTCACTGCCTGGTTCTCCAAGGCAGGCATAACCTTAGCCAGATAGCGTGATGACTTCTTGTGCACCACTGTGATATGGCGGATGACGTCACGCTTTCGGCGTGACTCGTATCTGCAGATGGGGCATCGGTAAAACTTGATGTAGATGCTGTCATTTCCATCGGTGTGCAGCTCGGCAATGTGCTTGCCCAGGTTCTGCCCGGTACTGAACTGACGTTTACACAACCAGCAGTAGATCCTCTTAAAGTCAAAACTCACACTGTGGTTTCCATCATCTTCTGAAGCTTTCGAGAGAGACTCTTTCTTTGGGTAACCCTTATCTCTTCTCTCGTGCTTTGATTTGGCCTTCTGAGAGCTGTTTTCTAGAATGGGTATCTTATGAACGATTCGCATGTGCCGTCTAAGCATTATTTGGGAGCTGTACTTGCGTTTGCACAGCTTGCATCGAAAATTTGTCAGATTGTACTGTGTCTTATCTTGCTTCAGAGGAGAGCTTGGTGCTTTCGCTGGAGAAGGAGGACCAGCATCAAGTAAAAGAGGCTGGCCTGGTCTTGTGGCAATGTCCGGCGTGATCAAATCCCGCTTCAAACCACGATGGACCTCGTCAAAGTGGCGACGAACGTTGGCCTTGGTGGCAAAGGCCTTTCTGCACACTGGGCAACTCTTCCCAGGAGAAGATGGTGGTTCAACAGTATGCTTGTCCTTCACCATAGACAGCAGGCTGATAGGCACTGTGCGCGTCTCTGTAAATTTGCGTAACTCCTCCATCCTCTGCCAATGCATCTTCCGGCAGTGGCGTCGTATGCTGCGTCTGGAGCTGAAGTCTTTTCCGCAGAGGCAGCAAGAGATCTTCATCTCCTTAACCTCAGAGGCGGCACTCTCTTCTTCTTCGTCCCCTTTTGCCGGCTCAATCTTTATTATCTCTTCGCAGCTCTGACCTTCTTTAACAGGAGGTTCTTCAGGTTCAGTTTCCATCTCGTCTTCAAAATCTGACAGTTGGATCTTTTTGGGTGCCAAAATAGATTTGCGGCGATTTTTCTTCTCAGATACTGGGATCATAGTCTGGGGTGTAGGGGCTGGGTTTTCTGGCATGTCGGGAATTTCCACTTGTGCCACTTGTTGGAACACGCCATTAGGGTTCGTCTCAATGGCCTCTAGCTGAATGACATGCTTTTCTTGGTCTTTCTGTGGATAGATGGCTTGAAGAAGTTCTTTGATACCTTGGCTCTGCCCACCTTGGGAAGGCTCTGTAGAAAGTAATAGCGTCACAAAATAATAATCTTATTAACAGCATTACTATTCATGGGGCCAACCGTGTACAAATTTAAACTATATTTGCACTACTGAAAATGTTAGTGAGTGCTCATCCAATGCAAAGCTACAGTGTAGTGGGCGGTTTAAAGGGTATTGCTAGATAGTTGCTTGAGTTTTCTAAATTTTTTCTGTGGAACACAAAAATGTAACTGCTTGTTTTTTTTTTTGTCAATGCAATGAAAGTCAATAGAGTCCAATGTGGTTTTGACCACAAATTTGACCCTGGACCACAAAACCAGTCATAAGGGTCCATTTTTCGAATTTCCATTGATGTATGGTTTGTTAGGATAGGACAATATTTGGCCGAGATACAACTATTTGAAAATCTGGAATCCGAGGGTGCAAAAAAATCTAAATATTGAGAAAATCGCCTTTATATATATATATATATATATATATATATATATATATATATATATATATACACATTTAAGAAATTTACAAAATATCTTCATGGAACATGATCTTTACTTAATGTCCTAATGATTTTTGGCATTAAAGAAAAATCAATAATTTTGACCCATACTATGCATTTTTGGCTATTGCTACAAATATACCCCAGCGACTTAAGACTGATACATTCTTCAAAATATATTTCTTTTGTGTTCTGCATGAAAAATTCAATACTTTCAAGCTTCAAACAACATCAAGGTAAGCAAAGACAGAATTTTTATTTATATGCCTAGGTTTTGTTGTTCACTGGGAAAAATTCATAAGTCTGCTCACTTCATAAGCCAGAACTCTTATATTGATGTACAAACCATCAGACTGAGGTTGTCGGGAAAAGCAGTAGAGCTCCTTGTGAGTGACCAGATTTGGTAGACCACGGAAAAGACTTCGACAGATTTTACACTCAAATATGGTGTCAACCTCCTTCAGCAGCATGTGTTTGAGTTGAGCTGTACCTGCAATAACAGCACGTATTGAAAGCAAACAGTTATTATTAAGCGACAACAAACATTATGTAAGAAAAATATACTGGGGGGAATCTCATTGGTATAAAATCTTACTCATCATAGTTTTAGACTTTTCAGTAAGAACAGAAAATGCCTTGACTCTGGCAAAATGTCATACCCAGTGAATAAAATAAGTCTTTATGGAATGTATTTACTGAATGAGCAAAGTTCTGAGACTGAAGTACCTGAGCGAAAACACTCAATGATTTGATGAATTCCCGACTTGGAGGTCTGGAGCTGCTGCTGAAGCAGGGGTGGATCACCGGGCTCAATCGAATGGACTAAAACAGAAAACAACACTTTTTAGATTATGCTTTATGTAAAACTTCTGTTGAAGTTCCACCATTCAGGTATGAGGATAGCAAATGCTTTCAATCTGTTGTATCCACCTTATTCCTAAATGCGGAAGTAAGCCTATGGGCGAGACTCCTGGTTCATTAGCAGCTATAAAATAATGAGAGGAATAACAACGTGCAATAAACGGTAAAACTGTTTGAACTCCAAATCACTGTGTTCATAATTAAGATAATACACTAAAATAATATGGTAAGTAGGACTGGGCGATATATCGAATATTAGCGATAATGTTGCAATAATTTTGACGACGATGTAAAATTTGAAAATATCGTGAATATCTAATATTTCAAATTCAAGCATACTTTCCTAAAAGAACAGGGACTGCTCTACTATGCGAGCTTTCATGAGTGCGGTTGCCAGATATCAAGAGTTCAATTCCCTGAATCAGAGCTTCGCTGTTAAAAGCATATATTTTCTACCCGGTGTTTTGTTTAATTTAAGCAATCTGGCAACCATGCGCACACGCTCGCTCCTCATTGCAGAAGCGCTGCCGCCGATGATCCGAAAACTCCAACAAACAAGCTGGAGTTTAGCAATCTAAATGAAAGTGTCACTCAACCAGTCTGTGTTCTGTCATGAGATCTCGACTGTATTGTTTGCGATTGTGATGGCTGAATAAATGCACTTACTCAACCACTGTTGTTTGAATAGAAAAACATAGGCTATTGCAATCTGGAATCACTATTAGGAATTTCACGGTTATATATATTATATATATCATTTTTGTTGTGCCAGTGGGAACATAGTTCCATGCCACAGAGCTTCTCTTAAACCAGAGACAGTTGAAAGACTTGTGTTCTAAGCTAAAAACTTGTAAAAAAAAAATCTATATTATTCTTATTCTTATCCCAGTTTAATTATTTCCCCCATTATTGCACAGTGTAAACTGCATGCACTAAAACAAGTTGACAGAATGCACATTCTGTACTTGTTTTGCACTACTTGTTCATTTAATAAAAAGCAGTAAGTGATCACTTGGTCTAAATTTTTGGTCTAACTGCTTAAATTTGTACTAAATATTTTGTATTTACTTTGTAACAACAGCTGTTTTATCTAAATTGCTTTTGTTATGTTTTTTTTTAATGGGGGCAAAAGAAAATCATGTTTTTTTATTATTTAAAAGCAAATGCAAACATATCCAGGGTTCATACACATTTTCCATTTCAAAATTCCAGACTTTTCCAGACTCAAATTTCCAAACCTCTCGGTAAATTTTCAGACCATAACATAAATAGTTCATAGAGCATTATTTTCAGCTTTATATTTGGTATACAGTACAGTCATCTGTAAATATTTGTATTTTCTCAGGGTTTTGTTTCATTGATTTTCTCAAAGTGACAACATACTATACATACATATAATAAATAAAAAATACAGACTTTTACATGCACACAAGAAACTTTTTTTGTGCCTTCGAGATACAAATCACATGTGCATGGGAATGTTTTGCATGCTTACGCATTACAATTTCTAGTTTTATATAAGCTACTTCCTTTGTGTATCACTGCCATCTTACTATGAATGAAAAGATAGCATGGACGCACATGATTTAACAGAGATCTAC